>NW_022995752.1:742889-1342889 GCF_900245975.1 Drosophila guanche | reverse complement strand
ATTTTTTTATATGAATAAATCTAGGCGAGATAGGATGATCGAAACTCTGACCAAAGGTTTGACTCTGTTGGATAGGTACATAGATGTAGGGATCTTATTACTCACAACAGTAGGTAAATATTATTTGCTTTGAAAACAAACCTTTTCTTGTTGACTTGTAGGTGCAAAGTGTATGCTGATGTATACGATTTGGTGAGAGAGGAGTACACAGAGTTGTACGACAGTATGCATAAATATGATCTGTAGGATAGGAGAGTATTACTCGAACAAGATTCAAATAATTTCCTACAAACGAACCTCGTTTTATATGGAAAGATTTCGGGGGGTTAATGGGGTGTTCCGGAAACAGTACGCAAGACAAACTCGAGGAGCATCTATAAATAATTATTCATTTTCAAAAAATTATACCAAAGAAAAACGAGAATTTTTCTCACAGCTTTGCTTTTTTTTGTTTGTTTTTGTTTAAGTACATTTTTTATAAAATACACTTTCTGCTTAATATCTAGAAAAATAATGCCAAAAAGAGCTTTTTCAGAATTTTGATTTTTTATTTTATTCAGAGTTGTAAACTCGCCACCGCGCTCCGAATAATACTAACATTTTTTATTATTCTCACACTATGTCGAATTTGACTGCTGGGGTTTCGTTTGGCATGGATTACTTGTTTCAGTTTTTTTCGGATATATTTTATTTAAGCTCGTTGTCATGTTATTTCCAATCAAAAACTTTGCGACACATTGTGAATGCTCCGTTTTACATATCTAATCCATAAACATCTTAATATTCCAACTATTAAAGAAGAAATAAAGAAAACTAGTAAGAAATACATGGACAGACTCCACAACCATGAAAATAATTTACCCTTAAGTCTATTAGACAATAGCTTAACAGTAAGAAGACTGAAAAGATACCACATTCTCGATCTCCCCGATAGATAATCCAACAAACTGAAAAGATGTTATATATAATATTATTGGAAAACTGCTATTTCTGTTAATTTAATATTAATTGTACAATTTACTTATTGTTTAAACGAACAGATTGAAGAACAGAGAGAGAAAAAAAATGAATTCGCTCCTGGAAAGAGAGTTAAAATTCCACGCTTGGATAAATTGAACTCAAAGTAAAACGACTTTCAGTGGCGTGCAGCAACGAAAGGGGAGAAAGCTTTTCGTTTCGCAAAAGAGCTTTTCTCCAACATGGAACAAACACATCGCAAAAGAGAGAGTAAAAGATTTAGCATCAGACAATGAGCGAGCACCCTTCGGTTGGTTGTCCATGCTCCGACGAAGCTCCCGAAGTAGCAGCCAGCCGAGACCCCAAAGCGATGCAACAAATATAAGAACCGAAGCTGCTGGCGGCAGCGAAAACATTTATAACGGAAAACTCCTGGCGTGTGGACGTGTTTAGTGTGTGTCGTGGTCTCTGATTTTTGTGTAGCGTCTTTCGCTTGCTCTGCTTGTGTTTTTAGTGTATTATTCAGATTCGTATTATTCTTTCTGCCGAGTGCTGTCCCCCGTATATCATTGCTTGACGCGCACTCCCATCATACGACCACTTAGTATTCCATTCGCGAAACAAAATAAATGAAAATAAAGTCAAGCAAAACAAAAACGAAAACAAAAGATATAGCCCCCATTCATCTTGTTTGCCAAATTACGGGTATATTGTAGTTCTAATTGTGAAGCAACCTTGAAATTTTCTACTTACGCTGGAAGTTGCACAAACAACACAAAAAAACACGCACACAAATTGTCAAGTGACGCTTTTGGACAATTGCAATGTGACTTTCGAAGTGTAAGCGCAGCTTTGTTGTAGTTTTGTTTGCCGAAAAAAGAATCAGAGGAATCAAAGGAATACTATCGTGCATAAAAGGTTGTATTCTATCGAATACCCGCATACTAAAAGAAGACCAAAGAGGATTGGATTACTGATCAAAAGGAGTCAAACAGCAACAGAAATGGGCACTATCGGTGAGTTATTAACTAAAGTAAATTTATGGAAAACTATGCCAAATTCAATCTCCTACTACCCTTAGCAAAGTAAGTTTCTGGCTATTTATCTTTTACGAAAATTCCTAATTGTATCTAATTTCTGGAATTTTTTTTATTTAAAATTTCCAGGAAATTAGTCTTTTCTTTTGTAGTAGTTGCTGAAACTAGTTTTCCCATTTCTTTGAAAAGTCCTTTCATCACTCCACATTCATTCTACCTTCCATCCCTTGTCATATGCACATTTTTGCCGAAATGCCCATCTAATTGCTTTTCCTCTGCCAATTGAAATTTGCTGGAAGTTTCCATGCAATCGTTGGTCCCTATTCTTCATAGCTCCATCCTCAAACAAGAGTATCGTTCACTTGTTCCTATAACTGGTTTTTCTCATTTCCGAGAATATGTTACCACCTCCAATTCGTTATTCGACCATTTCCACGTGCAGTAGTGCTTTGAACCCATTGCATTGGTCATTCGTTCTCCCCCAGGGACTATCCTTTTGAGTACCATTGAATAGTTCCTTGAACTGCTTATCTCATGCTTCAAATTCCATTTTGTTATGCGACTCAAAGTGTAGTTGCACAATTTCCTCCCATTCTTTGATTACATGTCAACCAATCCCATAATCTATTGTTAGTTCTCTCTTTCTCTCTGTGGGCAACACCCTACACGGAATCCAACCCAACAGTTACATGAATAATCCCTTTTCGAAAAACTCAAGCGAAACTGTCGGAATTCCTTACAATTACAACCGAATGTGGGGGCGGTGCTGAGCGGAGCAAGACCCTGCCACTCTTGCTGGGCTGGGCTCCTGCTGTTCGTTGTACTGCTTGCTTTTCAATTATCCTGCCTAAAAATAGACCCTCACGCACAAAGCCGGCGAAAGAGCAATCAACCCACGTATGGGGAGGGGGGCGGAATCGCCGGGGCTCTTGGACTGCTTTTCAACACCATCCCAAAAATACTCGTAAAATACGAAGAGAAAATCTAGCGACAAATGACAACGACGTCATTATCATAAACATGGTCTGGTCTACTCGGCTGTTGGGTCGGCACGTCGGGTCGTGTCGTCTCGTCTCTTGTGGGCCTGGCCGCTAAAATGCTACGAATTTTGTTTATCCAAAATGTATAAAATAAATAATATGCCACCGAACAAATGGGGCTGAGACAGCGGAGGGGCTGCGGATTGGGGATAGACCCTAAAACTCATAATCGAATGACGCACGAGATTCTGTTTCTCTCTATAAAGTATACGTATACCTATGTATGTATAGAATGTATGTATGTACGTGCGGATATAAGTATATAATATAGACTTATCATCCACCCATTGTAGGCCAGTCATCAGGCTGTTTTGTTTGTCCAGCTATCCAGTGGTATCCTTGAACATGCCGGTGTCCTTTTGGGTGCGCCCGGACTTGGTTAAATCCGCCCACGGTCCCTGCGACAGAGCAGTAGTCCCTGACAGTGTTACAGCTACAAATGCGCTTTGATTGCCATCTCAGTTGGGGGCTAGAGAGTCGGGGATGTAGTACTTGTGCCTCAATGGGTTCACACGACACGACACGACAGTTGCATACACAAGTGGCAGTCAGCCAGTCAGCCACCTTGCTGGGCAGTGCAGGATCTGTTTGTGCCATTTTGTGTGTGGGTTGTATCGTGGTATGTTGGTGGTGGTAGGGTCCGCATTAAACACGCTTGACATGCTGCTCAATGTTGAAACATCATCAAAGGACATTTCTCTTTTCGTGGCACGGCGTCAGCAAAAAGTTCATAGTTGAATATAACCATTGATATTATCGTACAAAGTGACACACTGTCTTTATGAATTCAACATTCCATAAAGCCCTTCCAGGCACTAGAAGATTATTATTTCAAAAAAGTTTAATCTTTGAATAAACACAGATGGGTGTCTGGGGATCACGCTACCAAAACAAAGGATTCTTCAGTAGCCTCAAGTTAATATAATTTCCCAAAGAAATGACTATAAAAATGTGCTTACGTTAATATTGATTAGCCACTAGATTTTACTTTAATGTTTCGTTTAATGAGTGCATTAGGACTGTGATTAGATGCGACTAACATACTTCAAATTTGCTATATTGTGATGGGTGCACTTCAGTTTCTCGATGGGGCAAGTCGGCTCCTTGTGGAGACACTTGCAGTAGACGAAGCGCTCCATTAAGTGTTCCTCGAACTCCTCCGGTTGGGCCTCGGTCTTTAGCAGCTCCCGATACTCCTCGACGCTCTCCAGATTCAAGGGATCCAGTTGGTGCATGTAGCACTTGAGTTTAAGCACTGTTGCATGGAAATAGTTGAATATATCAACGGCCATTATTTTGTGATGCTGTATGGAACGATGATGCTGATCGCCCATGATAAGTGGCGTCTCCAGGGTCTTGTTCAGCCGATTGTAGGCCGCGTAAAACTTCTTGCAGTGCGTGTCCAGCTCCATTACCGAGTGCTTCATTTTGTTGCTGTTGATAATCTCTATAAGAATGGAATGGTAAAATAGGACAAGGCTTACTTGGAAGCACGTAGCACTTCTAGCTTTTCCTCGTATTCATTAACGAGCGCCTCCTCCGTGGAGAGAGTGTAGACCTCGGGATAGCGACAGCCAATGACACAACTAATAAGGATAAGGTATCTCTGCGTCAGAAGCCAAACTCTCTCGATGAGGATCTTCTGGGCCTCCAGTTCGCACAGATACAGTTTATAGTATTCGCGATATTTTGTCTCCAGATCAACCAGCAATCCCAGCACTTCTGCCTCTGTCTCGTAGTGAGCCTGCAGTTGCGGAGTCAAATGGGGCTCCTCTTCGGTGATTAAGGAACCCTCCATTTCGTGTTGCTTCTGTTGCTCTGTCATTACTTGTTGAGCATTCTAGTACAAGTTTTTCAACGCTCACTGTTCGACGGGATGCCCATCAAATTGAATTCCCATTTCTTTCATCAAATGGATAATTTGACTTTGAGGCTAAACTAATTAGTTTGGCATGGGAAAACCCAAACCAAAAATCTCTTTCTGTTTAATAAAAATCAGATGGCAATCGATTGCTACTTACGCAATATTCATTTTTCACAGAAATCGATTGAAAATAGAATTGTCTACTAGCAAACATATACATATCTGAATCTATCTAAATACCAAGTACAAAGGAAATCGGCATCGAATCTGATGAATGTTCAGCATGTGATAGTCCAAATAAAAATATACAAAATATAATATTAATATGGGGCTCCATCCAAAGTTCATTGAAGCATTGGAAAATATGCTTTGATTGATTCCCAAATTCGAACGTTTTTATTCGTTATTCGAATGCATCGAAAACGGAAATTAAATTGCCTAAAATTTGTATCTGTCGATGAGGATGTTGCTCTCTCTCTCTCTGCTCTACTCTCCCAATGTACATCTGTGTATATTCAAATAATATATATCTTTTTTTAAATGCGTAATTTTGTTGTTGTATTGGGCAACCGACGCGCCGCATCATTAATGAAGTGCGAAGCCAATTGCCGCCTTCAACAATTTCCACCAAGACCAGACAGACAGTGAATACCCTCATATTTATTCAGACATGCAGATGTTTACTTATATATACGTTTCCCACAGACATTTCTATATACATTTACGGGTATAGTAAAGGGGCGTCAAGCCTCATAGCAAACACTACGGATCGGTGATTATGGAATGCTCCTACTCATCCTTCAATATTTCACAAATAAACAAAAGAGAACGAACGTATGTATGTATGAGGGGGATACTTTGTTTGTACAAATATTAAATATGCGCCTCAGCAATAACAATAATAATTTATATTGTATGTATTTAAAAAAGCAAAAATCAATGAATGCACGGTGGTGGTGTCACGAGTGTGAACAGGAAGTATTCGTACTCGTAAAAGTGCCCTTGAATACATTTTAGGCAAAATATTTACAGGAAAGGCAATACCTTTTAGAGAAATGGGGAAATTCTGATTGTTTAAATTTGTTGGGGGAATCAAAGTGTTTTTCAATTTTACGTACCAGGATCTTTTTCCCAAAATGTTCCTTACAATTGAAATGGTTCATACTTATGAGCTTCCATTAACATCACTTTACGCTTCTCCATGCAGCTTTCCAATCTCATAATTGTTTCTTCTCGCAAAAGAAGACCTCAAAAACTTTCAAAAGAAAATATAAATTTTGAAACAAACTAATAGAACTTGCCATGGCAACGCACATTTTGCACAAACATACACACATAATCATTATGGTTGGGGGCTCAGTTTGTTTATGATTTTCTTAAATTTTTAATTGCCAAAGCGGTGCGGCACACGCGTCGTATGTGCGATGTCTTCTACGGTGTAATCTGTTTAGGCTATTTTGGACAGCCACCGAGTGTTTGTTGCGGGGCCCTCAAGATGTTTTCGCTCAACACCGACCGGCTAATGGGTACTCTTAGACCCTCCCATTCCCATATTCTCATTCCCATCTTTCTCTTGCCTCTTTTTAACCGATTCCTCTCTGTCCGTCTGGCAGTCTTTCTGTGTATATCCGTCTGTATGTCTCTTTGTCTCTGTTTGTAAGTTGTTTTCAATTGTGCGGCTTTCGTTGAGGCATTTTATTTAATTAATTCTTTTGAATTATGGTGAACAAAAATGTTGTTTGATAGTGTTGGAGCCACCAGATTTATGGGAAGGTGCAATGAACCTCTCGAGGCAGATACTCGTAATTGCATATGGCAGCGCCCGAGCAAAGATCATCATTAGTTGTCTTTATTATTTATCATTCATATATATGCATGAGTATTGCGGGGAAAAGGAATTAAAGTGGTTCAGAAATATCCCTTAAAACATATGCAAGCGTATACGCTTGTCTGGCTTTTGACCTTTACCTTCAATTGTACTAAATATTTCCCTAATTTTTCATCGAAAGTTCCACTTCCACACAAAAACACTTATCTCCGCTCCAAATGCAATAAAATAGAGATAATCAAAGCCATAGAGACATGTCCCCTGTCAAAACGAATCATTTTCAGTTAGCCGTAAAAATGGGATTTATGCTAATTTGCTTTTTATGACCAAAGTACACAAATAAACGAAATAAAAGAAGAAAATGTCACAGAAACAAACTGCGACAAGAAGAAGACGCACGCTGTCGTGGGAATAAACAGAACTTTTAATTTTTCATAAATAATATAACTAAATGCCGCTGCAAATACGAGAATAGTTGACACAATGGCCGGTATGGTAGGTGGTTGAGTGGGAAACTAACAAAACAAGGATTCCTGTATACCACTCCTCTCCTACTCAATGGACACCCTGGGCTGTTCTTCTACACCAATTTAGATTGACGAATGTGGTAAGCAGTGGTTTTTGGGGCTTGTTTAATTTCGATTTCTTCTCTCCTGTCGCATTCGAGAATTCTGCTCGCCGCTTCTTTCGCTTTCTACGCGTTGATCCGTGGGACAAGGTCGTGCCGTCGCCTGTCGCAGTGAGAAATATTATGGCTAACCAAAAGATAAAATATATAAGTATCAAAGATCTGGGTATATATGCGTACTCGTATATGTATGCCCCACTGATGTCTGCGACTGCACACAGGTTTTGGCCAACTGTTTGGGTGTACGGACGGGGTCGCCTTCTGTGCGTTTTGTGCCGCGCATTTTGCCATTGACACGCAATAAAAATATGGTACTTAAATATTGTAAAATCTTATAATGAGCATACACTTGAAAATATATGCCGCCTTAATTGGTTTAACCCTCTCTGAGCCAACGATTGCAAACAATTGGGGCACACATCAATGATAAATGGTTGCTTCCAGTTACTACTGCTGTATTTTGTGTGTTTATGTTGAGTATGAATAGGAGTTACAAGTTTTTTCAGTTTGGTTTCCTTCAGTCATTTTACATAATTAGCATAGAGATCATAAGCGCTGAGAGATTAGGTACTATTCTACTCGAACCAGGGGATAGGAGTAAATCTTCCTCCTACTGGTGTCTTTTTTGTTTTTTACCTCTTTTGAAAACGACTGTAGGAGATCATGGTAATTTTATACATAGTAAATTATTGCCTTAAAAATGTTCACTTACATCGGGACTAATTTATATCTGCAGTTAGTTGAGATGTGAATCAAGTAAAACATTATGACTAGCACACCCATAATTACATAATTTTTTGCAAAACAACAAACTGCATTTGCTTCTGAACATGTACAAATTTAAGAGGCAAGAAAGCTTGATTTATCGGTTCCTCTTTAATTTATCATATTTTAGATTGTCAAATTAATAGTAGATGCTTACTAAGTAGACACAAATTCTAGGAATTTTGTTTTGTTACTAATATAACTCTGAAATAATGAGAAAGCTTAAATCTAACGTAGAAATCTTGCATAGTGTACTTTGTGTAGCCTTTAAACCACTTAAACTTGCAAATTTCGTGGACTTTGTTTCACTAAAATGAGGATCTATTTCCAGTTAACATAGACATAATCTCTACAACCACCTTCCATGCCATACCATACCTTTTGCCTTGTATATGTTTTCGATATATGTTGGCATAAAAGAGAAAGTCGGATAGGGGAAACCAGACATAATGTATGGATGGATGAGAAAGAGAAAGCCAAGAAGGCAGAATGCGTGGGCCACGACACTGGCTGCTCTTCGCATCTCCTCCCATGAGAGAGTATTCCTGCCTGATTTTATTTTCATATTTGCATATATCTTCATCCCAAACACGAGTAATGTATATATGTGTGTATGCGAGTTCGACGGTGTGTAGTATTTAATAAATTATTAATTTTTGCTACGCTTTAGCTGCCTCAAACATCACATGAATCTGATGTCTATATAGTCGTCGTATAGCCAATAAATGTTTACTATACAAATGTCAGTCTCTCTCTATCTCCTTCTGATCGTGACTAAAATTTTTTGATTGAACATTCATATTATTTGTTTAATTAATGTACCTTTCACTTTTCTCTCCTCATGATTTGATCATTGTTTATTTTTGAAACAGTAATGGAAAAATCCATAAAGAAGTGTCTCCGATTGATGAAGACTCTTTGCCCATTACAATTGTTTGAGCAAAGTTACTTTAAATGGAGCCGGTTTTAACCAGTTTTTCTAGGCTCTGTCTTTTTGAACTTTTTGTTTATACTCGATATACGTCATGATGATGTTTCCATTGAATTTTCTTTTAAAATGTTTTGTTTTTTTGTCTCCACCATCGCCTGGCAGCCAGGTCGGAGTTCACGATTTTGTTTTAACTTTCATTCTTTGTGGCTTTGCGTTTGTGTTGTGTCTCAGTGGCATGGAAACGGAAAGTAAAATCAGTTCTTTCTAGGTCATCTGCAGAAACTTTTCGACTTCCTGCTTAAACTGCAATTCGCGCTTCCCTTCGATAAACAACTCAAATGGCACACAATTAATCACAATCCAAGTATCTATCTATTCAAATCGAAAATGAACCAATTTCCATATCCGTTTCCCTTGTGGTGGGGGGAACAATTGATTATTTCACTCATCGCAAATCCAAGTTGCCGTCAGGTGCCCCATTCCAGACGTTTGTAATGCAAATATTATTATTAGCGTTACTTACAATTATTTACGAGCATTCAGAATTTTCCGTTCTGAGAAATACAAGCTCGTAATATCCCCAAGAGACGAAGGAAATTATGCAGCAATTTTAGGCGAAATGTTTGGTGGAACTTATTTATTTTCAGCGCAAATACTCGTACTGAGGTACTACTTAATATATGGACTGCTCTATCGGACATTGTCTTACCTTCTGGCTGTGTGTTGTGTGGGAGAACTATTATATATTATTTATAGGGTCCTCTTCATCGGCCATTTCTCATATGTAAGCATTTTCCCAGCCCCACTTACAATATTCTTCCGCCGTCTTCATTATCATCAGCTCGGATAAGTTTGATAAATGATTTGACGTAGGCACTCGCCTTGACCTTACCTTGAAAATTGTCAGCTACATGAAAACGTCTTCCTTTTTTACACGACAGTCCCATTTTTCCACACACTCATTTTCCATTTTCCTCTTCGCGTAATTACAAATTTGTCGGCTATAGGGGAGGCTATTTATAAGAATTTATTTACACAAATAAAAATATGTACGAGTATATATCATACGCTTACAGAAAGCACGCAAAGCAAGTTAAATATATCGTAAAGGCGGAACTATTTAAATAATTTATGGAAATGGTGGCGTGGGCGACCACTTTTGCCACTCACTGTGCAACGGGTGTAAACACGGGCTAAATCGTAGAGTGTTTTATCCACTCTCAGAGGGTACACAATTCAAGTAAAGCTTCCACAGGAACTTCTAGGATATCTTTCTTAGCCCTGACCTGACACTCTGTCCTTCAAGCGGCACTCAGGAGAAGGACTCAGGCCTTATAGAGTGTGCTCTTCCATGCCTACCTGTATGAGTACAACCACTTGTGCGTATATCCTTTACCTCGTCATCTACTGTACCTCTACTCGTGATGGTCATGTGCGCAGTTTTCCCAAGAGCAGCTGTCTCTCGCTGTTGGTTGGTTGGTTGCTTGTTGGTTGGTTCTTTTGCTCCTAGAGTGCTGCCATATATCAATAAATCGCAGACAGAAGGCGGGGGCGGATACACGCCCTCTTTTGCTAAAATATTTACTCTTAGGCCAACAGATATCGAGAGATTGAAGGAGAGAAGGGAAATTAAGCCAAATTTAACGCGTTTTATAAAATATATATTTGTTTTTTTTTTTTTTTTTACGCTATAAAAAACTCATACGCACAAGCTCTAAAAAAACGAGAAGGGACGTGTGAGACGCTTCTTACGCGTCACAACTTTTATACCCGGTACTCAGTACTAAGATTTGTACCTTAGCGGTTTATTGTGAAATTTTACAATTTTTCTTCATCTGTCATCTACATATACAACACTTCTCACGCCAACACGCTCCTTTAGCTTGCCTAAGGCCACACACTGCAGAGTCATCGCAGAGGCAGAGGCAGAGGCCGCACACTGCAGAAGCAAAGTGTGAATGAGAAAATGTGAAAAAAACAACAAAAGCTGCGGGACAGGGTGGGTTTAGCCACTGCAAATTAATTTCTTCATTCTGGCTATTATAATGATCCAATCGGATCCCTATTTGGTGATCTAATAAATATGGTCATTCCCTACGAAATGGTTTTTAATTTTATTTTATCTTCAAAATTGTAGATTTGGGAGGTTCATTTTTTAAATACACTTGTAACAGTGTGAGCATACAGAAGTCTGGATGCAAAATTTAGTGGCTCTAGCTTTTATGGTCCCTGAGATCCAGACACTCAACAAGGAGGATGGACAGACGTACAGACGGACAGACGGACGGACAGACAGACATGGCTCAATCGATTCGGCTATTGATGCTGATCAAGAATATATATATACTTTATGGGGTCGGAAACGTTTTCTTCTGTGCGTTACATACATTCACTTTGTGCACAAATGCAGTATACCCTATTTACTCTTCGAGTACCGGGTATAAAAAGAAAAAAGAGTCTCTTAATATTTATTTAATATTTGCTTTTGTTTTTATTTCTTTTTGTTTATTTTCGTTGTTTTGTTGGTGGTCTTTTGCCTTTGTTTGTGGGCGCAGCGGAAATTTTGTTATAAGTCGTTAATTTTTATTGAATTGTTGTATAATAAGTATGCCGAATGCTTTTTTTGCTTTTCCTTTTCAACAAGTTATCCTCTTCAACAGACACCCACCAAATGAGTAATTATTAGAAAATGTTGCAAAAGACTTTGTCAGGGGACGGAAGGGGAGGAAATAAAGAGAATATATAAATAGAAATAAATGTAGTTATAAATCATTAATGCGCCTATAATTGTTCATGTAAATGCAAAATGATTGTGAGAGAAATTAAACGGGATGCTTCAAATTGGAATATTAATTTTTAATTAATATAATTAATAAAACTTACCCTCCATAGTAGATGTTAATGGCTATCGATTTCCCGAGATTATTGTATATTCTATGTAGGTTTGACCTTTTCCTAAGACCTTCTCTCAATGTTTTCCATCCTTGATCACGAAAACAGGCAAACTATCAAAGCATTTCCTATTGTAAACACTTGCAAAATCCTCCACTTTGAAAACAATGAGTGTGAATTTTTATATATCGACTGTTGAAATATTTACCCATATAGCATACATCCGAATATATCGCGGAAAACTGTTGCCTTTTCCGTGTAATAGAAAAATCAACAAATAGCCCGAAGAAACACACAATTTTTGTAATTTGTAACAAAACTTTCTTGACCCAAATTCGTGTGTATGTGCTTTTTTCTGTAAACAATTAAAGCAAATCTGAATTACGATCTTACAAGTACAAGAACAAAGTACTCAATACCCGGAAAGATGAAGAAATTAAATATAAATTAAATGTATTTTTCATGGTAAATGGAAATGGAAATGAGGAGCAATGCAGAGCAGAGCAGCACATTGTCGTAGGTCTCCCATAACCTATATATGCATGCCAGTCTCTTGGGCTCTTTCGAGAGTTGATGTAGGTCTGGGAAAACGAACTTAAGTTTCCCTCCGAAGCACAAAAGATGAAGGCATTAAGTGAACAAGATTCCCCCAGATTGAGCAATTAAATCGAATCAATTGTTTTCGAGTCGTGGCAGCAGCAGCAGGGGGAGGCCGCACTACTACCAAGTGTTTGCGACCAGACATGGCGCTGTCCGGCATTGTCCGGTCGATGGTCTCTGGTTCTCCGGGTCTCCGATTCCCGGACTATTCCTAATCACCCACCGTAGAGAATCTGCACTGGCTGCTGTGCTGCCGTTCTAAAAGTGTTTCTCATTTTATTTTGTAATAATACAAAACTTACAATTGGTCAGAGACGCCGACGGGGCTGGTTCAGCCTCAGACGCAGCCTCGATGGCCTATAGATACAAATGTATCTGTATCTCCATGTGTGTGCGTTTGTAAATGGCTATAACTGTGCGCTTGTACGAGTATGTGGCACGCCGACCGACAACGACTTGTCCATTGACGTCAGCAATGCCCCCAAAGTCGCGCACACTGTCGGGCGGGTTGCCAAGCAGGCGGGGAATCGGGACACGACTCTTGTTTTTGTTGTTGGAGACCAGGGCGACAATCAGGGGCAGGGGCAAGCGGCATTTATCCGGGGCAAGGAGGAGGGGACTAACCGAACTGTGAGAACCGAAACGTACATTTTGGCAGTCACTCATACGAGTGTTGGAGACCTGATGCTGATTTCCCCCACCTGATGCCCGGTTTCCCTCATTCTGGATTTGTTTCTACAGAGCAGGGGTGTCTTGATTCTGTGGATTGAATGGTTATGAGGGTATCAATCATTGCAAAGGTAAATTTGACCAAATGGAGAATATCGAAAGCTTCCCCATTCCAGACAGCAAATGATGGTTTTACTCAAATATTAATTTTCTTAAGTGAATTCCTTATTCTCAATGTTGTCCAGGGTATCCTCCAGTCGGGCATTGTCTGCCCCTACAATGTTCATCTGTCGCAAGAATTTCATTTTGCCATTGGCTGGCAGGTCGATGGTTCTCCTGGCGCCTTCTCTTTGTTGCATTTGCATTTCACAGTCTGCCAAAGCCACATATCTGCTGCTACTCGTACAGCTAATGTCTGACTAGCCATACATCCCCGTGTGTGTGTGTGTGTGTGGATTGTTTATTTTGACCCACTGTTTATACGAGACTGACTCCCTGCGGTCGGATAGATAATTTCCACGGAAATTCTGGCTTCCTTCTATATTTAGAGCTGCAGAAAATGCATCCCATCCCATCTCATCTCTCCGGCGAATGCCTACGTTTGCCTGCCTGACCCTTTTTGGCTCATTTGTGATTTTTGGCTATTTCGGGCATGCAAAGTGTTTTGCTGCGGATCGACGAAAGAAATTATTAAGATGAAATGGCCATAACGAATGCGAGTACTCGAATCGTTTGAATCGAGTGTAGCAGCAGCAGCAGCAGCAACAGCAGCAGCGACGACAGCAGAGAAATGGCCACTGCGAAAGTGAAAGTTTGATTTATGGCCACACGCAGTCCTCTCTGACTTTTGAATCTCTGTTGATGATTTTTAATGGTATATAATTAGTTTTCGCCCCTTTTTTCACTCATTTATTAGGGATCTCTCTGTGTGGATGCCACCTCTGGCCCCGAGCCAATCAATTCTGGAACGGAAATAGAAATTAGACAAGAAAACGAAAGAAAAAGAACCATCCAAACAGCCCAGAAGAAGCATCTTTGACTTGTTGCCGCTTGTCCCTTTCCTCAAACTTAGGCGAAAGTGTTTTCTTTTTTTTCAGTTTTTTGCGAGGTTAATGAGCTGCAAGATTCTGCCCCCTAGCAGCCACTTAATATTCCCGACGGTGAAGCAGGAGGACTGAATCTTGTAATGGAATATGAAATGAGACTTTAATTAAAATGTTTTGCGCCCCAGAAATTAAATAAAGGATGAACGAGGAAAATACTTAGTGTTGGAAGAGGGAATAAATCCAACAGCATTTTCCTCCCAAGATCATTATATTACTCTCTCTAATATACGCCTGCCAATACCATCTAGCTGTTTCTCATACCATTATGAGAGACACTCATAAATTAGTTGAATTGCATTTCTCGCATGCCTCAGTGGCAAATATTATCCGGCTTGCCTTTGCCAGTAATTTGTCTAAAATAAAAATATTTTTCAATATATGCAATTTCGATCCCACCTTCACCCCTGCCTGCATCTCTGCCTTCCACCTCCTCCTCCTCCATCCGCAGTTGACACTTTAAGAAATACGATTTTGATCGCTAAGCAGAACATATAATTTAACGTCAAACGCGATTCGCGGTAAAATTGTGAGAACATCGAGCGAAAATCACATCACGCCCTATAAATGTTTTGCTCTGCAAAGCAGAGCGCTTTGATTTTAATTTGATTTTAGCTGCGAATTTCCAGCTAACGCATTCTCAGTATACTATGTAGATTCTGTCTGTCTATCTGTCTGTTTGTCCTGTGAACCATTCGACGGCAAATCAAATGATTTCTCTTACCATTTTCCTGGCTATGCTATAAATGAAATCAAACGGGGGGCGAATGGAGGGGGCGCTGGTGCTGTGAATGGCACTACGCAGATTATGGATTCCAAAAATCGCAGCAGCAGCAACAGCAGCAGCAACAGCAGCAGCAGTCACAATCTGTGACTAACTGCTGACGTCTTTTGCCTGTGTGGTCTGTGGCCCATATATAACTCAGAGACCCCCTGTACCCTGTATCTATCTACACACACATATCTCCCATGTCTGATCTAAGATCTACGCAAATTCTGCACTAACTTTGTCACAGACAATTTGGCGACAACCATCGTCTATTTCTTTATGTCTGTCTCTCTGTCCATGTCTTGGGCGTGGGCGTGGGTGTGAGTGTTGCTTGTCCCCATGGAAGGCAGGGAGGCAGGAGAGGGCGGGCTGTAAGCGCTTTTCTATGTCCGTTCTTGTATGATAAATTAATAATTCGCAATGTGGAACACAAAACATAAAAAGCAGCACATCAAACGTTGATTATAAATCATGAGAAACAACACAAAAATATTTCCAATTAATACCACAATCGAAGTTCCGTGAAAAACAGCAGCAAGAGGTTGAGTTTGTTGGGTGAGAATTTCTGTTGCCAAGGATAGGGTCAAGGCAGAGGTAGACAGGAGAATGTTTTTCCGATTGTGGCCAAAGGTCAAGTTAAATCATTTTAAGAATGGCAAACAAATAGGAAGGTTAAACGGAATGTTTGCTTGTCCTTGAAGGGAACTTGAACCTGTACTTTGGAGAGAGAACTTTGAGAGAATAATAAACTTTTTATTATGTGCAAAATCAACTTAATTCTAATCATCAATATTTTGTCTATCTCTTGCAGAGAAACGTTCATTTTCCTTCCGCCTGCGCCGCTCCTTTGGCGATGGTGGCAGCACCAATAGTCGCAACAGCAACAACAACAGCAGCACCTGCACCAATCACAACAACCAGAAACGCTGCAGCACACCCTTGACACCCACCAGCACTAGCACGGGACGCCTGGAGGTGCCCGGAGCGGCATCCGTGAGCCGTCGGAGCAGCATCTACAAGAAGCCGGACAAGAATGATGGCGGACAGATTCATATGATACCGGATGTGGACTTGCCGCTGATGACATTCGCCGATCAGTACAACATTGAGAAGACACTGGCGGAGGGATGTTTTGCCAAGATTCTGCTGTGCCGGCACAGGCCCACCAATACGCTGGTGGCCCTGAAGGCAGTTCATGCAGAGTTGACCACGATCAAGGAGTTCCAGAAGGAGTTCCACTACAACTACGAGTTGTCGCACCATCACCACATCTTGAGCGCCTACGCTGTGGCCTTCCAGACCATGGACTACTACGTGTTTGCGATGGAGCATGCACCGTACGGGGACCTGGCCTCGAACATCGGACCCAATGGCCTGCATGAGAATGCCTGCAAATTGATATCCGAGCAGTTGAGCTCGGCCCTGGGCTTCATGCACTCGAAGAATCTGGTGCATCGTGATCTGAAGATTGAGAATATTTTGGTGTTTACGCCGGACTTTACCCGGGTGAAGTTGTGCGACTTTGGGGCCACCACCAAGAAGGGTCTGCTGGTGCACAAGGTGAAGCACACGTGGACCAGCTGTGTACCGCCGGAGCAGCTGGAGCTGATCAAGAACGAGCGCTTCCAGTGCCTGCCCATCAGCGATTCCTGGCAGTTTGGCATCTTGCTGTACAACATCCTCACGGGCAATCCGCCATGGCAGTCCGCGGACTGGGTCAAGGATCAGTCTTATGCCAACTTCATGAAGTACGAACAGCGCAAGACCACCAAAGTCCCTGACAGTTTCCGTCGATTTTCGCCCCGTCTGATGCGCTGCTTCCGCAAGTATCTCAGTCACGACCCAGAGGATCGCTGCAAGATCACCGAGGTGACCAAGTACATGAAGGATCGCTGGGTTGAGTGCCGCATCTCCACCTCCAAGTCGGCCACCCTCATCTCGCCCACCCACCACGACCAGGACTCGTGTATCTATCTGAACCAGCGCGAGGGCCGACTCTCTGGCGATGAGAACAAACTGAGATTCAAGCGCATGATGTCCAGCTATGGCCTGGACATACCCATCGATCCGACCATGGTGCGACGGCGAGTCTGGGACTGGCTATCCACATGCGATGCCAGTTTCGATCCAGATGTAGAGAGCTTGCATGGCCTGGATACAATGCATTAGAGAGAGATTCTCGATAATATCATCCTCTGCGGAACTGTTTGAATTTGTAGGTCTATGAGATCATATTTGAGAAAACCAAAACCATATTTATAAATGTTAGAGAAAATTGTCTATAGGTATTTAATTTAGTGAGAATTAATGTCAGGTTAAGTAAACCCAGCAAACAACCAAAAAAACACGTCAACGGATTACTTTCCACTAGTGTTACCTTTCTAGTCTTCCGCCACGATGATTTTCTTCGATATACATATACTATACATAATGTGTGATTTACGCGTTACTTACTTTATATATACGATACATATACAGATACGGTACTATACCAACTAATGCAATTATCTAGAATCTAGTATTTATATATACATACTCAGATATTTGTAGAGAGCAATTAAGGGATGACCAATTACTAGACGTTTAAGATTTGTTGTATATTTTTGTAGTAGATAATCGTAATGTCTATCTTTAATCTGTAACCATAGTCCTTCTATGTGTATCCCCTATAAATCTTTGTATATATATTTCTCCTTCGATTGCATACGACTTTTACTATAAAGTATATTGATATTGATATCCCATGTATACCATATACCATAAAGAAATATAATAGAACCCCAAACTGAGTTTCCATGAAAGTTTGCAGAGTATTGCTAAAACTAAAATATCTTTCCAGGTCCACAGGTCCAGTTCCAGATGCTCTCATTAAACATTTTGGCAAACGGTTTTCATCTAAACAAAATTTTCATAATCATCATAAAAGTTCATCATGAAAATGTTCGTTGGTTCCCGGGGGGAACATACAAACTAATCGGTAAATATTTATTGTTTAAATTTAATGAATTATTTAATGTTGTTTGGATACTGGTGGTGGCCTTTTGCAGCAAATCGGATTAGTCTTTGGCTAATTGATTGTGAGGCATTTTGAAGGTCGTCTCCATTGTTGACTTTGAAAAGGTAGTTCGCGGTCAGTGTGTGGTTTCCCAGGGGGGTTTACTCGGTCGCTGGAGAAGATGGATAACCCAAAACATGTCGGACAGGATGTGACGCCTCGGTTCGTAATAAACAAACAGGCACATATCCCGCTCAGGTTCATTCAACAATAGGTGGAGGGGTTGGGGTTGTCTTTTGTTTGGTCTGTGGGCGGACCCGGACACATTGTTTGTATTAGGCGCCTGTCTCGTCTTCTTATTGTCATTGCCATTAACTTGTATGGATATCATCTCAAGGGAAGCAATGGCCTCTTCGAATCTGATCAATATGTTAACTGATTGATAAACCTGTAATTAAGTTAAACGCTTGAGGAGTCAGTGGCGTTTCACCTTGACTTTGTTTGATAGAAGACAACAGCAGACTCGGGCCACTTTTATGAGGCGCATGCCAGCACTTAAATGTTTTTAATACCCCCCAACGGAAGGGGACTTTAATATTGGCTAGACGTGAAATGTGAATGGGGTTTGCTAGGGATTGGACTTGCAAATACTTTGGAAATTGGAGAAAACTATTGCTGGATAAGCAGGATTAACAATGTGCGGCTGGCAATCCTTACCCAAAATGGAGCAGCAAAATGATTCTCGATCGAAAACTATCACAAATTTAATCGGGTGCAAATTATTGAAATATAAAACCAATTTATATGATAGTCTCAAGGGTATTCCTCTTGCCTCCACCAGTATTTATGTGTGTCTGCACAACAGGAGGAAAAAAATCCAACGAATAGATTGGATGATCATAAATTATATGGTGGGCCATGTGATCTGCATATTTCCATGCCACGCGCATTGAAGCATTGAACCAAATCTGATTTGCCTGGCCAAGAACACAGAACACACGCATAATGCAGTTAGTTCAAAGCAAACAAAAGTCTAGGACGACCCGATCGTTCGTTTATGGATCAATAAATATACAATTTATCTCATTTAATTAGTTGCTATTGGTGTAAAACTGAGCGGAATATCAAAACATGTTGTGCCGCGCGCATAAATTTCATTTTCAATCGCCACGAAAATAGGTTTTACGATGTCTCTCCGTCAACGCAATGAAAACCCGCATCTCTCTTTCGTTCGAGGTCTAACTTTGGTCCCTGCCGTATGCTATTCCATCTATTAGCTTACTGCTGTGTGTTGTTGTTGTTGTTGCTGTTTCTTGTTGTGCGCGGGACATAATTTATGTGTCGCATTTGCCTTTTTGGCAATATCGCAAACGATCAAGAGGAATAGGTTTATTTTCGTTTGTGGAATTACGACTCTTTGGTGTCATTCTATATATGTACATACATATATCAGTGTCAACTCGTCCACTCGATGCTCGAAAGTATGCAACACACGTTGTTGAATATTTGTTGTTGAGATCTTTACAGGGTTGTTAATGATCCAATATCCATCAGAGCTCTTTCATCAGTTCAGTGGCCCCTTAATTAGATCAGCATCTGGTAATTGTTGCTGAGAAATCAAAATAATTTTGCATGGGATTCTCATAGATTCGGTTTATTGGATGCACTTTGTTCCACGTGCATAATTGTTGGGGGTTCTGTTTGGGTTCTCTTGTTTTCAATCGCTTAGTAACTAAACAAATACGGGAAGGCTCTTCTCTATTTATGTCTGTGGGTAGGTGGGTGTCTAAAGTCTAACGAGCTGTCAAAAATGTCCGATGTGTGTGTTGTTCGTACAATATAAAATGTGTATAAAAATGTGTGCCATAAATCATAAAAATTAATGAAGAGTTGCAGCAGTTGCCAACAACAGTCGGGCGCGCGTTCCGCTCATAATTTGTATGTTCATCAGGCCGACTTCAGTGGAATATGCTGTTTGATTACCTATAAGTAAGATCGAAATTGAGAGATGAGATTGCCTGTACACATCCATCCATGCACGATAAACACACTTGATGGCCCGCCCGCCCCGAAATGTTTACAATTAAATAATAATAAAACGAATATCAATTAAGACGCGTGTGAAATACGTCAGAGAACCGAGCTGGATCTAAATTTAGTTAACGGCTAAACGATTGGCCTTTCCCTTTGTATTTGTGTTTAGTTTTATTCATCAATCGACGGGGGCGGTGGCTGAATCATTCCCGAGTCAAAACAACTCGCCCCCGTCCGCAGGAAACGCGTTTTTCCGCGAAGAGCACATGCAAAGCGAACCAAACCTCCCGATAAAAGCATTTAATTCGGCAAAGCAAAAAACCAATTCAAGTAAAGGCGATCGATTGATGGTGGTTGGTGGTGGCCAGCAGAACTCACCTCGGAGCACATGTTCTTGTAGATCTCGTCGGTGTCCCAGGGTCCGCGTTCGGGCAGAGCAATCCCACGCCTACGCAGTTCCTGCACGCAGTCTGTTAGATCGAAAATTGGCAACGGATCGATGCCGGCCTTGGCCACCTTGGCAGCTAAATACTCTACATAGTGGGTGCTAACAAAAGAGGAAGGGTTGTCTATAGTGCGAATACCCTCTGTTTTCTCTCTGTCACTTACCGACACATTCCCGCATGCTTGTCGGGCACCTCGGTGTTGCACACCGTATCCACCAGCCCTTGGGGTGTCTCCTTTTGCAGCGGGACGGGACAACGTGCCATGGCTCGGGCTGTGGTCGAGCTACTCAACTCGTCCTGTACCTGCACGGGTTCCGTGTCGAATGTGACCTTTTGTTCCTTGAGCAGAAACTGCAGCTGCAGGGGGATCTTATCGCGCAGATAGAAGAGACAATTGCGCGGATGATGAGCGTGCAGGCCGAGCTTGGCGCAGTAGGTGGACACCTGGCACTTGGCACCCATCATGAAGGGTCGCGCACAGCCATAGCAGAACTCGAATTTGCACTGAGTGCAGGTGAAATGCATGCAGCCGCCTCTGCAAAAGAAAGATGATGAATATCCCAGTTGTAGGTGTGAGAGTGTTGAGTGTCCCACCTGGCCAGCGAATAGCGAAACTTGCACTTGGGACAATCAATGCCGTTGTGGGCCAAATGCTCTTGGACACCCTGTGCCTGCTTCTCCGGATCGTTCTCCCGCCTCCACTCCAGATACGCCTCACAGCTGCTGCCCTCGTGCTGTCGCTCCCAGGGCTTGCGGCACTGGGCGCAGGTCACTGAGCCACAGTCGGGACATATCAGACGCTTCTGCTTGGGCCGGGCAAAGAATCCCGAGGAGCATTGAATGCACCACTTAAAGTTGGGATCCTGCAGCAGTGTGCGATCGCGAAGCTTGCGCTGGAACAGCTCGTGCACATCGCTGTCAAGAATACTCTTGAGAAAGATGTCCAGATTGGAGAAGTACTCCAGATGCTCATCCTCGTGCTGCTGCTCGTTGCTCAGCTCTGGCAGCTTGCAGTAGGGGCAGCTGCAATCATTGATACTGCGATCGGTTATCTGTTGGATAGAATTAAAGATGAATCTATATGGAAAGCAATCTCTTCCTGACTAATCTCTCACCTGCACTGTAAAATAGCTTTTGGCACACTGCTTACAGCACTTGTGGGTGCATTTCAACATGGACACAATCTGGTTCATGGGATAGGTGTTTGCGCACAGTTCACAATCCTGTTGCAGCATGGCTATAGCCTGATCCAAGTCCGAGCACTCCCTGGCCGCCCACAGGGCCACATCCTCTTGGAACTTCATGTTGACCAAAGTGGCAGCTATCTGAGCCTCACCAACGCTCGTCAGAGTGCCTTCTGCCACATATTTGCGGGCAAGAACCTGTAAGGAAAGGGAAACACCAATGGTATTAGATATTCTCAGACTCTCGCTTGACTCTACACACCGCTGGATCCTCTATAACCGGCTCCTGGACACTAGGATATGCCCGAAAGACGGGAATACTCAGCTTACGCTTTAACATTTCTGCTTTCACGGAGGGTTCCGTGATCTGTGAATCCTCATTTTCCCCCTCCTCCTCATCACTCTCCGAGGTCTCGTAATCATCATCGGAGAAGCACGTCTCGTGGTACTTTTTCTTGGGAATGCGAGGCTGAGAGCGAGGCTTTAGTAGTGCCGCTGCAGCCGCCGCCGCCGCGCCACTCGTGCTGGGACCCAGCTCTAGGGGCAGCATAGAACTAGTAGTCTTTGTGTTGAATCTACTGATGGCCTCGCTGATGGACTTCTTTGTCGTGGGACTGCTCTTCAGGGGCACTCTTGAGGCGGCACTCGTTGTGGTTTGCTTTTGAAGGTACTCCTGCTGGATGCGTTTTACTGAGGATATGCCCATGGGTGCGGAGAAAGACTTGGAACGAAGAGGAACCTTCTTGTTGCTGCCTGTGTTTGTGGTGTTGCTTGGTGTGGTTTCATTTGTGGGTTTGGGTATTTTACTGATTGTGGATTTGGCAGTTCCTGTAGCTGTGGTTTTCCCTTGTTTCGGTGTTACCTTTTTGGGCTCTTGCAACACGGTTTCAACGGGAAGCTCCACGGGACGGGACTCGGAATCGACTAAGGGCGGTGCAGGTGTTATGGGCAGGGCAACGGTTGGTTCTTCTACTGGATGCTCTTCTTCTGTGGGTATTTCCAGGACTGTTTCAGTGGCTGGTTCAACGGGGCGACTCTCTGAATCTTCTATGATGGGAGGAACATGTATGGGCAGGGCCTCTACTGTCGAGGATGTCATTTCAGAGGTTGTGGCTTCCGCTTGTGGCAACATTGACTCTTTCCGAAGACTCTTTCCTGTGGATGAAACAACCTCAGTCTCTGCTGCATCATGGCTGATGGGCGTGACTGATGGGAAGGGATCGGTGGCTGGTGGTGCATGGATGTTCGCATTGTGTGTGTCTTCCTCCTCCTCCTCCTGCTCTTCATCTTCTTCGATTATGTCCTCGATTTCGGTGCCTTCCTCCCCGCTAGTCGCGTCTCCCACAAAGGATGTGTGCTCGTTGTATGTGGTGCCATCCTCCTCATCGTAGTCGCCCTCTTCCTCGCCATCGCTGTCGTACCATTCCTCCTCCTCGCCCTCGTCGTACTCGTCCGAATACTCCTCGGAGTACTCCTCCTCATCGGTGGACTCAAAGTCATCCATGCTGATCTCATCGCGCATTTGCTTGATCAAACGCTGAGTGTCAGAGACGAGTTCGCTGAGGTTTTGCTTGGCCGGATCTCCCGAGGGAATGAACTCTTTCAGCACCATTCTCGAGCTCTCCGAGTGACTTGAGTGCGAGTCAATGCTGATGTTGCTGTTGTTGGCCACATCCTGTGCAGGAGAGTCCGGCCCAATCACCAGGAGTACTTCCTCTGGGGATTTGTTTGTTTCCTCTCTCAGCTCTGCCTGGGACCTGGGTTCATCGCTGTCCTCAATGCTGTAGAGCTCCGTATCGGAGGCAGCCTCCTCGTCATGAGGTCTAGTTCCTTCACTGCTACTAAAATCCGGGGCATCCTCGAATATCTCATCGGATTCTACGGGACTAATTGGGGTTATCTCTAGCTCTGAATGGGTTGTCTTGGGGGGTTCAGCGTTGCTCTCTCTATTCTCAGTCTGATCTTCTGTTTCTTCCCTTTCAATGTGATCTTCCTCTCTGGTATTAAGCTGCTCCTGCTGGATTTGTTCTTCTCTGAAAATGGCCTCTTCCGTGTCGATTCCATCTGCTGCTGTGGGTGTATGATTACTGGCTCTACTCTCACTGCGCAGACTGTGAGTGCTGGAAGTTCTCACTGGTATTTTAGAGAATCGTTTTGGGCCACGTTTTTGTTCGGTTTTAATTGAAGAAATAACTGGGGTTTCCTCGGCAGCTGAGGTTCTTAATTGTTCATCCATAATAGGTAGAGGTTCTTGCATTGGAGAAGTCTCTGGGGTACTCTGAATGGTAGCCTCTGGTGTAGCATTTGTTTGAGAATGGGCTGCCAAAACGAAGTTCTCCTCTACTGCTGTCCTTGGATGAGTTTCATCTGCAGCACTAGATTGAGATACTTCATCACTATGTACAATCTCCTCCAATTGGGAAAATCTTTCTGTATCTTCCATAGTGGTAACTTCTTCTTCGTGGACCGAGAGGGACTCGCTCGCATCTGTTGGTAACACATCCACAGTCGATTCAATCAGAACGGATTCTGAATCTGCAAGGATTTCATCATCATTCACTACTTCGACTTGGGGAGAAGTTTTTATTTCAGTGGAGATTCCAAAAGAAGTATTTCCAGTATCAGCTGCAGCTGTAGGTTCTGCTGGTTGCGGAATCTCCACGATTTCTTCGCCGATTTGAGCCTCTTGGCTGTGACTCTTAGTTTTTATTTGCGCTGTTGTAGCATTTATCAGGATCTCCTCAGTTTCAGCATCTTTTGTAGGAAGTTTAACTCTGTTCACAGGCTTTTGGCTATGTTCACGAGCTCGACCCTTTTTGGCTTGCTGCGATCGTTTGTTCCTTCGATTTGCTTCCCTGCTCGTGCTGGGTTCATCATCCAGTTGGGCCTGTGATTCGATGAGTTTTGATGGGACCTTTTGGGGTGTTGCATCCAATGTCTCCTTGATAACTACTGGAGCAGCATCAATTATAACTTCTTTGATCTCTTTTGCACTTGTGGATTCTGTTAAAGCTTCTTTTTGACTGATTTCTACAGTAGCCACAGATGTCTTTACTTCTTCAGTATTTGCAGGGATAATCGGAGTCTCAATTATAGTTTCTTGTGGGGTTTGTGTAGCTTCTGCTTGAACCACTTCTACCATTGGTACTGCCTCCTCTTTGGGAGCTGTATAACTCTTGTAAACGATGTGCTCCGCATCCTCTAGGTCCTCCCGTTCCCATTCTGCTTCGTGCAGCCTTTCCATGCCACGATCAAACTCCAACTTGAAGTTGGCTATTTCTGTGGCATAAATAAAGTTTGTGGCAAGTTCTTCTCGTATGGAGGCTTCCCGAATGTTGGGTTTGATGAACTCTTCCATTATATAGACGCCAGGATCGACAATTGGTTCAGCCACAGGCTCTAGCTCGGGTACAGGCTCGACTTTGGGTACAGGAGGCTCCTGTTTGGGTTCCTCTGGCTTCTCTTGTGCCAAAGGTTCCTCCACTGGAACTGACATAGAGGGAAGCTCTGGTTGTGGCTCTGCCTTGAGCTCTTGTTCCACCTGCTGAACAAGGTTCGGGACAATATCCTGAATATGCTGCCAGACAAAGTTCTTCACATCCTCCGAGGACTTGTCCTCCACCAGGGATGATGTTGATGTTGGCTTTAGAGCGTTGAGAATGGGACTCTTGGTGAGAATGCGCATCACCTCGGGATCCGTCTCGTACTCCAACTCCGGCCTGCCCTTGAACGTTTCCAGCATGCTCTCAATGGACCGTAGGACATCCTGATTCTGCTTGGCCTGGTTCTGTTCCATGTTGCCGATGAGAATCTCCAGATTCTTCAGTGTGCTGTCCTCAAGCTGGTAGGGACTAGGCGTGGCATACGAGGACTTGGCGGGGCTGCTGTGGCTGTCGTCTGTCATGGAGAGCGAATCGAATGGCTGTGTCTGTATCTGTATCTGTGGCTGTTGCAGGCAATCCAAAGCGTGAGTGTTGAGAAAGTCAGTGATATCTGCCACACGGGGGAGGGATGAGAGAGAGAGAGAGAGTTGGGGAATTATGATTCAGTGAGTGATTGATTGAACGATCTACAAACTAACCCGACTTGGTGTCCACTCCACCTCCACCTCCACCTCCACTCTCATTCTCTACGCCATTCGGCGATCCCCAGATGCGCATTAGAAATGGTTTGAGTTGTGTTCGATTCAGCTCCAATAGCGCCTGTTCCACATTACCTTGATGCGCTGTCAGCGCATTCACAATGTCCTCACGCAGGAAGTTGCCCTTGGAGGCGAGTTTGCGATACTTTTGCTGCCGCTGTTGGATGCATTCTGCCACTGCCTGCCACACATTGCCGCTGGAGTTGCGCAGCGCTTCTCTGGCCTCATTCTGTGAGATGCTGCCAATGGTATTCTCTCCACGCTCCTGGCCATATTTCGTTGACAAACTCTGCACAGTCTGGACCAACTTTAGCCAGTTCTCGCGCAGCCACTGAATGGGATGAGTGTCCGGTGAGCAATACTTCAGAGCAGCCTCCAGTTCTTCCACCGTGAATTTGTACAGCTCCAATTCTTTGAGAATGATGTGCATTTCCGTCTCGGGATCTCTGGCTGGTTCGTGCTTCATATTCATGGTGAATGTGTCGTGTGGCAAGTCAAAGGGTGAAGAAGTTTGCTGCAACACAAAGGACATTTTTAGCTGTGGAACACATTTTCGTAGTTAGAACTTACATGTTGCAGCATTCGCAGATCGTTTATAAAGTTTGGACGCCTCGTAACCTGGCCTGTGTTCAGGAGAGCATCCAAGCCATAGTTCAGATCATTGGCACTCCGATATCGTTCGTTCTCCTGCGGCAGTTGCGAGTTGCTGCGATAGTAGGGACGTCGTTCCATTTTGTTGCTGGGTTCTGGAGTCCTAAAGCGCTCTGGCACTGGTACGGGTGGTTCCTCCGGCTTAGAGACAAACGGAAGAGCATCGTAAGTCTGCAAGTGATTGTTGGATTAAACTACGGGCTTAATGCTGTTCGATTGGTGTGCCATTACTTGTGTGGATATGCTCTGTGGTGGCGGCGAGGTGCCCATTTCCATCACCTCCTTGCTGTGTGCCTGCTTGAAGACTTCCTCCGCCTGGGCCTGTATGCTCTCATCCAGAGTGTTCCAAATGTTCTCCACGGACTCTGGAAACGGTACGGATGAGAGGCTTTAGGTGTGAGAGGTCTCGGGGATTGGGTTTCAGGATGCAAAAACAAAACAAACTAAAACTCTGGCTGGTGGTTGGACTTGTTTCTGTATTTGGTTCTGTATAAATGCGTTAATGGTTGTGGCTTACAATTGATTCGTGCTCGTTTAGTGGTGGTTACATTCTAGTTTTAGTCTTGGTTGAGTCTTGGGTGTCTGGCTAGGCTTTGGTGCCCTCGAAAAATGAGATTCGCTTTTGTATCCTACCTTTGTGCGTGAAGCCCCGGGCCAGCGAGTTGTCGGATTCGTTTTCCGATGAAGTCTTCAGCGTTGACTTTGGGCTGGGCTTTACTTGATTTTGTGGTGTGGAGATCTTCGAGTTGTTCGTGGATGTTGCAGAGCTCTTGGCCTGGCTTGTCGCAACTGTGGAGGTCTTGACGTGGCTTGTGGAGTTTCTAGAGTTGCTTGTGGCCGATGTGGTGCTCTTTGAGTGGCTTGTGGGTGTTGATGTGGTCCTCTGGGAATTGCTAATGGCTGCTGGGCTGCTCCTGGAGCTTGTCCTGGTGGCTGTCGAAGTGCTTGTTCCACTGGCGGCTGGCTTCTGTGACTTCAATGAGGATCTCCGCACCATTTGCGCCTCCGGTTTGTTGGCAATCTTTGGCTTACTGGACTCGGCTACAGTTTGTGGCTTGGCTGCTGTCTTGTTTGATTTATTGGGCGGCTGTGGTGGCTTGCTGGGCGTCTTACAGCAGATAGAACAAATCTTGATGTTCGGTTCGTTGACAAAAGTGCAGAATTCGCATTCCCATTCGTGATCCGGTGTGGATGGTGGCGGCCCCAGGTCGTCTGCCTCAGCTTCGATTTCTTCAGGTGTGGCCTGGACTTGCTCCGGACTTGTGGCTGCTTCTGGCTCACTCTCCGAGGCGGTGACTTCTTCCACCACTTCCTCGTACTCCGAGGCGCTCTCCTCTGGGGCTGGCACCACCACTTTCTGCACCACCGCCGCTGCCTGAGTGTTCTCATCCTTCATTTCCGGTTTCCGCTTGTGTACCGATCTCTTGCTTGACTTGTGTTGATCCGCCTCCTGGAGTTTCTGCTGTATTTTGGCCTGCACCAAGGCACGTGTGCCCGAACCCTCTGACTCCAGATCGGAGTAGATGCGACTCGTCCGGGCAGGCGGCTGTTCCTGCGTTCTCTTGAGTGTCCCCTCGGCATTGCCGACATTGGAGTCGCGTCTCTCGGGCAACCATTCGCTCTGCACTGACTTGGCAATGGATCCTCGACGATCCCTCATCTTGTGCTGCCTCGATCCGTGCCGCTGTTCGCCATCAACCTCGTCATTGGCAATAAACTGCGAGGCGCTCGACAGACGTCTTTGACGCTGCTGCTGATGATGCTGATGGTGAGATCGCGAGGCGCTGGTCATGGCCGATCTATTCGACACCAAAGATCTGCGATCATCCTGGTCCGAGTCCTCGTCATCTGTGAGCTCGTCGTCCCCGTAGCTGCTCCGCTTCCGTCGCATGGACATGGACTTTCGACTGGGCGTGGGTGAGGCGGGATACCGAGCACGGGAGGCGGCTCGAGATGAAGTCGATGGCGGCATGCCCATGACACCTAATGAGAAGGTTACAGAAGATTTGATTGTCGACACATTTGATTGATGTTTTAGCTCGCTCTCACCTGGATGCATCATGGGATAGCCGCCTGGTGCCACGCCGGGATACATGTGCGGCACCATGCCACGCTGTGTCATGAACACAGGAGGCGGTGGATAGTGTGGATGATGCTGCTGCTGCTGTGGCAAGTAGCCGGGGCCCACATTCAGCGAGAGATTCGAGTGATTGAACTGCTGCTGGGATCCAAACTGTGACCATTCATCGTGATGTTGATGGGGATGTGGCCAAGCGCCACGTTGCTGATTCTGCTGGCAGCCAGCGCAGTTCAACTGAGCCATGGATTGGGCCTAGAACAAGAATATTGTTAAGTATACGCCGCCGCGTATGACCTGTTGCCACTCACCTGTTGCATGCGCTGACTGGCCAGCCAGTCGGCTCCTCCTCCTCCTCCTCCTCCACCTCCATTCTGTGTTGCCAGTGGCCTGCGGTTGTTGGCTGTCGCGGTGTTCAAATTGAACACCGAAGTGCTCATCTGACGCCGCTGGGCACCCGCTGCCTGTCGTTGTCGTTGTTGTTGTTGTTGGAACAACAGGGAATTCGAGTGAAAATTGTGTGAGAGATCATCCGAGAGATCGAAATGGGATGAATTCAAACCGGATGACATGCTGCCGGAACAACGAAAATGCGAGGGCGATGGTGAGATGTTTGACCAATGCTCGAAGCCATTTCCATTCAACAAATGCTGCGACGTTGGGGGAATGAGCAGAGAGAACAGAGAACGAGAAAGAGAGAGAAAGGAGAGACGAGACGAGGGAGACGATACGATATACGATCAATGAGGAATACAATGAGGGGAAAACAGACACATCCAATGGGGGATCTTAACGCTGCTTACCTGATCCGGATCGCCTGGATCCAGGCCCTGCTGCTGTGCCTTTTGCTGGCGATATCGCTGCTGCAGTATGGCCATGCGATCCAACGTGGCACTCGCCTTGCTCTTGATCTTCTCCAGCTGCACCGACGGTGGCCTCTGTATGGCATCGAACACGGATTTGGGTGTGCCAGAGCGGGAGGAGCCACCACCCTCACTCCTGGGTGGCTCTGGCAGCGGGCGATTGTTCATCTGTGTGGCAACTGTAGGAAAGGGCGGAGTGGCGGCTCCCCGCCAGGCTCCGCTGACCGAGGACTTGTGCGAGGGTGTGGGCGAGGGCGGCGGTAGCATCTGCAAAAGAGTCGTTTGGGTTTTTGGGTTCCAGTTTTCGGTTGGTTTCTTTTTTCGTATCAAAGTTCTGGTTTTGCGGTTTCTTGAGGCCAGGATTGAGGATTGCAGATAGACTGATTGTTTTTTGGTTTTATTAAAGCTCTCACAAAGAAGATTACAAACTTGGTACTAAGAGTAGGTGGTAGCCAGCGCCAGGGCTAGGACCAGGACCAGAGCCAGAGCCAGAACCAGGCAGTGGCGGATGTTTTTTTATGGATTTTTGTTTGTTTTTGGTTTAAGAAATCGTGCAGTGGCGTACCTGATCCTTTCGTCCCAGGAACGGTGTCAGCAGCCCCCGCTTGCTGCGCCGCGGTGGCGCCACCGGAGCTGCCGGCCCACCACCTGGCTGTACCTTGGGCGGTATCGGCGGCGTGCCCTGCTCGACGGCCTGTTGGTAGCAAAAGGGGAAAGGTATTATCTGTCATTCGAGGGAATTGCATTCGTCGTACCTTTCGCATGTGCTGCTTTCGCTTGGGATGCTTGTGGAACATGTCGTCGCAGGAAGCACAAAAGATCTGGCCCGCACATTCGGCACAGGTCACCCAAGGGTTCTGGGAGCCGCACAGTGTGCACTTTAATTTGTTGTCTGTTTGAGGAGGATGTCAATCAATAGATCTCTGGGTTATTCCTGAATTATCTCGGCACTTTACCTGGTGTCTTTGTTCGGTTCGCTGTGGATTTTAGTGGTTCGTTGGAGTACTGCTGCTGCTGATTGGAGAACTCAATCACCTCATAGTCGGGCTCTGGTGTGCCCTTCACTTTGGGCGGCAAGGCTGGAGCCTTGTGCAGACCTCCAACTCCATTGCCTGCTACACCATTTGGCGGAGTGGGCGGTGGTTTTGGTCCAATACGATCATTTGCTTCCATCTAAAAGAGTTTCGCTAGTAATTTCTTGATATATTTTTTTATAATATAAATCACTCACCACCCATGTGGGCATATTTCGAACATTTTTATTGAGCAATTGCTGTGTCGTCATCTTTGTTGTCGTTCTGTTGGTCGGGAGGCTACTGTTTCAGATCTTTGGATTATGTAAAAGATGAAGATTTTCCATCAATGAGATGGTATTCCCATATATAAAATATACGATATTAAATCTATTTTTATTGCAACACCCCTTCTGCTCTGTGCCACATTTCAGGCACTTCAAACGACTTCATATTCAATGAAGCAAAACTGCCAACAAAATGTGTCTTGTACATATATGAGAGAATATTTTTAGCTGGCTCACCCAAATTCCGGAGGCAATGTCCTAGCTGCTAAATGCACTTTCGTGTTGGGATGGGATCTAAACGCAGCCAGAGTTCGATCGCGAATACTCGCAAAAATTCGCTAAATTTAGGCTAAAACAGAGAGCCAGAGAGAGAGAGCGGAAAAACCGCACAAAAACAAATATTTTTGGCAAAACATTTCGCTTGTTGCTTGTTTATTTATGAAATGATGCAAATGTGCAAAAGAGGGAAATGGTTTTGTTTTTTTTTTTTTGGTTTTTTGAGTGGTCAATTAGAGCACGCTGTCAACGTGGCGGCTAAGTGGATGAAGAGACCAAAAGAGGCTGAGAGAGAGAGAGAGCAATAAAAAATAAAGAAAAATATAGAGAGAGCAGAGAGAAGAGCAGAGAGATATATGAACAGAGAGAGATATGTACGAGAGATTCGAATAATAATAACAATTTTGAGAGCTTTTCATTGCGTTCTAGGTATATTACAAGAAAACTCTCTCCGAGGAACTATTGTAATACAATTTTAAATGTGAACAAAAAGATAAAATGCTACGAAAATAAAAGAGAACGAGAAGGAAAAGTGCGAGAGAGAGAGCTGTTTGCACCTGCGACTATTCTTTAATGACGCAGGTTGTATTCCATAGCTAACAGGCTGCCAAAAATTATGAAATCATAATTTATATCCAGTCAAAATTCCACTTTCTTTAATCAAAAAATACACAGACTGCATCTAGTGGTAAATTTCCGTCTTAAAATATCAGCAGATCAAAATTTATAAATAACTTCATTTGCATTTTTTTAATATTCCAAAGAAGAAATTCTTTACTAATCGAAACATATATTTTATTTTGAAATAACTCCCGTTAACACCTAATTTACTTACAAAACACAGCCCATTCTTTATACCACTACTAGCGCTCATCACGTATACGCAGCGTTGCCGGGGTTTTCTCTTGCAATTCGGTATCTCTCGCTCTATTTATAAAATCTTCTGCAGTTTGTCCATACATCTCGGCCGAAAATGTGTCACACTGCGAACAGATATTTATGAAAGCCGCCTGCAGGCACTGGTTGCTTGTTGGGTATTAGATCACACATCCACAACCCATTCACATCCACATCCACATCCCACCTTAACCATTCATCTGGTGGATGGCCTGGGAGGCAGCCACCTAAACGTACGCCAAAAACTCACAGACACATAGACACACGCACAAATCACACACTAACACACAAAAGCACAGACAGGGAAATAAAAGTTTTTATTTTTATGGGAAAACTATTTTTAAACATTTCTTTGGCTTGCCTAAATTTGCGTTTATTTAACGAGTTTTCACCATTTTTTCTTGTGTGGGATTCAAAGTTGGAAAAGTAACTACAAAAAATATACAAAATGTTGATGTTTGTGCGTTGCGGGAATGATCTTTTAATTATTTATTCCTTGAACTTTTTCATGGGGGTTTAGCTTTGTGTTTAAAATTAGTTTTCTGTTGTTTATTTTTAGCACAATTTTCTTCACTTCACTCGCTTTTAATTTGATTTGTCTGCGATTTTCCACTCTGCTATTGAACTTTGGGGATTGTTTGGAAAGATCTACATGCATTTATGTATGCTCAGAGATCACTTACATAATTCGATTTCACTTGACGCGTCTTGCCGCACTCAAAACTGCCGCTGCCAGCTGGTACCACATGAATCTATATGTATATATTGTAGGGATTGGTCTGTGTCGCTGCTCGACATGAAATATTTTGCTACGGTCTCGTTCGGCGATCGTCTCCCAACAAACTGAAATCTCTATAAAATTCTAAACAACATTTTTACTGCAGGCCGCAGTTGTCGTATTCGTCGCCAGCGCCATCGCCATCGTCGTCTCTTGGTCTCCGTTCGAGTAGGAAGAAGTCAACTCAACGCAGAATTCTCATTTCAGTCTGGCGTTTTCCCTCCACTTCCTTGCCACTGCTCTGCCCTCTGTCGTGTCTCTTTTTCCTCTCCTCGTCTATTTTCAGTATCGTGTTATAGTATAGAACATCATCGCATGTGTTTTGTGAATAAAATCAACTTTTCAAATTTTCTTTTATATTATTTTATTTCATTTTATCCATTTACTTTTTGTTGTTAAACATTGTGCTAGACTCGCTAGAATTTATGACCTGTTGCTGAGAGTTTCCTGTATTTTAGGTTGAATGCAATGGTATTGTAACCGTCCACAAATATGCAATATTTAATATTCCATCACAATCCAATGATTCATAGTTCAAGCACCCCCAGCAGAAAACTCTTAATCGTTCATCGGGACACTCCCCAAAAGCCTAATAATATTAATTATGATTTATTCCAAACATTAATCCAATGTGATCTCCTGCCAGGCAACCTTGAATAGAACACAGAAAACAACCAGAATTAATTCCAAAATCTCATAGGAGATGGAAGATGGAAGAAATGGGGAAATCGGAGCACAACCTGCTGCCTGCTGGAGGTGTAAATCAAAATGTCATTAGCAGATGGAATATTGTATGGTCTTTAATCCCGTGGTAGGTCCACGTGTGTTGTCTGTTCAAAAATACTCTCGAATGCATAATCAATTGACTGCGAAACGAGTCAAAGTTCGATAATTGCAGGCACGCAGCTTTTTGGGGACTACCGCCTCACACGCCCACGCATTCACCTCATCCAGCGCTCACCCAATGACCTTGACTGACGGATGACGTCGAAAGCCGGCATGGCATGGCATGGCATGCGTCTGCGTCTGCAGCTGATTGTTACCCACCGGCAAATGTAGAAGCTTTCTCTCTCGCTTTCTGTCTCTCCGAGAGAGCGAAAGCTCTGCCCCACTTGGTACTGTTATTTCGGACAACAGCTGTGTAAAATTCCGTTGCTTATGTAGTGTAGAATGTCGCGTAGATTGAGTGTAAAGGAAAACTTGCAGGCACACACTTCACGCCGTCAGCTGGAATTTTCCGGCTGCATTTGCGCAACGTTCGTTGCAGGCGATGGACGTGTGTGTGGCAGAAGACCAAGTTACATTTTCCACCTGCCACTCCTCCACAATAACCCGTTGCGTGTACAAAAGGGGCGTGTGATTGCACTAGTGTGTGTGTGTGTGTGCAAAGGGAAATGGAAAATTTAATATCCCGCTCGTGTGCTTAACGGAATACATGCAAAATATAATACAAAAAGTGAAAGAAAGTGCCTTTATAATTTAACGATTTTCGTGTCACTATTTTGCATAATATTTTTGCTCAGGAGGCAACAATGAACTTATGATTCCAGAATAAATAAAACCATTTCTGTATAGTGTAATATTATAATCAAAAGTTTGTGGAAAACAAATAGATCTCCAAGAGATGATAAATGTTCCCGTTAATGTTGTTAAATGAACTTTAAATCAAGCAAAAGCCATGATACCTTTGAAAAAGAATGATACTAAGTGTTGCCAATAAGCTGAATATTAAATACCAAGAGGATACACCTAAAGGCGACATAAATCTTCCTAATTCCGTATAAAATGCGCCAAAAAATGCAGCATCAGCTGAGCAGGAAGTTCACCTTCACCCAATGAGCAAGGGGACACATGAAAAATCGATTCTTGAATCTGCAACAGCAGCAGCAGCAGCCGCGCCCACTTATCCGACAACTGCACCCCCTCGTAAATCCCTTCGCAAGCCACATAGAAGAAATCCAATAAGCCAAAAGCATCAAAGTGTTTGGAAACCAGCATCAGAGCCAACCCCAACCCCAGTCCCAGTCCCAGCCCCAGCACCCCCGCAGGGATACCATCGAAGCGGGACGCCGCAGAATGGTGGATGCCAAACCGCCGCCCGCACCCACAACGGGAGCGGTGCCGGGTACGCCTCCGGCCGCCTTTGCCGGCGAACGATCCAAAATCAAATTGTTCATGGAACGAACGCCCAGCATTGGGGCACTCAAATCCAAGTTCCTCACAGTGCTGGGCAACAGCAATGAGCTGCTCAATGGAATATCAAATAAGGTACGTGAGTCACGATCAGAGTTCAGTTTCAGCTTCTACTGGGGGTTAAGACTCATAAAGTCTGTTATAGCAGGGAATCTCTCACTCAAACCATTAACCAATTACATTTATAATTTAATCAAATACTTCCTACAGCGAAAAGCCCCTCTCAATTCACGAACCTGACACGCACCCCTCTAGGCGGCAAAAACTGTGTTAGCCTTGGTAATGAACGATGGGAAAGGTGGTAATTGAGGGTGTTTCGGAGGTGGGTTGGTGGCTGGTCGCAGATTGTACATAGCTTCTGTCTATGCTGCAAAAGCGACTGACACTTTGATAGTTTCTGCTGTGCCCTGTTTGCTCTTGTTGTTTCCGCTTTGCCACTGCCACCGCCGCTACCGCCGCCACCTCTGCGCTCGTTTGACCTTCACTTTGAGGCATCGAGCTGGCTGGGTTGGCTCTTGGCTGGTTTGGTAGGTGTGAAGGTTGTGGTTGTGGCTGTGGGTTTGGGGCAAGGACTACTGTTCTCAGCTGTTTCCTTTGTACTTGACTTTCTCTGCAGCCTCGTCCTTGATTGAAATTAATTATACATTCACCAGAGCAGACGAGTAAGTAAATGTGGCAAAATGAGCAGAAACGACGAGCGGGTGTCAAGTCTGTTTACCGTTTGTCGGTTCCGTTCATTATTTAATTAATTTCCTCAGGCTAAACCTGTGTCTTTTTTTGCGGTTTACCGACAAGAAATTTCTCTTCTATTTTGCAGCTGACTTTGAGCTGCAGCAGCAGCGATTCGGATTACTGTGACGATGATGAGGATATACCCAAATGTAAGTCAAATATTCTACCATCTTTCCATGTACTTATATCATGTAATACTTCTCCCAGTTGACGAGACGATTGACTATACAAAAATCGATTTTGAGGGACGTCGGGTGAAGGCACGCCGTGCCCATGAGGAGATCATCTCGGGTCGCTACAGGCAGCCCAATCTGGCGCCACGTAAGCTAAAGTAGAACTCCAATGGGAAACTAGTCATTGCAGAACTCTAGTCCAACATCTAGGTCCCCGCCTGGAGCCCTCGCGGGGTCGTCATGGCGCCCAGAAGCGAGGCGGCAATCCGCAGCGTTCCAACTCGGCATCGTCCAGCAGCTCAGGGGGCAGCAGCAGCGACGAGAGCAGCTCCGTCTCGCTGCCCGAAAATGCGGCAGCGGCGTCGTCGGCGGTGGCTCCACGTTCCCACGATGTGAGCAGCACCACGCGCTCCGATTCCATTGAGAGTCGCAACTCTGGAGGCTATGAAAGGCCCAGGGCCATTGCCGGAGCCCGGCGCAGTGAGCTGGATGTGCAGAAGGACATGCAGCGCATTATAGAACTGCTGGAGGCCAATCCTCCCCACATCGATGTGCAGCCGCCCACAGAAGGAGGGGGAGAATGCGGTGGAGGTGGCGGAGGTGGCGGCGGCTCGGTGAACCGTCAGCCCTGGGGAGCAGGCAGCAACTCGATGCGTGTGCCAGCACGCAGTCGCACATCCAACAGCAGCACTCTGACCAGCCTGAGGGATGAGGTGGACCAGGTGCTGGCCAGCCCCAGCATGGAGTCCACCGACTGGCGGCACTTCATACGCTCCGAGTCGCAGAACTCGGTGCCCTCGTGGGCCTCCTCCATCAGCCTGGACTGTCGTGCCGGCGAGGAGCCCGTCAAGGAGTTCATGAGGCTCTTCACCGAGTTGCTCTTCTACAATTCCACGTGCGTCAACCTGGAGCTAAAGTCGGAGTTCGGGGTGCTGCTCCGCCTGGAGATTGGTCGCCTCTGGTTCACGCGATTCCTCACCGAGCAGCGCAACAAGACGAAGCGCCTCGAGTCGGTCACCTTCCACGGCCTGCCCCAGTACTTTGCTCTGGCCCTCTTCGAGTGTGGCGAATGCGAGGACTATGGCCCGGCATCGGTGCTCATGAATCTCTGTTTTCTCTTCTACCACGAAGGTGAGTGCTGCAACAAGCCGAAGGCAAGGCAAACCTCTAATTGGAGTCCCCTTTCAGTTGAAGTTCCTGGCTGCGATCCATATCGGGAGTACCTGTTCCTCTCTCTACGCCAGCAGCCCATCTGGCACCAGCTGCCCTTCTGGGACACCGTCTTCTGGGACGCCATGCAGGCGGAGCGGGAGCAGCGCTTCGCCAACCTGTTGCGGCGCCAGCAGCGACGTCAGCAGAAGAAGCAGCAACGCCTGTCCATTCCAGCAGCAGAGACAGCGGGAGCGGGAGCGGGGACCACTGCTGCTGCGGAAACAACAGACAAGTCTGTGCGTAAACATGGACCCGATTCCTCATCCAGCTCCTCCCATCAGGCCGCACACTCGGCGCCTCCGCCGGCGAATCGAAAGCAAAGCAAATTGAGTCCCGGACAGCCGCTGTCGGGCAAAGAGCAGGAGGACACTGTATTCCGGCATCTGGGGTGAGTTCTTCCGACTGATTGTCGTAATTCCTATAATTATAGTCTGAGATTCCCTTTGTGCAGTGCCCTGACCTGTAACATGCATTCGCTGGGCACATCCAAGGACGTGTGCATCGACTTTCTCAAGAGACATGCCCTGGGCCACGAGCTATCAAAGGGTAAAGGAATATGCCAACTGATTCCAGCATAAATCCTACATTTTATGCACTTTTCAGATAAAGCAAAGCTCATCCGAGACAATGTCCATCGCATGTACCACGAAACAGAACTTTGGGGCGCACGATAAGCCAAGGTAAACAATCTATCCATCCATCCATCCATCCATCTTAGCGCATATATTCAGATTATATCCCCTGTCTTTTGTCTCTTGGCAGCTCTTACTTTTCCTCAAGTACCTAATGAAAGTGTTTCAAACTTCGTCTCTCCTCCAAAGCTAAACCTTTTTCCGTCTCAAGACAAATCCAAAACTAATCAAATCCTAACTTAAAGTAGCAAAAACTATAAAAAAAAAAGTTCTAGTTTTTGGTTTGAAATTTTTAAGTTTTGTGCTAGCAATTTTCGATGCATGCTCCCTTGGTGTTCCGCAACTGATTTTGATTTGCAATTTGATTGTCAAAGGAAAACATAATGTCTGTAGAATCTGGACATATCGAGAGGTTTTGGTTCCATTAACGTTTTGGATTTTGGCCAGTTGCAGGAATGCAATCAATAAAAGAATACAATACTAATATAGACATGTATATCCATAAATTGTGATAATAATATTTTGTGATTACTTTATCTAGCTATAAATATAAATCTATGAATGTACTGTAAATGTCTACCAAACCAAGAAACCAAAAACCAAATCTAAGCAATTCAACTTAATACCTTAACTATCCAGTTTCGCAACAACAACAACCAAATCATTCCATTGTTACAAATCAAGATCCAATAATTATATTGCAATATTCAGTCTCTAGTTTAAGAAAGAATATTTCGTAAATGTTATGAAATTCGTACTTACTAATAAAAAGTTGAATTACAGTAAACATTTTTTGAATCTCGCGGCAGAAAGTACATAACTGTCATACATGTAGTTACTATTTAGAATTTTATACATTTCGTGGTGCTGTTAGGCGCAAATGCAATAACATGTTCGCTACGCAAACTGTTTACATCGATATATTTACTTATGAGAAAATATCTACCATCTCTAATGTTAGTTTTCCCAAAAAAAAGCCGGTCTGGCGTCGATCTTCTGGCTTCGTGGCTAGGCCACACGGCCTGCTGGAGCCTGCGTTTGTGGCTTCTGGTATCACTCATACGTGTTCTCTCATTGGAGTTGTGTCAGGTTCGGCGTTGCTCCGTTTTTATATTACGACCCTTCCGACCTGTAATATAAAGCAGAAAATGTAAATCCAGCCAGCCACAACAAATCGTAATGAATCAGACGATTGCAACGCAACTCTGTGTCACAGTGCCCCTTCTTGAAAAACACTTGAGAAAATGGCAAATTTGAATCTCGCGGCAGAACCGACAGCTGCTGCTGTCACCACAGAACGCATACATGTGTCAGGTACAGGTTCTGTTAACTTAACATTGCAATAACTAGTTCGGTTCGTTCATGGTTCCAGAGAATAAATGAACGAACCCAGCTGTTTTTGTTTTGTTTTCCATTAATTTGTATTCATTTTAAATTCAACTAATTAAACCAACAACAACCGGCAACAACATCAGGAGGAGCTCGTCTAGCCGAAACATCAACTGCAGCAGCGGAATCAGTTAGTGCAGCACATGGCATGCCAATGCAATACCACTTCAGCCACATAAATCAGCTGATTTTACCGCAACTCTTAAAGTGCGTTTTGAAATGAAATGGACTTGGAAAAGGTTAGTGAAATTTGTCATTCTTTGCCCTGAATCGGCTACCATATTGGGACTTTAATGTTGTAATATGCAAGAAATAATAGATCTCAGGGGGGACGAAATGAGTACGCCTGTTGAAACCTCCACTGACGGACTGACAGACAACTACTCTGCTTTCATTTGTTTCTTTATTCATTAATTGTTTGCAACACAAAAACATAATTTGCTTAATTTCATTTTTCATTTCATTTGGTTAACGCACGAGTGGCGCGAGTATCAAGTAATCCCGAAAAATCTTATTAGATAAATGATACAAATGTTGGTTTTGTTTTGAAATTTCATGTTGTGTACTAATCGCGCTTGAATATGGCTGGAATTTCTTGGTTGCACTGTGGTGGCAAAGCTCTAGAATACTTTTTCAGTTCGTAAAACGAAATAATCATTAGATTTAGGTGTGAACATGGAAAGATTCGATTCGATTCGCTTCGTTTCGGTTCCACGTTTTACATAAGATTTAACAATTACAATTTATTTAGTTACTTCTTTGTACAGAATTGAAAGAGACGAGGCGGGGGTTGGGCCCGTTTAGCAAATTTGGTAGAAACAAACGAGTTCTTGGGCATGATATAACATTTATAAATACAAACTAAATACAACTGACAGAAGGTAATGATCGTAATTACAAGAATTCATAATAAAATAATAGATAAATATTAATAATAATAACACTATAGCAGTAGACAAGCCGACAAGCTATAACAACAATTGCGTGTGTGTGTGTACGATTTGAACTTTCATTTTAAAGATTTTCATAATGCATCATTCCATATCCTTTGGGGCCTGTCTTCCCATCCATTCTCGTTGCGCTCGGAATACTCTTTCCTTTCCTCATTCTTCATATAAATATATACAATACGATTCAAAACGGGCGTCGATAGCTCTCTCCATATGCATATATATCTTTTATCTTCTATCTTCTGTGTGGGTGTGTTTTTGTATCTCTTGTAATTAGGTAGATCGTAGATGGTAGTTGGTCTTGCCATATCCTCGCCCCCTGCATATGGCTAGTGTTTGTGGTTGCGATCACAAGTTGGCGACAGTTTCTGGGTGACGACGATTCCGGGTACCACGCGGGCCTTACTCCACGACGATCTGGAAGGTCACAGAGCCCCTGCGATCGCGGGCACTGCCACTGTAGAAGACATTCTTGGCCCAGGCGCGGCACTCCACATCCAGCATCTGGCCTCTGGGCGGCGAGTGGAACTGCACGGCAACGAGGGGACTCAGATAGCCCGGCTGGTTGAGGTAGGGATAGTAGAAGCTGGGGAATCCCTGACTGGGATAGTAGCTGATGTTCTGGAAGTTCTCCTTATCCTTGCCAAGATGCCCATTGCAGCTAACCCAGATTTGTTTCCGCTAAGAAATTCGACATATATGTAGGGAATCCTTATGGTTTATATTTAGATATGCGTGATAGTTACCTCCTCTTGACTCGTGTTGGTAATGAGCCTTGTCAGATCCTCGGGCATGTCCTTTTCGGGAGCATCGTACACCTCTGGCACCCAGCCAAAGATCTTGTTCAGCTTGAGGAATATGCAGGGCTCGTTTGTCTTGTAGCCATAGTTGTTGGCCTTCGAGCAGGCACCAAACAGATCCATGTTCACCACACAAACATCGGTGGGATTGTGGGTCTGTCCAAAACTACAATGCTTCATCTCCCGCCCCTCAGTGTGATTGTAATCTGTTTGTAAAAGAGTTTTTCAGTGATTTAAATGTCACCTTAGACTTTTTATTGCCTGCTTACCTATCAAGAATTCATCAATCAACTCGATCCAGTAGTCGCTTTCGGCTGGCTTCTTGCCATCAAACTCAATGACCGATCCGCGTTCGGTTTGCTCGCTCAGTGGTCGGAAACCCAGGCCGGGATTGGTGCCTATCAGGGATTCCTTCAGCTGCCACTTGGGCTGTGTGTCGCTGATGGTGGACAGCAGACACTGCATGCAGATGGAGAACAAGGCGGCCAAAACGATATAAAAGATGCCATAGAACAGCATCAGTTGACCTGTAAAGAGACGACATAGACAGTGAGATGTGTGGATTTAATAAGGAAATATATATATCATCTTTCGTTTGTTTGCATAAGTGTAGTGTGTACCTTCAAGAGACGACACTTGTGCAATCTACTTGGTGTAACTATGCAGATTCGCATTGACACGTTCTTGATTGTTTTTGTCATTCACGGAAATGGGGGCCATTTGGGGATGTGATGTGGGATGTGGGCTGTTGTTGTCTGAGGGGTGGGCTTTATGCAATCCAAACAGAACAGCACGCAGCTAATCGAATGCTTACGACTGTTGCAGCAGCAACGGAACAGCAAACACAAACAGAAAGTCGGGGACGTGATGGCACGGGACGGGGACTGGGGACTGGGGACTGAATGGCAAATGAAATGGAATAGGGGAGCGGCGTTCCGCTCGCGTATGTGCTCTGTATTTCAATGTCATTAACATTGACGATTCAGCGAGAATCCAGTGGATGGATGGATGGATGGGATACTCGTATGTTGTTTGTTACTTTCGCTTGAGCTATCGCATCGGACACCGGACCCGGGAGCCGGGTTTCGAGTCCCGAGACTCAGACTCAGACCCAGACCCAAACCCAAACCTAGACCCCATGCCTCACAGCTGTTGCATAAATAAGCGGCAACATCGGACAAACCAAACCGAAACTGACAGCACAGAGCAGAGCTGAGCGACATGAGGGACTCAAAGCTGGAATGAACACTCAAATGTACAAACAAATGAATCGTATGAATGAATATCGAATACAATGCACGAACTTGGGAAAAGTACTGTGTCCCAGCCACTCCCCTTGACCGTTGCTCGACTTGCAACGATTACTTTTTTGGGGAATTGGTTTTGGGACTCTCCTTGGGCTTGGGTTGGCTGTCTGTCCATCTGTCATTTCCCTCATCATCATCATCATCATCATCATTGGGCAGGCAGCACCTGTTTGAACAGCCCAATTTGATGGCCTATCAATAGGTAATCAATCGATAGATGGCCTTCACCATCGCTTTGCTAACGACATTTCCCCATATTTGAGTTTTCGATTCTTCGCTCATCAAAGTTTCAGACACTTTTAGTCCGCCAAACGGCGAAATGGCTCTTTCGCCTGCCTGTTGCCAAGTCGAATTCTAGAAATTCTAAAATGTGGCTATGTTCAAGTACAAGGAAATAAGTTTGGCAATGACCACAGCAGACTGAGGTTGGGGGACTAGGTTGGGGAGGTATGACGCCAGCGAATCAACCACCACAACCACCGGCACGAAGGTGGGACGCCCCGTGGCTCTGGTAACCAATATCCAATGTATAATGAATTCTTGTCTACTACATGCTTACGATTACATGACAGCAGCAGCAGACAGGCAGCGACAGTAGCTGTGGCATTAGAGTCCCCAAAAACATTCGTATGTCTTCGTATCAGCAAGGGGATGGGCAGGGCCCAAACCCTCACCATTACAAATCGATAAACTTCTTTACAGAAACCTGCATTTGACAACTCCTTAATGATGGATTTGTACGTAGAACCCACATGTACTCGCATGTATGTTCTATGTGCATTTGGAAACAAAATAGGAACATGACGTACAAATTTGTTTGCACATTTTATGGGACAGATGGAGCTGATTTCTCCCGCGGGGGTTTTCCATTGCACTAATGGACAAATCGTAAAAAACTTACATTACTTGCGAGTCATTTGTTTACTGGGGAATTGAATTAATATTTAATGGTATTTTCCCTTTGCGCTTGGCAAACTTAAACATAATTAAAAATGCAAAATTCAAATTTCAAATGTGTTGTACATACAAATTTGAATGCCACGCGATGTGTCCGATTTTGGCATATGCCACTAGCAGTCTTGCCTTGAAATATATTTCGTTTTTGACTCTTCGCAGAACACAACGAAAATAAACTTGAGATCTACATCTACAGAGATAAATCTAGAGATGTTTTCACGAGTACAGCCGAGAATAATGTGTGTGGTGTGTGTCTAAAGGGGTCAGCTACCTAGCTAAAATTAGCATTAAACTCAAATTGGAATATTGAAAAGTACAAAAAACTCAAACGAAATTGAAAATTGTTCAAAGTAAGCTAAAGGAGGGCTCTCCTCCATCCACATCCCATCCCCTGCCATAGGAGTCCCACTAGCACCCATTTGAGTGGCGCAAAACTTATTCAACTTTTACATAAAAGTCAGTCAAAGATGTCGAAAGGGGGAAAGTGTATCAGGTTCTCCTCCATGCATAACAGTAAATGCGATTCATCAAGAGGAAACCTGCTGCTGCTGCTGCTGCTGTTGCTCCGCCTCCTTGCTCCTCCTTTTCCTCCTTGAATTCATTGTGCAACCAGTCGCCATTGACCAAGTTTTAATAATAACACTCCTCGACAATCAGTGAGAGGTCGGACGATGGCAGCTCTTGGCCTGTGGAGACTCTGACTTTATCCTTGTGTCCGGTGTTCGCCTGTCCGTCTCTGTCCGTGTGTCCGTTGATGCGGTAAACAAACTTAAAGAGCCCGTGACCCATTTAGAAAGAGCGTAGGGGAAGGGCCACTCCCAGCCCACTTACGCTTCCACTTCCACTCCCAAAGTGAAATGCTAGAAAGTTAGCATGACCCAGGATTGATAGCCTAGTCCATGTCGAGGTCCTCGTCCTAGTCGTGGCGCTGTGGTCATCCAAGTAGACCCATCAAGGCTACGCGAATGTTAATAATTTAGTTTCGTGCAGGACGCACATATGGCCCCAGGACACCGAGGACACCAGTTTGCGGTTTTGTGCATACACCGGGTATAAGCAGGATGTTTAATGGTTGTACTCTTGGCCGGAAAGTCGAAAAGCCTTGCCACAACTCATTTGGTTAATGAAGGAAAGCTCGCCGTACCTCTCGGGAAATGTCTCAACTTCTGAATGGAAATGCATAAAATCTCCACCACAAATCTCAGGTTTTCTTCGAGGCTTAGTTCACTTCCCAGGCTTTTCTCGGAGGAAAATAAGAGCTGAGCTCCTAATGGAAGCAACAATTATGACGCCACCAAATTGGGGCAGGGGCAGAGGCAGAGGCAGAACCAAAGCAACGAGAACGAAAACGTAAGGAAGGAAAATAAAAGAAGTAACGACGAAACGATGCAACTTGTTGGTGTCCTGTCATCATTATATTCATTACCCAGGGAACAGGCAGCAGGAGCAGGGCCCAAAGACCAGCAACAGACGAGGATATCCAGCGCCAGATTGTTGTGTGAGGGAACAGGGACAGGGACCGCGACGGACACCCTCTGAGATATCCCAAATGGAGAGCGTGTCGTCCGACGCATTGGCGCCGCTCTGTTTGTTAGGGTTCGCCGCACCCTTTGTCCCATGCGTCATCGTCCTAGACGTCCTAGGGGACTCGTCTCTTCTTCTGGGTGTGTGTGTGTGTGTGCGTATGTGTTTAGGGCCTATAGCATACTTTGCGGCATTTTAAGTGAATTAATTTCACATGTTAACCAGAGGGAGAGTACCCCCAGCCACCAGTCAATCGTTTAGTTAGCTGATTACATCCTTCATATAATGCGGGTGGAGTCGGCCGGGCACCTACCAATCACCCAAACAAACCAAAGTTTGGCACTGTTTTTTGTCATTTTGTTCGGGGGTTTCGAGACAAATTGGTCATTGATATCTGTCTCTGCATACGGGACTTTGTTGTGGACTTGCAGATCCCCTTTCCCACTGGAACAAATAAACATAAACAGAAAACGAAAACTTTGTTCTTTATGCAAAAAAAAGTTTCTACGTCTTTGTGGATAATTATGGTGGCTTTTTGGTGAATATGTACAGACTTTTATGCGAGTGTTCTGCTATTGAGAAATATGGGTTTTATATGCATGTTTATTTCTGCTAATTTAGCATTTTATTGCAGCATTAAGAATACCCAAATAAACTGAATAGGCGAAACAAATAAATGGGAATGGAAGAGAGCTGCTGAAATAAGTGAAAAGAATGCACAGAAAGAACAGCAGCAAGTGAATGATCTGTGTCGACAGATATCGTTGTGCATGGACTGTGGTACTAAACATAGTTTCCTGGGAAGACCATAAATATCATTGTACTCATGTCGTGTAAAATATGAATACAACATGTTGACGGGGCCCCCAGTTAAGTGAGGAACCTGGTCTCTCGTTAGTGGATCACAGAATCAGGTGGGCGAAATCTAGTAGGTAGGTAAGCTCATAAATATCACTTAAAGGCCAGTTAAATTCAACGAACCGCTTCCTTGGTCGGAAAGGTTCTAAAATTTTGAAATCGACAAATTATTTTGCTACCTTAAATATGTGTCTAAGGTAGACAGGATCACCTTCAATATAATAAATCTCTCTCAACTACAGATTCGAATACCCTGCAATTAATTGGGTTACAAATATATCGAAAAATTCGATTTTTATTCTGAATTTGAGTTGATTTGAAAAGTTGCCAAGCTAAATTCGAATTGGGTTCGACATGTGTACGCAAATTAGACCAACTTCCTGTGGGTTAATTAAAATGTAATGTGTGCTGTGGTGCTGACTTTGTCGCTATAGTGACAATTAGTTAGCGACTGTCAATGTAAGCGGGACGGTGGGGACATTGTAGAGTATAGATGGGGCGTGTGCCAAGGCATGTGGGGTGAAATGGGTTCGGGGGGACAGACAGATTAAAAGGGAAATGAGATGTAACCGGCGAAATGCGGTTCTAACCGGTTTGAGCCTGATTTAGAAACTGGCCAGGGCAGTGGCACTGGCAGCGGTAGTGGCAGTGTTGCTGCGGTTGCACTGATCAGCAAAGCAAATCAAATGAGTTTATTAATCGACTACAAAAAAGCGGGACACAGCACAGGTAAAAAATATATACTTATGTATATGTATGATGTCTGAGAGTCATACATACTTACACTCGTCTGTACGATAGAACCGAATTGTGTAACGAAGCGAAAGCATTTCCAAAAACAATAAACCCGACTAACCGGTTCAACGTAGCAAGGTTCCTCTCCCCTTTAAATAATCCAAAACTACAAAACAAAAACAAAAACGAAGCTAAACAGCAAAATTCTCATTGCGTTAATTAATGGAAATCAAAGCTTAGCCAAGCGTCCCGTCGCGTTCAATGCTTTTGACTTGAATTTCAAATCAGGCTTTAATCAAATTAATTTTCAGCCATTGTAAATCAACTGGCGGAATATTTATGGGTATTTCGATCTGGGGCTTACCTTTTGTTTGATCAGTTTGAATAGATAATTTCTGAAGATAACATTCGCCCTCTCCAGTGACCATTGAGTTACTTTCGACAGTTGCCATTTCATTGGCCGTTCGTTAAGGCCATTGTACATGCCAAAAATTGCTTTTCTGATATCCGTACAGGACACGCACCATGAAGCCGATTTAATGGCAGACATTAGCGGAACAGAGCAGACACTTTTACATGCAATATTATGTACAACTGCAAATACTACAAACGACACAGCAGAGGTGTGTCCCTATCGTCGAGGCTTAATGACAAACTACTTAAAATTACTTAGAAATGTAAGGATTATGTTTGACATTTCAAGAGTGAATATCGAGCGCTATTAGAGCTTTCAGGGGACTCCATTGAAGCGGAGGTTCAGTTAGGTAAACAAATTACATATCAATTCACTGAAAACTTGGCCAAGTTAATTAAAAGCAAATATATGACGTCAAGGGAACGTACTGGCATTTGCCATTGGAGAACCTCTGATAACAATTTTCGAACTGTTGAATCGCGAGGTGTCGTCGTCCACTTATGTACATATGAACGTGCTTCGATGCCACCCATTTACAAGGGAATGTAGGGTTGTATCAATATATCAGCATTTCAATAATTCAGAGCGGAAATATCAGGGTGAGAGAGAGAGAGAGAGGGATCTGTCCTATAGAAGGCTGGAGAACCTTGAATTTGTTTACAGAACTTACATATTATGAAAGGCAAATATTATAGGCGACAAAAGCATCCACTCAGACCAGACGGCGGGGTTCCGTTTCACACTGTCACAATCCCTCTCTCTCTTACTCGTGCTATATCTTTGCCGTTGGTGCCCTCGCTCGCTCTTTAACAGACGTGTGTCCGTGTCCATTTCGAATGGCAAGAATTTGCATTATCGTTAATATATGCTTCGCTGTGCTGCTATGTGGGAGGTAAAGCAGGGGCAACCGAGCTAAATTGAAATAAGTACTACAGTAAGCGTTCTTCCTGGCGAATAGCACTGAATTGAGCCATTGATGTCCGCACTGGGGAGCTTTCACTGTAATTACAATTCAAGTGAAAGAATTGCAATCGGAATAAAAATGCACTAAATCTTAATACTTCAAGAGATCTAACACAGAAATATCCCTGAATGAATGTATAATACATGTGCAACAATAGAAAATAGGATAGATGCCGTAGAGCATTCAGACAGAAGCACCAAATCTTCCGAATTTACGGGCTAATCATTTTCATGGTGAAGCATAAAAGAATGAGCAAAAATTAAATATAATTGAATGTGAAACGAATACTCGTGAACACTATTTTGTATAATATAAAATGAAAACCTTCCCGACTAATGTAAATTATAAACCAGCAAATCTGGTTGTTGCTGTGCCGTCGCCGCCGAGCAATCACGCTGCCAACTGTTGCTTGTGGGAGGAGAATCAGCATTTTCAATGGGCATAAATCCTAATAATATTTTTAATTATTCTCAAATAGAAGTCTCGGGATGCTTTTTCCTGGCTTTATCAAGGCTACAGCTAAGATCGCTTAACTTTTTATCAGGTTTTATGTGCCCAAACATTGACTAAACACATTTCTGCTTTAAACAGTTTTTCTCCGCTATTTTGTCTCCGCATCGTATCGTCGACCACAAAATGACTCGCCAAATGAACTGATAAGCGATGATACATATTTACATGCAAACATACAGATTATTGTCATACTCTACATACATGGTAGTCTTCTAGCTATATAGTGGGATCCCATAACCAAATGACCGACATGTGTGCTCGTTATATACATAAACAATCGCATCGCATCGCATTTTTTTGTTTCTATGTACAGAGTCGAGGCAATGCGGACAACTCATGCAGATTGTACAGGGAGGAGAGATGATTCATATATTAATGAAAAATGTGAGGACTTTGAAATGTTTTGGAATAGCCAAAGGGGTGAGATGGTGATCCCAAAAAGGGTTTTTGCTCCACAGTCCTCTTGCTATTCCCGCTTTAATTTCACACATGCACGAGTGTGTGTGTATCACTTCTCTGATTTTTGCTTTCTGCTTACCCCAACTTTTGCCGGTTCGTCCGAAGAAGGTTCCCTCCTGGGGATCGTAGAGCATCTCTCCGAATGTTCGCTTCTTCGCGGGCTGATAGTATTCATATTCGACTTTTTCGGGCTTTCCGTTATTTTTCGACATATTTGCTCTGCTCTTTTCTGCTCTCTTTCCTGACACTTGTTTACAGTTAGTCTATATAATCGTTCGTTTATGGTTTCTTCGCCTCTTAAAATTGCTTATAAAATTAAATTTTATTTCTTTTTTGTAGATGACGTGGACGGCGTGGGGTTCGTGAAGGCTATGGCTACGAAAACTGATTTCAATATACGTTTATACGTTAGTATATATTGTATATGTATATATATATTACGGGTGATTCAGCAGTCTGGCAATACTTTATATATTTTTGTATATTCTGTGTTGTATTTATTTCGCACACGCAGCACTCTGTGATATATTTGAAAAATTCTTTAATTATGCAATTATATTCGGGTTCACTTTTCGAAATTGTTGTTGAATTGACAAGGAAAAGCCTTTGCACATAAACACACAAAAACACGAAGGGGGCAGAGAGATATACGAGAACACAGCAGAAGTTATTGGGTTGTACGATGATGGGGATTCGGAACTTGGAGTTTGGTTCTCGGCTGTCGACTGCTGGCCACTGCCTCGGTGCGAATGCGAATACGAATACGAATGCGTATGCGTATGCGTGTTGCGCTCTCGAGTTAAGATCACCAAATGAATGCCACCGACTGAACGCAACCGACGTTGGTCTTTACTTTGCTTTTTACTTGCTCGAACACTTTTGTTGTTCTCGCTCATGGGCACTCGCTCTCTCGCTTACGCTCTACTGCCACCGCCACCAAGCACACACAGCGGAGACAGACCCCAACAAAAAGCTCCAAGATAAGAGTGGCGATAACACTGAGAGAAATTACTGGCTAGTAATTGTAACAGTAATATTACTGAAAGATTAACCATTCCGAGTGGGTACAGACTATGACCCTATTTTATTCAGCTACAAACTTGTCGTTTGTGCCAATAATATCTCCAGCTTCCTTGGGCGACAAGGGCTCATCTGGTTAACTTTCTTTCAGTGTACGCTGACAGCTGTTGAACGTTTTCGACACTTTGCCAAGCAACAACAGAAAAAAGGCCAAAGAAAAAGCTTCCCGATTAGAGGAGTGGTGTGGTGCGGTGTGGTGGGTGGTTTGTTACTGTCAGATTATTTGAGTGTGCAAGTGTGGGTGCTTTACCTTGCCAACGGTACGGTACGCTCTCTCTCTCTGTCTCTTCCTCTCTGAAATGTGGCCACGCAAATAGAATAAATGATTGAGCTCAGACAGTGGCCAGACAACAACACGTTCGAGGGGGTAATTGCCATGAGCGGATCTCTATGCAGCGGGGTGCCATAAATGCCCAATCCCTCAGCCGATGCAATGCGCCCCTGAAGTTGTCGTCTATTACAAACGGCATCTCTGTAAATATTAAAATAAAAAGCACAAAGAATAACACTCACGCACACACACACACACACACACACACTAATCCAAGTGCTATTCGCTCTCAATCTGCCTTGCCTGCTGCTCTCTCCCGCTGCCCCACTATGACATGCGCGGAGAGTTGAGTAAATTGGCTCCACGTTTCTCGCAGAGTTGTGCTTTCGGGGGGGAGTGCTCACTTCTCCATTATGCTTAATGTACAGCTAGCTCCCTCCCACTGTTGCTTGTGATTTCAACTGCTCTTGCATCAAAACGCAATTTTTAAGATCGTTTTTTCGGCCGGTTATGAAAATTTTCCATGGAAAACCACTAGGAAAACTTTTAGTCGGTGAGGTGCTGCTTTTTCTGTTGTTCCTTAATCATCATTATTATATTCTTTATTAGGAGTAGCTTTTTGAAAAGGTCATGACACTTTTGAGTTGATTAATCCCCATAAACGAGCATTTCCTACCCCCCACAACTCCAGAAGACAGCCCCTGAATGTATCCTTGGGATTGTTCTCGATGGATACTTGAGCCCTTTGTAATCATCATAAATTGATTAAATTGCGCTTGACAACGACTTTTATCTCCCTCAAAGCCCGTGTACTCGCGAGTACATAAAGCATGTCGGAACAGCACCACATCACATCATTAGGTGCAACAATTGTAAGTCGCATTTCCCGGTTTATTGAGTTGTCAGCTTAGTAGAGGTGAAGTCTATTAGACAGGGAGATGGTTGTAAATGCTAATCAGCAGTTGATAAGATGAAAACCCGTAATAGTAGCAGCTACTTTTGTCTGATTCAGATCAGATATGTATGATAAGAGAGTCAATTACTCATACAAATTCCATATGCTTGTTAGTAATGTTCTTCGTAATAATAGCCAACAGGTCGGTTATATCTGGTTGTATTCAATCTCTGTTTATCCCCTTTTAATGAAAGAAGTTCCCTTGTCGTACTGGAGTCTCAACTTGAATTTGAACTCTATATTAAGCAAATGATAATTACAGCAGACAGCAAGAACCGAAGATATGTATTCCCATGGCCCAAGTATCTGTACTGGGCAAACCAGTTTATCTGGTCTGAACTGAAGTGTTTGTGATTTTTCCAGCTGTGATTCCTGTGTGTCAGTGTGGGTGTGGGTGTGCAAGTCTCAGTGTGCACAGAGATCTTTCAATCCCGTCGAGCATCCTCATTAGAGATGAGTTTTGATTTCTGTCATTTAGCGAATGATTTCTGTCATTATTTGCAGTCTTCTGTACTCTATCGAGAGGGGACAATCCTCTGTAGCCAATTAGCTCTCAATTAGATGGTTGCTAAAATATACCCCTCGATACATTCGTACATATGTATGAATGTATATGTTTGTGTCTGGATCCATTGATTATACCCTGTCTGAACACAAAAGCGATCAAGCATTATGCTCTTGTTCTCCATTGACGTCACTGAGTACAAATTTAAAAAGTTTTTCGCAGATATTGTTGTAGAATCTTTGAAACAAAAGCCACAAAGCTACAAATGCTGTTACGTCAATGTGGAAACTGTGACTTCTGTGACCAGCAAATCATTTTTAAATCATTTTACCAACTTTATCTAATCAAAGAACTTCAAATATTAATTATTTGTGTATAGAATCGCTACTCCCTCCTTCAGTTTTTATTGGGCTATCGATCCATCTGCAGGTTCGTTTAGCACACTGATTAATACCATTATCAGATAGATGTTGATGGTGCCGGTGGTGCCCGTACCAGTGCAAACCTGTTAGTCGACAAAAATCCGGGCGATCGACTCCAGAAACTTTGGGTCATCTGGCAATTTTAACAGCCAAATATTGATCTTCGATTGAGTACACTTCGAGTGCGTTCAACGTTTTATTGAATCTCTCTCCCTCTCTCTATCTCTCGATAGCGTGAATGGGAACGTGTTCGTTCGTCGCATTGATGAGTTTGTACCCCTAATTGATTAGCACAAATGCAAAAGTAAACCTTTCGCCTGGCAATTTAAAAATAAACAATATATCAAAAAGCAAACAGCACCGCAGCCGCACCAGCATTCTGTTAATGATTTCCAATGACGCAATTGGCCGAATCGGCCCGATAAGTTCTCAATAAATGTGTCTCTCGACGGCTACAATATATTTATGTGCTTATATGTGAGGGTGGGTGAAAGCGTATCAATCTGGCTTTTAAGTTTTTTTTTTGTCAGTTGGCCATTCGAATGGTCGCTGACCAGTTCCTCGAGGTGACGGCAGATATTGCAGTGATTTTATTTTATCAACAGTTTACGTGCCTTGAAGCATTTGCTATCTTATCACCACCGGGCAAAACGATTACGCTTACGTAAATCCAGTGTGTGCCATATGACGGGCATACAATGAATACAAAGAAAACAAACAATTCCTGATAACGCCCCAAATTACCCAAATTACATATTAACATCCCTGGTCAAAAACAGCATCCTTGACATTTCAGAGGTTCTACAATATGCCAACACCCCTCATACACTTAAAATGTTTGATGTCGAAAGGCAACATTTTTATATATGGTAGCATATTGACTACTCATCCTCAAATTCATTGATGTTTGCACCGACTTGACTGTACGTGTTAATAGCTTGAGAGTATGTAGGCACACAAATCCTAAGATGTTCACAACCATATAGTTTGTTTCTATTGCAGGATCGCCTTGAGAGGTTATACTCTACTTACAAAAATCCTCTATATTTTCCTTTGACAAAATGTCCTCAGGTGCAATGGCAGTGGGGATTCCATGTTGAGAGGTTTTTGAGACTTCCCCTGCAAGGATGTTTGCTGTCGTATCCGAGGTCTCTTCTTCTGTTGATTCCTCTATCAAGTAGTTCCTTGTTTTTGGTTCTAGAGATCCCACAATTGATGTTTTTTGTTCTGGTCCTCCAGGATGGGTTGTTCCAGAAAGTATGTACTCAAATAGAACAGTTTCTTTCTTTGTAGGATGCTACATAGAAATAATGACTGTTTTCATATCTGCATCTAAGAAATTAGCTAATTTCTCCTTGTGCTGCCGCCCTTTCAGGTCTCTGGAATGCCTTTTTAAATAGAAGTCTATCCATAGATTTATTGTCAATACTTATAGGAATAGGCATTGTAGAGCGATCCTCTTCAATGCCCGATGATAACATTTATGGAATCCTGCATGGATCATGTTTGGTCTTGCTCCTATAAAATACTTTGAGCAGGCCGCAAAGGAACTGGGGATCAAAAATAGTGAATTCGGTCTGTTAATATGTACATCCCTGGTCAAAAACAGCATCCTTGACATTTCAGAGGTTCTACAATATGCCAACACCCCATATCAGCTTGCGAGTCAAGGAACCTGGATATACGCCCGGCTTTACAACAACAATTATTTAAATAGATTTGCTACACGGAAAAATCTCCGCATAGTTATCAGGTGTGCTGCATATATTGCAACTCGAGAGACTGGATCTCAGATAGATAAAATGTATCTATTGGAAAATCCAACCTGTAAAACCATATATATCAAAGAAAAAGAAAGGGCTGAGGAATATTCTCTCAACCTAATCTCCGCCCATGACACCCCATTGACCGACGAGGCAAAAAAGGTTTACACCAATTCACCCACAATAAAGTCCTCAGGCTTAAACATGAGTGACTGAGATCCACATCACCCACACCAACATATCAAAACAAACAACAAAACCAATACAAAATGTTACCCAACAACCTATATACAAAAATATCCAACACCAACATACTCTAGAAAAAAATCATTTCATTAGAAATTAAAAAAAAAAAAAAGTTTACATTCTATCCAGGCCTGAGTACCAGCCAGTAATGAGACGTGCTCCAAATAGATGGAGCTGCTTAATCTTGGGATAAGTCAAGTGGTATCTAACTAGGCTGTAACAAGTCCTGCACCCTAATGCTGATATACTGCTACTAGATCTGACATCTTCGTAATGCTTTTGTTTACAATGATGGATGTGTTCCTTTACAATACGAGACCCCTTAACATGCCCTTGCAAATTCGACAGTTTATCTTTGGGTTTATCTATTTTTTCATTTTATTTTTATTGAAAACGATTTGTGAAGTGATTTCGTGTCATAAATATGCTTAGCCGCTGTCGACAGACAGTTTCTCTCTCTCTCTGTAGATAGATAATAATTAAACTTACAATTAAATTATGTTTTTGTTACTTTTTCTGCTACTCGTCTGTTGCCAATATCAATTCCTACTTTGCTTTGTTTTGCTTGTGATGTTAAATGGGTGGCGCGAGGGTCTTTAACATTTCTCTAAAAATATGATCTGCACTGAAACTACCCACATACGTAAGTAATATTAAAAGGATCATTTGGTTCACAAAATTGGTCTGTTGTGGTTACGATTAAATGTATAGTATAGTAGGTAAAGTAGTCAAAAAGATTTTTTTGGTGCAGTTAATAAAGATTCATTTTCTATATATTTAGAAGAAATGTAAATATCTAAAAGGGGTTATCTATTTATCTCTTTGCCAGAAATGGTTAGTTTTTGTGTTGAAATGGCAGTTTGGATTTGATTTGAACAGCAGCGCTAAATGAGATTCATACTTGGGGCTAGCCTTTGTAATTATTATTATTATTTGTATAATAATAATGGTGTTTACCATTTGTTTGTCCATTCTCTTTCCCATTTCGGCATTCAGTTTTTTTTTAAACTATTATGAAACTCTTTATCGTTTTGTTTTTGTATTGCAAAAAATTGCTCATAATCATTAAATTCATCTCTTAGGCGGTACACTACATTCTCGCTAAATATATCTATGTATTTTCTGTATAAGAAGAGATTCGAATTTAGTAAATTTGTGATATCTAAAGACTTTACTCTACTTGTGATTGATAGAAAGATTGAGATAATCTATTGAGTTTTCAAATTTCAAAATATCGTGTAAAGATGACTACACATTAGTAAAAAGTTTATCCAAAAAATGTTTTTGTTTCGCGTGGGACTGTTTCACAATTAATTCAATAGCAATTGATTTCATAGATTTGGTGTCATGGATTCTTGATTGCCGTTCTGTGCTCCTCTACACTCCTAAGCCTACATTTAATGGTTCACAACATTCTATCTGAGTGATCCCAGATTAGTCAATCAGAAGCTCATAGTGAACCGAACCGATCCTCTCCTTGCGATCGTGGATGATGTTGCGGGCCCAGGCCTTGCACTCCACATTGATGATGATGCCACCTAAAAGAAACAAACAATTTACTCAGCGATCCTCAAAGGGATATAGAAGAAGTACTCACGCCTGGGGCGCTGGAAGTGAACAGCCACCAGAGGACTCAGGTATCCCTCGGAGTTCTGGTAGGGATAGAAGTAGCCGGGGAAGCCACGTACGGGCAAGTAGTTGACAGCTCCAATGTTCTCCTGATCGGCAGGGTTCTCGCCCTCGCACGACACCCAGATTGTGTTGAGCTGTTGGAGAAGTTCGAATATTAGTAATTTGATCTAGGGTTTTTGCATTTGGTGTTCCTTTACCTTGTGCGGCTGCGTTTTCTCGACCTCGCCAATGTAGGTCTTGAGGCTCAGTGGCATCGAATCGGGCAGATCCCTGGAGTCATTGTAATACTCCGGTATCCAGCCATAGATCTTGTTCAGCTTAAGGAAGATGCATGGGGCACTCTTGTGGTAGCTGTAGTTGTTCTCCTTTGTGCATGGAGTCCACGACTTGATGTCCACATCGCACACCTGACCCTTTGGCGGCGGCTGGTTGTAGTCGCAGTTGTAGATATTCTGACCACGACCAGGGGTCAGCCCAGGGACTTTGTAAACTATAATATTTAGAAACGATTAGACAGAAGTGCTTATTTGTAAATTTTCAGATTACATTACCAGCCAAGAAGTCATCCAGGGAGTCTGTCCAATGTTTGTAGTTCTCATGCTGTGTTCCCTTGTACCAGATCAAGGTGCTCTCCACGTTATCCATAGGCGGCAGTGGACGAAACCCGAGACCTAAATGAATGTTTAATATAATGTATAATCAGTATTTAAGCTACGATTTAAGGGTGCAACTCTTACCTGGATTCGTGCCGATAATTGATTCGTCCAAGGTCCATTTGGGGATGCGAGGATCAAGGGTCTGGAAGAAGGCCCACATGCAGATGGCCACCAGGGCGCCGAGCACTCCATAGAAGGCCACATAGAATATTCCAATCTTGGCTGCGAAAGAGCAAATTAATTATTAGATTACAATTAAAGAAACACTGGGAAAGAGAGAAGGAACCCCAGAGACTCTGACTCTCAATTGAGCTGATTAAATTATTCACTTGCTGCAAGTTGTCGTCGGTCAACGATGGGTTAACCGTCTAATTAATCGTCGGGGCATATGGAAGGGGGGCAGTCGCCAGGCACCCAGATACCCAGATACCCAGACAGCCGGCCTTACTCAGATATAAACAAAACTGTGGAAACGGAAACCCAAGTTCTCTCAGGTTCGTGGAAAACAACAAACTGACGCCAAGCCGTTCTCAGAATCATTCAAAAACAATAATCTATAAGTATTTACATTCGTTCATACGTACATACATTCGCTTTTGGACTCTTATAATTTCTTAAGAGAATCGCTTAATGAGTCGGGCAAAAAGACACTCAAGAGAAATCAATTAGAAATGGGTATGTGTGCGTGTTTCTGTGTGTGCTGAGCGATCGCTCTTCGCACATCGCACTGAAGAGCGGAGTGCTAACGACATAACCTCAACTCCACGAAGCAGGTTGCCAGCAATTTGTCAGAGAGAGGAAGAGGAGGAATATCAGAAAGCCGTGCAAAGAGAAAACCAAGAAGGAAAGAAAGACAGAGAGAGTTGAGGCCAAGATCAAAGTGGAGTCAATAGTGTTCTTTTTTAGGTTTGCGGAACAGAGAAATATCAAATGTAAGCCATTGTTTCTTTATGGTTTTTGGTTGAACTGTAAACAAACCCAGTGGTGTGGAGAGCTCTAAAGATAATACTTCATTTCTTGCTTAGATTTTCTGCCATAAGTTTGCAAGTTCTCAAAGAGAGAACTCAAATGACATTAATATGTAAATATTTTCCACTATTTTCCCGTACTCTTTTTCTTACATTTTCTTTCGTGTTTTCGCCATGCCCATTTCAGCATAATTGCATTGCACACACTGGCCTATAAATAGCCAGGGCCTTGGGCTTGCCAAGAATATCTTTTTAAATGCCAATATTCAGACTTTTGGCGACCCCACCCGAAGAACCTTTCCATCCAATTGAAAGATGAAAACATGTACTACATATTTTACATTATAACCAAATGCTTAAGTAGCGCCAATTGTCAGAGATACTTAGAAACTGACATAAGATGTAGGTTCCCAAGTTCTCCATTGCATAGCTCGACCTCATTTGTGAACACTTCCACGTTTGTACAGATATCCATATTAATTTGGGCTTTCTAGCAGCTTCCTCTAATGAATTTGCACGTCAAGTGCAACTCTCGACACTCCTCAGAAAGTGTGTCAGCCCAGCCCACCCACAAAAAGGTCTAATGGAACGGAGTGTAATTAAAATAATTTTCAACGAAAATGTAAGCCATTCGACATGGAAATGGAAATGGCGACGCATTGAGTGTACACTTGTACAGTGAAAGCTCTATAGAGCGGATGGAGGAATTAAGCTGCCCGCGATGCCCCCACTTGATGTATAGGTAACGTATAGCTAATTCAGCTAGTGATTTATGACGGTAGATGTGTAAATGTAACCCCAATTCTTGACACAAAGTAGATCCAAAATAATCACGTTTCCCTGTTCTACGACTGCGACTCGAGACAATATTTATTGTAACTTCCAAAAGTTACGAGTAGACCTTTAAAAAAAAGTCCCCTGTAACCCTATAACTTACCCCATGATGCACGATCTCTGTTCATAACCGTGCCCGTCTCAGAGTTATATAAGAACTGGCCCAGATGGAAAGGTCTGGGCTTGCGTATGTTGCAAAGATCCTCGTCCGTAAAGGACTTTGACATTGGTTGTGGCTTAGACATGATTTGGTTGATGTTACTTTACTTTATAGATGTTGTACTTTTCGGTTTTTGGTTCGGTGGATTACTTAAGTTAGCAGTAAATAATTATGCACTCTTGGTCGATATTTTGAATCTAGGGGGATAACAAAAAAAAAATGATGAGAATACTTTGCGGAAGTACAGGATTTTGGATTGGATCTTTGGATCTGTTTTTGCACCGCACTTTTGGTTGTTTCGTCGCAGTCTTATGCACGCAGACTGTTTTGTAACATTGCGAATATTTAGAAAATCATTTTCAGAATTATATATTTTTTGCCATTTACAGTTTTTGGTTCGTTTTTCCTTTTGCACTGGCCCGGCATTGGCACAGATGTGTCTACAGAAGTGTTGGTACTCGCAGATGCGGATGACATGTTTGCTGGCTCTTTTCCACACACTTTGCGGCCTCTCACTCTCACCATGCGCTACCACCCCGCCTCACTCTCTTCTCACTCTTTGTGCTGCTTCTCTTTGCTTCACTTGGCCTTTAGCCGTTTCCACCCTCTCGCCATGCAGTAGTCTTTGGCGCGTTTTTTCGTTGGTTCTCCTTGCCACAACAGGAGGCAAGTCGATTAGGAGACGAGCCTCCTCCAGTCGTAGACCAACAAGTTGGTGTATCCGCCAGATACTTGGTGCAAGACTACGACAGAGGGAAGGAAAGAGGGGAGAGTGTTATGCACAGTTCCGTTGCTCTTTGTGGTGCTTCCAATGCGGCATTGGCTTTGACCCGGCATTGGCAAACTAACAGATAGGAAATATGTAAGTGTATCTCGGCTGCACGGCTGCCTTCATGTATACAAATGTCTCTACTTATTTTTGCATCCGAGCTGCCACAACAAACGATACTTGCTCTTGCCAAACGCACTCACAGCTACACACTCTGGCACACAGATACAAATACTCTGGCCCAACTCACTTACGCGAACTGTGTCCGCTGGGAGCATATGTAGTTTTGTATCTCTTAGGTGTGCTCTTAGCGACTTAGAGTCCGACCACATACAACAAACAACCACACCTTTTTGAAGCGCTCGTTCTTCTTGGGTACGGAACCTCAGAAGACTCCTAAAACCCAGAGATACTTTTCTTGAATTTGTACTCTCTTCTTTGTATATGCGAGTATGAGTGTTTGTGTGTGTGTCTGTATGTGGTGTGTGTGTCAGCGTTTCGGGCGTGACAAAATTTCGAGCATTTTATGGATGGATTTTATGGCTTTACGAGCATCTTTCGATATTTTTTTGTTGTAAAAACTTGACGCACTTTACGCTCCGCACCGCACTGCAAACCCTGTCTCCAGGCACTTCAAACACTCCAACTAGGAACTCCGAGGTGGTGTTTATTTGTATCTCGAATATTTCGGTTATAATACTCGACTCGACTCTTAATTTTCCAGTCTGCCGTCATACGTTTAGTCGCCGCTCAAAACCAATCCAGACTGTAGCCCAAACTCGAAAGTCTGTCAATATCAAACAACAGACTTGGCTTGAGTCAGTTTTTGGCTGGGCTTAGTTCGTTTTTGTCCGGGTCTCAGCACTCTCTCACTGTCTCTCTCTGGGTCGCATACTCTGTGAGAGAACCGAGTTTGTTTTGAGTGGAAACTGCTTTTGGCGGCATTTCTCGTTCGAGTGGATTGCGGCATTCGGTATGCGGCATGTGGAATGGGGTTTCCGACTTGGGGTTGGGCTGGGTTGGGTTTTCTAGACCGAGATTGGGTTGCATTGTGCTGGGACTCTGACTCGTACTCGTACTCAGAGTCACTCTGGGCTTTGTAATTGTCGTGGAAATGAATGTTTCTGCCTGCACTTGCTTTAATTAGGCGCGGCAGTGGGTGATTAGTGGCGTTTGATGCACATTAAGTGCAAATTGCTCATGGTCACACCGAGAGAAATCCCATGCCCAGATTTCCACATGCAGGCAGGCATAGTCTGGTGCCTGAACTGGTATTCCACGATCGTTTGAGCCTTCCACTTCCAACACAAACACAACCCGCCCTGGCTCGGCTCCCGATCAATACACAGGCGCACCACATTGCCTGACTGTGTGCGTGTTGCGTGTGTATCGGCGTGTATGCCTTTGAGCTAGATTCGTTGGCCAAACAAAGGGCTAAACCTGTTTTTGAAGGCAGTCACAGGACATACGATACAATAGAAGAAACAAAAGCAGGGCTGTTAACCAACCAACCAACTAAATAAAAGCGAGGAAAAATAATAAAATCAGGAAAAAAAAAGCAGTCAACAAATTTGCGTAGAACTCGAAGAAGTTTTCTAAAGTTTCCACTACACTCTGGGGGTTGCTTTCGCCACAGGGGGTGGGTTCTAGAGCGCTTGGGGTGAGCTACTCAACATTTGGATGGTTTTTTCCAAAATATTGTCGAAGCATAAATATTTTACTCTCTTTTGCTTTTTCATCTCTATTTCAGAATGGATTTGCCAGGAAGGAAGCCATCAATGGCAGCATTTGAGCGCTCAAATGGCTTTGGGGTCGCAGGTTGTATTCAGGTAATCCCCATACATAGAAGACAATTCCAAATTTCTAAGGATTGTACAGCATAGTTCCTTGAGAAATCTTTTAGTTATGCGAGAGGATACGACAATTCTTTTTGAGGGTCGAAGCTACCTCGGACTTAATTTGTCGAAGAGATTGCTCTGTGGAACATGGCTGGGGTCATAGACTGATTGCATAATGGCATAATTGACCGATATGTTGAACAAGTTCTCTATGGATCAGATTGTGCATGGTAGTATGTACGAGTATGCCCCCCACAGAACAGAACATAGCAGAACAGAAAAGAGCACACAGGCAGAATCCAGTCGAATCCAACGAAATGTCATTGGGCAGGCAATAAAAAACGGACTCACAGATGCAGAAGCATAGCTAGCGATCAAGCTCTGGCGGATTAAGTGGATATATCTCTGTGTTCAGGTCTGATACGGAATTCTGTCTGTGTATCTGTACGCGCTAATGCGACAACAAAAGAGATTTCTTTTGATTAAATCCGTACTGCCATATGAATATCCAGAGGCCGACTTGAGAGTACGGTGGGGCACTTACGTAATGGATATAGGAATTTAGCTGAGATGCGGATCCGTAGTCCAGACTTACCCCAGCTATCGATGGTGCGCCCGAAGTAGGAGTTATCGGTGGAGTCGTAGACCATCTGCTTCAGGGACTTCTTCTTGGGACGTTCCGGCGGCCGCGAGTAATACTGCTGGAATCCATCGATGCAATCCTCTGTGATGGTCGGCATTCTTCCCGATGCGAGTTGTCGCTTCCTCAGCTCAGCAGAGAAACGGGATCGATTCGGGGACCTGTAGATGGGTCTGGATATGCTCCTTGCTCTGATAGAGACTCTGATTCTGCTTCTGTTTCTGGCTCCGGTTCGAGGTCGGTTGTTGTTTGGGTATTGGCTTGGATTTGGATGTGGAGTTGGATTTGGATTTGGACTGGGGATCGGCACTGACACTGTGGGGTTTGCGCTGCACGCCAAGTTGACACCGTTGCGTGCCTCGCGACACTGATCTGTACTGTGCGTCCATCGTTTCTGGAAACACAAAAAATAATACGAGTATCAGCAAGTGTCGTTCTTAATCAAATATTATGTTCCACTCTGTCCTCTGATTGCCTGTGTGCGTGGCCGTGTGTATGTGGGTGGGGGCTATGTGTGGAGGAGAAATCTCTGCTGTGTGTGGCTCAAGTGAAACTGTGTGTCGGTCCCGGAATTCATTTAAGTGAGAATCCGAGTATCCCGAGCATCTGCCATGCCATGCCTGCCCAAGACAGTGCCACTTCTAAGCCATGGAAGAAGACGATTCGGGGACGATTCGCAGTGAGCGGCGCGTGACACAATTTCCACTTAATTGAATTGGAAGACGGACCACATCATTGTATATAATGTACTTCCACCATGTACTGGTTGCCTGACATACCTAGTCCAAATCTCTGCTGCCCGGCCCGGCTCATCTTCGCTAATTGCTGGATAAAATATGATTTCCTTTGACACTGAGCGCACTTTACGAATCAACGCGCCGCCGTTTCTGCTCCTATTACTATTTCTTCCATTGTTTCACAGATTCAGCTTCGGAGTCATATTTCTCGGATCTCTCGATCTAAAATTTCTTGATTTCTTGTAGTGTTTCGAAGCGTGCTATACGTGTCTCAGTTGTCAGTTTTCCATCAAATTTATTTGTTTATTATTGCCGGCAAGTCCTTAAATCGACCGACCTTACGACTTTTTTGACAGGTTATCCTCTCTTGGCCCCAATTAGTTCCTAAAAATATTATCATCCAGTCTCTGACCGATGCCCTGCCTTTTCGAATTCGCTTTCAAATTGAGTTTTCCCGCAAACGTCACAGTGAGGCCATTCAAATTGATTGATAATTAATTTGCATTGATTGTATTGATGCATTGTCAATTGTTTTGTTAGTAGAATGCACCGTTTAGTCGGCTCGAAATGCTCTTCTCTTTGGGTTCAGGATGTATACAGATTAACGATCTCAAAGTGCCTCACAAATAGGTAATTTCCTGTTGTACGCCCACTAGCACACTCTGCTGCTACGACGACAAATCCACAGGCAGAAGAACATAAGATACACGATGTTTGTTGCATGATACACACAAATGTACATGCAAAAGTGCTTTTGAATTACGATTACGTCAGGTCGTCGCTTTTCTACTATACATCAATTCTACACTTTCGTGGCTCAAATGAAAGTGATGGAGGAAAAGCCTTTGCTTTTGCATTCCGAACACATTCCGAACACATGACAACAAGTACTTTGGCTCTATGTCCTATATTCTATGCTTGTACGTTCTTAACCACAAAGCCAACAGTAAGACTTTACCACAATTGGGTAGGGGCTCTGGAAAACCTTCCTTTTCTGCAGTCAAAGATAATCCAATCGGGGTTTTGCTTCGTTTGAATTGAGTGTTTGTTATAATGTGACCACTGTATGGCGCCAAAGATTTCAAGCTTGAAAGCGGAAGCGGAAGCAATCGGAAGCGCCCTCTATCTTTAGCTGACGAAACCATAAAGCTCATATACGAGTTTATCCTAGTTTGACAAGTAGGCGGCGGAATTAATGGAGACTGCCACCTGGCGTCGGAGGACAGAAGGTTCAAAGGATGTTCTCAAGCAGGGTCCAGGTCCGATGTGACATCATCATAATTGAATTAGGCTTTTCTAGGCAGGACTATCACGGTTACCAACAGTACTGGATGGTGCCTCTAACTCTTCATCGATTTCTACAAGCCCGCTTAAAGTAGTTGTCTTTGGGCCAAGGTTATGTGAGAAAAGGGTACTCAATGTATTCGTATCGCTGTTATATTTGACTACTCCGATTATCATTACGATGACTATGATAATGATTATGATGACTATTACGACCAGCAGAGCGATGAGCACAATCCAATGTGATTTTGGCATATTTCCCGATGCATTCTCAGGCATTTGCGTGATCAGCCACCGCTGAACAAGGAATTGATTTCAGCAACATCATCAACTAATTTATTTATAACAACTTACCAGTAATATTTTTCAAATCAAAAGAATGAAAAAAGAAAATTTGTTATTTTGGAATTTATTAGGGTGTATATCAAAAGCATAGATAACTTGGATTGATATATGTATGTAGATCCCTCAAGTATATTGATAGATAGCACAAGGAGCTGTAATAAAATAATATCGTCGTCATATAGGATTCCAGACTGCCACAGTCCGACGCCTTCCCCTGAGCTTCCAAATATTTGAACATGTCTCCGCTTGACAATGCCATTAGGACCGACAATCCGTAAGAACTAAATAATGGTACGTATTCGAATTTTTAATTTTCAAAGATGTTTTAATCTTTCCTATTCTAAATAAGGTATGGCGCCAAGGAGGTATGGACCTTCGTCGGCTACTAAAGCAGCCATATCGTGATTTTGGATTATACCTTTACGTGAGCTGCGACATCAATTCGGAGACTTACGGAGACTGCTAAACCTCCAGCGAGCAATAGCTTCCGTCTCTGGACGCTTCTGTCGCTAGAGGATATCTGCACCTATGTAAAAGTCCCTGAATTTCTAGATGGATACAGCAGATTCATCCCTCTAGAGGGGACGTATAACGACCGAATCAGATGAGAAATGGAGAGTTATAAAAATTAAAAATCCTAATCCTTGAAAACGATTGACAATCTGTCTTCCTTACATTATTGTACATCCAATGGCATTAAAATCGAGCTTAATACATATTTTAAACCACGGCATACTTTTGGGGGATCTTAAAAAAAAAACGAGTGGCATACTTTCAGGCGGGTGCCTTAAGGCTGATTAAATAAAGTTTACAAAATGAATCAAGTTTCATAGCAGACCGCTTTTGACCGCATGAAAAAAAGAAAAAACAAGCAACTTTCTGCTGATTTTTGTTGGCCTGCTACTTTTTGGTGGTGATTTTTGGCCATTTGAGCGTTCGTTTTGTTTTTTTTTTCCCGGTATCCTTCGACTGATGTCGCTCCTTGGCGTAGTCAGGATAACTATAACCATCCCCTATCCTTTTGAATCCCTTTCGATTCAAAGACATCAAGGATTCTATAACTTTGCCATTTCTCATCCGATCCTGTCGTGATACGTGCCTTTGTGTGCGGAAGATCCTCAACAACTATTTGAACGTAATAAGGTCCTTAAGGAAACATTTTAATTTTTTTGTTCGTCCTCAAGGACAGGGAAATTTGTTTGGTAAATATCTCCGCTATTTGTGGGACAATCAGGACGTGCGACTCCTCGTCGTGATCGGGCTACAACCCTCTGTTATTTGTAATAAAATATAATAAGGATAATTCCTTGGACCCGCTAAATTATTCGATATTTTTCGTTTGGTCAGGGCGTGCCACGCCTTCAAGGGATCGAAGGAAATCTGTAGTCGATGAACAGCCTACATTCTAAGGATACGGGAAAAGCAGGTCCTGCCCCAAATGGAGCCCATTTAGCCTCCTAAACTTTTGGCTGCCCAAATATTTAAAATACTGGGTTTTTTTCATTACGCTATATCTCAGCCAAAAGAACCCCAATCTGGGCGTGACATGTCTTTTGGTAACCGGTAGAATCCTGCCCATCGAAAGGCATACGAGAAAAAGGACATTCAAGGATGTCTACTTCGCGAAATCTGCAAAAGTGATAAGTATCCTCTTATCACTTTTGACAAAAACTGAACCCCCTATATTTTAAGGCCACAATCAATGGTCTGGATCCTGGCGATCCTGGAAAAGTAGGTCCTTCCAGGATTTGCCCCTATTTGGCCGAGATGTAAGCCATTCAAAAATACTGTTTTTTTTTCTTTAGGCTATATCTTGTCTATTCTTGTACCTTTTCTTTCGTGCAACACTTTTTCGTAATCAGGATAATACTCCCGATTATTTTAAATTTGTTTCGCCTCAAGGACATTAGGGATTTAGGATATAACTTCGCCATTTCTCATCCGATCCGTACGTGATAGTGCCTTCATGATTGGCAGAATTTGCCGAACCGTTTGCATGCGACCTCAAGGACACGCCTTTTGTATGCAATTTTGCAAATTAAGCCCTAAAATGCCAGCCAGAAAGTAGCCACTATCACTTTCATAAAGACCCCCAAAAGTATGCCGTGTTTTTAAATATACATATTTATCTTTAAATCCCCGCTTGCAACACCTTTTTTCTTTCTGCCCATCTTTGTTTTTATTCAAATTATTTGACCGCCATCAAAATCTCGGCTAAGAGAACTTAAGTTATGTGTTTTATTATAGTATTCAAAAAGTTTCCTCCATTATCATGGTATCATTTTGATATAATTTCTTGACGTTGATAACTTTTAATAAGATTTTATCTTATGCGTTTCCAGCTTTATCTTTGAGTATGCCTGCAAATCTGATAAACATAGATACATACATACATATATACATAAATTACTTGATTTGCTTGGTTGTTTTATTCAGTTTATTATGCAAATATAATGCAATATAAATACTTGAATCAAGTTTACATAGCACTTGCACCGCGCGAGTTCCACTTCAATTGCATTTCAAATTGTTTTTATTTTCAATTTTCACAAATCAGCCAACCATTTTCTTTTTCAAGTCTTTCAATTCGTAAGTTTTTTGCACGTTTGCCATGTCAGAAAATTTACAATTTATCTTTCCTTAAAAGTGAATGAAAAGGGCCCTACAAAATATAGGACCAAATTGTGTTATGATCGCGCTCCATTTACGAGTGCTATCGACGACGCACATCAAATAGCTGAAGAAAGCAGAAAGTTTTACAGTTTACTATAATTGCACTTGAGAGTTTTCTTTTCAATATAAATATAAATAGTAAATAGTATAGTTATTAAATCAAACATTACCGAATACACTTGCTAAGATGCGAATGTGCGGTTTTATTTCTTTTCAATAATTTATGCATACAAATCTCTATAACAAATGAAAAAGTTTAAATAATAATGTTGCAAAACCTCTTCGTATATCATAAATTAAACAAAAATAAAAACGATAGGTTCCAACACATTGAAAGGAAATTATGAAATTAAACATAAATTATGGAGAAGAAAATAATTATAGTTATACGATATTTTAAAATGTATATATACAGCTTCATTCGTTAACAATCTCAATCCGTTATTTTTAAATATATATTTCATAGATATTGATTTTCTTTTTCCTTTCCATTTTCCTTCCTTACTTCATTCAAAAAATTTCAACTGGTTAATCCAAAAGAAAGCGCGAAAAGCGCCCTAGATTTGTAGCTACTGCTGCTGCTGCTAGTTTTGTTCTTTTTGTTTTCGGTCCCTCACAATTTTGCTAATTATACAAATATAGGTGTCACATCGTTACGATTTGTATTAAATATAAATATGAGTACATATATGTATATTATTTACTTGCCTTTTGTTTTGATTAAGTTTGCTGACTAATGGTAGATTCAATTGCAAATAGGAAATATGTTTCTGTTTTTGGTTTTGGTTTTGGTTTTGGTTTCTTTGCATCTGTCTAAGATCTGCTTTCGTATTATGTACGAGTATTATGCAGCCACAGTTCGAATACATCGCGTATTATTAAATGTGTGTTATGTTCAAACATTGCTAATGCTTCTGTGTTTCTTTGTTTTTCTTCCATTCTGCTTTACCTTTTTACCTTTAGCTTTATATTAAATGTGTAGAAAAATTCGTTAAATTGATTTGCATATAGTTATTCGTTCTCCTACCACTGCTGCTGCTGCTCTTATTTGCTCTCCTGTCTGGTTAGCCACAAATATAAATATTGATCATTAAATTGGCTTGACAAATTAATGACGAATGGCCGCACAGCCACCCGGTTCGGTTCAAGTATTTTACTAGTAGTTTACTACGTTTTGTGCATTGCAGTTCTGCGCTATTAGTTAATTACCTTATTCTTTAGTTGGCTGCAGTCTAGATTTGTAATTCGATTTTCTTGTGTGTCTGATCTCCTTTTTGTTTCATATTCATACGAGACGAGTTGGATACTTATTTTGGTTCATAATTTGTTTGTTACGGCAAATGCTAAAATGTTATAAGCCTCGACCCCCCACAAAAGTGTGTCGGAAGTGGACTGACTACACAAAGCACACGAAACAGTGAATGTTAGACACAGAGCGCGAGCGCGCAGGCTGCGCCCCTTTCGAACTGAGCAACTTACAGTGGCTGCAAATTAGCCAACACGCAAGCACATCTGCTCCTGCCTCGTGTCGTCTTGCGTATGATTCGGCGCTAGGTGAGCATGTAGACAAATAGTAGTGCCAACGCCGCATTGAAAAACAGAACAAGCAGCACAAGCTGCTGGCGTACGAACCAATCCTGGAAAAATAACAAAATTACGAATTACAATAAATCCCACAATCAAGGACTGCAAAAGCCTTTACTCACCCGAACCTCTGGACGGACCAAGTAGAGCAAGGGATTCGCCCTGAGGCGCTCGTTGACTTCGATCTGTTTACGCACTGCCTCGCGTCGGGCCGAGCCCAGAGCAGAGACCTCCTCGCGACTCATGGCCTCGGTGGCGCGAGGCAGCTCCTGGAAGTCGGGCATGGACTTCTTTCGCTGCAGCGACACATTGATGGGCACCGTCTGCAAATTGAAATAAACCAAGTGCCCCACATTAATCATACGTTGGAATCAAATAGGGAGAATCTCCACCTCAACTGGTGGCTCAACGATCCAACTCTCGCTGGCACGACGCGCCAACAGAGCCGGCGAGAACATCAGGTCCTCCTCATCCTCCTCGGGATACCAGTCCATTGTGTGAGTGTGATTCGGTCACAGTTTCAGCAAGAGTTATACGGCAGCAGCAAGTTCGATGCTTGCATAACGTTTGCAAAATTTGTGTAATCCGCCTAGAGGCGCTTCCAACTTGTAAGCGAGTTGGACATGGAGTTTTGGTATCGGTTTTACTTTATGCGGACAATGGAGACTCGGACGCAGACACCGACACGAACGCAGAGTCAAGAGTCGCGATTCGTCAGCCAAAAATAGTCGGAACAACCCACGGCACGGTATGGCACGGCAATGAGCCAAAATAACAACAGATATTGTCGTCCGTTCTCTGCCTCAGCTTCTGCTTCTCCTTCTGCTTTCAGCTTCAGCTTTTTGAATTTTTATGTATTTATCTTGTTGTTTTGAATGGGTCACATATGTACATAAGTACTATATATTTATATTGCTACTGCTGCTCCGAAGTGGCATTCAAAGTGGATCGGAGACGAAACCTCAATCTGTTTTGGCCGACGCGTCGTTTGCTACTAGCGCAGCCATTTCGAAAACTCAGCAGCCATCGACTGTCGCCGCTGGCAGGCTACAAATGAGCAGGCGACACTCTTGGACGCCCCTCTGGGCTTTCCAATGGCCACTTGTGGAGTGTTCATTCGCAGATCAGCAGCAGCAGCAGCAGCAGCAGCGAGACATTCAGCAGGAGAGCCAGAGAGCCAGAGCACGGGACGTGCATTCCAATCTCTAGCTGGCTGATCCGCCTGGCGTGCATTCGCACCCAACTAAAAATAGCCCAGAATGGGCACATGTTAGCCCCGCGGCCAGAGAGCTGGCCGAGAAATGTTTGAAAATGAATACAACAAGCCTTCGGGCTGTTTGGCTCTCTTTTCTCCCCCCACACGCACACGAACACCAATGAGACAGAGATCGGACTGGGACGGTGTCTGGGACATAGACATATCCAAAGTAGATGCGGATTAACTGTGTTATGCGATACAAGAGACAATTTATTTGCTGCTGCACTCACCTTCATTTTCTTTCCGCCACCTTTGCCGCCCATGGCCATGCCACCTACTGGTGTGGCTGGCTTGGCTGGCAAGTAGAGGCTCTCCGTGCGCTTGGGCTGCAAGGGCGAGGGAATGATATCCTGTCCGAGCGTCCGCTGACGCAGCAGAACGTCCTCGAACGGCTGATTGGGCGAGGAGAAGAGCGGCTCCGCGGTGTTACCCTGGCTGGGCGCCCGACCTCCAGCACCCAGACTGGGTGTGCCGGCACGCGATAATCTGCCACCAGTTCCGGAGGGCAGGGAGCCGTTGCCAGTCATGTTCGAAGTGCCGGCGGCTGCTCCCGGCACCGGTGTGGATCCTCGGAATACTGAGCCGGCTCGCGGACGCCCGTCGGGTGTGGTGGTGCCGCCATTAGTCAGCGTAGGATCGGCGATTCCGGAGCGATCGAGCGAGGTCTGGCGTGAGCCAGCAAAGGCGCCGCTCATGCGACTCGCAGCTCGCGCATACCGATCGATGGAGGAGTCGCGGCTGGGCGGACGCTTGTAGTGGTCGAAATGATCGATGGACGACTGCTGCCCCATCTGTCCCAGCATGGGCGGGCGACCGCTTCTCTGTTGCTGCTGGGCGGCTGCCATGGCAGCGGCATTGGCCACGGCAGCCTCATGCAGCTGCTGCTGTTGCATCTGCGAGGCTCGTCGCAGTAGATTGGAGGCATTGTTGTGGCTGGGTGAGGCATGCATCGAGGATTGTTGTTGCTGTTGCTGCTGGAGTTGCTGCTGCATTTGTTGTTGATGCTGCTGCTGCTGCTGCTGCTGTGGCGACATGTTTGCCAGATTGGTGCCAGCCCCAAAGGGAAGCTGCTGCTGCTGTTGCTGCTGCAGTTGAGCCTGTGTCTGTGCTTGTGCTTGTGCTTGTGTCTGGGCCTGCGTCAGCGCCTGATTCTGCGTCAGATTCATCTTGGCCTGGCCGGGCGGCTGCTGCTGCTGGAACTGATATGCAGGATTCATTTGCGGGTTGCTCTGTTGCTGTTGCTGTTGCTGCTGGCTCTGGTGCTGCTGCTGGTGGTACATCTGATTGATGGCACTGATCACCTGGGCGTGGCTGGGCTGCGCCTGGCTGACCATGCCCGAGAGATCCGTCTGCGGCGAGACGGGCAGCTGCTGCGAGTACATCGACGAGGGCACGGGGCACTCGGACTCCTGCTGCTGCTGCTGGGACATGCGCCGCTGCTGCTGCTGCATGTTCAGATACTGCTGCTGGCGCTGTGCTTGCGTGGCATAGGCATCCGATCCGCTGCTGCTCGCCGGCGAGAACTGTCCCTGTTGCTGCTGCTGCAGCGTTGATCCCGCACCCGCACCCGCTCCCATTCCCGTTGTCACAGTGGGTTTCATCCCAGCCTCGGTTGGGGCTGGGGGTGCGCCGCGGTATCGCTCCCGCTCTCTGTAGCGCAGCTTCTCAAAACGTTCCAGCACCGAGGGCTTAAAGTCGGGAGCAAACTCCCGTGCCATTCGCACGGCATTCTCACAGTCGATTCTCGCCTGCTCTGCGGCCATATCCGCATTTTGGGACTTGGCTGCGGCTGTGGCCATGCGGGAGATGGCCATGTCCGAGCGCTGCATTGCCATTTTCAGGGCACGCTGGGCGGAGTTGACGGCGGCGGTGATGCGATCGCGGAACTTGCGCGAACGCGCCAGGAACAAATGCTTCTTCTTCTGGCTGGTGATCAGGATGTTGTTCTTGTACTTGCCCTCCTCGACAGTGCCATCACGGAAGGTGGTCACACCATAGCCATGCTTCCGATTGTTGTACCATTCGCCCTCGTACCTACGGGAACGGAATGAGATTCGTTAGGATTCATTCGATGGGGGAGCCAGGCTTAGAGACTCACTTGAGACCATCGCTGCGCTCTGCCACGCCGTGACCACAGCGCTTGTCCTTCTTCCACTCGCCCATGTACGTCTCCACAACAGTGGGATCCAGCTGCTCGTCCTCCATGGTGAAGCTGGCATTGGACTCCGTGTGCGTTGATCTATGTAGATATTAGTGGACAATTAGTGGGCACTCTGGATGCGGATAGTACTTACTTTTGCGTCAGATTGGACTGCTCGGAGCCAGTGCTGATCCAGGAAGCCGATGACATTGTGGAGCGTATGCTGCCGGACGCAATCGTGCCACGCTTCTCCAGATCTCCCGTGCTGCGCTGCTTGCGCATCTTGAGGCCCTGAGGATGGGGAGTGGAAAGAGATTCATTTAAGGCTGCTTCTGGGTGAGGGAGTACCCACCATTAGGAAACCCTTTTTGGTCTTCTCCGTCAGACTGTTGCGGCGCACCGGCAGCTTGTCCGACTTGGCCGTCAGCACAAAGCCACCACGGATCTCCTCCGATTTCTCCGCCGCCGCCATCTTGGCCGCATTGCCATTCTCTCCGCTACGCAGGGAGCTCAGCGAGGCGTGCAGGTTCTTGCGGCGATGGTGCGAGGCCAGGCCGAAGGGTGCCGAGGTGCGAATGCCATATCCATGGCGCTTTCCCTCCTGCCACTGACCCTGGTACTTGCCTGCAATCAGAGTAGTCGGTTGGAAATGGTTACAATTGATATGCAAACGATAAGTGCAGGCCGCATTGTGTCCTGTTCTTCCGCAGGAAGCCTAAGTGAAATGTATTTCCCTCAACAATTTCTACTTATATTAATGGCTCCACGTGCCTTCCGCTTAAAGGAGTCCGACCATTTTCTTGCCAGGAAATTCTACTTAGCCCTCGGCTAATACTAATGCTAATTAATAGCTTTGCGCCAATTCCCATGGGCTCAAAAGGTCACATTTGCATACTGGGGAACCTTTCCAATTAGGGGCGGGACACCCTTTGAGTGTATGGACTTTCGGGGAATGCAATGAGGAGGCAGCCACCAACAGACGTCGGCCAGAGCAGAGCCATGTGTTTTCCCATCACGAATTTCCCCACACAAAACCGCACTCATGGTGCAAAAATTTACCAAATGAAAAACAACAAAACGAAGGCAGGCGGCAGGCAGGCAACAGAGCAAAATATCATTGAACCGCTGATGATGAGAAATAAAAATATGACGTCAGGGTGGGTCACTCTTCCTCCCCGTGTGGCACACACACACACACACACATACGGACACAACCAGCATGGTGGGGTTTGCGGATGACGTCGCCATAGTAGTGGTGGCCAAGCACCTTGCCGCAGTGGAGGAGCTCGCCAACGCGGCCGTCCGAGCCGTGGAGTCGTGGCTTACGGTCGCCGGATTGGACCTGGCAGCGCAGAAGACCGAGGCGGTGCTCATATCGAGCCGGAAAGCTGTAGAGACTGCAAGTGTGCAGGTCGGTGGCACCACGATACGCTCGCAGAGGGCAATCAAGTACCTCGGGGTGCTCATCGACACTCGCCTCTCCTTCAAGGAGCACTTGGAGTACGTGCAGAGGAAGGCCAGCGGAACCGCAGGAGCGCTCTCACGGATGCTCCTCAACACCAGAGGTCCGAAGCAGGCAACGCGGAAGCTCCTGACGAGTGTTGTGACGTCGCAGATCCTGTACGCAGCGCCCGCGTGGGCGAAAGCCGCTCAGGTAAAGACCTACATGCGAGGCGTTGAGGCGACGTACAGGCTGTGTGCCCTACGAATAGCGTGCTCGTTCCGGACTGTGTCGGACGAAGCCGCGCTAGTCATTGCGGGGCAAGTCCCACTCAGGGAGCTAATAAGGGAGAGAGCGGAGATCCATACAGCCGTGCAGGGCGAAAGCGATGCGACAAGAGCAGAGCTGAAGGCTGCAGCGAGGAGGAACAGCATCAGCAGATGGCAGAACCAGTGGGACAGGTCAACTAAGGGGCGCTGGACTTACACCCTCATACCGAAGCTGCAAGCCTGGATGGAGAGGAAGCACGGCCGGGTAGATTTTTACCTCACCCAAGCGCTTAGCGGTCATGGCTGCTTCCGCAGCTACCTCAAGCGCTTTGGCCACGAGACGGAGGACTGGTGCCCAGAGTGCGGCANGCCGGAAAGCTGTAGAGACTGCAAGTGTGCAGGTCGGTGGCACCACGATACGCTCGCAGAGGGCAATCAAGTACCTCGGGGTGCTCATCGACACTCGCCTCTCCTTCAAGGAGCACTTGGAGTACGTGCAGAGGAAGGCCAGCGGAACCGCAGGAGCGCTCTCACGGATGCTCCTCAACACCAGAGGTCCGAAGCAGGCAACGCGGAAGCTCCTGACGAGTGTTGTGACGTCGCAGATCCTGTACGCAGCGCCCGCGTGGGCGAAAGCCGCTCAGGTAAAGACCTACATGCGAGGCGTTGAGGCGACGTACAGGCTGTGTGCCCTACGAATAGCGTGCTCGTTCCGGACTGTGTCGGACGAAGCCGCGCTAGTCATTGCGGGGCAAGTCCCACTCAGGGAGCTAATAAGGGAGAGAGCGGAGATCCATACAGCCGTGCAGGGCGAAAGCGATGCGACAAGAGCAGAGCTGAAGGCTGCAGCGAGGAGGAACAGCATCAGCAGATGGCAGAACCAGTGGGACAGGTCAACTAAGGGGCGCTGGACTTACACCCTCATACCGAAGCTGCAAGCCTGGATGGAGAGGAAGCACGGCCGGGTAGATTTTTACCTCACCCAAGCGCTTAGCGGTCATGGCTGCTTCCGCAGCTACCTCAAGCGCTTTGGCCACGAGACGGAGGACTGGTGCCCAGAGTGCGGCACCGGCATAGTGGAGGATGCACAGCACGTCCTCTTCGAATGCCACCGGTTCGACCACGAGCGACACCGCATGGAGACAGCAGTAGGCGCCAGGATCTCCTCCGAGACCTTGGTGCCGATCATGCTGGCCGAGCCAAGGACATGGGAAGCGGCCGCAGAGTTCGCCTCGAGTGTTATGCGAACGCTGAGAGCATTGGAGAGGAGTCGTAAACAGGAGGCGGAGTAGGAGCCTTCGAGCGTGCGAAGCAATGCTTTGCGGCAGTACCGCGCGCGACGGGCGCCCACTCCCACCAGAAAATACGGCCCTCAGTATGAGTATACCCACTAGTGTAAGAAGTATTATTATTATTATTATATTTAAAGTATTATTAAAGCTAGATAATTAATTAGAAGGATTAAACAAATGAATACAAAAAAAAAAAACACATACGGACACACGGACGAACGGATAAACGGACACTCGCGGACGCCTACAAATGATTACAGAAACGTCAAAAAGTAAAACGAAAGCAAGAAGCAAGTAGCATTTCGCATTCATGTTCGCCGCGTTTTGAAACCGAGCCAAAAACCGAACGCAAAATGATCTCATGCCCGTATTACGTCTACGTATAACGTATACGCAGTGGGTGCCCATTCCGTCCTTACCTCCATCAGCGTAGGTCTCGCAGCCGGATCCATCCTGGTAGCCCTCGTTCCAGGTGCCCTCGTACTTGGCCGTCGACACTGTGCTCTCCCGGACGCCGTAGCGGCCCTTGTGTCCATCCTTGGACCACTCGCCTCGGTAGATCTGCCGCCCGATCTGCTCCACGCCCAGACCATGGCGACGACCGTTCTGCCACTGGCCTTCATAGTGGGATCCACTGCAAAAGCAAACACCGAAATCAAGGATTTCTTGAGGTTTGGTTTGGTTTCTTCTGCTTACCTCGGCCAAATGTACGAGCCGGAGACCTCAAAGCCATAGTTCCAGGCTCCGGCATAGGCTCCCTGGTGCTTCGGGCCCGTACAGACACCATGGCCGTGGGCCTTGCCCTCGTCCCAGCCGCCACAGTAGGTGCCACCATCCTCAAAGTCAAAGCGGCCGCCGCTTATCGCGGCACGCCTACCACCTGCGCCTGCAGCTTGGGCAGCAGAGGCAGCGGCATAGGCGGCCGCATCGCCGCCATTCTGTTGCTGTTGCTGCTGCTGGAGCTGCTGCTGCTGTTGAGGCTGTAGCTGGAGTTGTTGCTGCTGCGTGAGTTGGCCAGCCTGTTGCATGCTTCAAAGCTTCGTTCTCTCCCGTTCTCGCTCTCTACAACAGGTTGCCACCTCCTCTACAGTTCAAGGTCGTTGTTGGCTTGAGCTTTTTATGCTTTCGTTTGCTGCTCATTGATTTTCCTCCGCTCGATTGTTGCACTTTTTGCACTTTTTGCACTTTTTGTTCTCCTTTCTTCTGCTGTTGTTGTTGTTGCATTTAGTTGTGCTGGTGGCAGCTGCTGCCTTTGATGTTGCCTCCTCTTTTAATTGTTTAGGTTTAGTTTTTAGTTTTTAGTTCGTTTCTCGCTTAAGTTCGTTAGCTGCTCTGCTTAGTGCTTAGTTAGTGACTTAATAGTTGTGGTTTGGAGTTTAGTTAGGGGCTAAAACTATGTTTGTTCCGTAGTTAAATTGTTGGGTTTTTTCACTGAAACGCGAAAGTTGCAATTTGTCGGCTCTCTCTGCCTCTCCTGCCCGTTGTCTGCTTGTCTTGGTCTTGATCTTGATCTTGATCTTGATCCTTGGCTCTGCCTCGAATGTTACAGTTGCATGCCCCAAAATTCTATCGTTGATGGCGTCTGGCAATTGTGCTTCTGTATGCTGATGTCGTAGGCCATTCTTGTCCTGTCACCAGAAAGAAGTCTGAGAGCGATCTGCAAAAGAGAGAGGGAGAGTGGGTCACCATTATGCAATTCAAATAAATTGTTTGAGCATTATTCCGTGCCAATATGGAGGGAAACATTTACTGAACCCTCCAGTTCGCATCTCTGTACAGTCTGTATATGAATACATTCGAGTACATTCCGAGTGATTTATAAGGCCCGTTTAATTGATTTTCATCTGTCGAACGAATATCTCTGCTGAGATCTACTCAGATCCCCAGAAATTCCCAGCAGCAGTTCCCTCTTCATGTACGAGTTTTGGCACGCGCGCAACGCGATTTTTGCCATCTAAAATAAGCGGGAGGATTGGGATTGGCAGAGGAGAAAGAGGGAACAGGGGGAATCAGGAATGGAAAATACCTTGGAGCAAGTCGAGGGCGAGAGTATGATGTGTGATGTACGAGACTCATGCAGGTGACGATGCATAATGGATTCGATGTAATTGCATTTCGATTCTCAATGTAGATGCGATTTATGGTTTTATTATTTTCTCAGTGCACTGGCAAAAGCCAATACTATCCTCCCCCGTACACTGAGCAGAGCACACACACAGCTACATCTACATATATCCGATATATTGGTTTGTGTGGTTGTGCACGAGCCACGTCAAGTGCCACAAAATTTTCAATGGCAGACGCCTTTCGAGTGGATTTTCTCTGCTCAGCTGTTCCCCGGCAGCAAGCAGATGGATCGATAGATGAATGTACTCGTAGGTTTTGCTCAAATATATGCCCGATAGCAGTAATAGAATATAACGAAGAGTGCATAGTAGAAGGCAAATGCCACACACAGCACCTGCAGAGTCCTCTTCATGGTCTCCTCAGTTAAGCACTTCTCCTGCTGATTCTGATGCTTCGATTATACCCACTGAATCAGAGATTTTGGGGCCATGTGGGCTCTCCTCTGGAGACCGAGAAACGAGAAGTGGAATTATCCAATATTATCACGATGATGATAATAATGAGAATGATGCGTAATCCCAGACTCTGGCCCCGTAGTTGTACATGTATTAGAGATTTTACCACAAGTATTTTGCGCTTAAATGGTTTGTTAGTTTATATCGAATATTTCCCCTCTTCCCCACTGAAATATTTGTGTACAAGTTTTGGGTTTCGCTTCTATGGAATGGAATCGAATTCCGCTTCCTGCGGCATCAAGTGAACACATTTTCATTTTCCATCAACAAATTCCCAAATATCCGAGCAGCTTTCTTTATGGAGAAGGGAATGTTTGAGCGGAATGTTGGTAGGAAGGAGGAAAACCTGTCAAAGCTCAGCCGGAAATGATTTTATTTGTGAATAGAGAGGATTGAAGATTGAGGCAACATCTTGAGGTTTGCAAACAGTTCAGAGGTTAAATGCACTCACAGGAAAGCGTATGGGAACCTGTACTCTGCCTCTGCCCCTTGTTTACTTTAAGCATCTTGCAACATTGCGTATTCCGCAAACATTTTGACTCTCCTGCTGCTGCTGGGCTGCTTTCTGGTTTGCCTCCACCTCTCGCGTTTTATTGTTCTTCTGCGGCGGCCGCCGCCAAAACGATTTGGGTTTAGACGCGACCGAGAGGCGAATTCTTCAGAAGCTTTGTTATTAATAGACAACATCCACACACCGAGCAGCAGAATCACCGTGTGTGCGGGGGCATGGGATTGCCATTGGGATTACGATTGGGATTGGGGAGAGGCAGTGGCTGTGGCTGTGGCAGTGGCAGAACAAAGTAGACCCGCCGCCACTGCCAGACTCCACAGACTGTGGGGGCAGCAATGTTGTTTTGTTTAAACATTAATGATGATGAAAACACACGCAACTACCGCTCGTAGGAGCCACTGATACGGCTCCTCTTGGGCAACAATCCCCAGCAAACAGCAGCAGCAGCAGGAGCAACAGCCGGATATGGCCAAAGCCAACAATTGCCGTTGCTAAAACAAAGGGGAAGAGGCAGGACGGGGCACAGATGCAGATTGAGATTGCTTGACCATAAATCGAAGCAGCAGCAATTATTATCTGGAAGACAAATGGAGCAATCAATCCGATCCAATCTGAAGCAAGTGGCTGCCTTCTGCTTTTTGCCTGCTGCCCAGGGCATATTATTACTCGCTCTCTATCTTGCTCTCTCTCTCTGATAAAGAACATCATCCTACGTATGAGCATTTATTTATAAACAAGACGGCGGACAGTGGCCAGAGGAGAACGGACAGCGTAGAGCGGACAGCGGAGAGCGGTATGTATCATTGTTATTTTAAAAGATTTTCTTTCGAACAAAGCGAACAGAGAGAGAGAGTGAGATAGAGAGAGGCAGGGCAAGGCGGGGCGGCACACGGCACACGGCATACTCGTAAAATGGGATCCAACTGAACCGAAAAACTGAAAACTGAAAATTCGCTCATCGAGCAACCGAAAATATTCGTAATATTCACTGTACGAGTGTACGAGTAGTATTCAACTGTATTTTAGTGCTTGGCAAAACACATCTCTGCCTCTGCTTTCGGTCTTTTCATTTTCATTTTCATTTCTTTTCTGGCAAAACTGTCCCCGCCTTCGTGTATCTTTCTCTTCTTGCCTGAGATTTAGATGAAAATTAAATAATAGTCCACTGACTGACGTCGGTGGGGTTGTCGATGCCCATCCGCTTCTCCTCCTCTCTGCTGATAAAACCCAAAAAACAACAATCCCATCTGCCATCCTCCTGTGGATGTGTCTTTTCGCGTTTCACGCTTCAGTTTTAGTTTCTTTCAGAGGTGGATCACTCTTGTTTTAGTTGCGGACTTCTTGCCTGCACTTCAATCAATTCGCACTGCACTCTCACTGTCTCTTTCTCTCTCAATACACACGCACACACAGAGACTGCACACACACACACACTGTTAAAAGAACACGCAGCGTTCAGTTTTTGGTATTTTTAGCATATTTCTTCGTACAACTCGCACTATATTATAGCCATAGTATAGGAAGGAAAGGCAAGGCAAGGAAAGGAAAGGAAAGAAAAGGAGAGTCTGAGACTATGGCTGGGGCTGTGTCGGGCGGCAGTCAACATGGCATTTCGCATTCTCTAAATTGAAATTATTTATAGGTCCACATAAATTAGGTATTAACACCCCGAATAGCCAGACACCGACGACGATGCCTGCGACAACTGGCTACTGACTGTGGCAGTTATTGTTGCACGAATGCACAGACAGACAGGCCTATGCAGCACTCACTCAATTGGAAGCAAAGAAAGGGAAGGAAGGGAAGGGACGGGGAAGGGGAAGGGGAAGGTCTTTTACTTGACACGCTTTTCCGCTGCACTCAGATGGGATGCATCCCGGCCAACTGTGATGGCAAGTGGCAGGCAGGGAGAGCAAAGCAAAGTGAGAGAGAGCAGAGCAAAATGTGTGAAAAATGGCGAATGACAGCTCCTGACTGTTTGCCCCAATCGATTCGATGCACAAACACACACACGGCACACACAAACGGATTCGATTGAATCTAAATTGTATTCATACTCTGATTATTTGTATTATTATTATTAGCAGGAGGGGATTGGGGACTCTTCTTCAACTGTTGATTTATCGAGTATTCTGCTATTGGCATTTCATTTCGTTTACCGTTTATGTTGTTTTATAACTTATTTAACGCCATGAAAATGAAATTTTCCACACATTCACACACGCACACACGCACACTCGTCGCACTCACAGATGTATTCGTGGCAGAGAAGAAAACTCGAGCAAATTTGTTAAGAACAAAAATATGTGAAAATGTATCGTTGTATATGTGTTTTGTTGGCCGCACAGCATCGCACACACACGGTAAAAATAGCAATAGAAAGGCAGAAAGAAAAGCTGAAAATCCCGTGCCTTTCAAACGCTTCTAGTTCCAAACGGTTCTGCGCATCGTCCACTCCACTGACAACTGGGCACAGCAGATTCGACTCGATAAAGTCTTCGATCCCCGATCTAATCAGATAAGCGGGGATAAGCGGCTACGGATGATGCACGCCGCGGATATCGCTTGTAAGCGTTACGCGCGTGAGGCAGAGCGACACAGAGCGAACGGAACGCACGAGCGGCAGGCGACGACTGCCAGTAGCCAGTAGCTGGGGAATGCGATTTGTGCGAATCAAGACTGGGATCACGATCTCGGGGAACGCGGCCACGTAGTAACGACGGCACGGCAGCGCGTAGACGGATAGCTGATGGGTGGCAGTGGGCAGTAGGTAGGCTCAAGTCGAATCGCGTTGCGTTGCCTTTGCCTTGCCTTTGCGTTTCGTTGCGTATACGCAGAGTTAAACTAACTTTGCCTTGCGGATGGGCCAGTAGGTCGACGCGACATCCAAGCGACACGTCCAAACGCCAAACGCTTGCAAAGCGAAAAGAAATCCCCGCAGTGGTCCACGGGAGATAAAAGGCAATTGGCCGACTCTCTCTCTGTCCGTCCGAATGTTCATTTCAGGGATGTGACTCGCTGAATTCATTCGAGAATGGAAAGAGATCGAGAGAGAGAGAGAGAGAGAGAGAGTAAGAGAGTGAGCGACTGGAAAGCGACAAAAGAGAGCGAGGGACTGACTGAATGTCGCTTTTCTCTTTGCATCTTTTGGTCTTCTTCTTCGTGCAAACAGCTGTTACATGCTGCCCCCACAGATGCACAAATACAGAAACAGATCCATATATACCACATGTATCACACAGATACACCCATCCATCCATCCATATTTATGAGCAATATTTGGGCATAAATGAATTGCCTCTAAGAAATATGAATGAATGAATGAACCGATCATCGTTTGGCATGCATCCACGGGCTCCTCCTTCTCCTTCTCCTCCTCCTTCCCTTGCTCTCTGTATTGGGTATTCCGTTTATTCCCAATCTTGTTCGAGCGCTGCTTTGTTTGCTTTTGGGGCCCCAGGTAATTGGCTGAATGACAGGCGCCTGGTAATGGACGCAGGCTGACTCATTCGCCTGATGGACAACGGCACGATGTCCGTTTGCTCGATGAGTGGGCGGACAAGGCAGAGGCGGAACATTCATGGAAATATGTAGGTGATAATTGAACCACGAACGACACGGATCTTAGCAGGGCATGCACTTTATAAGCTGCTCAGTGTCCCGACCCAGTGGCCACTTATCCTTGTCCTGTGTCCGTCCACTTAATAATGCAACGGACCGTCACATGTGCCCCACTTTGCAGGAAATGCAATTACACCACAAAACATAAGCCCAGAGTAGAAGTCCGGAGTGGGAGCTTAGAGGAAACCCCCTGATGGGGTACCCTTGGTTCCCTCTGCTGCTCTGTACACGTCACAGGCCATTAACCGGGGTACACACAAACACAAACACACACACACACACACAGGCGTAATCCAGAGACCCGAGGACCGTTCAGGAGCAGGGAGCAGGGAAGTGCGCTCAAGTAAACAGGCCATACAATTTCCAAATTAAAAGACAAACAAGTAAATACAAAAAAAATATAAAGCAAGCACACGGCACACCACCCATACCCTACCGCTTGGCCAGGGAAAACGTTGGGAATTCCCAGGAAAAAGTGAAAGCGAAAGGGAAAGAGTATTCCGACTTTCTTGCCCTCTTTTTTTGCTTTCGTTTTCCTCCCAATTTCCATTTCCATTCCTATTGTTTTATACACACGCAACGGGACGATGGTCGCCCCACGCAATCGCTCGCTGCTCGCCCCCGAGCCTGGTCAACACGCACTCGGCCCCGTCCCGTCCCGTCCCTGGGTTTGGCTAACCCAATGCCCCAATGCAGGCCGTGCACTAAATTATTGTACATAGAAGATGTGCGGGTGGCAACCGGGGTGGGATCGGGGTCTACCATCTGAGAGACAGACGTTGCCTGCGGCTGACCATGGTCTGGCTGCCGCCTGTCGCTTGTTCGGGGGTTTCTATAATAAATACAAATAAGTCTGCAGGCCTCTTTCTGACCGCAAAACAATTTGAATACCCAAGAAAAGGCAACCTGATTCATTTGTCAAAAATGTTTGCTTGCTCTTGGCTAGAAGTGCAGAGGTACAGAGGGCTCATTCAAAAGCAATCCAATCCATCCGCTGCCAAATTGATGCATATAAAATTCCTCTTTTAATTCGGTTTTGATTGTCCAGCATATCTGCATATTCGTGGTTGTTGTGGGGGCTCTTGTTTTTGTCGAATTCCAATCTTTAGGATGGCTTCTCCGTTCGTTTCGTGGACTTTTAATTTGTTTTCTTCTCGGAATTTTATGGAAGCCAGTGCCGGCTGCTGGCCGCTGTCCACAGATCATCAGATGGAATGGCAGAAAGGCGGAAGTTGCCTTCACAAAAAATAGTACTCCCATGAATCACTCATCGCCTCTTGTCCCTGGCCTCACGAGAACTTTGACAAACGAGGGAAATTGAAACTGTGGAAACATTTCCTTGAGCCGAAAACAATCGACAGACAAACAGACACTGTACTGGGCCTCCTCCTTCCCGTTGGCAAATTGCTTGCACACTCTTCGGGGACACACTGATACGCAAATGATGCACACGCACAACCTCTGGGCCGCTTGATTGATGACCCTTGATGATGGAAGGTAGGAAGGGAGCCTGCGAGCCTGCGAGCCTGCGAGCCTGCGGTTCCTCGCCTCTTATAATGGGTGGAATAATTATGATGCGAAGGAGATCAAATCGGGTCTAGAACAAACGTTTTTCTATGACACGTAATCCTCTTTCATGGAATTGGAATACCCCCTCCATCCCATCCCCCCCTAATTACCACACAAACGTCAAGTGTTCCAATACCGATTCCACTTGAAATCGGGGCAAACTGCAGACACTTGCAGAGGAGAGAGAGCAGAGAGAAGGGGACATGCTGCGGCGAGAGGGGGTGGAATGCAAAGCTCTGAGAAATCCGATATATATATAATGAAATATTCATGCACTTGCATGTGTGTGTGTGTGTGTTTGTGTGTGGGGACTCTCTCTCTCTCTCTCTCTCTCCCTCTCTTGCTTTCTCTTTGTCTGTGGCTTTGTGTGAGTGTTTTTTATTGTTGTTTCAAATAAAAAAGGTTTGAAAGCCCCACACACACACACATGTGCATATGCACACTTATGCAAATAACAGTTATGGGTGGCATGTGGCAAGAGACGATAGAGAGGTGGAAGCATAATAAGAATAACGAGAACATCGAGCTACAACAACTTGAGGAGGCAGCTTCAAGTGAACCCAAATACCCCACACACACACACACACACACACACACAGACAGGCAGGACACAGACAGGACACACACGAGCACAAAGATGGATATTTAGTAGTGGGAGGGCCGCCTCAACCTCTCTGCCGGATGGGTGCGATAAGCCCGAAAGCCGACAAAGACAAAGCTAAAGCCAAAGCCAAGCGAAATCGACATCAGCAGCATCGACGTTAAGTGTTTATGGGATAATTCTTGCATGTGGCATGTGGCATGTGGCTTGTAGCATGTAAAGTGTGTGTGCTACACGATTACAACAATAACAGTAAAAGCTAAAGGGACCAAGCCGACAGCCGACAGTTAGGCCAACACTTTGGCACAGATACGCGCTCCCAAGAGATACTTTTCGGCCCGTGCATCTCATCGCCTGATCTCATCTCATCGGTAAAGGGGGGTCGGTCGAGTGGCAGTGCTTTGGGGCTGGGCCTGCGGCTGCGGCTGCTTGGCCTCCTGCTGAGCGGTGACACCGATTCGCCCCGATTCGGAGGGCTCCTCCAATCGAGGCCAGCGGATGTGCAACGGGAGGCCATGTCGAAATTTGTTTAAGCAGAAATGACAGCAGCAGAGGAAATTGGGTTACTCCTGGGAGCTCTTACATAAGCCATGTTCTGCGTGTGCCACACAGAGGCACATAAATCTAAGAGGAAAATATGCATGTTGTGCCACGCAGCAAGCAAATAAAAGACGGGGGAAAAGCACAAGACACGAAATGGAAATGCAAATGGAAATGCAACAGGAATGGAGGAGCAGTAACTTGGAATACTTTTGCTGTGTCTGTCCACAAAATGTGCCATTTTCCAACTAATGCCAGTTCGAAAGGAAACACCAATCTCTGGACACACTCTGGCAGCTCTAAACCAACAAATCTAGCCCAACGGCCAAGCAATGGAAGGCAAACAGAACAGCGTTGAGACATGAGACAAGGGACAGGCAGAATAAACAACAGGAGCAACAGCTAGAGCTCTGGCTCTAGCTACAGCTGAAGCCAAAGGAATAAAAAATACAAAGACAAGACACAGGGCAGCGGAACAGGGGAGTTGCACATTCAATTTAAAATTTCCTGTGCTGCAAATGCAAGGACACAAGGGGACATGCTTCTGCTTCTGGCTCTAGCTCTGGCTCTGACGAAAAGGAATGACAAACAGGAGGCGCGCACAGAGGCGAAAGACGTACTAGGCAAAGAGCACACGGGATATCCGTTTCCGCTCTGACAAGTGCCATCGTTCTGCTCTGCTCTGCTCCGCTCTGTCTCTCACTCGTCTTTGAGTACTCCTTCGTGGCACATTCACATTCTGCCACACAGCCGCACACAAAGTTGCAATGAAGCGCAGTTTGCGCTGTCTTCCGGTACACACACTGATACACAGTCAACACATTCAGCGTTTAGCGGCCGCATGCAAAATTCAAATTGACATAAGCAGTGTCGGTCGACACACACACACAGACAGAGGAGGAGTGACTGCGAGGAGAGGAGACGAGAGGAGCGCTTCATTTGTTTGGCTTGTGTGTGACTGTTGCTGGCTATAAAAAGTGAACACCACTCATCACATCCATCTACTCATCCCATCTATCCACCATCCACCATCCGCCGTGTGGTACCAACAACAGTAACAACACGAAAAATGACGAATTAGTGTGTGCGGAGAGGACAGAGACACACCAACCAACCAACCAACAAGGCAAGGGCACACGCCACACGACACTCAACACGACACTCCACTCCATGCCACACCAGTCTCTCCCTCTCTCTCTCTCGCTCTGTAAATGTGACGCACAGACTACGGGGAGCGTATAGTTTGTTATTTCGATTTTTCCCTAAGCCGATCAAGATGGGTCAAGGACAATGGGGAGACAGACAGACAGACAGACCCAAGGGTTCTCTACTCACGCGGATCCTCAGGGCTCCAAGGGCGGGGCTCTTCTTTTGCTACTTCCTGGTAAACCTATGAGTGAGGCGATGGATGCACTGCAGTTGTCTCCGAGAATTGTTCGAGTTTATTTTTAGAGCGTGAACTAGCAAAGAGCAATTATCCGATCTGTTTGGTTATTTATCTTTCGGTCTATGCCTGCCCCGCGTTGCGATGCCAGCTACTTGTGGATTCTTTGTCTCCGTTTCGGTTCTACTCTTCGGTTCCGTTCCGTTCCGTTTTATTCTGTCGTTCGCTCGATTTCAATCTCAATCTCAGTGCATCCAATCCCCAATTCAATTGCAATAATAATAATAATAATTCCCACAGATACGAATCTATATCTATGAATATGTATCTCGCGTTTAACTTTTGTTGTTTCGTCGATTCGATTGTTTATTTTATAGTTAAGATTTTATGGCCCCGCTCGATATCAGGAGTATCGCTCTTGCTACGGACAGGTGGCAGGTGGCAGGGGTGTTGGGTAGGTTAATTTCTGTGCGCCCGCTTTTTGAAAATATTTCTATTTTGTGCGACGAGCGCGCGCGTTCGTTTCGTTTTAGTTGTTGGTTCGTTTCACACTAAGCGGAAAATCATTGAACATTTTTCTACTCAGACGAAAAAGTGTGTTTTTTCGGCTAAAGAAAGAAGAACGGATGGACGGCGCTCTCTGCTGCTGCTGCTGCTGCAATCCATTGTGGAGAGACTGCGAGAAGCATTGAGAGGAAAGAGGCAGGCCAGGCACAACGACCAGGTCAGCAGTCAGCAGAAGAAAGAAAGCTTTTTGCCGTTTTTTGTTTCTGGTGATTCTTGCCCCCAATGTTGCCAGACCACGTCACAGGGCCAATGCGGCGTATGCGTAATGCGGTTTATCCCCCTTGCAACAATTTTAATCCATAGCAACAACAACTACAGCGGGCTTACTGATTGCAAAATCTGCCAAAGAACGTAATCGGCCAAAAACTTTGGCACAAACGAGACTCGCGACTACAGGAATCACGGCCCCTGCCGCCGAATTCTTGGGATAACTTTGTCCTTGCTTTGCTTCGCCATGAAATTCCTTCAATTATCTCTGCCTAATGTCAGAGGTGGGGGTTTTCAAACTTTACAGCGCTCCATGCCCACCCGCGCTTCTGCATTTGGCGTATGCCAGAGTGTTCGAGAAGTATGCTCTTCCTCCTGTAGAGGGGAGACCACCTCCACCTCCCACAATCAAACATAAGCCAGTTCGTCGTCGTCATATTTAACCTTCAGTGGAGGCTCAGTGGACCTTGAATTATAAATTAATTAGAGTCGGAAACGGGCAGTCGAGAGTCGGATGCGGACACGGACGCGGAGAGGGCAGAGAGATGTTGGTGAGAGACGGATACGGGAGCAGCGAATGGTGAAACGGCAATAAACCGTGTTCAAGGACTCGCCACTCACACGAACTGGCAGAAGGATACAACTGTTTCTGTGTGTATCGTGTATCTGTGTGTTTGTGGCATCTACAGGTAGCCGCAGCAACGACACCCACAAACCTCGAGCCCTTGCCAGTTTTTGTTTCGATTTTCTAACGAAATCGAAACTCTACACACGCTAACAGAGAGAGAGAGTGCGGGAGAGAGAGCCACTCAGAGAGAGAGAGAGAGAGAGAGAGAGAAAGAGGGTTGCTGAAAACAGAGAGAAACACAGAAAGAGAGAGCCACAAAGAAGAAGGAGAAAAGGCGCCTACCTACTGCGCTTCAGAAATGCATCCAATCGAGTCTGCATCCTCCGCTGGCATCCTTGAGTCCACTGCAAGCTGCCCCAATCTGCTCCCCTAGCACCGAGTCGGAGTCCGCGTCAGAGTTTCGTTTTGATTATTTAACTTCACTTTTCGTATTCCTGCCTGTGCGAGTCTTCCTGTGTTCCATTTAAAAGTTTCCAGCTGCCGTTTTGGGTAAATAATTGATGGGAAATATTTTTAAGCGCACACACAGGACACAGAACAGAGGGCACACACACGCGTAGAGGACGAGGACGCGGACGAATACTCGTTCACCAACACTACGGCAACCGCGTTACCAAAACAAGACTCTGGCTATACACGGTGCACGGACGCCTGCCTCCAATGATAAACAACAACTCGTCTCCACCGTCCTGTGGCAACTGGCAACTGAGGCAAGCTTGTAGCAGTGAAGCAGTGTGGCAGCGCAGCGCAGCGTTGCTGCACTTGGAAGCTCTCGCGCTGGTGACCAAGTTTCCCTCGGCTTTGTATTCGGCTTATGGTTCGGGTTCGCATTCGGACTCGGGGCTGGACGCACCGTTTGGCATGTGGCATGTCGCATATAGGCCAAAACAGAAACGAGCCTCCTTTTTATCGAATTTTTGAGCGTAAAGTATGACACAGCCCCTAAAAGCTCCATTGGAAAAGGGCCGCCAGAGAGAAAAGAGTGGGAAAAGAGAGAGGGATGACAGGCAAAGCGGAGAAGTGTGCTTGCGGTAAATTGCAGGGCAACAAAGTTGTAAACAAATCATTAGTGCCCGGAATTCTATCCCATACCCGCAGCTGCGGGGTGGCTGGCAGCCCCTGAGCTTTCGCAAAGCTTTTGTTGTTTAGATTACTAAAGATGGCAGTAAAAAATAATCGGAATGGAGGTGTGTAACGGGTTGCTCTTCAGACAGACACCTAAAGCCTTTTCTAAATTTCTAGACAGATAAAAACGGACTTTTTTCTAATTGATAATTTAATATATTTAGCGATCTTGAGATTGATTCCGTTTCAAACCGTTGAAACGGATGTGACAGTCGCCATCTGGCGGCAACGTTTTCAATTGTTCAAATTTCAAAAATTGTTGCTTAGAGAAAATGTAAACAACAATTGGCTGGAAAGCTTGCGAGAGAGAGAGAGAGAGAGAGAGAGAGCCAAAAACGTGCGAGAGACGAAGGCGCACGTACACTGGGCCGTGTTAGCAGGTAAACACACAGATTTTGTGACAGGGATTACGAAGTGATTGAAATACAGTAAACGGTAAATGCAAACTCACCTGCTGGTTGCACTCTCTGCAAGATCCATCTGTGATCATTTCGGGCAGATGTGGTTTCATCTCTCTCTGTCTATTGTCCATTCCGACACGGTTCTTGCCCACTGTGCATCAATTTTTGTTAGTCTTTGCTGTTTTTCGCCTCTCCTCACCCTGTTGCTCTCCTGCCGTTCTGCTGCCTTGTTGTCTCACTGTTTCTTAGCATTTTGTATCGCGCAGTTGCCGTTTCTCTGCCTTGGTGTGTGTGTGTGGGTCTCTCTCGCTGTTTGTGTGTGCGTCTGTGTCCATTGTTTGTATTATTTGTTGTTCGTCAGCAGCGAAAGCAACAATAAAAACAGTTGCCTGCTCCTCTGCGTGTACAGTTGCTAGTGTGTGTAGGTATATATTTGTGGCTGTGTGTGTGCGACAGAGAGCAGGGTTTTTGTGCGTTGTTGTTCTCTGTTTGCTCGCCGCTCGTTTGCCGTTCGCTTTGTTGTTGTTGCCTCTGTGTGTTCTACGTTGCCGATAGATACTTTTCGCCCATGGCCCGCCGCTCGAGTATCTGTGTGTTTTAGTCGCTTTTCGACGTGAAACATACGACATCGACACAACCGACTACTGCCACCGTCGCCGCCGTGGAGCAGCGCGCCCGAGCGTACAAATTTCAAACTCAACATTTTTGTACGTTACGTCAGTCGCGAATCGACTTGAATCTTGAATCTGTTCGTTCCCGTTGCTGTTGTTGCGGCTCGGTCGCAGTCGCGGGAGCAACAAAATAGTTTTTTGGCGCCGTTTTTTCGTGTGCCTGGCGAAATTTGAAATCCGACTTTTGGAAAACAGAACGTTTGTCGCATCAAATTCCTGCAAAGAGACAAAAACAACAAAAGGTATAACAAAAACATTTAATGAACAATCGAACAACGAATGCAAAAAACCAAGTGAAATCTCCTTTTTGTCTATATCTACATATGTGTTTGTGTGTGTGTGTGGTTCTTCGTATCTACTTGTGTTTCTGTGTGTGTCTTTTGTTGCTGCTCTGCTTTTCCTGCTGCTGCTTTTGTTGCTGCTGTTGTTCTATCTATTGCTTGCTGTTGCTGTTGCTGTCACTGGGCCATGGAGCCAAGAAAGATAGACAGAGAGAGAAAGAAAGAGAGCGAGCGCAACAGAGAGAGGGGGGCTCTGGCCGGGGATATATAAACATTTCTCAGAGTACAATTACTCACACAAACACACGTGCATGGAAATGTATGTTTATGTTAAATATACGTAATAGTACAATAAATATTGTTATGGCACTGTTAGTTTTGTGCTGTTGGCCCGCTCCTCCTAGTCTTCCAGTCCCCCGTCCACTCATTTATCACTTTATCACCTCACTTCTGGCAAAACAACAGAACAATATCTCACACCCACCACACAGTGGAGCAAACACTTACATATTTACATTCCATAGATGTTGAATTATTCCTCATTATGCTCCAGTGCCACTAATGCTTTCATCCCACTGTGCTGCTTTCATCACTTTTATTTCAATCGTCTCCATAGTCATTCATCCCACTGTGCGCACGTTGTTTCTGTACAAAACTGGTGGTTGGGCTTAGGCGCCGCAAGGTGCTGAAAGTGGCGGGAAAACTGTTAGTCAATCACTCAGAGCAGGGGAGAGTGGGAAACAGAGAGAGAGAGAGAGAGGAGGGAGAGTGCGCTTAAAAAAACAAACCGAATGAGTGGGCTTCGATTAGAATCGAAACAGGTAGTCGGTGGCGTCGCGGTCGCAGCTGGCTGCGGCTGAGCAGGCTAAGCGGCTGCATTGCGAATAAAAACACGGCCAAGCAAATGGAAATCGTATTCGCACACAGCCAAATCCAAGTGCTGCATTTGCCCAACATGTTTTTCTACGGCGTTACAACACAAAAAAGTACATGCTGTTATTGCTTTTGCTGTTGTTGCAGCTCTTATCAGTGAAACTGGCAAAGCAAAGCAAAGCTTTCTAGTTTTTGACAGCGGCGCTGGCTAAAGCGGAAAGAACTTGGAGAAGCAATAGCAAACACACAGGCAGCAACAACAACAGAATCGCCTGTTATTTTTATTGCTGCCACTGCTCTTCTTGTTGTTTTAGTTGTTGCTTTTGCTGTTTTTGTAGCCAATGATAATATTAATATGAAATGTAAACAATGTTGCTAGCACCGTCATCGCTATTGTTCTCTCTCGTTGTTTTCCAGCTTGCAAAAACTGTACTGAAAATGCTAGCAACTACTACAACAACAACACCATAATGTTTTATTAAGTTTCACAAAAATACTAACATACCTAACACATTTAACAAGCCGAAGAGTTTGATACACTTCCACGATCGTTCACAACTAAATAATACCGGCCATTCTCTCTGCTCTGATAAGCTTCTGCTGAGAACAGTTATGCTCTCTGAGAGGGAAGCAGCAGCAGAAAGCTCTATCGCTTGAAAGCTGCTGTGACAGCAACAACAGCAAAGACAAGGGTGAGGGTGAGGGGGAGACGAAACCAACACAAACATATGACACGAACATAACGAATTCGAAACAGAACGAAGCGAAGCAGGGAAGAAGAAGACGAGAATTCTCTCTTTGTTTGCTTTCTGTTCTGTTGTTTGTTTGAAAATATCTTGACGTACATACATACATACATATGTATGTAGATACGTGTGCACATTCCGATGTCTGCGAATAAGTCTGCGGATTGGATGCCTTCCCAAATGTCTAATAATTTAGTTTCCTTTTCATCTCTCCTGCAGGATAATATCCCAACAGAGAATCGAATATGACAACCTCAACGCGCAGCAGCAGCAGCACCACAAACAACAACAGCAACAGCCACAACCACAACGATAGCGAGGAGAGGGTCGGTGTCGCAGCGGAAGGAGCCGCTGTCTATGGCAACAACGGTAATAGTCCAGCTAACATTGGATCCACGAATCGCGTGATGCAGGCGGACGAGGACTTTAACATTCGGTTCGTCAATCTGGTGCGCACCCACAAGTGCCTCTACGACAAGAAGGTGCCCGAGTACCGCAACAGGTGAGTGGGTGGATAAGACTCGAATTCCATGGAGGGGAGGAACTAAACGTCACTTTACAATTCCAGGGACAACCAGGAGAAGGCATGGGTGTTGATCTCAAAGGAAACCCGTGAAAGTGGTGAGTGCCTAGCAGACTTTATTGGTGACATATGGAAACTAAATGTCGACATTTCTCTCTCCTCAGTCATTCACTGTAAGGAGCGGTGGCGCAACCTGCGGGCCTGCCTCTCTCGCTACATCAAGCAGCAGAGCGGATCGGAGCCACAGCACAAACCTTACTACCTGACGGAGCACATGGCCTTCCTGCTGCCCTTCCTCAAGTCCACGCGCAACTCCCTGGACGGCAACAGCAGCCTGGCCACGCTCTTCCATCTGTCCCAGCAGCACCTGAACCATGTGCAGCAGCAGCCGCAGCACCCCCATCAGACGCTGCCTCTGCCGCATACCCAGGATGAGCACATGTACTGCTCCACCGCCAGCAACAACAACAACAATGGAGAGATGATGGAGTTGAAGCACTCAATGTCGGAGAACGACGACGAGGAGACCATCGACGCCTTCGACCCCGCCGTTGCCTGCACCCTCAGCCTGCAGCGGGGAGTTGCCCCAGCCACGCCCACAAGTCATGCCACAAGTCACCATCAGCCGCGCGGCAGTTCTCCTGCCCGGAGTGATACGGCCAGCGCGGACAGCATGCAGAACTTCATTCCGGACGTGCAGCTGGCCGAGTCGGGGCCGAACTTGATCTACGATGGGGGACGCGGCACGCCGCCACCGCTGCACTATCACCCTCACACGCTGCCACATCCAATGGACGGACACCACCATCACAGCCACAGCCACGGCCACCAGCACCAGTTCGAGTCGGGGAGCAGTGCCAAGCGGATCAAGACAGAGTGCGAGGCCACCAGCACAATGGCGAGCGGAGGGTCCAACTTCTATGGCGGTCTGAGCGTCGCAGAACTGGCGGACATGGAGTTCTTCCGCAGCATTCTGCCGGACATTGCGGCACTGACGCCGCAGCAGCGAAGAAAGTTCAAGATCGGGATCCTGGAGCTCATAGATGATGTCGTGGCCCGTTATCCGGGGCCGGAGCGCTACAACGGAGGCGGATGCGTGGTCAATGGCAGTGGCGGGAGCAGCAGCAATGGCGGCGGGTCCCTAAACAGCACAGCGGGAAGGCAGCAGCGACGCAGCTCAGGGCGCGAATGGCGCAAGTAAAATGTCACTAGTCATTAACTAACTAGATGTAGTTAGTAGCTAAAAACAGGATTGGGCTGGAGTGGAGAGTGGTGGAAGATCTGCCTCCAGTCCTCCGCTCACTGTCCATGTGTTGTGTGCGCTCAATGAGTAAGGATTAGGATATAGGAATAGCTCTAAGAACGGTGGGACGCAGAGTCCCCGCCCTGTAAATATCTGTGCGTCTGCGTATGCGGCAGGGACTTTCCTCCCTCCTCGCATATAGTCTTATATAGAATATATTCTATCTATGTGTATATCTAGAGTTCTACTAGCATCGATGTACAAAGTGTTCCCGTGTTGAGTCAGAGGAAGAGAAACCCAATGCTGTGTCAAATAAATCGTCAAATGTGAGTATGAAAAAAGTACACGATTATAATCTTCATTTGAAACTTCAACAATGGACATGACGTGGGGGGACATGACCATGCCCTTGGGGCGGAGAGAAATGCAAAAGGAAGCTCATCCATCGATGGCTCCTGATGTTAACTAAAAACTAATTTTCGTTGGCCTTCGTGGGTATGGGGCATCGTTTACAACTTTGAGGAACCAGTCTTTGGGTAAAACTTCTTTGAAGTATCCTTGGCCATGTCGAGCAGGGTTTGGGCGGGCTTGAAGGGAGCTCCGTAGAGGTCGGCGTACGATTGCATTTTGCTGACCAGCTTGCCGGCACCGTACTGGTCCACCCAGCGGAAGGGACCGCCTGAGAATGGGGGGAAGCCCAGGCCAAAGACGGCGCCCACATCGCCCTCCAACGGGCTGTCGAGAATCTTCTCCTCCAGGCAGAGCACAGCCTCGTTGATGAAGCGCGACACCATGCGCAGCGTCAGATCCTCGGGTGTGTTGGCTCCCTTAGAGACGAGCGCATACTTCTGCTTGATGATCTCCAGAGCATCGTTGTTCACCGGACGGCTGCCCTTTCGCTGGCCATCGTACAGGAAGATGCCCTTGCCGGACTTGCGGCCCAGGAAGCCGGCCAGTACCAGGTCCGACATCACTTCCAGATTGCCACCAGCGATGCGTTCACCGAAGGCCTTGGCCAGGTCCACGGCAATGTGCGAGCCCACATCGATGCCGACCTCATCGGCTAGCGTGGCGGCGCCCACCGGGAATCCAAACTTCTTTGTATACTGGTCCAGATCCTTGGGATCCACGCCCTCCTGCAGCAGTCTGAAAATGAATTGATGATTATCGATGATGTTATCAGAAGGTGGAGGACTCACCTTATGGCCTCCGACAGCATGGTGGAGAGGATGCGGGTGGTGTAGAAGCCGGGACCATCGCCTACGGTGATGACAACCTTGCCCTGCTTAAGGCCAACGGCCACAGCCTGAGCAACTGTGTCCTTGGAGGTGCCCGGGTGCGTGATGATCTCGAGCAGTTGCATCTTGTCCACGGGCGAGAAGTAGTGCATGCCCACGACCTTCTCGGGTCTCGAGCTGCCGGCGGCAATCTTCGTGATGGGAATGGCGCTGGTGTTTGTCGCGATCACACAGTGGGCAGGCACGACGGCTTCCAGCTCCTTGATCACACGGTGCTTGATGTTGATGTCCTCGAAGACAGCCTCAATCACGACGTCGGCGTTCTTAAAGTCGCTGTAGTCGAGGGTGGGACGCAGATTTGCCAGCGTCTGATCACGATCGAGGGCAGAGATACGCTTGCGCTTGACTGCAGTCTCCAGGCCCTTCTGCACTTGGCCAATGCCGCGTGCCAGGCCCGCATCGGTGGCATCCTTCATCACCACTTCGTAGCCTTTGTCCACGGACACCTGGACAATGCCAGCGCCCATGAGTCCGGCTCCCAGCACGCCGACCGTCTTAGCCGGTCGCTGGGGCTTGCCAAAGCGGTTCTTCTTGCACTCGGTCTGTCCGCGGAAGAGGGCGATCAAACCTTTGGACTCAGGTGTGGCCGATAGCTCGCCGAAGCCCTTGCGCTCCGCTTCGTAGCCTGCATCGGAGCCCTTGTCCACGCCAGCGCGAATCACATCGAGGATCTGTTGAGGCGAGTGAAGCCACAGTTAGCCATGACAATGAGAATGAGGATTATATTTGTTTCACCTTCAGGGGAGCGGGATAGAGACCGTTCGAGGCCCTCATCACCTGCTTCCGGGCAGTGTCAAAGATCTTGTTCTTCACAAATTCAGTGTCCATGACCAGGGATGTAAGTTTGTTGACCAGCCCAGTCTTCTCGCGATTCACCTAAACACGACCACACGTTACACGATTATATAATTATATCAGAATGGGAAAGACGGGAGCACAGCTTACGCGAAGTTTTCCGCTGGCCAAATCCTTGGCCACCTCCACGGCAGTCTTCTCCAGGTACTCGATGGTATTCTGTTCGGCGGGCTGTAGGCCAGGACCGAGGGGATCCACCAGCAGATCGACAATGCCCAGGCGCTTGGCCCTGTCGGCACGCACCTGCTTGCCGGTCAGCTCCATGTCCAGTGCAGTGGGCACCGAGGTGAGCTTGGGCAGACGCACAGTGCCGCCCCCGCCGGGCAGAAGACCCAGCATAACCTCAGGCAGGCCCAGCTTGGTCTTGCTGTCCTTGGTGGCGATGCGGTAGTGGCAGGCGAGGGCCAGCTCCAGGCCTCCGCCCAGGCACACGCCATTGATAGCAGCCACGATGGGCTTGCGACTGCGCTCCATGCGGTCGAACATTATCTGGGCGCCGTGCGAGATGAGTGAGGCCTCCTCCGCTGTCTGGCAGGCTTCAAGCATGCCAATGTCGGCGCCGGCCACAAAGCATCCGGGCTTGCCGGAGATGAGGACGGCCGAGTTGACGGCAGGATTCGTCTCGAGATCCTTGATCACACGCTCGAACTCATCGCTCACTTCGCTGCCCAGCGAATTGACCTTCGCGTTGGGCGAATCGAACCTGATGACCAGCACTCCATTGACCACTTTCGTGTGCAGATGCTTGTTGGCCCCCGCATTGGCCGTGGCCGGAGCGGGATTTGTGGACATTAGACGGTGACGCTGGAGCAGGGCCGTGGCGGGGAGGGCTGCAAAGGGGTGAACAGAGCAGAGAATCAAATGGCTGCTGGCATTATCGTCACACAGCACAGTTCGCATAAGCGGCCCCCTCAACAGACACAGACATGCACGCACACACACGTACAATCAGCTACGTCAAGGGAGAGCGAGTACAAAGTTCAAAGTCCAGTTATGCGGATCTTCGACGGGCAGCAGCAGCAGCAGCAGCAGCTCTTTCCTCTCTCTCTCCCCTTCTGGTGTTTCTTACAGTCGCTTTGGGGCTTCTCCTCTTACATTTATTATTCATGGCCGATCTGGAATCGGTGTAGCCTACCTCTGCTGCACCTATTCTGCAACAATTGCTGTCGCGTTATTTGGCCGACGGCACTCAGGAATCTCGTTGCCGACATTGAACAGCCTTCTCTCGTATTGTGGTCGCTGGTGTTTCTCTCGATTGCTTCACTTTATGCTTAATTATTTCGTGTTGGCACTGCACTTTACACTTCCACCGTTATTTGTGTAGAAACGCTTATGCGGCCAGTTCAATTTTTTTTTATGCGGCGATTTACTTGTTGCATATAGTGCTAGAGCTGGCAAATAATCGATTAAAACATCGATGGATTCTTGATTTGGAAATCGAATTTGAACGCGAATTTGAGTGATGTAAAAGGCTTGAATAAAATGTACGGGCGTTGAGATGTTTCAGACGGAAATTATTCGACACTGCAAAAATGTTATTTCGCTTCAACCTCTTTTTCTGACGCCATAACAGCACACCTTAACGATTTAAAATTTCATCTCGGGTACTTATTATTTTGACCAGCCCAAGTTCATCCAGAACAATTTAAAGCTTAGAATATAATAAAGATGGTTTCTCTCTTTAATTTTGGACTTAAATGATTTTTAAGACTCTACGCTTTAAAAACATAAACAATTGGCAGCAATGCATTCAAGATATTTTATAAAAAATTTGCTCTGAGCCTATGTACTCTGAGCCTGTGTACTAATAATTTATTTTCAAATGCGGTCAGGGAAATACTCTCTTGCAACTAAACAATTGGAGTAAGACCGCGTATTTATCGATTAAATATACCACACGACCCTTATGAATATACCGAAATATACCTTATCCTTTTCAAAAAATGCCGCCAATATTTTCTGCATGATTTCGTTGAGATACATTTAAATCACTGACTGACTTGTTTTTTTTTGCATTGATTCTAGACCGCAAGGGTACTAAATGTTGCCATACATTTTGCAGCATGTTGCTGGCCCATACAATTGATGTTGCCAAAGGTATGGAATTGGTCGTAAGTGGGGATAGAATAAAAACACAATAATTGATTTTAATTTTCAGTTTACATTAAATGCACTACATTTTTGCAAATCTCTTCAAACATGAATTCTTCGCCGCTAGGCAGATCAATTAAATCTGTATTATGGCAGATTATGTAAAATTAAAAGTATTATTACAGTTTATGGCATCTCTGCCGCTAACATAACCCGATAACCATAACAGTGCCACTAACAGCACTTTCGCCCAACTGCACAGCAAATATAACACCGGTTTTAACAGCTGAAATCAAAATTTAAAATGTAAAACAAATATAAGTTTTTTGTTTCCACGTGCCCGTGTTTCGTTTATTAAAGATTTAATTTACAGGCTAACAGAGGAACTATGCAGAGTTTTGCATGGGAAACTTCGTGCCATTCGCAAAGGCTAAGAGGGTTAGGCGAGGTGAGATCCCCTGCCTGGGGGATGCAATAAGTGCATTCAATCTTGAGAAAACCTGCGAGCAGAGACATAAACTCTACCTCATCCAGCTGGAGGAGGGAAAAGAGAAAGATCTCTGTGATAACCTGGAGGACGATGATCGGGCACCGTGCCTCAAGATGCAGCAAGATTCTGTCCTGGAATGCTTTGACAGATATTCTCGCTACTGCTGCTGCTGCTATTGCTCTCATTGTTTGCAAGGACATTTTTCACGGTGACCCACCCCGACCGACGACGACAGATACCGAAACCAAAGTGCAATAAACAGACCGGCAGGACGATCAAGCGACCGCACAATTTGCGGGACACGCATGTCACTGGCATTTTTCAGGTCGTTTGCTCGGACGCGAGGGCCAAGGGGGGAAGAATCATTGAAGCCGCATTAAACGCGCCTCATTTGTTGCAAGATGCGTTGGGTTAGCGCTCGCTGCCTTTGTGTCCTTTGAAGTGGACACTCCTAAATAGGTTCAAATGAGATTTTGCCACATTGTCGGGCACTGCTTTATTGTGGCAACACTCGGGGCAAGGCCTTTGACGTTGACGTTTTTATGTGGCACGTATTACTCCGTACTCCGCACTCCGTACTCGTATAAAGTAAATAGTTAATCGTTTTTTCCCCCGTAGCTCCGCAGCTGCGGCTTCTGCTGATCCTCTGATCCACCAATCAAGTGTGAAGAGTCACAAAAAGTCACACTCTTGAGTTCAACTGTCATTCAATTTGGATTCGAATGCTGGTAGCAGAGCAGAGCTGACCTCTGAATATCAATCAGCGGAATGGCCAATGCCAGCTGATAAACAAAGTTTACTGAACCAAGAAAATAGACGACAGACAGGAAAGTTCTAGCAGCAATTGCGAATATTCCACTCCTGTCCACTCATCGCTGTCCAATAAAATTATATTACAAATTCAATTCTCATTTTCCCGATTTGCCATTGCCGCTGATCCACCAGCAATCAAGGGTCGCGGGTCACGGGTCGCGACAAAAGGCTGAGCTGAGCTCCTGTCAAGCGCCACTCCGTTATTTAGATTTCTTTTTTTTTGTTAAACCGATTATAAATAATTAAAATTATAAAAAAGGTCGATTGCCTGTAGATTGAAGAGGGTGAGGGGAAGGGGTTGTACTCTCGAGAGCTCAACCCTAATGGGGGTTTGAGAGCGACCATAAACAAAACGCCCATTAGTTGTCATGTTTGGGAAAAAACAAAAAAAAAAAGCCGTGCGTGGCACTGGCAGGCGGACGCGTGCGACCTTCAAGGATATTCGCACACTCACTCCGAAGGAGAACAGAGATACGGTCACAGGAGTGGAATGACTTTGTTTCAAAATTGTATTTGCATATACCCTTCGCTTGAGCCCTGCGCCAAATGAAAACATTTAAAATGTTTTGATTTCATTTATGGTAATTTCCAGCCATAAATCAGTGCACAGAGAACAGAGAGCGTGTGCTTCCTGTCGAGGCAGGCAGCACTCTCCTCCGTGTGTGTTTGATTAGCCCTGAATGCTAATGAAGTCGGGCGGAGGAAGAGGAGTCACAGTCTGCCGCTGACTTCTGGCGTTGCACATTTTGTGTAATCCTGCAGAGGGTGCTGGCGCATGTGAGGGGAAAGGTACGAGCGATTTGAGTATTATGCAAATTTATTGACGCTGATCCCATTGTCCGCCGGTGTAATTCAATATGCGCGTGAATGACTGAATGAATGCATGAATCCTTTTGCCAAAATGCCAGACATTTGCCAGGGTTGAGGTATCACTCGCCAAAATATTCGCAAACTCATTTCAAATGCAGGATCCAGAGGATACGGTTACGGCAATTTGTTAATGCTGATTTTTGCACACTAATGGAGATCTCTTCCATCTTCCAGTTGAGTTTTGGGGTTAGATGCGATTACATGCAAATATTAGCACTCTGGAGAGGTGAGCAAATCCAAGAGGGTAAACCCAAACAAATAGTTAATTAATGCTGAATAGATTAAGCCAGAATGTAAGCACTGGAATCGATTCTCAATGGGCCATGGGTTTGTTGTAGAATATCCCAATAAGTATTTAGTATTTGCTTCAAAGTGAAAACTTTTGCCATCTCTAGTCCACCACTCAATCAATAAATCAATCTCCATAGAAAGTATATCCAGGTAGTCTCAAAAGTATTTAATTACTACGCAAAAAGGGCTCATGCGAGCGTACAATAAATAGGTGGGCGATGTCGCTCAATATCCTTAATATCCTTAATAATTCAAACATATATTTATCTAAGAGATACTTATGCACGGAGTGTACTTAGAGATGCAGTTGCTTAGGCTTAAACTTTGGAGTAGCTCTGGGATGGGGGCGTACATTTACAGCACATAATAATAGAACCAACAAACAGAGGGGAGGAATGGTTGAAAGCAAATCAGTTACAGACTAGAAGAACAACACTTGAGTGGAGAGATCGGGGGGATCGGGGACTTCCTCTAGCAATAGACGGGATCCGTTGTCGCTGTTCCCGCTGCTGCTCCTCCTGAGCTCGTATGATACGCACTCGCGGCGTCCATTTGGATGTTCCACACGTTGTCCACTCCCGTGTTGCTGTAGTAGTAGTCCGCTGCAGCGTCCTGCTGCTGCTGCTGGTAGTTCGTGTGCTGGTAGGCGGCTGCCTCGTCGTAGAACAACTCAACCGTAGAGGGGCCACCACCATTCAATGTGGACTCGAAGACACTGAAGATTTCGGAGCTGGTCGTGTAGAAGCTATCCTGGGCAGATGGATTGTGGCCGTTTGTTCCTGCTCCTCCGCTGATATCCAGGGATCCAGATGCAGGCAGCTGATAGCCATTCAAGTAGCTGTAATCCTCGGAACTGTAGCCGGAACTGCTGCTGCTGGTGAGGCTGGAGGTGTCGTCGCAGCTCTCGTACAGCGGCATGCCACACGGGTAGCTGGCGTTCATCGGTGGCTCGTAGCTGGCATTCATCGTCTCCTGAACAGAAGGAAGCTGCAGCTGCTGCTGCTGCTGCTGCTGGTGAAGCTGTTGCTGCTGGAGGCTCTCCTGGTAGTAGCTGGCGTTGGAGCTGTGCGAGGAGAGTGGCGAGTGCAGCATGCCGTAGCCACTGTACATTCCATTGTCGTAGGCGCCGGCTCCTGCCTCCTGCTGTCCGTAGGCCGGGTACAAATCCCCGCCACTCCATTGGCTTCCATTGGTCGCTGGATAGCCGCTCTGCTGGGCATTGTAGTTCGACGAGGGAATGTGGTGGGGTGTGGATGTGGACAGATAGGCTGCTGCTGCGGCGGAAGCTGTGGCTCCCTGGAGCTCTGCCTGACTGGGTGGTTGCGGCAGCTCCATTCTCTTCCGCTTGCTGCCTGCCTCCTGAGGCAGCTGTGTTTTGGCCTGTCGCTTGCTGGGCCGCAGGCTGCAGAGCTTGTCGCTGAGTGCCGCATCCCGGGCCAGCATCACGGCCAGGCTGCGGACGCGTCTGCCGCCGGCGAGCAGGCGTCGCGCCCCTGTGGAGCCCTTGGCCTCTGGCCGCGGATGATCGTGTGTGCCCTTCGCCTGGAAGTAGACCCCATTGCCGTCCCGACGCCAAAAGTGCGTGACGGGGTAGCCGCAGTGGCCGCGGCAGGCCTGGATCTCCAGTCTTCCATTGCAGTTTCTGCAACAAAAAGAAACAAATCTTGTATTAGCATCTGGCATTCAATGGGGAGGACTCTCCATGGACTTACCTATTGGGACACTGTTTTCCCTGCTGCTTGCGCCTCGCCTTGTCGCAGATGGCGGGCCGCAGGTGCACGCTGGCTCCGTTCGGCAGCTTGCACTTGGCGCTGCACAGGAGCACTCCGAGGCAGCTCTTCTTCAGGATGTTCACGTTGTGGTTGTTGGTGTTGCGCATGGCCCAGCCGCTGGCATGCTTCCTGGCCTCGTCGCTCTGCAGTCCGTAGATGAGGCGACAGTGGCCATTCGCCCAGTCGCTGAACTCGTCAAACTCCGTCACCGTTGGCATCTTTGAGTCGTTGATGTCCCAGTCGATCTGGACACGGGATGTGGTAGCCGGAGGACTGGCCTCTGGCACCGGCACTGCCACAGGCATAGGAATGGGCATGGCCATGGGCATACCGGGCATTCCGTTCAAGACCATTTTGTTGTTGTTTTTGGACTTGGTTTCTTTCACTCTTTGAATTGTTCTTCACTTTAATTCTCGTATTGAATTTCTCTTTACACTTTTTCTCTCTGCTTTTCTTTGAGCGTGGCGCGACGTGGACGTCCGTTCGCAACGACTGCGCAAGATTGACTGTTGGAACCTGGTCCGCGCACTGAAGTTAAGTTCCCTTTGGCCGAAGCAGCGACAGCAAGCGGCAGGCAGGGGTGGTTTCACGTTTCGTGCTGCTATTGGCTGCCGTTTATCCGTTTCTATCCGCACTTATCCGACACACACATGCACACTGGACCGCAGCAAACTGGAATGACTATGTGGGTCCACTTCGGAGTGCCTTTGATTGGGCGACGGTAGCCTGCAGCTGGCGATGGAGAATGGAGCTGCTGCAGTTGGGAGCAGAGCAGGGCAGGGGGGGAGTAACGAGTGGTTCTGCCCTGCTCTAGCACCTGCGGAGTCGAGTGCAGCAGCACGCGCGCGCCTGTTCCCCTGGAAGCGTGCGCTCCACTGGATAATTTCATGATGCGAGCTCCACAGTACCCCCACAGTCTCCCTACTCCAGGCCAAAGCCAGAGTCAAAGCTAATTAAGTTTCAGTTCGAAAAAAAACACACATAAAGAGTTCAACAATGACTGTGGGGAGGAGAGGGAAATGGGACTGCTGTGTGTACTGGGGATTTGGGGGGCACACACCTGGCGACAGATGCCACTGGCAGCAGCGTTGGGGCAGAAGAAAATGAGTGCCGGAGGCACAACAAAATGGAGTTCCAGATGCTGGATATAGAAACTAACGGCACTACTTCTCACGATCTACAGAGAGCGATAGCGAACATAAAATTAAACGCTTGCAAAATATAAAAAAAAACGAAACAGAAACACAAATCACCGTATGGGGACGCTATCTCTATGGAGAGATCGGTGGAAGATCGTAAAACACACAATTTAGCACGCAAAATAAAAAAACGAAAGGACACGGACCAGTAGCAACCCTTAGGACTAGGAATGAAGCCAAAAGGATGCAAAGCAAAGGAATTCCTTCAGCCACGATCTCAAGTCAAAGATAAAGCAAACAAATACAATCATTAAGGATAAGAGGGAGAGGGGGAGATGGAGATGGAGATGGAGAGGAAGTCCCGGTGCGGAAGGGTAATGGGCTAAGGAAACTCCGTAATTTTCACACTTCCGACACAACCGACCACCGAAAGCCATGCAATTATGACACGAACAAGAATGAGCAGCCATCCCGCGGTGCGTCGCTCGTTTTCTTGGGAGATCGGACGCTCGTAGCACGCGATAGCATAAGCAGCATCAAAGGCAAACCAAAAAGGATTACATCCCAACCGATACGATGCCGAAAAAGGGTGCGCCTGAGGGGCGTTGACACGAAGGAAAGTCATGACGTTGCATTAATGCTCGAGAGAAGGCGCAGGGGAGAAAGCGCTCTACCTGGCCTCAGTCTCTGCCTCTGCCTGGTGGGTGTGTCCCCGTTAATGATGACCGAAAATTAACTTCGTTTATTCGTTTCAATTACGAGATCACTTTCCAATCAAATTTATTTGACACTCGCCCCGCGGGGGCCACATCCGCAGAGCAGAACTCTTTTGCTCCATTTCAATTTCGCGTCTAAGCATTTCCACGATTAGTTGTGAATGTGGCCATAAAATTGAACCAAAACTTGGGCATAAATGTCATCGTAAATTGAATGTTGACTTACCCCACCAGTCCGCAGAGTGTCTGTGTCTGTGGCTCAATCTGTGTCTGCGGTTTCGTGGGAAGGTTACGCCCATAGGAAGCAGCAGCCTCTGGGCCTCTGAAGGGATTTCGAAAACGGATTAGAAAGAGTGTCACGAGTGATGAGCATATGGTATGGTGAAGAACCAGACATGTGAGAGAATATACCATGAGATCTTTAAGCAGAGAAAAACTGTCGATCTGTTGGCATATTTTGCAGCTTTAACAGCCAAATCGTCCAATCTTTCAGTTCATTGCATCGAGAAGTGCCTGCTTTGACTCTCTCTCTCTCTTGGGACAATAGAAAGTTGCATTATGATTTCACCAGCTTCCACCCCGGAAGGAAGCTTATCAACCAGTGCACATCTCGGGATAACAATTCGCAGCTAATTAACTGGAACTTCCTGCATATAATCGGAGGGAGAGAGAGAGTTTTGGCCGCAATTCAAACCGCATATAGGAGGAAATTATTCCAACGACTAACGAGGAGAGGCACAGTCGCAGGAAAATCCTAATGCCAGCGAGATCCGTGCCGTCAGATAAGGCCAATGATCGCAGGATCATGGCAGGATGGATGGTAAATGATTTAAAGCCAAGCCTCATAATTTCTCATTGTTCAACGGGCGAGCATTGGACATTTCCACAAACTGATAAATGAAACAGAAAACAACATAAACGACAACAGCTTCGAGTGAGAGTCCGTCCCAGAGAGATCGAGTCAAAGCGATAATACGATTCACACTCTGCATGGGTCCCGTCCGTCCCGAGGAGCGCCGCCGCTGCCGCCGTTGCGATTGGAGTGTCCTGCGGCGAGGGAGATCGTGGGCCTGCGATAGCGGATTGGACCCGGAAAATGAGAAAATTGAAATGTTGCCAGCAAAAGGGGGAGAGAGAACCTAAACGCACTCGGACATTTGGGAACTCAACTCAATTCCACAGACAAGTTGATCGTTTGACCGCTTGTCCGTTCGGTTGTCCGTTCGCTAAGTAGCTCTCTGGGACTCTCCCTCTCCCTTTCCCTCTCTAATCTGTCCAAACAAACGCAGGTCGTGGGTCAAATTCAGGTGCCCAGGGGTCAGGTGTGGTGGTCTCTTCTTGTGGTCTGTCTCTCTTGTTTAGGTTCATGTTCATGTTAATGCTCATGTTAATGGGCTTACATCAACAAAATATTTATCTTTGCACTGCATTCCATTGTCCGTGGTCCTTTCTGATCCTTTTGGCATCGAGGAACAATCGATTATGAGAGAGACTGAAGGATTACACAAGCCAGCACAAATATTTTCATATTTTTCCCACGTCTCAATCATTTTTTGCTCCATTATATTTGCATTTGTGTTTTGCGTTTGTTTTGTGTGTTGTGGAAATTTGTGGAAATTATGGCATTGAATTACATGCGAGATATTTAGAGGAGAATCTCTGCTCTCTCCCACACCCCATCGATGCTGGGAGATCCGTGAGATACCCGCATGGCATACCATTCGCAGCATGTTTCACAGCGCGTGGCATTTCGTGTGGCATTTAAACCAAAATTCTCTTCCGAGAATCCTAGCCGAAAAGTTGCAGATCTTTGATGCTCCCTCAATCCCTCAATCAAGGCTTTGGAAAATGGAAAATGTATCGCTCGCTGGACGGTCACATTTCACACCGTAAAAAACACCGCAGATTATTCACACTTGCCACACGGTGCATGGAGCACGGACTAGGACAAAGCGATTCGTGCCACGCAATAAAATGTAATTAGCAAAAACTCTCGAGGAAACCAGGAATAAAAAACCCAAACTGTTCAAATTTCAGGTACTTCAGAGCCAATACAAAAATTCAATAAAAAAACACACGACAATCCGACACGGCGACGACACTTTAGACCAAACAAAGACGCCCTGTTTGCAAAGGACACAAAGGACACACGACGCACACCCCTCGATTTCCACCCGATGCTGGGTCCCAGGGTACCAGAGGAGAACGATCCTCAAAGATCTAATGCTTATTCAAGCGCAAAGGGCGGGTGCAAGAGAAAGAGACTTGCGCAGAACAATTCAGAAATTGTTTAAAATTTTTGCAATTTTAAAAAATCAAATGGCAAATGGCAAAAAGTGGCAAGAGTTCCGCCAGAACTGGTCGTGCGCCGCGTGTCGAATGCTGTCAATATTTCCGGTGTGTCTAATGACAAACGCATGTTTACACGAGTGCGAACACATCCGGCGATTGCCTCTGATTGCGGAGGCTGGAGAGACCAGGAGACCATTTCACGGGCATCAAAGGATTCCACCCATCCATCCACCCATCGAAGCGGCAATTAAATGGATTTGCTCAAGCGTTTTGGCTTTATTTGAAACGGCAATTTATAAATGATGTGCACAGCAGTGCATTTGCACCCTTCCTCCTGTCATTGGATGATGAACGATTCTTTAAAATCCTTTACTGAGTTACTGAATGTTTAAATAGACCGTTTAGAGTCCCAAAAATATCTAACTCTAGTCCAGCAGCGCTCAGAGTGGTGTATCGTTGTCGTGTCTGCCTTACAAAAAGTTTATTCAACTGCATTTGAATGTCAATTAGCTTAAATGGACTAGTTTTGACTATTACCATAGCGAGAGAACTATTAACACGAACACGAACACCACACACACACAGAGGGCAAAACACCATTCCATTCCATTACCAATTAAGGGGCAGTCAGGAGATGGAGCTGGAGAGATCCATAGCATTAGAAGTGGCAGTGGCAGTGGCAGTGGCAGAGTGCATTCACCTCTCTCTCCCTCAGTAGCATCATGCATTTGCATTTGCTACATTTTGGGACTGCTGCGTCCGACTGGCATTGGAATTGAAATTTGGGATTTTGTGCCTTCGATTGAAGCGACACAGAAAAACTCCGTCGCACTCAATTTAATTTAATAAAATTTCATCTGCAGCAGCAAAGTTCCGTTCAGGCTTCGGGGTTTTTGGGTTCTACAACTATTTTCGGGGTGCCTGTTGGGCCCTTGTGTAATTATTAATAATACAATAATTCCCTGCTCCGACGATTGTTGTTTTGTGTGCACATAAAACGCACTCGTAAACAAAATGGCTGCAAAGTTGTGTTTATTCAGATACGAGGAGGCGCACATAACTTCAATTAATCTCAATTAAGTGGCAAATATTCCTAGGGAGTTCATTCCACCAACGTCTGTCCAACTTTGATGGAAAGTTTCACTTCATTCCCTTTCCCTTAGCCCTTTTTTTCGAGTTTCGAGTTTGAGTTTTGTTTACTGAAATTTTGGGGGTAGATCTACCGCCAATTGAGGGAGGGTTCCGCCTTGGGCCTTGGGCACATCAATTCTTATTGTAGAACTCCCATCCCCGAGAAGGAGGAGTTGCATTTATTGGCGTGTTAGCGCCATAAAATATGTTCGTACTTTGTGGAGCTATTAAAAGAAAAGAATCGTCATAAATTCATTGATGGGATCACTCTTTGCCAGACGTTGAAAGATGGAAGATGGGGGGGGAATTATTTACAGAAACAAACGGACAGAGAACTCTTTTTCGATCCTTAACCCTCGTCTTGTGCTACAAATGAGACATCACACGCTCCTCATTACAATGCCACACAATATCCTGAGAAAAGGAGAGCAGAGAGAGACGAGTCCAGAGTGCACTCTTGAAGGCTTTTGTGTTATTTTTGTTTCACATTCGTGGCATTTTGCTCACTTGAGCAGCGAAGGGAAGAGGCAGAGGCCAGCTCTCCTCTCTCGAACTTTTCCCTCCTCATGCATTTCCATATTGATTACAAGAAATACTTTGTAGAGGAGAGACCTTCTTCTACGAGTGGAGATTAGAGCCCGGGATCGGGCACTTTCGTGCTCAAATTATCGCATTATATGTATGTAGGGTAACCCCGAGAGGGTATGCCGAGGGGCCTTCGGTTTGGCCTGCCCTCTCGAGATATTGGTCTATTGTTTCCGGCTATCATTTATGCAAAGTCCCTGCCCCCTTTCAGTCCCTTTCAGTTGCTTGAATTGCGATAATTTCCATCTTTAAATATTCATTACGAGACGACGCGTCGTCTCATGGGCTGCCTATCGCTTTGATTGATTACTCAAGTGGTTTATCGTGCGGCACTGGCACACAATTGTTGCATGAGTTCTTGGGTTTCCTTTTGGGCATTGTTATGCGAATAGGATTTGGATTTGTTGCAGGCTCAGCACGGGGCGTGGTGTTTCTTTCATTTATTTCATTCACTCAACGACAGAAAAACCCACAAGAAGGAGGCTGCCGCCGCCAGGCCTGCATGTTGGTCACTTGAGAGACTTGGCGACTGTTACTGATTCATTCATTCATTTCGACTCACTTGGATTTCCATTCGTATTAAAATATCTTCAAAAATTTGCATGGCTGGGCATTCTATGGGTTTCTCTAGAGGCAGCTGCATAAATGTAATCGATCTGTTAATTTTCGCATTTTGTGGGGCGGGGGCCGACCTCCAAGGGCGTGACCTGAGCCCTGAACTAGTCCAAAAAGGTTGCATTCCCTTGCCTATAGATCTCTCCCCCAAAAACCCATTCCACTTCATTTCTGCCCCAACAACAACAACAGCATCTGGAACGGGGGGGAATAATGATGATGCGTGAGAATATTTTGCATGTCTGCTGCAAGCTGTTGTTCGGCAACAACGACGACGTCATCAAGCCACAGGAAGCTTCAAGCGCGGCAGCACAGAACCCTCAAGTGGCACACACACACACACACACACACGCACACAGTTTGAGCGTCCATCCATCGAGAGGCCACTCATATATTTGCAACAACTCAAGTGGGTCTCCGGTTGAGGATCGCGGAACGGGGCATGGTTCAGGGTGGCTCTGAAGCTTCTTTCTGCGGCGGCTTCGCTGGCTCCTGCGGTGCTGCGGTGTGCATATGAGCACTCAAGTGTCCGGAATAGCCGCAGAGGCTGGCAGCAGAAGCAGCAGCAGATTGTCGCAAATTGTTTCAATTTTGAGCGTTTTCGTTGCCTGATTGAATTGAGGCTACTCCGCGATGTGTGAAAATGTTTTTCCTTGTGATCTCCGAGGGAACATGAATATGCAGTGGCAGTGGCAGTGGCAGTCATTCATTTGCTGCTTCCTGTGGCTCGACGCTCGGCTGCCGCAATTAAAATGCAAAAGCAGTGAGCCACAGAGGAAGAGAGATCCCATAGAGTAATTACCACTCTCTGGAGTATCAATCAACGACTGAATGTGCCCTATCGTGGGTTCCATTTTAATTGAATATTACAAGAGGGATGTACGCATTAATAAGGAAATCAATTTAAATCTCAGTCCGCATGAGAAAAACTAAACTCTAAAAAAAATCTGCGGGCGTAGGATCTGCTTCTGCTGCCCGTTATATCCGCGATCCCCCTGCAAATCAGGGTGATGTGTGTGTGTCGTCTAACGGCTGCCACTGCCACTGCCACACACAACACACAGCACAAAACTCTCTCAAATCACTCGATGAATGGGAATGAAGCAATAAGTTTCAATTGAGAATTGGAGTTCAGGCAGTAATTAAGGGAGAGAGAGTGAGAGACAGCCTGAAGGTCATGAGAGCATTCAATTACGATTCAAAGTGACTTTTTCATAATCTATAAATTGTTTCTTAGACCTCAAACGACGTGTAATCTTAGTTTGTTCTCTAATCAAACCCATTTCGTATCAACTTATCTGCAAATACAAGTATTTTCCTTCCCTCTATTGCCCGTGCGAATCTTTTGCAGCAGTTCCGCGTTCGCAGATCTCCCATGCGGGTGTTTTGACAGTTCCCACAGTGAAAATCGAACCGGGGATAATGTCTTTCCTTCTCCTGCTGCTCGTGCTGTCCATCAGCTCTTCCTTTGCCGAGGATCCGCCTGTGGTAGAGCTCTCCCTGGGACGTGTACAGGGCTCAACGATGCAGAGCTTCCAGGGGAAGACCATCTACGCCTTCCGTGGGATTCCCTATGCTCAGGCCCCAGTGGGGCAGCTGCGTTTTGCCCCTCCGCAGGCAGCCACTGCCTGGGGGCCGGAGGAGATCCTCAAGGCCACCTCCGATTCGCTGGTCTGCCCACAGTCTGGCATTTCGGTGCTGATGAGCGAAGACTGCCTCAAGGTGAATGTTTTCACGAGGAACCTGGAGCAGAAGCCTCTACTCCTCCCCGTCATCGTGTACATCCATGGAGGAGCGAATGTCCTGGGCAGCGGCCACAGTCTGTACGAGGCGGGGCCACAGTATCTGCTCGACCACGAGGTGCTCTTCGTGGCGTTCAACTATCGCCTGGGAGCGCTCGGCTTTCTCCGACCTCTGGGTAGCAGTGTGACGGGGAATTTCGGATTCCTCGATCAAGTGATGGCCCTGCAGTGGGTGCGGGATCACATCTCAGCCTTCGGCGGAGACCCAGATAATGTCACTCTAATCGGGATGAGTGCGGGCTCCATGGCTGTGAGCCTCCACCTGGTGTCGCCGCTCTCCCGTGGACTATTCCATCGAGCTATACTCATGAGTGGCTCCGCCACGAATCACTTTGCCATCGACAATGTCTACTGGACACAGAAATTGGCACGTGAAGTCGGCTGCCCCATGTTCGATGGCAACGATGTGGTGCAGTGTCTGCGGAATGTGGCCTGGACACGTATCGTGGAGGTGTGCAAAGCCTGGGAGTCCTATCAGTTCGTTAACATGAAATGGAACTACGAGATCGATGGCCACTTTCTGCCCCGGCATCCCACGGAGCTAATGGCAGAGGGAAACTTTAGCCAGGTGCCGCTGCTCGCGAGTTTTACGGCCAACGAATTGGATTACACGGCACATGGTAAGGGGATCCTTGAATTAAACGCTTACTGATGTTTCTCTTTAGTTCATCTGGAGAGCGAACCGCTGCTGCATGATCTTGGTTCGAATTTCGAGGAGTACGCACCCGAATTGTTCCTCTACAAGGAAAACTCTGAGAAATCCATTAGCCGCCGCCTCAAGGAGTTCTATTTGGGCAGCAATACCTCAGAGATTTCTGCGCACAACATTGAGCGATTCGGCAACATCTTCTCTGACACCATCATTGGCCATGGTGTGCATCGGTTGGTCCAGCTGGCCAGGCACTTCACACCCGTGTACTACATGCGAACGGATTACGTGGGAGAGCGCAGCCTCTGGGCCCCGACGGATGAGCAGGGCAAGCCCCTGGGCATGGGGCATGCGGATGATCTGCAGTATGTGATGCCCAGCCTCTGGTATGGCACTCAAATGGCTGGCAATCACACGGATATTTTCATGATGGAGCGCTTGACCAAGTGGTTTACGCATTTTGCCAAAACAGGGTATGAGATTATCATCTAAAAAGACTTAAAGCGTCTCCTTTATGTCTCTTTGTGTTGCAGAACCCCTCTAGCCACCACAGAGGAGGAGGAGCACGATTCTTGGCCGCCCTGCAATGCCACAGCTATGGCAATGCTCTACAATGGTGTGGTGCCAACGTTGGGTCCGCCTGCCTATGCCGAACGTTATGCCATCTGGGACGAGCTCTTTCCCACGCCCGCCCTGGGCGGAGGCGTGGCTCGAAGGCAGCAGCTAAACATCGTCGCCATTGTGGCCATTGCCTTGGCCACCAGTGTGGCCTCCAGGCTCTTTGGCTCTTTGCCTCTCGATGGAAATTAATGTAGCAATTAGGTGTGGAAAAAGCTTATCAATAGGCCGTTTAGATTACAACTAATGATGGTCTCTCGCTCTGGGGGGATGGGGGGATGGGGTTGGAGCGGAGCATTGCAACTATTTACTTTGATTAATTAATCAACAAAGGCGTGAGATTTTTCGTGTTTCCAGTTCCACGAATAGCCTCTGCCTTTGCCTCTGCCTCTGCCTCTGCCACTGCCTCTCCTTGGGGCAATTAGTCCACGCTGAGGCAGAGGCTGGGGCTGGGGCTGGGGAGGCAGCAGCTTAAATACACATTAATTTGTCTTTAAATGTTTCTGGCTTTTGGTGTTGGCTGGGGGGGAGCTTTGAATTAATGTAATTGTCAGCTTGGATGGGGACACACATCCTGCAGCCTCCTGCTCTACCCCCTCCCCCAGCCTGTGGCAGATTACACACACTCACATGGGAAAGACCCTGCTATTGACATTTACGATTTGCTCTTGCGTGAAACATCCCAAACAATGCGAAATGCGGCTACAAAAGGATTATCAGCCGCCACATCCCCATGCCCCATGCCAGTGCTTGCTGGTGGGGGGGAGGATGGATGGAGAGGGATGAGGGGCAGCTTCATGTGTGTCTGTGTCTCTGGTTTAAAGCTGAAGCTAAGTTGTACAGCAGAATGAATGTCAGAGAGACAGATACACAGACGGATAGACTCCACTCATTAGCAGGGCTTCCAGCTCTGGGTCAAGTCGCAAGGATAACCACAAAGGACACACCACACACAGGACACACACGCACACACACACTGCGCAGTGTAAAGGAAGTTTGGCCAAAGAAAATATGGAAAATTAACTTGTTAACTTGGAAGCAAACCCAGACAACGAGGGACCCACCAGGGAAAGGCAAACACTTAATGGGAAAATTCCCTTTTGGGATGCCACACACCAAAAAAAAAGGTGCACACAAGTCAAAACTTGACATAATGCATGACATGACATGACATGCCACATGACGTGGCACAAAGGGGCAGAACAATGTGAAAATGGGCAAAACATTTGCAAAATTTTAATTAAATTTCCATTCAAAATGTGCGCAAAATTGCATTCAAATCACACACGAAAGATCACATTGATCAGATTGAAGGAGTTCTCAGCTATTGAGAGAGGGTTAAAGGATAACTAACACCTTTTCACAGAGTGTGGCAGCAGCTGTAAATTCAGGGAAAAATAGTTGTAGGGGAAATGGATATGCACCGAACGCACAGATCCACAGATCGACAGACATCGAGTGGCTTTTGTGACTCAATTACAATAAGTCTATTAAACTTCTGCTGCTGCTGCTGCTGCTGCGTCTGTCTGTGGCTGTGGCTGTGTCTGCGGCTTGTCTAGACAGCAGAAACCCACAAAGGAGAGAGAGAACTCTGAGGATCACCACACACGGCACACACGCTGATCAGTCACAATGTCTCTCCCTCGCTCGCTCCTCTTCAGATCATCGTCTCTCTCTCTGCTGTCTAGCGCGTGCCCCTTTTGACTTTGGCTGTGTGCAGAGCAGAGCCGTCTAACAACACAGAAACTGCCTTCCATGCGATGATCATGGAGAGGATGATGGAGAGGCTCTGATGGTATGGTCGATGATGATGATGATGGTGATGCGAAGGTGTTCCAGCTGCCGATTTAGAGGCTGCGGCAGCGGCTGCGGCGTCTCGATTTCACTTTCGCTACGCTCCACCCCTGTGCCCCTTCATTTCGATGGAAAACCTGGGTTCTGTGAGTCCTTTGCTCTTTTTTTTTTGTGACGCATCATCATCGTAGTGCTCGTCCTTTTCTGCTGCGGGTTTTGATTACGCGTTTATTGAGTTCACAAAAGGAGTAAACATTTTGAAGTAGCGCCAAGGATTTCGTGAATGCTTTATAGGCTTGTCAGCAGTCCGAGCCCGTCTGATCCCCGTTCCCTTGTTCGTTCTGTCTGTTCTCATCTCCAGGGTATCCCCTGCCTGCTGCCTGTGTGTGTTTATGCGTTCTGTCAACATATCGGATTACGCCCCACCACGGCCCGACTGATGCGACCGATTCGAGGGTCTCATAATCGCTAATGACAATACAAATTGAGAGAGTGGCATGCCCCGTGTGCGTGGGGAGAGGGTGGAAGGCAGGACGCTTTGTTATGCGTAATTTCTGGGAAGTTAGACCCAGGGCCACTTTTGTCCAAGCAGCAGAAAATCCTCCGAAGAAAAGAGTATTTTTTTGGGCTTCAATTGAGTTTCGGATTGAGTTCCATTAAACGTTCGGTTCCCCAATCGATGATCGATGCGAGTTCGTGGAAGGCGAATCGAGTGGACAGAGATCGAGAGAGAGAGAGAGAGAGAGAGAGTTTCTCCATCTTGGAATCATATAAAACAACTTCATTAATTTTCCCATTCCCCAATTTGGTGGCGCCTCAATCTCCCTTGGATAGGCGTCAATCTCAGGGATACTTTTGTCCGTAATCAAATATTTAGACAAATGTAAATTGCTTTTGATTAATGATTGTCCCGCACTTGCCCCGTCTGAAGGCTCAGCAAACATCAAAGCGACTGGAAAAGGTCCTTCCTTTGCCTCTCCGCTCTCCGCCCTCCACTCTGTGCGTTTTTTATGGGTGAAAGTGTTCTCACATCAAACGGCCACAGAATTAATTGTTTTACCCCTCAGATTTTCCTCATTTTAGTTCTGAGTCGATAACACATTCGATAAGCAAATGAACATGCCACATACGAGAGGAATTGAATACTTTCCATTGTCTTTCTCTGGCTGTCTGTCGCAGGTCTGCTACTCCTCCAAAAAGGGTTCCAGTTCGAATTCGAGTTCTGTGTGTGTGGTCTTTTGTTGTCTTTGTACCCCTCTGTCTGTCGCTTTTGTTTGAAGAATTGAGCCAAAGATGGGGTCACAGGAGATGCTGCCACTGGTTACCCTGAATCCTACACATAATTATGCCCAAGAGACTACCCATTGGAATGCCAATAATCAACTCCGCCCACTCTCCATAGAGCAAAGGCATAGATTGGCATCTGTTTTTGCACCCAATTCGATTGATTCGATGGCCATAAAAAGCGCAGCCACCGCCGCCGCCCCCTGGCAACATCATTACAAGCGCGTTAAGTGCCACACAGACACACGAGTGCTCCGAGTGCCTCCGTGTCCTTTGCAAATATTTGTTTGCAGTTTTCCGATATGCGACTCCCCGACACTCCCAGGCACTGCCACTGTGTTGTTTCTGCTGTTGTCAAATGTGATTATTAATGTGCTTTAAATAATGAAAATGAAACAACAAACAACAGCCAGGCAGGGCACCCTCAAGCGGCAGTGGAAATCAAATCAGTTCACCCTCTGGGGTGAGGGCAGGACAAGCGTATGCTAGTTGTCACGAGAGGGTGTGATGTGATAGCCAGGATTCAGGCAGAGGACCGACCGAAGGACCAACTAATGAGTGTAAACAAACGCATGGAACTGTGTGGAAAAAATACAAGAGTACAGAGAGACTACAACAACAAACAAAAACTGCCACAAACTGTTTGATTTGTCGCTTAGGACTAATGAAACCAAACATTAGAGGAGAGATAGAACGAACCGCACCCCTCCCCTGCCTCTGCCTGTAAATTTAAGGAGCAGACACAGCCTCGAGGAGAGGCTTCAGGGGATGGACTGTTGCAAATTCTGGGTTCTGTGTGTGTTTTTTTACTCTGGGGATGATGATGATGATGGGTGCCTTACCGGGTGCCCTGTAAGTTGATTACGTGGTTGACGTTCGACACTGGAACTACGACAATATGAGGGCACAGAGAGTGCCACTGTGTGGCAGCTGTAATTTGGTATTTCGCGTGAACTGCAGCGTAACTCTTCACCTTCCTTGGGGTTCCACCTGGATCTACGTACGTGCTTGCACTGGCTAATGCTTTCTGCCCCCCACCCCCCTATTCTGGGGGCACACACCTGAGAGGAACTCAGACAGAGAGCTGAGTTAATGTAGCGCCACATACAACCCATGGTCAGTGGCAGGGGGCAGTGGCAGTGCCAATGGTCTTGGGCAAACAGCAACTGGAACAGTTCGGAGTTTCGGTGCTTCGTGGGAAACTCTCTCGAGTGGCATGCGGGTGTGTGTGCGGTTGTTTTTCCATCCTTCCTTCTTGCCTTGCCACTGCCACTCGTAGTGCCACAATTAATGAAATTGTACAAGGTATGCGCCTCTTGTGTGTGCCACAATTTCAGTGTTTGATTAATGGAGTCTCCCGCCAAAAGGGGAGCACAGCTCTCTGGGAATACGGAATGCTGCGAGTGGGCCCCAGGCTGCATAGGATGGATGGTTTGGGATGCACTTGTTCTAATGGATCCTCCCCAGACACTCAGGTAAAGGAGGATCCCCATTATTGAGCAATTAGTTGAGCGATCAACTAAACTGTTGACAGTCGAAAAAGCAACTCAGAGACTGATTGTACGACTGATCATTCATCAGTCGGACGAGTGCAACTTTCTTATGTATCTCGTGTATCTTGAAGCTAGAGAGCGATACATTTGGTCTCGTTTGTACCCACCAGTAGAATTTCGGACAGGAAATTAAACAAATAACTCGAGGGCTGAGGAATGCGAGGGCTTCTCGAACAAATCTCTGCTACTGCTGCAGAGTCTGAGCAGAGTTCATATCGAGAGTTGAATCTCTTAGGGTTTTTCCATTAGAGAACAGTCGCCTCCTGCAGGGAGGGGCGCCGCATGTCAGTCAGTTAGTCAATAACCGTGCAACACGATCCATCATCCATCCATGCAGACACCATCCAGCAAGTTGAAAGCTGCAGGAAAAAGCAAAAGGACCCAGGGGATAAAACTATTATTGAAACCCGATGCCGCGCGCGATGACAACAGACAGAAACACAGCTCCTGCTCCTCGTTGATGTTTGAGGCTGACAGACAGGACATCCCTACTACAGCCCAACTACAGCCCACTGCATGAGAGATGAGATGCCGCAGCTTGCGATCGACTCGTGGCACGCGACGAGGACCTGAGCAAAGCTGCCACTTGAAAAGGTTTTCCAATATGCAACGCCACAGGATCATGAAAATGATTAAAAATGTTATCATCCCTCTGTTACCTCTGTTTTCCCTCTGCCTACTCCTCTCTCCGCACTCCTCTGCTAATGGTTTTCTCGCCAGCTTATCAGCACATTTTCATATTCCATCTGATGGATCGCCCACGCGCGTCACGCAATTGTCTGTTAAATGCTTTTCAGTCTCTCACTCTCGTTCTCTCTCTATGCTAATTACTCGCTTGGCAGTGGCAGTTCAGAGGTCAGCAGTGGGTGATAATAGGGTATAGATCGTGGAGCCATGACATGCACCATAAACTGGGATAATGCCTCTCTCTCTCCCTTTTATGAGGGAATTTTCTATATTTCTGGGGCACATGCCTGGGGCCTGCTAGAGCTAGACTTCTCCACTGCCGGGAGTCCATCCTAACCCACTTCCCAGAACATTTTCGCGCACCCACACCCACACAGGTTCCTCCTGCTTTCTGCCCCTCTTTTCTGCTGAACTTCCACCCAATAAATAGCTGGCATTGCTGCGACCCAAGTGACTCATAAATTGTGATGTGTGCAATGCACATTATCCATCGCAAAACAGAAGAGTCTCAGAGTCTTGGAGTCTGTGTCCATCCTGTGTCTGTTTGTGCCTCCAGGCGATGGAGACACTATTTCTGCTGTGTTTTTGCTGTTGCAAGTGTTGCGGCTTGTCGTTGTTGTCGTTGTTGTTGTTATTTATGAGTTTTGTGATGTTTGTGCAAATTTTTCTATGTAAGAGCGACAAGCGCGCATTGGCGTAGAGATCTTTTGGCTTTGTTTTGCGACTGCAACTCTTGCCACAGAGTCTGCTCCGCAGTGGAACTGTGTCTTGGGGCCCCTTGAGGCTGCTTATCGCGCGTCAATTGCCAGACAACTTCATTGCTGCCACAGTTGGCTGCAGCAAAGCGAGGCAAAGAGATTCCTGCGCATTGATGTTGACAGCAGGAGTTCCAAGCACGCGTTGCAACCACAGAAGGAAGTGTCAGTTGCACCACAGACACAGCCACAGCCACAGACACAGAGCTTTGTGGTACGAATGGGAGGACTCCACAGAGTCGTAGCTGCAGATGGTCTGCCATTCTCGCGTTGCAATCTAATTACATTTTGTGGCCAAGAGAGCGAACTGGCAGTGAAATTTCCCAACTGCTTTTTGAGCGATTTCCATCAGTCAATAAAAACCATCCAAAAACCAAACAGCAAACACCAAATGCCAGCCAAGAGACAGCCACAGCCACACGCTGTTGTATGCCACAGACCAGTCTGCTCGGGTCTCACTCAGCATGAAATGCATCCAGGAACCTGGGGACTTGGGAGACTCCTCCACACTCCCATCTGATATCGAGGAGGCCCTGGGGGCATAGACGTCGCTCTGGGAGGATCGTCGCTCTCACAACTTTATTTGCGCAGCGCGATTCGCGGAAATGCAAATCGAAATCTACTGCCAGATGCGACTCGATGCTTGGCGACTCCGCTTGGCCTCTTGTCCAAATATTTCGCTGGAAATTGGAATGCCAATTCCAAAGTGAAACTCTCTCCCTCCTCCCTTCTCCCACCACTTTGCCCCCTGCTCTACTTTTGCATCCAACAAATTATGGCAACATGCAACACTCTGCGCAACATATGCTGCTCCCATTCGGATGCCTCCGCTGCTGACAAGCGAAAACAATTAAAAACTAAAGTGGAAACGATCAAAAAGAGCAACCCCGACATACATTCGGATCCATTTGGATCGCAGATAGCGGAGCGACCGCAGTCTGCCCTGCAACAATTTGCATAAATTAATATATTAAGCCAAGTTGCAACAACAGGCGGTGGCACTCTCTGGTGGCACACCCCCGCAGGATGCAATGATGCTATGGCGTGACTCATGGCATGGATTGCCTTCCTTCCTCCCAATTGGAAGGGATAGATTGATAGATGGATGGATGGATGGCAAAGCGTCATATGTTGCAAGTATGCTAATGAGCTGGCAGGACACGAGCCACGGGGTCGAATTGGAAGCCACTTTTGACATTGTCATGCTCTGGAGCGTAACCAAAACTCGAAAACTCGAAAACTCCGATAAGAAGAGTGGCAATAAAACTACAAAACAAAATAGTGGCAGCAACACACAGATGTGTTGTGTGCGGTGCGGCAACAATCATCATCACAGAGGTGGCATGTGCGGAGGTGGTCGCAGCACTGAGAGAAATTATCGTACTTTTCCTTTTTTTGTGGTAAAATAAATATGTACACAAATAAATAAAGGCAACGGAAAGATTGAAGCTCAGAGAAACTGGAGAGACAGAGTTGTAGATTAAGAGAATGTTAACATTGAGTTTGTGGAGAAAGATAATTCCGTGGCAAATACTACGGCTAGGCAGATTAATAGAGCCAGCTCCTTCTGCCTGTCTATGTCTGTAATAAATAGTTCCTTCCTTTCGGAAAGTATTTAAATAAAATGCTTCAAATTTTCTTTATTCATCGAATCATTATAGTTCGAAAAAAAAAGAGAATACATGTAGTGTGCATGATTGGCATGTTGTGTGTGTAATAAAGAGTGTCTTACTCTTCAAATAATTTAATTTCTTTAATTTTCTCTCTGAAATCTCTTACAAATTTTTCTCAGTGCATGCAAGAGCATTGGCACGCGATCAGCGACAACAAGCACCCATAATGCACGGCACGGCACGACACAACACGTACCACAACGACTCAGTCGCAGGGCTGTTATCGGTTGCCCCCTTCCAACTCGACGCGACTGTCGTATAATATATGCACCCACACAGACGATGACATCCACCCGTAAACAGAAACCCTAAAAACCCATCGAATTGGATGAAAACGCAACAATAAATATGCCAATTGGCTTCGTCACTTCGTCACTTCGTCACTTGGCAACGGCTGAATGGAAAAGAGGATCAACAACAAAACAATCATCGAGTAGAGATGTAGCCAAATGGCATTTATTTGCAAGTACAGTAGGTGGCAAAAGCTAGACATCCTTCGTTTGGCGACGCCAGTTCAAGGGAAAGAGACGCTTCCATATCTCATAACGTTCAGAATTGAGATTCTCGTGTAGGACGAGCTGATCGCCAATGTCCAGATAGTAGCGCTTCTTGAAGCTGAAGGGACGCCAGCGGATATCCCTCAGGGCAGAATCCGTAGGTTTATTGGGATCTCTGGAAGAGAATTCGTTAGAGCAAAGTTTGCAGGATCGAAAGTACTGGTTACCCCTTGTAGGCAAAGGCTGAGAACATCCTGACCATTATGTCCACCATGCGGAACTCGTCATCATCCTCCGTGAACATGCGGCTGATCGATGGCTCCACAAACAGATACATGAGATCGTCGTGGTGCACCACCCCGTAGGGTGCATCCTCTGGATAGTAAATGTGACTCCTGCCTCCCTGATAGGCGAATCGATAGTAGTAGACCTTCGTGGATCTCGCAGCTAGATGCACAAAGCGATGAATCCCAAATCCCGTGAGCGCATCCGAGTAGAGGGAGGAGAGTGCTGCCAGCGAGCGATTGGCATCTATGGGCTCCTGATGGAAGTAATGCTCTCGCAGCTCCTGGCTGATGTTACCAGCCCGAGGATTGCTCTCATTAAACAGAAAGAAAATGGGAGCCAAGGTCTCGAAATTGGCATTAAGAGTGCTCAGCAGTGAAGGACTTTGAAGGATTGCTACGTGAAGGAAGAAGCTCTAGAGTCCAGGAGGATCTATGAAGTATTTTTTAGAGACACTCACACAAAGCGGGACCCACAAACTCATCCTTGGTCATGCCTGTTATGACGGGCACCTTCATGAAGTCATCGTTCTGGTAGCTCTGCACAGGACTCTCCACGAGGAAACGCTCCTGCCCAAAGTCCGGCTCGACCACAGGTTTCCATAGAATCAGTGGATTATTTCGCCCAAAGTCAAACATTCGCGGCAGGCTGTTCGCGAACTCCAGATAGTGTTTCTGTATGGGGAATACAGGATGCAGGATACAGGGTACAGGGGAATACTTCAATCCTTACCCCTCTCATGCAGTCAATCATCTCTGTGGTGTTGTCCGTGTGGCAGTTGAGGAGCGTCGCCTGCCGCATGGCCACCTCCAATTGGTGCTCTGGCAGCGTCCACTGGCCCGTGGCGGCGCCACTCATCACGATCGCGCGATGGAAGAGGCCTCGCGACATGGGGGAGACCATGTGCAGGGTGACAGCCATGGCACCGGCACCGTAGCCCAAGAGTGTGACTACATTGGGATCACCGCCGAAACGGGAGATGTGCAGCTTGATCCAACGCAGCAGCTGCACTTGGTCCTTGAGGCCCATGTTCCCAGGCGCCTCCTTGGTGCCGGTGGCCAGGAATCCCAGCGATCCCAGGCGATAGTTGAATGTGACGAGGACGAGATTGCGGTCCATGAAGTACTGGGGACCCGCAAAGTTCTTGCTCTGCCCCGAGAGGGAGTAGAAGCCGCCGGGATGGATGAAGACGATCACTGGACGCCGCACATTTGGCTGCGATTCATTGGGCAACTCCTTGGTGTAGACATTCAGCCGAAGGCAGTCCTCGCTCACATCCTCGCTGACGAGTCCCGGCTGCGGGCACTTGGGGCCATCGAAGGTAGCATCAAAGACATCGTACCACTGCTCCACGGGCTCGGGGGCTCTGAAGCGAAGTCGTTCCACGGGCGCCTTGGCATAGGGTATGCCCCGAAAGGCAAAGAAGTTGCGACCCGACTGGGAGGGCAGAATGGTGCCTCTGATCTTGCCCAGTGCCGTGGTGATGACCAGATCGGAGAGTTCCTTGTTGTATCCAATGGAATCGGTGGCGTCTGGCGGCTCTTCCTCCTCGGGATTAAGGGAATGGCCAGCTCCCAGCAGCAGGAGCAGCAGCAGGATAAATCCACAGAGACGCCACATTCTGACTGAAGGCTGGAGCCGTGAATCCCTCGCTTTTATAGCAAGGAGTCGCCCCACACTGAAGTGGAGTCCAGTCCAGCGAAACACTGGGGATTATGTCACCATAAAGTGCTCCGAATTGATGCGATTCTGCCTGTGGAGTGACACTGGGCGTTTGGCTTCCATGTTCTTTGCGCTGTTCCCTGGGAGAACATCTCTTCCCATATCCAATTGCATTCAGCATTTGCAGCAATCCATAAATAACACGCGGGGCAGCAGGAGTCTCTGCCTTCCACTTCCCACACACACCCAGCCACAATCGCAAAGGGGCATGCCACAGTGCTGCGCCTACGCGGCAGAAACTCAGAGTTCGAGTCCGAGGCAGATTCTTGCTCCAGTTTTGTGTGTGTTTTGCCCAAACGTGAGAACTTGTTTGCGTGCTTGCGGCTTATTAGAGATTAGGTGTGCTGCTTTCCTCCCTCCCTCTTAACCTTTTGTGACCTTCCCATCAAACACTAAACACCAGAGATACAGATACAGATACAGATACAGATACAAAGACACACAAAGAAGATCCTTAAATGCCCGCTAATAGCGTTTAATGGCGAGCACAAAAGGTGCGCAAGTCATAAACTTTCGAGGCGAGGACACCACCAGCACACACCACACACCCCTCCATTACACTCTACTGAAACCCACGAGACAGAGATCACCACAGAGAGAGCGAAAGGGATCCCTTGAGAGCCCGATGAAGTGTGTTAAGTGTTCCTCCATTGTGTGTGTGTGTGTGTAATTCCTTCTCCTTCCTCTTCATTTGTTTCCTTTCTTCCGCTCTGTACTGTTCCTTTTCCTTTTACTTCCTTTCCCTTTTTATTCCTGCCTTTCCTTACCCTGCGAGTTCCGTGTGAGAGCTGCAGACAAAGGCGTGCTAATTGGATTTATATTGGTCGATTCTCGTCTCCTCTACAGCCAAAAGGGTCTCGTCTCTGGCTTCTGCTTCCACGCCGGTGTGAAAACGTTTTGTTTTCCAAAGTAATCCCATAAATAAACTCAGATATTCCCTCAGTTGGGTAGCCATAAATTGAATGATTTAAATTGTAGCCCATAACTTCTATTGCGATAGAGATGGTACTCGTATTTATAGGGGAATTCAGTCGTTGGATAACTTTCTAGCTGCTGTAGGGGTTCTTCTTTAGCAGTTCCAGTCGTAGTTGCAGCTGAAGAGCTTCCTCTGTGGCCAGCCAGGGGACATATTCTAGATTCTGTCTCTATTTGGTAATTCTGTGGTCGTCGTCGTCTATCCTTCCATTACCAGGCAATTGTAGCATCAACGTGAGGCACAGGCCCGGCAGGTGGCAGACGCCTTCGAGTGACTTCGAGAGACACTAATGACACGACGACTATCTCTTGCCATGCGCCACAGGATATGTGTCTGTGTCTGTGTCTGTGACTCTGTCTCTGTCTGGGCGAATCTTGTCGCTGGCAAGGTGTGAGATGTGGTGTACGCTACAGGGAGGTGTGAAGTGTGTGTTTCTGTCTGATTTGCCCTCGGGGCGACGTCCAAGTGAGTTGCGTTCTTGAGACCCCGTGGAGATTTTGTGGCATTTTCCTTATAAAAGTGTTTTTTTGGCATTTAATTTTCACTCACGATTTAATTAGTTGGCAAAATGTTGACATATTGGTAACCCCAATGCCTTAAGAGTGCCGTTTGTGTGGTCTTCCAGTATCGATCCTTGGAAAACACTGATAGCAATCGAAATGGAAAAGAAAAGAAAAAACGGATGGCAATCTGTAGAGGTGGATCCTTCGATCCACATTTTGCACGACTGTCATAGGAACATAATTTATTTACCGAAAATTAGCATCGAATGCGCTGAATCCCTCCCTCAGCATAAATGTCCTTTGACTAATGAAATGTTTACGCTGCTCAAAGCGGACCACCCGTTCCCCTGTTCCCCCCCTGATGGCATTTTTCGAGTGGTGGCCAGTGACGAGGTCGTTCTGGGCCAAATGATTTGAGTAATTTATGGCCCAAGGCCCACAAAATCGTGGTGGCTGCACACATCATCTACCCCTCCATGTCCCTCCCTCCCTCTCTCGTCGTTTTGTTGTTTACCTTTGGAGGGTTTTCCACATAAAAATAGACATTTTCCCAATGGTTTTTTCGGGGGTTTTCTATTGCTAATTTCTAATTCTATTATTTGCGTGGTTCCTGTTTTTGGTTCCTTTGCCAATTTGAATTTCGATGATAGTACGCCCGCGATTTGGCTGTTAATTAGTGGGTTTGTTGTTTGGTTTTATGGGGCATGCAGCCAGCCAGCCACCTTTTGGGCACGCGACATTTCGCTCTCCATGCGGGAAACGGGGGAAAATATAGATAATTTTATTGCATTTATGGCTGGTATATGATTTCCATTCAATCTGTCTCTTGGCTCACACTTCTCCCCCTGCTGCTGCTGCTGCTCCTTCGCTGGCACTTTAAATATCCATTAGACCAGAACCAGCTGCTGCTGCTGCTGCTGCTGCCTTGTCCCGAAATATCAATCACTCTCTTCTGCTCTCCACTTCCCCTTGGCATCGGGAATCAGGAATCAGCATATGCAAAAAGACTGTCGCTAAAAACTGTCAAAGGCAATTGTCAGTGGCTTTGTTTGGACTGTTACCATGGGGCGGGAATCGCAGACAGACACACAGAGAGACAACGGAACAACAGATCGCTCGCTCTTCAGTGGAAGAGCCAAAGTGATTGATCATATGAGGGGAGGGAGCATCATCAATGCATCAATCTATCAATCTCGAGTGGGGAGGAGTCACAGTATAAATGAACGTGGGAGTTTTTCAGTTATTTTCGATGTTTGCACCTTTCCCTGAAGCGCATTGAATGCCAGGCACGTGCTTGTCCTGGCTCGAGGCATGCACCAGGCATGTAAATCTTGATTCCAAGTGTCGTCTAGCCTCATGCCTCATGCCTCATTCTGTAGCAAAAGAAGCCAGTAGGCCGGCCGGTCCACCAGCATAACTTGTGTCCAAAAGGAGAGCCTGGCTGGTTGGCTGGCTGGCTGGCTGGCTGGCTGTTGCAGCTGTTGGGTTGGCGGCTTGCCGCAGTCTGCAGTCTGCTTGCCACTTCCTCTGCTTCGTGGTCTGCTTGCAGCAACCCGTGCCGTCTACGTGCCCTGCATCCATTGCATCCATTGGGATCCCCCGCCCGCCCAAGCCCAAGCATTCCCATTGCCATAATTTTGTTTTGAAACTAAATTAATTGTTGTTATTATTTACTTTGGTTCTTTGGGCTCTGCTTCTCTGTTTTCTGTGTGGCTCCTTCTCTTTAGCACCTGTTTCTCCTCATGTTTCCCTTCTCCTCTCCCGCTCATTGATATTCCTTTCGGACCTCTTTGCTCTGTCGGTCTGTAATCCCCTTCGTTTTGATGGGCGGCTGATAAGTTAAGCTCTCTCATGAGCAAGCATAATCATTATCATAATCATAATCGTAATTAAGTTTAAACGGTTATTCGAACCATTCACTTATTGGCGTCTGCTGACCCGCTCTTGAGGCAGGTCCGGTCCAGTGGTGCGTGCCACTGGATCTGGGATTGACTCTTGATTGTGACCAACAGATTTCGCCTGCTCAGACGACAATTGAAAGTGAATAAAAATGAAATCGGAAATCCAGTTTTCAGCTCTGCTTTATCTTCGAGATTGTTACCATTTAGCCGTATCTTATCGTGATATCTGGGACACAGAGGCATTGGCTTAAGCCAAGAGAAGGTCAGCGTAGAATCATCGTCTAACCGCAACTGGGGAGATGGGTGATGCCAGATGCCTTCGATTGAGTATCGATCCCCACTCCCATTTACTTGTACGAGGTACGAGTATGAGGGTCTCTGTCTCTACCGTTCTCTGGAGTTCCTTGTCCCCAATCAAACTGCTCATGAAACCAAGGAACATTAGGGCCATCGATTGGGGGCACCTCCCAGCTGCCACACCCCCAAATCCATGCCCAAATTGAGTCTGCAGTGGCTCTCATTCTGCAAACAATCGAAGGAAGAACCGAGGGATGGATGGACAGACGGACGGACGCGTGGCTCCAGGAGCTGCCTGCCACTTGCACCCAGAAGGTGATTACGCTGCCAATTGCCGAATTTTCAACAGTCCATTTAGCTGATTAAAGAGTGTGGCAGCCACCACAGCGACAGCCACGTTGCAACGATACGATTTCGGGCAATTTGAGTGATGAAGCAATGGCAGGGTCTTTAAGCACCTTCGGTGCGAAAATTACAGTCCTCGTTGCACATAATTTTGGCACCTTCTGCGGCTTCATTACACAACTTCTGGCTCTTTTTTTCGGTGTAAGAGAAGATCTTCGTTCTCCTGGGTTGGAGAGTGTTTTTGTTGCCTGGGTCCCAAAGAAGTCATAAAATTAAATTTATGAGTCATAATTTTATGATCAAAAGTAATTCCCTCCCCGCGGGAAGAATGGCTTTCGGGGCTGCTAGGGCCATCAGAGCATTCCACCCTTGTAATTGGGTTCTAATCGAACTCATTTATAAGAAATACACGAAGAACGGGGAGCAGCTCCACCTAAGATTGGGTCTCGTCTCCTCCGAACAAGAGGGCCATTAGCAAGAGCTCGGTTTACCCCTACCCTTTGGCCTACCCTACCATCGCAAGACATTTGTCAAAATTTCATGTTCATGTTCGTTACTTGTGGGTGATGCTCGTTGGTTGGGTTTGTGTGTTGCTGGCAATTATCAATCATTCAATCAGTCAATAGACAAAATGTTAATCCATGAAGCCCTACAGAGCTATGGCTATGGCTCTGGCTTTTGGGACTTTAGGATTTTCGTGGATCTATTAGTGGACCTCCCAGCGTGACGACCAATTAATTGCGTAAATGGAAAGAAGTGCTTTCGGGGTCTGTGCCACATATCACACTCCCAGGCAGACTAAGAGTTACAGAGTTGGAGCCACAAATTGGCAGCAAGAACGTATCCATAGGGGCCTGCTTTTCTCTCAGTGTAGCTCCATCTAGCAAATTAATTATTCACATATTTTTGAGGTCTCGAAAAGCTCTTGGAACTCCATTTCAGAGTACACCAATTCCAATTTTTATTGATTTTTACAGATCGATGATTAATCTGGTGCGCTAAAAGTAAAAAAAAAAACACTTTTGGTGCCCCCAATGACTGGGCCCAGGGGAGAGCGGAGGGCACGCGCTCATTAGGCACTTACCAGCGGGACTCCGCCTCGGAGGTCTACGTATCTATCGTTGTGGGGGGGCCTCGCCTCTCTGTGGCTCTTTACCTACATTAAACTACGCAATGATTATAAAATAATGTTCAGCAATTAATTGCAAAAATCCCCCTGCCCCCAAAGGGTGTGTTGCAGCTGCTGCAGCATGAACCATGAACCATGAACCATGAACCCCCAGGTGAAACCGCAGAGTTATGTTCCACTTCAGCTGTAAAATTGTGAATATTTCTCTATCATTTCTCTCTCTCCCTCTCTGGGCCTCTGCTGTCTTCTGGCCAATGTTGTTGAAATATGTATTTGTCACCCGTATCATTTGCTGTGTGTTGCTCTGTTTGGAGGAGCGTTAAAGCGACAACAAACGGCAGACACAGAGGTTGGAGAGGTAACACAGGGGGCCAAGCAAATGGCCAGCAGCAGCCATTAATTTCTGTAAACTTCCGCGCGCAGTTACACAGTTGCACAGTCCTCTCTTTCTCTGTGCGTCTCTTGAGGGCCCAATCCCGTATCTTTGAGTGCCTCCCACTCCAGCTCCTTTTGCCACACATTTTAATTACGGGTCACAGTCGATGAGCAGCAGCAACAGTTGCCGCTGCCACTGCCACTGTGCCGCTTTGCATTTCCTGTCAACAGTCTTTTCCCATTTCCATTTCTACTTGAACGCCGCCTGCCTATTGGCGGTTGAGCTCGGTGCGGCTCCTCCATTTCTTTTCTTTTCATTTCTTTGAAAGACTCCTCTGATGACACGGCTTCTGCTTCTGCTTCTGCTTCTGTCTCTCTGTCGTTGGTTAATTGTTCCCATTGTATCTGTTGTTAATGTATTTGTATCTGTATCCGTATCTGGGTGCGTTGTGTTTTTTTGTGTATTTGTTGCCAGTATTTTAGCTGTGCCCCAAATGGCGAATGCGGGCGATGCGATCAGGTGAAAACGCACACGACACGGCAGAGCATTTGCCCCCAGGAGCACCTCCCCTCGCACACTCCATGCACTCCTCTTGTGCCCTTTGGCTGATCTCATTCTGTGGCCCTGATATTGTTACCACTTTCAGCTAGGCCCAAAGCCACACTTAGCCCTAATGGAAGTGCGTAATTTATTCTTGAAATTTCATTTAAATTTCGAGTGCAATTAAAGGTTTATGAAAATATAACTGAATGGAAACAGACTAAGATACAGCGATATCTTCTCCATTTAGTATCCATTGGTAGGTTTAATTTCTATCATAAATCATTGAAGTTAGAAATGATTTACCAAACATTTCAGAGATGATACAATCAGGAACATTCTCTTGATTGCTCTGCCTGCCAGTCGTTTGCTTGTTTGTGGTGGTGGGGCAGACTATATCCATCCTTCGACGGCGGAACAATGGGCGCCTGATAAGCGGCGCATAATAAGTAATTAAATTTCTGTGATTCTTATCGGCTTGTTGCACTGCACACAAGTACAGCATCCCCTCCTTCTGCAGAACTTTAAAAACTCTCAAAGCAACGCAGACACAAACACAAACACACAGCGAAGAGCACAAATACTCCAAGCAGGGAGAGAGCAAGAGAGACAGAGATGCAGCGTGGCTGCGTTTATCCGACCAATCAGCAATGAGCAAATGTCGCTGCTGCCCTGGAAGAAGTAGCTGCCTGGAAGGGAGCTCTCTGGCTCTGTGTATCTGTGCATCTGACGGATACATTTCAGCACACTCTGTGGCAGCTGCGGCAGCTCCTCTGCGCCCTGTTGGCTGCTGCTGTTGGTGGCCGTTGATTATGCGCCGACGTCGGACCTCCGCTATTCCTCTGTGTGTGTGTGTGTGTGTGTGTATGTGTGTGTGTGTGTGTGTGTGTGTGTGTGTGTGTGGAGTTTTTGCCAAATTATGCGGGTGGTTCCGTCGTCTTTCCATCCATCTGTCCGCCCTCGCTGTCTGCCCCCCGCTTGCCACTCGCCTTCTTTTTGTGTTGTGGGTTTTTGTAGGTGGAGCCAGAGACAGTGCCCAGTGCCACACATAGTAAGAGCCAAAATCCATTCCTTTTGTTGACAAAACTTGGCATCGCTCGCACGCCGTGGCTCCGTGTCTCCGCTATCCGCTCTCTCGCTCTCTCCCTCTCTTTGAATCTTCAGCGCTGAAGTTTGCTTTTGTTTGCTGCCGTAACGCTGCTTTTGTTTTTGTCTCTTGCACGAGGAGGAGTATCTGGCCGCACACAGTACACAGCACAGAGTTGCCTCTCACAGGTTGCCACACGGTGAAAGGTCGTCGTCGTCGCGTGCGTTTCACAATTCGTTAAATTAGCGACGGCTAAAAGCGGGCATAACCGTGAGATCTTTATGGATAATTGGATGACAATGTTCATCGAGTGCAGTGGCAGTAGTGAAGTGAAATAAGCCACAAAAATAACTCCATTAGAAGTGCTTTCATTGGTGGCATCCATTGGGATCCATTTTCCACACTCAAAACACTGGGATTACAGCAGCTGATCATTCATTTGGATTCACTTGGAATATGGTTGTAATGTAAGTGAATGTTGCGGAAGGGAGTAGAGGGATAGAGAATCCTACAGAATATGACTAGAAAGAAGAGGCGCCTTAAAGGAAACATCTTCCACAGGTATCTCATGCAGTATTAGGTCTGCAAATGAACCCAAATCACTTGACACAAATCCATCTACATCTAGAGATACCAATCCTAATCCAAGCCTCCAATGAGGCATCTTTCTCCCACACCTTCTCCCAAGAATGTGCCACAAATCAAACGATCATTGAGGGGCGAACACAAAATGTAAATGATTTCCAACGCTTTATTATCACACGCTGTGGCCGTGCGGCCCTGTAGCATGGGGGGTGCACCATGTGCACCACAACTTAGTTAATGTGGCACTCCAATCGCGAGCGATCCATAGAGATGCCGCCGCAGGAGGGAGACCACACACACAAATGCCCCACAAAAAGGCGGGGGCGCATATAGCAAGAGGCAAGAGGCCAGTGAAAGGGTCTCGAATATAGAGACATATTTTCTAGGTGACAAACTTATTATGATAGTTTCCCGTAAGCCAAAGGGGAAAATAAGAACCAGAACGAAGTGAGATGCAATCAACATCTGAGATAAGCGAGCGACTAACGAGCGCCCCAAGAGACACCCAAGTGTCAGGCAGTCAATTTACGGGCCCAAAACAAAGCGCTAAGAACACGGATAACCGACACACAAGCGGCGACTTGCCACACGACGCACATAACAACAGGTTCACAACACGGAAAAATCAGAGAGGGGGAACGGACCACCAAGTGATTGAAACGACACGACACGACACCAGGTATCGAAATAAGCATCAGAATGAATGTTAGAGTTAGAGTAAGAGTCAGAATCGGTGTTAGGGCCACAGTTATTAGCAGAGTCTTGGGCCAAGAGTCGAGCCAACCTGCTGGCTTCCAAGTACACATAAAAACAAAAACCGCTCGAGGCTGGGTGCCTGGAATCGAAACAAATTTATGGCTAATTGCAGAGACCGCGAGCCGCACTAAATGATCGGCCACACACTCCACACTCCTCCCACACACATGGGGGGCTGCCCCTTCAATCAAGTCTCGATCAACTCTCAATCTCGTGTCTGACTCAGCCGCTGGCGCTTCACGCTCCAAACTGGCGCTCAAATTACGATACCAAGTTGGACTCGGATTGGATTACAACTGGAGTTGGGGCTTGGACTGAAGACTGATGCTGAGGCAACGGTAGATTTATGCGTTTCATGGGGCAGGAGGCAGCATCGTAAAATCTGAAGAGCAGGCAAAGCATTTCATTTGATTGACAGACACACAGAGCGAGCTTCACAGTTTAGGATGCAATTAAGATGCAAATTGCTTAAACGAGGCACTAAAAAGACAAAAAAAAAGGGAACAAATCCAAAATCAAAGTAGAGGGATTACTCATTCAAATGTAACTTTCTTTCACAGAAATGGCTACAGCTTCAAGTCGCAGCAAGTCCTCAGCAATCATCAACAAGATCCCCAACAGCAGCAGCAGCAGCAGCAGCAGCAGCAGCAGCAGCAAAGCCAGCAGAATATTTGCCACTCTGCTGGAATGACGGTCAAGACAAAGCGGGACTGGGACATCAATGATGCCATTGTGCCGCATGTGGCAGACTTGGAATTCGACGAGTTCAGCGAGTGGAGCGACGGGCATGTGCGGCACATTTACGCGCTGCACAATGAGGAGGCCAAGAAGCACATCTCCGGCTGGGCGATGCGCAACACCAACAACCACAACGTGAACATCCTCAAAAAGAGCTGCCTGGGGGTGTTGGTCTGCTCCCAGCACTGTGTCCTGCCCAATGGATCGAGGATCAATCTGCGGCCTGCCATCTGTGACAAGGCGCGACGGAAGCAGGAGGGCAAACAGTGCCCCAACAAGAGCTGCAGAGGCGGTCGGCTGGAGATCAAGCCCTGCCGCGGCCACTGCGGCTATCCCGTGACCCACTTTTGGCGCCACTCCGGGAATGCCATCTTCTTTCAGGCCAAAGGAGTCCACGATCACCTAAGGCCCGACCCAAAGAACTCGAGTGTCTCGAAGCGAGCCTTTGGCAGGATTCAACTGGGTGGGAAATCCTCCCTGGGGGGAAGTAATCCGAAGAAATCCGTCATTGCGGGTTTCGTGAAGCAAGTGAAGCAGCAGGTGAGTCCACACAGTCGCCTCTGGCAGAACATCTTAACCCCAGAGGAACATTCTTGTATCTTGCAGCAGAATCTCATCGGAAAGGGCATCAAGGGGCATCGTCCAACGGTGGCCAGCAATCCCTTGGGCCACTCTGCCGCCTCCGCTTTGGACATTTACGCGTTCAATGGCTGTGGCAAGTGCCACACCACTTACAGCCACTGCACCTGCCACAGCTACCTCGAGGGTGGCCAATCCTCGAGCTACGCGAGCAACGGCGTGGCGACGGGCGGATGGCCATCGCTGAATGGTGGCGAATCAACGACAAATCCCTGCGAGAGCTCAGCGAATGTGTTCACGGTTAACCATCAGCACATTACCTACAACTATCCCACCATCTACCATGCCACACCGGCGGCTGCCACGGCACCCAGCAAGTCCCCGGGTCTACCCTATGCCTGCATCTCGGAGCTGGCAGCGGCCTCCTACCAACAGCAACAATCCTCCGCCTCCAGCGGTGGCTACAGCAATGCCATGTGCCACCAGGGTGCCGCTGGGTGCCACATCCCCTACGAGTCGAGTCCACAGTTGGCAACGCCAGAGCCAGAGTTCATCAATTACTCGCAGATCAAGCAGCATCTGGGTGCAACGAGCATCCATGAGGAGGCGGCTGGCATCTGCAAAGGGGAGGGAGAACGGGAAGGGGAGGCGCATCCAACGGTCAAGTATAATGCCACCGTGGAAACACAGCCGCTGGCGTATGCGGAGGATAACTACGACTATTACTACAGCAGCCATCGGGAGTCATCGAAGGGATTAGTCCAGGACTACGAGCTGCCGCAGCAGCACCACGCCCACGCCCACTCCCATCCGCACCAGCAGCAGTTCCCTGGCAGCACCGCAGGACACTATTACGAGAGCGCCAATGGCTACAACGGAGTCAGCTACTTCGATACGGGCACCACTGTGTCGCCCGTGTCCACCACTGCCTCTGCTGCAACAAATCTCGACCATGGCGGCGCCTCTGGCTATGGATCCTACTACGATCCTTATTCCTCGTACGAGCAGCAAATGGCACAGATCACACAGCCCCCCTCGATTGTGGCGCCAGCGCAGCCGCCCCCACCGCCCACGCTCACGTACCATCATCATCATCATCACCACTTGCACCACCCAGCGGCAGCATCTGCCACCCATGCGGCACATTGATAGGGAAGTACTTAAGTAAATGGAATCACTCACTAGCCAGTAGCCTTTAGTTTAGTGATAGTGATAAGTGGCGAAATCTTAATTTCCGTAACGTATTCGTAGTGTTAAAGAATTGTTTTCTTTTAAAATAAATTATGAAAAATGTGTTAATTTTCTCGAGTTTTTAATTTCCGCTGCAATCAGCGCCATCTGTGGTGTAGCGGCGTAAACCAATTACCTAAATGATTTGCAGAAGTTCAAACTATGTCCGCTATGAGGACTGCGGGTGCCAACTGACAGTTAACAGCTTGTCAGTCGCTGTTAAGAAAAACAACATTCAGAAAAGTTTAAAATAAATTATGAAAAATGTGTTGATTTTCTCGAGTTTTGACTTTCCGCTGCAATCAGCGCCATCTGTGATGTAGCGGCGTAAACCAATTACCTAAATGCATTGCAGAACTTAAAAAAATGTCCGATATGGGGACTGCGAGTGCCAGCTGACAGCATGTTAACAGCTTGTCAGTCGCTGTTAAGAAAAACAACATTTAGCAACAGTTTAAAATAAATTATGAAAAATGTGTTGATTTTCACGAGTTTTGAATTTCCTTTAAAAGAAGCGCCAGCTGCGGTGTTGTGGCGAAAACAGCCCACAAAAATGACTTGGAAAAGTTCGAGAAATGTCCGCTGTGTTCTACAAGCGCAAGCTGACAGCTTTCCGCATAAGTTTAAAATACTTATGTAAATGTACTTATGTACTACTGTAAAAATGTGTTAATTTGCACGAGTTTTGAATTTCCGTTGAAAGAAGCGCCATCTGTGGTGTTGCGGCGAAAACAGCCCAACCAAATGCCTTGGAGAGGTTCCGGAAATGTCCGCTACGAGGACTGTGAGCGCTAGCTGACAGCATGTTAATAGCTTTGGTTGCAGCGCCAATGTGCAGTCCCTGTTAAGCAACGAAATTTAGCAGAAATGTGTCGGGAGAGCGTGAATTGTTCTCTTTCGAAGATCAAGCACCAAAATGCATTGGATAAGTTCAAGAAATTTCCGCTTCGGGGCCTGTGGGCGCAAGCATTTTAACAGCTTGTCAGTCGACATTAAGCAACAGAATGCAGCGGAAATTAGTCGGAAGAGCGTAAATTGCTCTCTTTCGACTCGGCCATGGCAAGGTAAGAGTATCAGGTACAAACGGCAAAGTTTTTTACACAACTCATACAAAGCTCACCTGACACAGCTCGTACTTGTTTTTCAAGGTATGTTAAAGCTTATTTAAAAGCTCCCTACAATCAATCGAATCCAACACAGAAACGAGCTTGCGTCGTGGCGTAGCCAATTAAGTAACTTTTGTACATTTTCTACCGCCGGTTCCGCCGCACACTGCACACAGCACACCTCCAACAACCTCCTAAGCAACATAATGGTTTACCAAGTGAAAGACAAGGTGAGTGAATCATTCGCGAATAAGTGTGAATAAGTTCCGGCTCCAAGTGTGGAATAACCTTCAACCCCCAATCCAATCGGTGGCATAGGAAAAGAAGTGCAAAAGTGGAAATGTAATTGGAATTCCTCTACTCTTCATTGCTCCCACATTTCGTTTCATTTCATTCTCCACGCTTTTGCCATACGCTTACGTTCGCTTACGACGAATAGTGTGAGGACGGGGGCGGAGGGTAGCTGTTGTGGATGTGACTGTGGCCCTCATGCAGTGTTGCTGTCGCTTTGGCGGCGGCTCCAGCGAATGTCTGTGGGAAAGGAGGAAGCGACAGCAACAGCGAAAACAATCGGAAAAGAAAGCCCAAAAACCAGTCTGAGAATAGCATAGAGAAGCAGAGAGATGAGGAAAATAAGAAGAGAGTAGTGTAAGGAAGGGTATGATATCATCACTTAAAGACGACCATTCCGTTTGTCCAAATGAGAGCCTAGAAAGTAGTGGAATTTTTCTATTCATTCGAACTTATTATTGAGTAATCTCTGGCCTGCCATAGATATAGTCCATGAATGTGAAATGAACAAATGTACTACGCGAGTGTGTGTGTGCATGAGTTAGCTATAAATCGCTATCGGGTCTCGGGGTTACTCGTATAGAGGGTACAGCAGGGTGTACTGTTTTGTACGCGCCATTCAAAGCCACAGAGGCCAGAGCGTCAGGCGGCGTCAGGGGTGGAAACCGGTTCAATGATTGCCCTGCAATTCGCCTTTCCCCTTTACCACTGCACGAGTATCATAAATACAAATAAAATATTAAATATTTCGTCAGAGAGTGAATATTTCAAGTTCCATCACTTGGCATTTAATGCACTGCACAAGCAACCTAACAACAGGTTCACATTGGTTCCACTTGTGGTCTACATGTATTCCCCGTAAAGCCACAACAAAATATGTCCCTACTTATCGGCGGGAAGTGCCAGAATATTCCTCAAAGTAAATACAAAATTTAATTCATTTAAAAGGGATTTAATCATGGAATGAATGAATCATCGATAGATCACTCATCTTCAAACGCGATTCCCAGAACTTGTTCCGTTTATGTTAATTCTCTCACCGAAAACCGGATCTGGTTTCTCCAGTTCCCACCCCTGGGGGAGTCATCATACCCCCACGTGTCCATCAGTAATTCCATTAGAGCCATTTCTTTGACTGCGACGTTTGGCGATTACCATCGCGCATACCCGCAAATTAATTAGAGGTCACCGCGGAAAACGTGTCCGAGGCGGAGCCCCTAAAACACACAACAACACCCAGCCCCAGCCCCCAGAACAACCTTTATTTCACTCTCCACTTGCTCGTGTCATATGGAATTTATAGGTACACATACCACATATAATTTAGAAACAATTCTTGCAGTATATTGATTTCTGTGCGGAATTCCGACATGGCCAGAAAACATTTCAATCGGAATATCAGATCGGTTCGGAACACACAAATATGTGCATAGATGTAGAAACAGAAACCTCATTAACATCTGATTAGCGCCAACAGGGGGATGGGTTGGGGATTTAGGGGTTGCCAGGCAATACTTTGTGGCAGGCCTTATCGCGCACATGTCAGGCGATAAGCAGAGGGGAGTGCTGTACTAGCAGCCCCTGGGGAGATCAACGAACAGGCAGACGGATGGAAAGGGAAAAGTGGGTCAGTCAATTGGGGTTGGAAAATCCACATGTGAAACTAAACCTCTCCTCTCTTGGCTCTCCCTCAGGCTGACCTCGATGCCCAGCTGCAGCAGGCAGGCAACAAGCTGGTGATCGTGGACTTTTATGCCACCTGGTGCGGCCCCTGCAAGATGATTGCACCCAAGCTGGTGGAGCTGGCCACGCAGTACGCCGACAATGTTGTCGTTCTCAAGGTGAGTCCTCGCTGGATATCCCCCCTGAGTGCTTGGTTTATATATAAATATCCATATCTATCTGCAGGTCGATGTGGATGAGTGTGAGGACATTGCCGTGGAATACAACATCTGCAGCATGCCCACATTTGTGTTCCTCAAGAACAGCCAGAAGATCGAAGAGTTTGCTGGCGCGAATGCCCAAAAGCTGGTGGATGTCATTAAGGCCAATATCTAAGATGGGAGTGAGGAATGCCATTCCTCTGCGACACCTCTACGAGTTCTACATAACATTTAGTTAATTATTCCATAAGCGAAGATCAGGAGGATCAGGATGAGGTTCAGGAGTGTTGTTTGCTGTAACCCAAAAGTAATTGAGAACTGCAGTGCAGCTCCTGAAATAAGTGGAGCGGCGCATTCGCAGCAGCAACAGTAAAGTGAGATAACTAGTGGCTTTTAATCGTTTAAATATTTGCTTAATTAACAATCAAAAAACACAACAAAACGAATTGTAGAGACATTTGTACACCACCCACATAAGCGTAAAAAAATGTATAAGAAAAATAAATGTAACACCCGTTCTATCCGATTGTAAAAAGAGATTCGTTTCGGTATGCATTCATTGGATTTAAGTGGCATGTAATGACTTTTGAAATGTCATATTATTGCGAAATGGTAGGTAGCCAAGTCAAATATCAGTAAAAGGCCCAAAGAGCTTCGTAATCATCCAGACAATTGCTGCGATTAAAATTGCCGATTAGATAAGATACGAATCGGGAGATGGCAAGATCAACGAAAGTTTCACTTTTTACCCTCTGCTAATATTTATTTTTCATCTCTTATTCCTGGAAAGTTCTTCCGATTATTCCGTTTTGATTTGAATGTTGAAATTCAGTCAAGACTTGAACCACAACATACAGTTACAGTCTGCTACTATTCAATGCATCCCTGTGCCAGCTGGTGCACTCACCTTGGTAGTCGCAAAAAGTGTTTAAAGTATTTAATTTCGATATAGAATTTCAAAGGACATGGAGGGGAAGGAAGTAAATATGAAGAAACAACTAACTTAACTGAAATGCTAATGTTGATTAGGTGCTAGTCCCTAGGGTCCGTCAAGCTCAACATCATGCTCAGCACCCAGCTGAAAATTTTAATGGAGTCCAACGTGTGTGACATGATTTCTGCTCCCAATTGTCCCCATACGTGCGGGTATATATGCCCGTGATGGCTACATCCCAATGGCGATATTGTTGCCACGTTCAGAGCCAATCCCACTAAAAGAAATCTCCTGCATGGATCCATTTTGCATTCATTGTTTTAATACCTTTTATTCCATTTTCAAACATTTTCAAAGAGGTAACGTCTTCCTAAGAAGTGTAACCGTACGGAATGCGGTTTTCACCTGTGGTCAGCCTCTTCCGCTAGCAAATGTTTGCTAGCAAACGTGTTTTTCGAGGCTTAATGTAAATTTACATTTACATTTTACATTTCCGTTCTCCGTGACGTAACGTTTTAGACTTTTTTGTTGGTTGACCATTCTAGTTTTTGACTTTGGAAACATTCCAAGAAAAGGAAGTCCTGAAAACCAGACAATCTTGTGGAAAATTTATTGATACATTGGATAAAATTATAGTTTTAGCTCGGAGACTCCTAATTAGCTGGTAATATCAAATGGAGGATCAAAGTCTAACGATTTTTACTTTTGGTATATTTCTGTGGGATTTCTGTTCTCAAATTGAGGTGAAACGCAGGTGTAATTTACCTTGCATACCTGGAATTTTTTGTGACGTATTTACCTTCTGTCGGCACCTTAGTTTTTTTATGCAAATTTCGCAGAATAAAAGCTCCCTTGCTTTGTTAAGGGAGTTTTGAAAGCCCTCTTCCTTTGCGAAGGGAGTTTGAAAAACTAATGCGAAACTAAATGTAAATACAATATATTTGACTAGAGCAGGGCTCGGCGCACCCATACAATTAAAGAGCAGTTTTTGCGTTTGTGTGTGCAGACTCACGGGAAACGGAACATTTCACTAAATTGGTATTGGTATGAATCACTGTAATAGGCGTGAGCGGCAGCGCAGCCGCAGCGCCTTGTCCTATACTATTTGGTTAGTGGCCGTGCCGAGACCTGGCCTGGAGGGAACGATGGAAAGCGATGGTGTAAAAACCCACTAGTTTTAGCCTAGATCGGTGGTAGGAGTCTGTCAGAGTCCCTTTCAGAATAACAATATAATTTCGTTATCGGTTTTGTTGCGCGCGCTATTTTTCAAATAATTTCATGATATCAGTTAACATACATGTGTCTCTACATGTTACACTTACATACTGAACACAAAGCTCCCTTGCTTCCAGAAACTGTGATTTCAATGAAAAATTGAAAAACAAATTTGTAAAATATAAGGCCATGAGGCATACAAACCAATAAAAATTAGTATTTACAATATGTAAAATTTATCCTTTAAACGGATTAAATTATTGTTGTAGTGTTAAAAGACTTTGCAAGCTAGTAATATCAAACAGAACATCTAAATCGAGGAATATGTTTTAGGACTACGTTATATTTACGGTATATTTTTAAAATGCAAGGGTATATTTCGGTATATTTCCGAGAGTCTGCCGCAGTCACACTGGAAAGCGTAGAGCGTAAAATAACAACAAAAGCAAAAAAGCAACAATAGAGAGAGAGAGAGAGCAAGCGGTGCAAAAGTTTATTCCGATTTTTGTCAAAGCTTCGCGTGTGTTCAGTCGGCTCCGTGCATTTGGATTTTTGTTTTTTATAGACAAACATTCCTCTCGTCGGCCCGTGCCCACGCGAGTGTGCCCGCAAAGACACAAAAACAGAAATAACAATAATTGTGCAAAAAAAAAGATAGCGGCGGCGGCCAAGTGAGCTTGGAATTTGCATAATTTCGGGTCTTTCTTTCGTTCTGTGCTCGCAATTGTGTAATAGAGGAGAGAGGAGAGCAAGAGGCAGGAGGACGGCCAGACGAGGCTTCTAGTCCTCCCCTCCCCACCCCACACAAATGGCAAACGCAGCCACGCGCTGCCAGCGTCGCTCTCTGCATCGTAGTCGTCGTGGGATCCGGGGATGCAGCAGCAGCAGCACCAGCAACCACAGATCTGCAGCAGTAGCAGCAGCTGACGCCTGAATCTGATTCTGAATTTGAGTACCACCCGAGGAGAACCTTGCACCGTGCCGCATAATGCCAAGTGCCTATTACGCGCCACTCGACCAGCCACTAACATCGACCGACGACGACGAAGAGGAGGCGAACATCGAGAGGCATCAACAGCAACATCAGCGGCGCCCCAAGGGTGCCGCCGCACCCTCTATACCGTTCCTAGAAGCCCATCACCATTCGCCCATGGCCCACCTGCGCGTTGCCAGTGGTGTCGTTGGTGGCAGGCGACGCTGCCTGCTGCCCCTCGTGGGTGCCCTGCTCTTCCTCATCGCCTTTTGCTACTTCACCTTTGGCGTGGACACGCGACTCGCCCTGGGACTGGGCGGTGTCGGAGGCGGCTCCGATGACTCCGATGATGGCATGCACAGCCTAGGTAAGCAATCCCAATCCCGTGGCCTCTCCCGCTTCCGCGTGATAGCCAGCCAACGCAAGACAATGCCCATGGGCGATGCTCAAGATCTCCAAATCGAAATGACACGAAATCGAATAGATTCAAGAATTCGTAATCCATATAGAAAATGTGAGTGAGTGAGTTCCCTACCCTCCCTTCTAACACTCTAGATGAGTTGCATATTGCACCTGTCCAGCCCACTCCCGCTCCTTAGTTAAATGCATTCTCACGACGTACTGGAAAGTGATTTACGACAGAGAGAGAGAGGGAGAGACCCCACTTTCACTTTCTGTTTTTCAGCGTTTTTTGGCTTTTGGCCAACGAATAAAACGGACTGCGATACCCTACACGAGCATGGGGCATACCCAAATAGGGGGCACTGTGACAGCCACTACTGCTTCCTCTCCGACGCGTTTATTCCCCCCGGCATGATGAGTAATTGGCCGCGGTTAATATCGCATGTAACTGGTCGATCCACTTCGCTTCGGTGTTGGTTGTTTGCTGCTCTTTCGGCTGTCAGTTTCTGGTTTCAGTTTCATGACGCTCAGTTGCTGTTGTTACTTTTTGTTATATTATTTATTCCCCCTGCGCGGTAATTGGTCTAATTTAATGGCATTGTCTTGCAACGGGTAAATACACGCGACAGATACACTCCATCACACTCCCCCCCATCGTCCACCGCTTTTTTATTGCACGCCGCGAAAGCCGCGCCGCGCCGTTGGCAAGGTCACATTTTCCAAGTCTAACTGGGCTTTCCACTTCACACGCCTTCACCAAAGTGGGCACAGGGTATAGGTGGAGAATGGGTGTGACAATAGTTATTCTATGGATAGTAAACCCTCACATGGTATGGGGAATAACCAATAGAAATCCACAGCCTTCAATAATTTTCCTTGCTGGTGTGGGTAGGGTATTCAAGCTTCTACTAGCCTCCTTTCTGGCATTCTCGTTGGCCGATGGCCGATGTGTAATTTATTAGCCAATTTCGCCCTGTTTCTTCGTTTTTCCGGGAATACCGCGGTGTGAATGGGCATGTCCATTGTGGGACAGCAATCGATTGATTTTGCTTGGCTTAAGAAATCTAAAATTAAGCGTCCGACACCCTCTATGCGCCACCCATGCCATTATGGCATACGGATTCGTAATCGTGCAAACAAAATTTCATATCTGCAGTCTACGACTCGTACTCATATTTGAATCAGTTATTTATTTCTGAATGGCACACCTACCCACCCCTTATTTAAGTGCACTTTTCCTTCCTTCTCTACCTCTTCCTCTTTTTTCAACTTCCACTCAAATGATTCCAGAGTTCGCATTTGTTTTGGATTCTCATGAGAAACAACAAATGCAAAAAGTACTCAAGGGGCAGAGGGAGGAAGGTATGGGAGGATGTTTCATAGGTATTCCCACTTGTTGCCCTCCCATAATCTGTGTCGATGGGCGATGTGGCGGATCGGACCTTCTCTTTATTGTGGGATTATCTGTTTGTTTCGTTTCGTTTTCGAGTCGATTTCCGTATCTTTCAATTGCGCGTGTCGAGTGCTTGTGCCGCTTGCCCCCCGACACACTCTTTGTTTGTGTATATTTTCGAGGCGTGCTACTTGCTTCATGCCACAGCAACTCAAATTGCCATCAAACTGTCTAACGCCAATGTTTACAATTTGTAAATTTCCGCCTCTCCACACATAATGGGAAGGAATTGAACTTCAGACCCATAAATACTTGTGCCATGAATCACATTCATGAATCAAGAGATTAAACAAACGAAACGGATTCATGAATGGATTTACTTGGCACTAGAATTAGGAACTACGTTGGAACTTTTTTGATAAATTCTCAAATTAGATTTAGTCTCCGAAAACATTTCTCGTCCCATCAATACGACTAGATGGATATCTAAAGATTGATTTACTTTTTCGGGCTTGAATCATTTTTGAATAGACGGAAAGTCCCACAGGGCAGGTCACAATTCAATAACATGTAGATAAAGGCCACGCATCAGGAATCAATCGAAGTATCAATCCGGTGACTGTTTTTGGCCATGCCTTGGTGCTCGGTGCTCGGGGAATTCAGAATGAGCTTCCTAATCAGCGAGCGATTTCAATCGCCCAACCGAGACTTCAGGTCTACCCGTCTGCGTTTTGATTCATTCCCGCAATTCAAATTCATATTTTTATTCGCGTGCGTACTCTTTCTATGGCCAGCAATTAATCATAAAAATGTGGGGTACGTGCGTGGGGAGGTATCTACAGATTGCCATTGTCCCCCTTCCTTTGGCAAGTGTTTAGTTTATCAGCCCGCAGCCGCTGGGAGTTTGGATTGGACTGGAGGGGAAAGAGGGCAAGCCAAGTGCAAACACACATGTGAAGGGGGGACGGGGACAGCCCCGAGCCATCCAAAGTTGTACGATTATGATTGCTGCCCCTGTGATATCGACAAATAAACAAACGGCCAAATGCTCCATTATTCTCGTTTGTGGAGTCAATATTTAATAACTTATTAGTGTGTGTGTTTGGAGGGGGGGGGGGGGGGTGCCATTATCCCACTACCCCATTTGTTATCAGGGGAATTTTATTGTTATATCGGGGAGTTTCCAACCCATTCCGATCCTGCACAGCAGTTGCGTGTTTTCCGGATTTCAATTTGGGGATTTCGTGGGTTGGGGAAGAACATTTTTGGTGCCATAATGGAGACGCCTCACGCATTGGAAAAGATCTCCGGATAAGGACTCTATTATTCCATTGCGTATAATTAACCCTTTTTCTCTACCAACTGACCATGGGAAGGGGGGGAATGAGAATAAAGTCATTTAAGGCACGCGGCTGTCGAATGCTGACGTGATTCCAGCTCGAGACACAGCCACTGGAGATCAGGGGTCAATGGGAGGGTCAGTCTTTCGTACATTTTTTTCTAATTGTAAAATTCTGATTCATCGCTAATCATTCTCTCTCTCTCTCTCTCTCTCTGTGCAGATGGCATCCTCTCTCGTGCTCTCAATGAGACACTTCATCTCTGCAGCGAGGGCCTCTTTGATCAGCGGCTGTACGTGCAGGATAAACCGATGGAAGAGTATGGAAATCTGCCCATAATTTATTTTGTGACGCCCACGTATCCGCGCAGGGAGCAGATACCGGAGCTGACGCGCCTCGCCCACACTCTGCTGCATGTGCCACGCCTCCATTGGCTGGTGGCCAACGATCAGGAGGGATGCAATGTCTTTATGGATCTGATGCTAAAGGGATTCGGTAGCTACCTCACTTAGATATCCTGCCAATATACTTCTAATTCGCTATTTTTTTAAACCCTCTAGGCATTCCCTACACTCATCTGGCTAGTCCCATGCCCAGCAATTTCCGCAAGGCAAAGCCTGCCCCAAGGGGCGTGGCCAATCGCAGGGCTGCCTTGCAGTGGCTGCGGCAGCGAAACCTCACCAACGGCATCCTCTACTTCGGGGACGATGACAACACCTACGACCTGAGGCTCTTCTCCGAGATCCGTCAGACGCAGCGGGTGTCCATGTTCCCCGTAGGCTTCATCGCGGACTACGGCGTCAGTGGTCCGGTGGTGCGAAAAGTGCGTAAAGACCAAGAGATGATCTGTGGAAATGAAGTACTGATCTCCTCTTTCAGGGCAAGGTTGTGGCCTTCCTCGACTCGTGGCTCGCGGGCAGACGCTGGCCCGTGGACATGGCCGGTTTCGCGGTGAATCTCCAGTACATGGCGCAATTCCCGAACGTAAATATGCCGTACAAGCCGGGCTTCGAGGAGGATCGCTTCTTGCGTAGCATTGGCCTGAGGCTCGACCAGATCGAGCCGCGTGGCAACAACTGCACGGAGATTCTTGTGTGGCACACACAAACGAAGAGCAAGAAGGCGGCGGTGGTGCGGCTGGAGAGCGAGTATCTCGACGGACGCTCCAATCTGGGTGCACTCTTTCGCTCACTGAAGATCATGGGCGTGGCAAGTGCCTCGGACACTGAGGGTATGTGCAATACATTTTGATCTGTGGATCCCAGCTAATTATTACTTTCTTGTAGGTCCCAAGGCTCTGATCAGCAAGAATGGCAAGGCTGCGGCTCACTCGACAATATTGAGCTGAAGATCTATTCCCCCATATCCCAACATCCTTGATGGATTAATACTCATCATTCGGAAACGATTCCCCAACTGAATGAAGCTCGAATGAAGCTCGTGCTGGCTGCTGCCTATCTGTTCTCTCTTGATCTTTTGTTGCTTCCCCTGATTGTTAATTAGTTTTGTAGATACTCTCTCTCTCTCTCTCTCTCTATCCCCTCGCTTCTCTTCTCTCTATCTCACGTGATAATCAAATAGGAAAGACAAACAAACAGACAGGCTGGATCCGTTCCGTCTCTCGTTACTTTCTTTCTTCGCAAAGACAATGTTTAGAAATCACTTAAATTTTGGAGCATGTTGCAGCGTTTTAGTTAGTGGCTGCTTGTAGGTTGTAAAGATATGCCACACATATCAAAGGGAAGAGAGTGCTCTCCGATCGAATCACAGTTCCCATCACATATTGTGTGGGGTATGGAAAGCCTTTAGGTTAACGAAAATGTCAGATCTACGTCATTAAATAATTTAATATAATATAATATGTAGATGTATGTATTACGTGTATAGGTATAAGAATACCCCTCGTGACAGAGTGGGCAAACGGCAGACCCAAGAATACAATAATAAATGCTACGTTTTTGAAAGCTTACTCCAACAGAATAATTCACCTTTTCCCTACTTCTCAGAGAGTGTCCTCTGCAGGTAAGTGCCCCCCGCTTGGTGTGTGTGTGTCTGTCTGTGGCGAGTGTCAACAGTGGAACGGAGGGACATGGGAATGTGGCATAAAACAGCAAACAATATTTTTCAATTAAGTTTCAGCTCATTCGCAACTCACTTTCTTTGCTTCCTCCTGAAATATGGAAAATGAAAGAATGGCCTCAGCCCGAAAACATTCATTTCTCTTGCTGAATGCAAAGGTCGAATAGCACTAAGAAAAAGTTGCAACATTTCATCCCCGTTTATCTCCTAGATTTCAGAGTAGAACTCAGAGCAGAGAGCAAGCGTCGAGGCAGGGAATACCCTATAGAATGCACGAGTGGAATGAATATTCGATTCTCTTTTACTTCAAAAAAGTAAGTAATATATCCTCCTCCTCTTCCGTCTCCTTCGATGGAGCGAAGGCAAACATTTTCCTGGCTCTCGATTCTCGTTTCCAAGTCACAAAGGTGCAGCTGCATGAGGCAGGTAGTTCTTCTTTCTGTGGCACAGAGAGAGAATCATTGGAGCAGCGGTAGCCACTGTGAATGGCACGAACGTGTTGCATATGCATCTTCTTCAATGTGAAGTTATGAGGCAAGAAGTTTTTGTAGAGCAGCACCAGCATCTGCTACGTGTGAATGGAGGCGGAGGCGTACAGCAATTGGGGGCAAATAAATAGTCGTTCGTGGAATTCGCTCGAACTCTTTTCTGGAGCTTCGCTTTTCCTGGAAATTTGTTTGGTTGCAAAATTGCTTTAAAGTGCGGCAGGAACAGGGACAGAGGCAGTTCTTTCATTAATACTCGAGTAGCAGCACCCTCAAAGGCAAAGGGTTTTCTCTTATTTAAACGAGAATCGTGTCAAAGGATTCACTCGTCTCTTCCTGCTAGCTGCTCCTCCATGTCAGCGCGGCTGTCGAGAAGAGCCAGAGGCCAGGGGCAAGAGCCACGGCAATGGCCAACGCGCATTAGGCCATTAAAGCTAATTATACAGATGCCCCACAGCCACTCTGCCTGCTGGCCCAGGATATGCCCCATTCAATCCTCTAGTACTTCTGCCTCTTCTGGGGAGGATGCCACACGCCTTATTAAACGTAATGCGTAATGCGTAATGCGAGTGCCACAGCAGACACAACTTGATGATGAGGTCGGGATTGATGTTGCAAATGAAGTCGTTGCAGAGCAGCCTCTGCCCTGCCCTGCAGTCCCCCTATAAGCCCTGATTTTGCGCCCACTTGAACTTTAAATGGAAAAACCGCAAAGCCATGGATGCGGACACCATGGCAGAGGCAGCAGCATAGGAAATGGAATACGGAAATGATGCAGTTCCTTCCCCGTACCCCTTGCAATCCCTAACTACGATCCTTGCAATAATTTTCTTTATTCATGGAAAAGAAGCTCGAGGTCATCGGTTTCATCAGCGTGCGCGATACACATAACCAGCACGGGCCAGAACATCAGCGCCTAGATTATCGTCCGAACTGATGTCGCGTACTCGATGCAGTCGATGGAAGCGTCCGAGGGGATTCCGTGCACGAAACACACGTCCAATATTGGGGAAGAGGCGGCGGTTACCTGCCCCACGGAGTCGTAGGCCTGAGAGACGCCGAGAACGGCGGCGCCGGCTGCCCTGTGGAACTGGCCGCAAGGCCCTGCGGTTTCTGCCTGCCATCGCTTCCGCTGGAAATGCTTCTGGTACTTGGAAAAAGTAAAACACAGGCTCAAAAGGCGCCTCACCATCTACGTCAGTTGGGCTTGATTTCACCAGCCTTTCGCTGGAGAACTGCTGGAAGTACAGTTGCATCCATTTGGCTTCCTCCTCCTCGCGATCATCCACCTCCGGTGGATCAATTGTCAATGAAATGTTCGACATTACGTGCGCCTGCTTTCTTCCTTGTTTTCTTGTAAAAATTTCAATGACTAATCCGTAAATTGATTGAACTTTGAGACTCAGGAGACTGTCTTGCAAGTAATTTAAAATTTACAAAATTAACCAGAAATTTGTGTGTAGACTGAAATAATACTGACTATCGAAACCGGGGGCTGGCTACTTTGTTAGCTTGAAGTATTCCCAAAAAGTATCTCAATTTAGCGCTCGTTTATTGGCCTCAGAATTAAGGATAATTATGTACCACAGAAATTTCAAAATACACGAGTGGCGCTGCCATTATAAATCGAATGTCAATTACCCCGGCCAGACTTCCTCTCCCTTACCCTTACCCTTACCCTTGCCCACCCATCCCTCCCCGCAGGAGCTTAACAAGTTAATTTCCACAATGTTTGCGGCTTGAGTGCGAACAAACAAATTGCGTGGCATTTCCGCTGGACTCCCAAGGGGGCTCAGGGGCACCACAATTCAGAGTGGCGACAGCAGCAGCAAAGAGAACAACAAATCAATTGGCTTACAACAACAGCAGCAGCAGCAGGAGCAACAGCAGGAGGCAGGGTGCAGGAGATGGGGTTGACCCTAAACAACCGCCAATCAATGCTGCCGCCACACGAACACGAGGGGACACACGGACACAGGGACACAAATTGAAAATTGACTATTGATTGAGAGCGTTGGCCACACGCAGCACACGAAAACTATTGCCACTGCCACACCCCACGAATACTCCACAGCTCCACTACCCCTCTCAATATGTACTTACTCACAGCAGCAACAGGAACAGGAATAGTAATGTGTAAATTATTATTACTAATACGACATGTGGTCGTCGATGGGTGAATGCTTGATGGTTGAACATAAAGGAGAGAAGAGAGTGCGGAGAGGGTGAGAGTGTACAGAGTGCGAGGGAAGTTTCTATGGATGGAAGGGCCTTTACTGTATGCTCAAATTTATCCACAAAATAAATACAGATATACCTATGGGCAATTCTCTGATGTCGGATTGCAATAATGCAATAAATGCCATATAATAATGCGAATTTTGAATAAGTCTGGTCCATTGATGTCTCTATAAAGTAGCTATAATTTTACAAAAATATGACGGACGGGACATGTCACACGGGGTCACAAACTCTCAGTGTGAGAACGTGAGAAAGTGAACTTTTGCTTATATCAATGAGTTTTCACATCAAATGAAATGCATTTTTTTTTAAATAATTATCAATTCATTTAGATAAAAAACTATCGCGGCACAGAAATGCCCATATATTGAGATTAATCCCATTCTGTGTAACTATTTGTCGGAAAACTACTATAGTAAAATATTCTACCGAAAGGTCTCGAGCACAGTCCCAAGTGAATCAGTCTCCTTCGTGTGTATACAGGAAAAATCTAGCCCTAACCTTTGGGGTAACCCTCTCAATTGCTCGATTTTCGATTCCCCGATTCCCAATTAAATGCATTCCACGCACACACCGAATGTGGCATGCATTTGCATACACATGTGCGTATGTGTACGTGTGTTGCAGTGCTTCAGTGCGTGTGACCGGGGGGAGAGGCAGTAGAAGGCAGCAACAGTGATCTCTCTCTGCTCTGGCCCCCAAAGCGTTAATGCAATAATAAATTTTATTTATACACACACAGAGACTGGCACTTACACTCTTTTGGGGTAAATGCACTTATACATGGACATGGAGTCCACATTGACACAAACACACACAGATACATGTGTATGTACATGTATAAAAACTAATTACACGCCACAATGATTACATTTTACAACGCCATCGAGCATTTTGTCGGGCAAAAACTACAACGACACAAGCAGCAGCAGCAGCAGCAGGAGCAGGAGGAGTAACAGTAGCCGCAAGTGTTGCACAAACATAAAGGGACCGAGAGAGAGCGAGAGCGAGGGGGGGAAGAAACTTTGGGTCCAAGCCCGAAAAATGTTACTTGAATTAAAAGAGACTAAAAGGAAAGGGTTTTCCCAGAGAGGGGAAAGAAAAGAGAGGAGGAGCCGAGCGGAAGGTAGAACGAGTTAAACATGCCATATGCCACTTGCCCCACGGCATTTAGGGGCGTAGAGAGAGAGAGTTATAATAATAATAATAATAGTAGTAAAAAATTTCCACTCAATGAATGACACCTTCGGGGTGCCACACCACACCGCGCCAGGCCACACCGCACTCCCAATCCGATCCGAGGGCACAGGGGAGGCGCAAGTGTAAATTTATGCACAAATTTAAACGCAAGATGGAAGGTGGGCAGGGAATCCCCATGGAGCTAGCCACTTGGCTCTGCCACTTCTTTTATGCAGCTTTAAAAGCACACGCCAATTGCCGCCACAACGAGGGGCAGCCTTCGCTTCGCTTCGCTCCACTCCACTACACCAACAGAGTGAGTGCCTTGCCACTGGGACGGAAGTCTACTTTTCGGCGCAGTCAAAATGCCTGTGGCTGTGGCTGCCGCAGGAGGATGCACTGGTGAACGAGAGTCAACAGCCAGCATGCCACACATCACCGTGCAGCAATTCAGCATTTCAGCATTATTCAGGCATATTTTAATCACCACAACAATATCGCATCAACGCTCTTCAGAGTGGGAGAGCGAGAGTGAGGCAAACCATTGAACGGACGCTTGCAGCCCTCCCAATACTATGCCCCACGAACATTTCATTCACCTTTCGGTCTTATTTTTTGCACTGTTTGTTCTTTTCTGTTCTGTTCATCGCCCTTCGAAATGCGATTATTGTACAAGAGACAGACGGACAGACAGACGGACAGACGCTCCTCAAACATGGTTTGTGCTTTAATTATAACTGCGGGGCAGACGAAGCAGCTGTTCACCCCACAGGAGACCAGGCAGAGGGATTGCTGCGTTGCATGCGTTCTCTGAAAAGAGGTGAAACAAGGACACGGACAAACGAACAAAGTCCAGTGGCCATTGGCCAACGCCTCTCTGCTGTAATCTTGTTGAATGCTCAACTTTCAGGCGGCAGAGGACAGATGGAAGAACTGCTGCCAGCACTTTTGGTTTTATTAAAATTCATTGAGGCTGCACCCAGGCTGGTGATGAAAGTAGCCCTAAAAAAAATGTAAGCACTTTACCGGCACAAAATGGCAGGCATCAAGGGTCTTGTTTCTGTCGCAACTATTCAGACCCTGCCACAACGATGCGTCAGCCGCACATATCAATGGTCATGTGGCGTACAGTATGGTACACGGACACGGAGACTTCAGGAGTTCAGAGCTACAGGACAATGCGATTTCCATTGCCATAGCCGTTGAGTGATGTGTGAAAATTGTATTATAAAATGAAAATGAAATGCCTTTTGCCTTACGGCAGCAATTAAAGGCTGCCTCTGCATTTCCATTTACCATTTTTCCATTTGCATTTTCATTTCCACTTTCATTTCCAATGGTTATGTTAACGTCGTTTCCAGAACGAGGCGCACCATGAATGAGATGCATTGGGGCAGGACCCCTTTTGACCATTGAAATATGGCGAAAACAAGACAAATTATTGGATTTTCTCTTGCTCAACCCTCAACGAGAGTAAAGAATCATCCATTTAATAACTCGTTTTGTTTTCCCCTTCTTTAAAGAAACATCAGACATTTGGAGTCTCCCAAAAAACTAAATGCAAATTTCATTATTTTAATGTGTTAAATATTTAAAATTAATCACATTTTCAGTGGTCAAAGCACGAGGCAGGAGGCAGAATTATGTCAGTAGAATTATTTTTCAATAATCCCTCATCAGTTGCCACAGAACCGATCCGCCAGCCTCCATCCTACAAATATTCGTGCCTCGGGCCAGCAGCGATGTTTGCACATTTCATTATGCAACACTTTCATCGAATTACACAAACAAAATCCCCGCCACTTGCCACTTAATGTAGTTAAAAACATATTCGCGGCAGCATATAACCGATGGATGCGAGAGATTATGCATTAATGATGCTCGGAAGGGGGGCAATGCCACATAATGAGAATCTCTGGTGATGCCACAGAATGCAAATAAATGCCACAAATTCATTGAATATATACAAAAAAACATCACATAGAATTTTGAGTCCCATTCCCAGACAGCATGCGGGGGTGGAAAGTTTTTAATTTCCGTTTCAATTGCCGGGCGGCCTGTCGGACCGAGGCCTCTCCCCGTGCCCCACTGTCAAGCAACATAACCAGAAAAGAAATTTGTAACAAAACATTAGATCTCTGCCAACGGCAAACAGGAAATACAAATATTCCAATCCCCAAAAAAAGCATAAAGAATGCTCTCTAGGGTGCCCGAACATACACTCCTCCCGTTCCACCAAAATGCGTGACAATCGAGCCTTGCCTCGTGCCCCAAAGAATAATATTATCTCTGCAGAAAGAGAGAGAGAGAGAGAGAGAGGGAGAGGGGGATCTCCTATCGGACTATGTGGATAAACGAAATAAACTACAGAGTAAGCCGTATGGAGGAAGGACATGACAGGACAGGCATGTTCCGTGGCATGCAGCAGTTACCACTCTCACGGTGGCTCTCGAAACTTGTGAAATCTAATAAAGGGCATAAATCGCGTGGAATCGTGTGCAACAGTGCCCCAGAGTAGAGTGTTGCAAGTGCCCCACCACCACCCACACACCACCGTTAGTGGAGCAGCCACTTTTATGATTATTTTTCATTATCAAAGCAAACGCTGCTCTCCTCTCACTCTCAACTCTGTATCGATGGTTAATACAAGAATGCATGCCGCATGCCTCATGCCACTCACATGTCCCCACTCGCACGCTGCACCTCCCCCCCCTCCCACCTTACCAACATAGACGACAAATTGTTGAACCTTGTTTACTGCCATTTTCCGCTGGGAATTTCCCAAGCGAGGGATGACAAAAATGGGAAAAATTAATAAAAAGGAAAAATTCAAATTTCAAGTTGAGTCCATGGCCCTCTGCCTGCCCCGCGACAACATGTCGCATACGTAATACACACGTGTGACAGGAGTGGCAGTGGCCGGGGTTTGTTTTAATTGGCAGAGGGATTAACTGCAACTGCCCCAAATTGGAAATAGTTGTCCTTCTGTTGCAGCTGTTGCGGGGCATGGACGAGTCCTGCCTCTGCCTCGCTTCCTCATGAAATATGCAACACAAATGTGGCGCAAATGCGGCAATAATTCATCGCTTGATTAGCCATCGATGCCACAAGGAGATGGTATGAATATTGCGTAGAGAAGTCCTCTCCTTGCCTCATTGTTATGTGTGGAATGTGTTTCCTATTTGTGCCCCTAAGTACATCTTGGACTTACAGCTCCTTACCTCCCAGAAGTGACCCTAAGTAAGGCCTGTGCCTGTGCCTCTCTGGTTCTTGGGCCTTAGAAGATAGTTTGGTATTTATGGCCCACGTCTGAGGCCTAAATGGAAGCCCTGTCTTTGTGTCTTTGGGTGGCAGACGGAGAGCCTAAATATCAATTTCATTTGTGGAATATTCGACTCCCGCCTCGACTGAGCAGCTTATTGGAGCACACACTATGAGTGTGTGTGCCACATGTCACGCTCTCTCTCCCTTTGCTTGCGGGGGGTGTGCACATATTTGAATAACCTTGCATCTGTTGCCTGCCCCCACTCAAACCAAAGGGAGCATCCAGTTTCCCTCCCTCCCCAAAAATTGTAACTACAAAACGTTTCCTCAATAATTTTCCCAGCGGCTGTTTAGCGAAAGTTTTCCCCTCCCCTGATGCAAGCGGAAACGAGCGGAAACTTCGGATCCTTCGCTTGGAAGGAAGCAGAGTCATGATTTCATTTCCGCCCTTTGCTTCTCTCTCCGCTGGCTGTGTGCATTGATAGCTGCCTCATTTGCGTCGGTCTCTGTGGCATTACATTAACCGTGTTGCAAGAAGCTTTCATTCAGAGTGCAGCAAAGGCTCTCCTTTCGCCATCCTTGAATGATTTACACCGTATACCCTCCTGCAATAATTAGCGACCTCTTTCAGTCGTTGGGGGCAGGGCACTTGTGTGGCAGGGGCACTTCTTTAATTGAAACGTCAAAACAAGAGCCAAACTTTTCGTTGGGGCAGGCATAACAATATTCCCCCCGCTTACCACCCATTCATTAAAAAACTTTCGTGGGCAAGGCGCAACACGTTCCTCCTTTTCTCTTTATTTCTCGACTCGAGAGTTCTCTGTCGGGAGAGTCGCAAAAACTTTTGCGATTGTCAAAAAACTATAAGAAAAGGCACACGCAAAAACCGCAAAAAAAAGTTGTACATTTTCTACCATTTTCTGGCTTTGCATTCAGCCCTTTTGTCCCGCCCCGCTTCACCCTTGGAAAAGTAGCAAAATCAAAACATGGCAAAAACTACGAAAAAGTGAGGGATAAGGGAAAAGAACATCAACAGTAGGAAAATCAAACGGAAACGGAAACTCTGTTTCTGTGTTTCCTATGAAAAGTTTGACATTTGATGCCACCACAGAATGAGGCACACGGCACGAGGCAGGAGGGGGCACTTACACCAGTGCAGCAGATTGCAAATTAAAACAAAGTCTGGTGCTACTGCTGCTGCCACAACATTCGGGAATTAGTTTCGGGATCATCCGCAATGTCCGCCGCTGATTAAACCCGCCGGAAGGGAAGACAGTTCTCCTTCTCCATTTTTTGGGTGGGAGTTGGATGCCAGCGACAGTAAATCTTTCATCCATCTTGTCCGCCAATCCCTGTCACCTTCCTCCCTCTTCTTGCCACAGCCACTGCTGCAGAGGCAATTTGTCCTCGTCCGTCGTCTGCTAGGACTTTTTCCCCACATCCTCCACATCCTCCACATCCTCGTGGATCCATCCACACACACTTGTCATCCTATTTATGAGTTTATTATTTTTCCCGCTTCGCTATTATTTAGCCAGGCCACCCGTCTCCTCTTGGGGAAACCTCTGGTAAAGCTGCTGCGGGAAATCCTTCGCTTGGCGCTTAAAAACTTTCTTTCATTCGCAAGTGATGCAATTTTTCAAAACTTTTTGTGCAACATTTTTGCCAATCCTCTCCAGCAGCGCAGTCCCTCTCCTTGTCCTCGTGAGTTTATGGTCACGTTATTTATTTAGTCTGAAGTCCTCTCCGCTGCCACAGAGAGAGAAACAACGCTGGCATTTCAGGATACAAAAGACTCAAGAGCCTGAATTAATTATAAAAAGAAGGGTCAAAGATGCTCGACAGAGAGCGAGAGAGACCCTGAAATTCTCTAATGCGTGAAAGGGTATTCTTTATTCGTTTCGTACACACCAAAATCGCATCTTAATTTTCCTCATTTTGTCCATTTTCCCCTTTTGGATATTTGTTGTGTGTTAATCTCTTTCCCTCTATTTTTTGTTGGTTGCTTTTGCAGCTTCTTAAATTGTTTGCAATTTTTGTCAGTGGCGGAGGATCTTTCATTATGACAGCAGAACGAAGGACCCAAAGACTCTTCCCCCTGCCACGCTCTGTGGGTTGTGTCTGTTGGTTGCTGATGCAGCCACAAATGAGAAATTTTTGGGGTTAAAAGATGGAAAATTATGAGGCAAAAATAGTTCTTTGGCAATAGGAAAATTTCGAAATTTTGATTGAAAATTGCAAAGATTTCTGCAACAATGGAATAAAGGGAAACATATGTATTGCACATTAGAGAATGTAAATGTGGAGTTCAAACCCCCACCCCTCAAAGAGAGAGTAGAAGAGAAAACCAAAATGCACAATGCACATTCAATTCGTGCATTTTTAATGGTAAACTTTAACCTTCGATTGCGATTGCTGCCATGTTTTTGGGGTGGGGCTTACAAGTTTCGGGAAATGGTGCAAGAAATGTTGTTATTTATCATTCATGCCGCATGCGGCATGCAACCGCACAGCAAGCAAAGAGAGGAGAGGGGTGATTCCACTCGCACAAATCTCTTCTAGCACAAAACTCAACTTTCGAAGCACTCGAGGCAGTTGGCCCCCTGCCCTGGTCCGGTCGGTCCTCTCCAATGATGAGAACTCTTGTGTTTTCTTTCGGTTGCAACTTGTTACGAAAAGACACTGCCCCTTAAGACACTCTTCTGTGTTGGGGGCAAGAGAGAGAGAGAGATTTCTCTGTGCTTTCTCTGTTCAAGTATTTACCACTCATATGCATAAAATGTGCAACAGACACTAGCAGCAAGAGGAAGCAGCAGCAGCAGCACCAGCAGGAAGCAGCAGCAAAGTGCTCCAGCATTTATTTTATTGACTCACAAACGAAAGAAGGAATAGGAATGCGTACACCAGGATACGACTCCAATTCCCAGTGGCACCGATGCACAGATAGAGCAGAAGTTACAGCTACAGCTACAGATACACCGCTGCTTCGACACCTGGCAGAGGAACTCCCAGGCCACCCATTCATGGGTTTCCCTCCCTCAAAATCTCTCAATTTGCATACAAAAATAAACGATAAATGGTTCAAAAGTTCCATCCAGTGAGCGTGCAGAGTGCATTGCACCTGAGTGGTGAGGGGGGTGGGGGGTTGGGGGTTGAGCAGGGGAGTGGAAACATTTTGACAACAATTTTGCATTAATATTGTTTTTGAATCTTACGCAGCAACCTTCCACCTATCACCCGCTCCCTACTCCCTCCCAGGCGAAGGAAAAAGTCTCATAATATTTTTCACATTTCATTTCATTGGAAAATTTAATTCCTGGCATGTTTTTTTTGCTTTTGGGTGGGCAAATAATAAGAAACCGTACCGCAAAATCTGCAGCAACAGCAACAGAAGGCGCGACCCAAGAAACAACAGAAACAACAGCTGCCACAAAAGGTCTCCTCCGAAAGGTTGCCTCTTTCCTGGGAAAACATCACTTGGCTGGAGGATGGAAGCAAGGCCCAAGCATTTCCATTCCTGTCTGTGTAATCAAAAGGGGGAATCGCCATTTCAGAGAGAGAAAAGAGAAATCTTATCAGCAGCGCTCCATCTTTCAGCTATGGAGATTCACACTCGGATGGGCTCTGCTGCAGCTGATCTTCCCCTTATTATTATCTGTGCCTTTGCTGCCTTGTTATCGCTCTCTCCCACTACACATGTATCTCCCTTTGCAATCAATCAACTGCTTCCATGCAAGGGCCACTCTGCTGGAGGTTCTCCTTCCCTTTCTGGATTTCGGCATTCGACATTTCGGTTGTTGATTTTACTATAAAATAAATACATGAAACGCAGCGGGGCGGCAGCAGTAAAAAAGGGAGGGAGAGGAAAGACAAGACTCAGAGTAGAATATAAAATATAAAGTCCACACACACCACACACTAAACTGATAAGGAAAACATCAGTAGATACTATGTAGAAGAAGAAACAGCAGCAACGACAGAGACGGCGACAGATGGAGGACACCATGAAATCGAAATCAAATCAAAACAATATAGAAAATACTTGAAGATGTCCACAGGCCAAAAGAAACGAAGCAAAGAATACCCTATAAATAGTGGAAAATCCTTGGAATATGTGGCATGTGGAGATGCCACCCAGTGTGAGGTCTGTGCCACGCATTGATAACACAAACTGAAAGACGGACAAACAGGACAGCCGGAGGGACAGAACTGAGACCCGTTAGATGTCAATGGAAAGCAAGGGAATAGCTCTGATTGTGTCGGCATGCGATGTGTGTGAGATATGTATACGCGGCGAGCGACAATTTCATTCATGCCCCAGCCAACGACATCGACATTGGACATTAGCTTCTAGGTCCAGCGACAGCGACATGCCATAGCCATAGCTTCAGATTCCAATTCACAGATTCATTCACTACGCATTTTGTAAGCCGAGAAGATGTTCGTTTCGGGACACAAAAAGAGACAGAGCTGCCGCTATCTGCTGCTGTCCCAGCCCCAGCCCCTCCACCCACCGCGGGGTGTTGTCTGTGTGGCGTATCTGTGTGTGTCGATAGTCGGCGTTGAGCAGCAGCCGAGCCTGGAAACGAATGAAATGAACGAACGAGCAGCAGCAGCAGCAGCACTACCAGTGGCAGCATCAGTAGCGGCAGCAGCAGATTCCTACTCATTCGTGTTTGCCGCTTCGTGGGCAACGGACGCTTCCTCGAGAGTTTTTTCTGCGACATCCAGAGGAAACGGAAATCGGAATCCGAATTCGGACAAAGGGTTTTGGCGGCTACTCGTTTGAAACGGAAGTAAGGATGCACTCGAAACGTTTTCTATTCGGTTTTTCTATCCTGTTGCGCCGACGCACTCCCTTGCCCCTATCCCTGTGTGTGTGTGTGTGTGTGTGTGTGTGTGTGTGTGCTTAACGTACCGGAAGTGAATTTGCAACTAATTAATGTGTGATGGCTCTGTTTTTTGTGCCCCAAGGTGCATTGAAATGTGTGCAGAAAAGTGCAAAACTTTGCTAATAACAAAAAAAAACTGCTTAAATGCCATACAAAATGTGTGAAAAGTGGACGAAAATGTATGGAAAATAACCTCAAACTAGTGTAGAGCCACATGTCCGACGATTAATGAACCCTGAACCTCATACGTGTGTCGTGGTAGATCCGCGGATTCGGAATCGGAATCAGCGGCTGGTAGCGATAAGCCGATCCGGTCGGTTCAAGAGTTCAATAAAAATATTCATTCAAATGATGATACAGCATACAAATACAGCCAGCGGCAGTTTTTATAAATAAATAAAGTGTGTGTTAAAGTGTGTGTCAAATGATAAGCGACGGAGAGAGCGACTATTCTTTCTCTCTGGAATTATGAATAAATTGTCCTCCGAGAGATCTACTCTAACAAATAAATGGCAAATAATCTACATATAGTTGATAATAATAACAGAAACGTGTGCAAATATTGAATGCTGTTGATAAGCAGCTTCTCTCCTTTCGATCTTCAATTGGAAACTACTACAAAGTTGATCGAACTGTAGATCTGCGAATCTTGAGATCTCGAATGATGATTATCGTTGATTGCCGCAGCTAAGTGAAATATGAGATCACTTTTTCCCGCATTACGTACAATATATTCTAGTTTTTAGGGACTAGTAATCGGAATCGAAATCAGAGAAAATATTTACACGACTTGCGAGTATTTTTCTCGCTTAAAATTAACTAATTTAAATGTTTGCCTGATCAATCATTTTCAATGACAAAACTCGGATATTTTTCAAGGATTATTCGTGTACTTTAATCGAATAGAAATGGGGATCTTTGAGGTTTTGGCATGGGTTGAATGTGATAGTTATAAATATTTCTAAATTTCTGCCCATATGTTTAAGACAAGTGTAGATGGAGTGACTTGAAAGAGAACTTACCCCAAATGATAGCAGCATTTTTATACATTTCCGATCTGTTTTCCTTTTCTTAAGATTTGTCTCATTTACGGGTTTTCCTCTCTTGGGTAGAAATTACACTCGCGAACGCGAAACACTTCACATAAAAAAACACTTGAAAAGTGAGACATAAAGTGAGAGAGAGGCGACAGTCAGACGACACACATAAACCCATCCTAAAGGTGGGGATTACTCATCTCCTGTTAGGAGCACACTCTCCCCGCTCTCCTCCTCTGTCGACTGTCGGCTGTCCGTGAGTTTCAGAAAGGAGTGCAGGAGCGGCACTCCCCAGTTGCCGGGTTTTCCTTTAATTTCCTCAAGTGATCTGTCCGCCAGAGTGTCGTCCGTCCACTTGTTGGCCAGCACGCACTTAACCCGCACTGAGCCCCAAAAATGTCAGACTCCAAGCATGTGGGGCATGTGGCGACATGGTTTTCTGTCGTCATGCCCATCAATCTGCCTTAACCCCAGCAGCCATAGGGGCAGCAAGAGACACGTCTGCTCCGCCTTAAGGTGCATGCTGCATACGCTACGCTTCTCGTTTGTCGTCGGAGTGGCCTCCAGACACATGACAAACTGACGGGGATTAGGTTTGTAGAGCGGAGGTCCAGCGGAGGCGCGGGTGGTTTTCTCCTGAAAAGGTGTGGAAATAATCTGGTTAGAAACGAGAGTCCAAATACGTATTTAAGGCTTCATTATGGATGAACCACATAAATATGTACATATATCTCACCCCTCCCCTACCAACTTTCTGCTTATGAAAATCTCCCGCCTAAGTGGGGCACACCAACACGTGCAGCAGCAGCTTTCAATTAGAGCCAGCAAGCCAGCCAGGCCCACACATAAGAACAAGTTGGACAACAAGTCCTGGAAACCCCGCTAAAAGGGAGGCTTAACAGATGGCAGCCTGGAGCCAGGTGCTACGAGTAGTTTCCTTTCACCTTTTCTTCCTGTCCCTTCTCTTTTTGACCAACTGACTCTTCGGGGTCTTCTGGCCTCATAATATTTTTAATTACAAAGCCATAAAAATTAAACGAACCAAAAGTGCGGCGACGACTGCGGCTACGACTGAGACTAAGAACTAAGTAGCCGCTCACAACGACAGGAACCACCACAACAGCAGGAAAAACAGCAGGAAAACAGGAAAAAAAAGGAGAAGCCAAAATGAGCAAGAGGAAACAGGGGCGTCTGTAGAAACGGCTACGATTTAAGCCACATAAAACCAACAAACAGTCGGAAGGGGGAAAGAGGCAGCAGCAGCAGGCAGCCAGACAAACTGCTGTTAAGCCATCTCCGCCTCCCTCTGCTTTCCGCCTGAGGTGGCAAGGAGTAAGGGAGCTGCCACACTATTTACAGGGCAGGGCGATTGCTTGGGCAACACCTTCATCTGGGAGTTGAGAGCCCAGGGAATGGGCCTCCTGCCAGCCTGCACCCCTCCTTCGGGCTGCTCCTGCAGTTGACTGCAAGTCTTTTCCTTCCAAATGGCACAGGGGATATTTTTTTGTTTCAATGCTTAAATGCAAATTTTGCATAATAGTTCATGCTGCATGAGGCAGGGGCAAGAGCTGGCATCAAAATCTAAGTGAGAGCATTGCCAAATTATGCAAATGTGTGCCTGGCTGCTGACTGCTGCTTACTGCGAGCAAAGCAAGCGATGAAGCGACGACTCCTGCTGCCAGTTGCAGTACAACGGTGCGTATCCGTATTGATTTGAAGAGCACTTTGCAAAAGGGAATCTCGTCACTCTAACAGGAGCTGTGGTTGCAGATGGGAAGAAGGCTGTCACAGAACTAGTCAGTGCAAATCTCTTCTACGTGGATCATAGGAAGATCAACAGCTCCTTTCATATTTCTACCCAAATAAACAATAGAAATTCATACTTTAAATATCTGTTTTATCAGCCAATCCCTTTAGTCCTTCCCCTGGATTTCATTTACATCAATTTCCCAGGCAATTTCCTTCCCTTTTGAACACATTTCCCTTAGATCCCCCTCACTTTACAGCTGAAAAATCACAGAGAGGCCGACTCTGTAGTCTTAGCCCCATTTTAATCTCGTTTATTAGCCATTTTTCAAGTGATACACATAATTTTCAATTTTCCAATTTCTCGCCCAACTCACGAACGATTTTCACCTGTGTTTCCCATCCGCCCCCCTCACTCGTTTCACCTTTCACCTTTGTCTTTATTGAACATGGGTAAAAAATGCATTTCATATTGCATCCACGTCCATCCAGAAGAAGGAGGAGGAGGACAATGTGGAGTTGTAGGACGCAGGCAATGGACAAACACGGCGCCCCATTTGGCTCGCGGAGGCCATTAGGGGACCATCCGTGGGATGGGGGTGCTGTGTAAAAACACAAAATGGGAACAAAGCCAACAATAACAAGGAGCAGCCTATCCATGGAACACGCGCCTGCTACCATAGATGCCAGGATGAGAGAATGGAATGTAGAGTAGCAGCAGCTCCAAAAAATAAAAAAAAACGAAAGAAATGAATATTCCTGTTGAAAAACTAATAAAAGTCGCAGGCGGAGGAGCTTATTGCCGCTTGCGCTCCAATTTTCCAGCTGCCCCCTTTTAGCAGGAGCCGTGCTCCTTTCTCGTAAATGCAGGATGCAGGAACAAACTGCTTTCCCTTTATGCAATAACTGCGTGCATCCTTCCTGCCTTTCGTTGTCAGCGCTTTCCATTCCATTCCGACTGATGATGGGGCTGTTCCTGATGCTGCTTCTGCAGCAGCAGGACAAGACGCACTCTTCAAAAAATGATCGAATAAACGCAATGCAATCGTCCTCGCAGAGGATGTGCTTCTGCTCCATTCTTTCAGCTCACAAACTCATGCTAAATCCACCCCAATCCTTCAAAGTTCATGTTTCCTCCTCCTTCGTTGCATATGGAACTTCTTTGCGTACTTTGTTATTAGATTTGCATGCCATGCAGCCAAGTACCAAAGGACGAGACGACGACGTTGACGTTGGGAAGTGTTTCCGCCTTGCAATTCATGTGGAACATATGTATGAAGGATGTGCGGCAGGGAGGGAGGGAGTACGGCACGCATGACCCCATCCAGGAAGGTGAAACTCTACCGCGCCGCCACGCTTCACCCTCCACTAACAAGTTGTTGCAACAAACGTAATTGCATTTACGTTGGAATTTATGTTAGTGAAAATTTCTACGCTTTTTATTAGTTTTTGTTGAACTGTGTGGAGGGACGAGGAGGCTGAGAGGAGGAGATCACCAACGGATGGACAGAGGGAGGGCAGGTGTCAGAAGGGGCATGGAATATCAGATTTACAAATTATTTTCATCCGCCTTGCCTTTCCTTTCTGTCTGATAAAGTAAACCAATTTCAGAACAATATTATTATTATAGAAGCTCAATTTTTCTGCATTCTTACTGATGTTCTGAGGCTAATTTTCACATTTTTTCACACCCGCATCGCTTGTACAGAGTAAGAGTATTCCCTAGTTGACGCTTTACATGCAAGCGATTTTTTAGCTGCTCTTACACACTCTCCCTTTTTTTCTCGCTAACAATCTGCTAAAGTTCTTTACGCTCTCTCCACCGCTCTCTCACTCTCGGCTTTCCCCCTCCACCATCAGCGAAACTCAACTGCAACTTCACCTTCGCTTGAAAATTGCATTTTTACCAAAATGTTTGCTTCGTACTGGAGTGTGAGGGAGTGGGGGCATGTGAACATGTGGGAGAGCAGAAAGAGAGCGGGAGAGCGGGTGTGCAAAAGAAATATGAAAACAAATGGCTCCGTAGTTCTCTGGCTTTGGCCAAGTAACCGTAAGTTTTGTTTGTTCCGTTATGCCAATGGCAAAACGGGCAGGGGGATTACATGCACAAGAGGCTGGGGAGGGGTGGGGAATGCTGAATTTATGGGCACTCTGGGCTGTTCTGGTTTTTTCTGGTATTTTCGACTTTGTTTTTATTTGGATGCGGATAACAGATCAAAGGCTTAACCCAAAGTGCATTATCGGGAATCATCAGCATCATAGAGAAGACCAGTCCCAAAACCACTTATATTTCCATTATTACTATTCCCCAAATCTTGCCAAATTATATCCATGCATACCCTGTGTCTATTCCACGTCCATTTTTGTGCAGGGGCAAGAGAGGGATAAGCCGCTTATCGGCTTTGTCCGCTGCGGCAGTATCAGAAGCAGAAGCACCAGCGTGGAATGACCCGCGGGGCATCTCGGGTCGTCGCCGCTGACAAGAAGATAACGCAATAGCATCCTCTTGCCACAGATAGTATTCTGCAGCAATATCTCGACTCCACTGTGGCCGTGTTAGCATGCGGTGCAGGCTGCAGTCTTGCAAATATCCCGTAATTGAGGTTAGGGTGAAGCGGCTAAGCCGTTGAAAATAGCAGTGGTCTTGGTAAAGCATAATTTCGTAATTATTTCCACACTCGAAAGCGACATTTAGCAGCGACCAGCAAACGAAATGGAGTGCTGCTTGTCGTAGGTCATGTTTAATCCGCCGGCACCGGAGTGAAAGCGCACTGATTTCGACCGTTTAATGTTTTTACCCATTCACTGATCTTGGCTGCACTTGTAATTACAAACACTCAATCGCGACGCGCAGAATCCATTCAAAACCGCAACATACCGGCGAACTAATTAGCGCAAAAAAAAGTCCAAAACAAAAGAGATCGACCGGTCGGTTCGCTGGAACCGGTTCTTCTGTAGATTTCAGTTCATTGCCAGTTCATTTGGCTTAGTTCCAACTGCAGTTCCACTTGTTCTGGTTCTTTATTATTTCCTTCTTTAATCCGCGTGGACGCTTGTGTCGGAATAAGAGAAATGGCAAAACTAAGCGATAAAACATAGAAAACTGCAATTTGGCCAGATTGGCGTCAGCTGCGTGATTTGAAGTCATTATTTACCCCTTCGCAGCAGCAAACGAACGCAGTTCAATCTGTGACAGCCACACACAAGTATTCCGACAGCCAGCATCGAAGGGAAGTAGCAGCGTCAATGGATGGAAATGGACGAATTGATGTACCAATCCCTCTTCCCCGCCCTGCGTAGTGTGACGTGTGGCGTGGGTCGAAGTGCAAAAAAGTGTTAAGTGCTCTCACTGTTTCTTGCAGCAATCATTGTCAGCAAACACCCTGAACCGCAATCAGACCTCAGGCCCAAGCCGCAGCAAGGAAGCAGCTTCCGTGGAGGAGACGCAGCCCAAGGAGCGGGGAGGAGCGTTGGGAGGAATGGGATTTATATGCGTCTGCAAAGTGCAGGGAATGCAGAAAGCCAGACAAAAAAAAATCGTAGCCTCTTGTGTTGGCTTTTTGTGCGCCGGGCACCCTCCCGCCCGTGCGATAGCTGCTCTAAAATCAAATGCAAATGCAAACAACAGTTGGCATCAATCGAGCTGTCGAACGCCACGCCCACTTTACCCACTTTATTGCTGGAATTAATGATGGAGGAGGAGTATAGGATGGAATGCGTTATTCTCTGGCTTCTTCTTGGTTGCCTGGCGCCTGGTCCCTGGTTTTGTGTGTGTTTTATGTGGAATCAAGTGGAAATTCAATTGATTTGCTTTGGCTTTGCATTTGGCTTTCAGAAAGCGATGAAGCGATGGGGCCAGGGGGATGTGTTATAATAATGGACGGATGACTCCTCCACTTTCTGGATGGCATCTCAAAGGAAAACATCAGTAGAAACCACACCACACCACAGCAATTCCGCACCGCACCCGGCACACACTCCTACTGACAAATGCACAAAACCTAAAACTCACTTGAGCGAGAAATTATTTTGCAAATATTACACAAGTAACGCCATTCTTCTCCAGCTGCTCCTTCATCTATAGTTTCTGCTGGTGTCAGCTTGTCAAACGGGGAATGCAACGAATGGATAATGGAAATGTCTTTAATCAACTTACGGCCATCGTTGCGGCGGCCTTTGTGTCTAGTCTAATGCAAAATTACATTCATGAAGAGACAGTCCCCTAATGAACTATTGCCCTATCCTTTCGTTGCAGGAGAAGTGTGAATCCCTTTGGCCAGAGCAACGTTCGATCGCCCAGCCATGGGCGCACTGTATAGACTGGCGGCAGGCCTAGGGCTGCTGCTGCTCATTGCCGCACACTGTCAGGCAGCGCGAAAGAGTAAGTTAAAGGGCGATCTTCCAGCAAATAAACCCAATATTCATGTTTCATAATAGATCCCCTAAAGGATCCCCGCATCTGCGGACGGCCACAGTGCGAGATCGAGAATCCCAAGTTCAACTACGGCGAGAAACTCTACAAATACGAGTACACGGTGGCGATGCGCACAGAGTTCGCTGGTTCGGGGGACAACAGCTCGGATCTGGTGCTCAAGGCCAATCTGGATATATTCTTCCCGAAGCCCTGCGAGGGTTACCTGCGCATTAACGATGCCAAGCTCTACGATAGCCTGGAGGATGTGGACAGCGAGCCCGAGAAGCCCAAGGAGGTTACTTACGACTACTACGACAGCCTGAACAGCGCCGAGAGCGTGGATGAGTCGCAGCCGTCTGGGGACTTTGACAATCTGCACCCACAGAGCACCAGCCTGGCCGTTGATCTGAGCAAGAACCTGCTGCGCTTTGCCTTTCACGACGGCCTAATCGGAGAGGTGTGTCCCCAGGAGCTGGAGACCCCCTGGGTCCTCAACATCAAGAAGGGCATCCTCTCGGCCTTCCAGAACACAATGATGCGCTTCGATGTGGACTTCAACACCACAGAGACGGATGTGTCCGGTGAATGTCAGGTGCACTACGCCCTCGAGGCCACGGACAGTGTCTATGTGACGATACGCAAGACCAAGAATATTGCCAGCTGCCGACAACGCTATGCCACTCACTCGGTGCTGCAGACTACGCCCTACACCTTCCGCGATGACAAAACCATTTGGCCCATCCTGAACTCTCAGAGTTCTTGCAATGTGAGTGGGGAGATAGTCTCTCCTTTGACCCGAAATTAACTGTGATCTTTGTATATTCCAGCTGACTGTAGATCAAAGGATGTACCGTGAAATCAGCTGTCTGGAGACTCATCTCCTCGTGCCCTTCTCCAATGCCAGCTCGGGAGCACTAACCACCAGCCGCAGCCGATTGCTGCTGAAGGAGGAGGATAGCTACAGCGCCGGGGAGTTCCTAGAGCAGAGTAAGTAATAGATTTAACCCCTCTATATCATAGCTAACCTCTCTCTCCCTAAAACAGATACCGAGTTCGTGGAGCGTCGCGCTACTCTGGTGTTTGATCACACGCCTGCGGTGAAGCCAAGTCATGACGAAATCAAGGCCGCTCGCGAGCAGCTGTTGGAGATGTGTGCCGTGGGCTTTCCCAATATTCAGCGTGAGTTCATCGACGTCTTCTCGAGCTTCCTGCACACCTGCAAGAGCCTCGACTACAAGACGCTCTCCGTTTTGCTGCAGCGTTCGGCTGGCACTTGCGATCAGGGACGGAATCATGTCCTGGAATCCCTGCCGTACATTGGAAGCACCGCCTCGTATCAGGTGATGCGTGACCAGATTGTGGGCGAGAAACTGCCCAAGCACATGGCCCACAGCTGGATGACATCGCTGTCGTTCATCACGCGACCCGACGAGCAGACCCTCGAGACGTTCTACACGATTCTGGAGTACGCAAAGCACAGACTGGATCCGGAGTACACTCTGGGAGCGACTGCGGTGGTGCACAGCTACTGCAAGAATCACGAGGCTTGCGAAGAGAGCCTGCGCGTGCAGCAGATCATCAATCTGCTGGAGACAGAGTTCCTCAGCAGATTCCAAATGTACAAAGGCGAGCGAAAGCATCGCGAACGTCTGGTTGTGCTGCTCAAAGGCCTCGGCAACATTGGCGTCATCTCTGCAGCATTTGCGGAGCAGATTCAGGACATTATCCGTGACGATGCGGTGCCCGTGGACCTCAGACTGCAGGCGATACTCGCCTTCCGGCGAGCGGACTGCCTTAAATATCGAAGCTACTTCCTCGATCGCTATGCCAACTACACGTTCAATTCGGAGCTGAGAATCTACAGCTATCTGCAGGCCATGCGTTGCCCAGACTACATCTCCGTGGGCAGCATCAAGGCGATCCTCGATCACGAACAGATCAACCAGGTGGGCTCCTTCGTGTGGTCGCATCTCACGAATCTCGCTAAATCGAATTCCCCCGTGCGCATCGAAGCCCAGGGTCTGCTGCTCAACGATGAGCTGTCGGAGAAATTCAAGCTGGACATCCGCAAGTTCTCGCGCAACTACGAGCACAGTCTCTTCTTCGACGAATACAATTTCGGGACCACCACCGATGCTAACCTGATCTTCGGCACCGATTCCTATCTGCCGCGCATCGCCAGCGTCAACTTTACGGCGGATCTGTTCGGGCAGTCCGTGAACTTCTTTGAGTTTAGTGCACGGGCAGAGGGCCTGGAGGAACTGGTGGCTGGTGCCTTCGGACCCAAGGGACCCTTCAACGGTGAGCTGCTGCGCAAGAAGCTCTCCTTCCTGAACCGCTGGCTGGGCAACGAGAGCGCCGAGGAGGAGGACACCATCGAGAATCTGCTGAGTCTGGACAACCTCAGGCTCAAGCGAAAGGCCCAACAGGCAGCCGAGGCTGCAGTAGGAGCCGGAAAGGAGGAGGAAGATGAGGACTATGACTACGAAGAGGCGTTAAGTGGACCCAAGAGGCATAAACGCGATGCAGGAACAGCTGCAACCGCTCGCAAAGATGCCATTGATCGGAATGTGGATAAACTTGGCTACAAACTGAAGTACGACTACAGCAACCCGCGTGCCCAGTTCGGTCTGCGGGTCTTTGGCAACGATCTGCGGTACTACAATGTCGAGTCTCTGGTGGAGGTGATGGCCCTGGCCGCCCAGTTCAATCCCTTCGAGCAGGCCAATCGCGTGCTCTCCGGCAAGGAGTTCACCTACACAAAGTCGCGGGTCTTCCTCGATGCCTCCTACACGGTGCCCCTGGCAGTGGGTCTTCCACTGGCCATCCATGCCTTTGGGGCCTCCTCCGTGGACCTGCGTGTCTCTGGCAGCTTGGATCAGATGGAACCACCTACCGACTGGCACTTTGATGTGCAAGGAAGATTCAAGCCTTCCGTTTCGGTGGATATCATCTCCACAATGCAGACGGACATGTTCTGGGGTGAGTCGGGGATCAAGGTGAAGAGCAATTTGTATTCCAACTCGGAGCTGGAGGCCACCCTCAAGGTGCGAGGCCGCAATCTCGTTTCCTTCGCCTTCAACCTGCCGCAAGACAAGAACGAAATCTTCAGCGTCCGCTCGGAGCTGCTGGTGATGAAACGCAACGAGGAATTGCCCCAACCGGGCATACCCAAGCGAAGCTCAAACTCCACCTGCACTTGGCCTGTTCTCGATCGCGCCCTGGGCCTGCAGATGTGCTCCCATTACAGTGTGGCGGATCTGAGCAATGCCACGAGCGCGTATCCCAGTCTGCTGCTCGCGGGTCCCCTCAACCTCAGCCTGATCCTCAAGAAGTCCGATCTGAGTGCCAAGAAGTATGTCTTTGAGTACAGATGGGACCAGCATGAGCTGGACAACTTCTCCCTGGTATTTACAACGCCCGGTTCGAAGGTTCCGCGCGTTCTCGTGGCGAATGTCACGAGTGTGCCGCACGCCTTCAATGCCTCGGTGGCGTTTGTCAATGGCAGGAATCGCGTGTCCGCTGGCTGCAGCTATGACGGCGATCCAGAGTACCGGCGGCTGGATCTCTACCTCGACACCAACGGCAATCGATCGCTGGATCTCGGCATGGAACTGAGACGCCAGCAGGACTTTACAGCTTGGATCTACAAGCCACGAATGCTGCTGGCCATCAATGGGGTGAACATCACAGGCCTCGTGGGTTCCATCAAGATCAACGAGAAGAATGGCATACGGCAGCACGATGTGGATTTGTCCTTTGAGACAAAGAAACTTCAAGCTGTCGTGCGGGGCAACATTATCCAGAGCGAGGTGACAACCTCCACCAACATGACCATCAAATACAGGGTATGCTCTGTCTTTTAACACCCTCTTTCCTTCAGCTTTAATGTCTTAAATTCCTTTTACTTTTAGTTCCAAGCAAACACCATCGAAACAATCAACTTTGCGGGTCGTCTGATAAACAATGGAGACAGGGCCAAGACCGAGTATCGGGGCAACATGAAGCTGCGCACCTCAGCCTATCCGAAGCTAAATTTCGCCTCGAATGCCACTTGGCTGAGCCTCCAGGGTCACACAGAGGGTATGATCACGTACAACAATGCACCCGACTATGCGAATCCCAATTATACGAGTCTCCTGCGTCTGATCTTTGCCCGCTCCCAGTCGGAGGATCTCATTTGGGAGGGTTCGCGCACACGAGCGAGCGTCGAATTGAAGCTGCCTCGAGCGAAGATTGATTATAGAATTATGGTCAAGTAGGTAGAAAGTTCTCTATGTGTAGGATTGGCTTCTAAATCTTTACTTTCAGACACGAGGAACGCAGTAAAAATGGCACGGAGCATAACGTAATTGTGGGATTAAAGTACGCACCGGAAAAGGAGGTCACTGGCCTGTTTTCTGTACATTTGCCAAGGAGAAACCTCTTTACCATCGATGCCTACATGAATGTGACGGTGCCAGAGTTCAATTCCTGCACTGCCAGCTTGAAAGTCAACGAAAAGGCACCCAAGGAGTACTTGGTAGAGTGTCCCCCAGCCCACCCTCTAAGCCTTGAACTAATTCTAGTTTCACTTTTGTAGATCTTCATCAATGGTTCTTGGTTCACTGGACACTCCATTGCCCTCAAAGGCAACTACAAGGATCGCAGTTCGCGTGTTCAGGCGCTGCATCATCTCAAGCTGATTGTCGAGAGTCCCTCGTTCGAGGCCACTTCCCTGAATATTGTCTATCGCCGCAATCAGCTGCTCATCTTCTACGATCTGCAGGCAAAGTACGGCAAGGATCCCTACGGTCTGACCGTGCAGTATGCTGCGAATGCCCACAATCGCAACTCGAATGCCGAAGTGCGCTTCAAAATCAAGGAGCGGGACTACTGGATCAATGCAAAGCTGCTGTCGGAGCAGCCGAAACTCCTCCAACTGGAGCTGCACATTGACAAGTAAGTGGGGGGGAACATGAAACGTAAACAAACCTCAAATATTAATCAATTATTTCCATAGAATTCGAGATGTACACATCAAATTGGGTCTGCTGAATGTGGAGAAGCGCAAGGAACTTTCGCTGGAGCTAAAGTGGGATGCGAATAGGGATCCCAGCCAGAGGCTGGGCCTTCTTGTGGAGTACAACAATCCCGGAACGAAGCATTTCGATGGCAATGTGATGGTCACCTATCCCGAGCGAACCATCAACTTCGGCTTTAAAACTTTCACGGGTGGACCCAAATACTATGGCAAGGCGCATGCCTCGTGGTCAATCACCGATGTGATTGAATTCGAGTACGATGCAGGCATGCTGCCCGGCCAGACGCTGCACAATTGGGTGCACGCAGAGCTAAGAACACCGTTCGAGGGTTGGCGCACCAATAGCCTTCGGGCGGGGATTTACAACCAACAGAACCTGATCCTCGTGAACTCGACGCTCTTTTGGGCCGACGATCAGAAGCTGGAGCTGGGCTACAAGAGCGACTACGAGCTCAACGATCAGTTGATCTCATTTGACGTTCGCTTTGGTATCAACAGCACCATCAAGGACATACCCACGATCAATGTGAAAGTGATCCACTGGCAGGATCCGCAGAAGGTGGACACCGATCTGTATTTACGCTACAGCCAGAACGAGACATTCAGCACCTACGGCATGAACTCAAACTGGGAGATTTCGCGCACCAAACGCCAGCACAATGTCTCCGGGAGAGTGCACCTCGTGAGTCCCTTCGAGGGTTACCAGAAGGGCGGCCTCGTGGCCAGATTCTCGCTAAACGATCAGCGTGTGGTGAGCGGAGCAGCGTCCCTGAACTTTGACGTGCGAGAGTTTACCCTCACGATGGATGGCTACGTGAAGAAGTTCACGGACAACATGCTGACCATCAACATAACGACTCCTTTGGAAAAGTTCCGCACGATTAATGCTAGGTTCGGTTTGAACGAGAAGAAACGCCACGCGGTGGCAGAGGTGCGTGCACCCACAGCCGCACTGGGAGTTGAGGCTTTGGCGGACATCAAGAGTCTGCTGAGCTTCGATGTGAAACTGAGTGTGGCCACACCCATCGAAAGCTTCCAGCAGGCGGCAATTGTGGCCCAGATGAACGCCGAACGCGTGGACATGCGTGGCATGTGGAACAATGCAACGCTGGGCTTTACAGGCGTCTGGCACATGAACAATTTGACGGACTTTGAGTACTCGTATCTGGTGTTCACACCACTGGCTGGCTTCGAGGAGAACGGCTTCATTGCACAGCTGCTGAAGCGGGAGACATTCGTGTTTCAGCTGCATGGAAAGTTGTCCAACTATCGGCTGGGCGTGAAGATACGCGGGGAGCCCAAGTCGGAGCTGATCAATCAGCTGGGCAGCCACAAGATGCAGCTGGAGATGCTCTACGATGAGGACTTCAAGCCCGCGAATGCGGAAACGGACTACACACCGGATGCGGATGAGGAATACTTCTCGTACTTCACCTCCTTTGAGGTGGACTCCCTGGTCTGGCCCACCATTGTGGGCACTGTGGATATCCAGGAGATTATTGACTTTTATCTGATTGTGGGACACGTCCAGCTGCCCCAGGGACGCCTCGAGTTCAAGGATCGCCTTCACTACCCAGACTACCTGAATGTCCACAATCTTCTCACTCTGACGACTCCCTTTGACGCCGCGCGGGATGTCAAGTCCATTGTGGAGTATCACATCGATCTGAACTTTAATTCGTTCTACGAACGCATCAAGTTCAGGGTCAACGATGTCAGGAATCACATCCAGGAGCTGGGCTTTGAAGTAAACTACACAAAGGTGCAGGACAATGTGAAACCCAAGGCCCATCATGTGCAACTGAAGCTGACGACGCCGTACGAGCTGCTCCAAGAGATTGACATACGCGGACGCCTGGAAGTGGATGACAATGCGTACAAGGGGAACATCACCTCGATCACAGCACACACACATCTCTCGCTAGCTGCCTCTGTGGAGGTAAATATAAGTATATCCCTTCTAACTCTTTCTCTCTAATGACTCTCTCTTCTCTCTTTCAGAATGAAGACAACTTTTTGGAGACTGCTGTGGGCATACTCCTCGAGACAGATGTCATTCCGCACTATGCCTGCGAAGCGTACTTCAAGAAGGACTTCTCGGCAGCTGACAACTCCATTGACATTCGCTTTGAGGTCACCGACAATGGGACTGTCAATAAGCTGCAAATCGAAACGGATTGGCACACGAGTCCGCAGCATTATGTGAATGCCAATGGCCGGATACGCACCACAATGCTGCCACTGCAACAGGCCTCCACCTCGGTGCTGGCCACCAAGGGAGCCAGTCCGCAGCTGAGCTTCGACCTGCAGTTCCAGAGCAGAGACGGACAGAGCATGGCCTATGGCACGCGGGCCAACAAGAAGCAGGATGTCTTCAACATCGAAGTGTGGACGCCGCTGAATAACTACAGGAACATCTCGATGCATGGAACGATTGTGCGGAACCCGCGCGACGCCCAGCGCTACGATGTCTCTGGCTTTCTGTACAGGAACATGGCTACCTATGGCATTGCTGGAGCTGTGCGCATGGACGACGGCCTGCCCATCGATGCCACATTGCGTGTGCAGCCCAAGGCAGGCGGCAGGGACGGTGTCATCGAGGTGAACATCAATGAGGCGGGGCCGAAGAAGATTCGCTTCTCGTTCAGCGCCATCGAGGATGGCAAGATGTGCCAGATATCGGGTGGCTACAGCGTCAGTGACGACGGCATGGACTTCTCGGTGCTGGTGGAGAGCACGGAGCCGGAGATTGCGCGAATCAACTTCTACGGCACGTTGAAGCCTGGCTCTGAGCGGGGCGCTCTAGTGGCGGATGTGAATCTGGAGACGCCGTGGAAGGAGCTGGGCATTGAGTCGGTCCACCTACACTCGGACGTGGGCGTTCACTCAGACAGGGGCAAGATCGTGGGCGAGTACCAGATTGGGCCCTACATCGGACGCGGCAGCTGCCTGTGGTCGTGGATACTCGCGGAGAACCTGCAGCTGGTGCTCGAGAGCTACATGGAGCGGCCGAGTGCGCAGCCGCGGAAGGTGCACGCCAGCGCCAGGTATCTGAATCCCGGCAAGAGCTTCCAGCAGATGCAAACGGGCGGTCGCCTGAGCGTCGATTCCAAGTGGAATCTCGATGTGAACGGCAGCCTGCGCTACGCCTCTGTCGATGACTTTGAGTTTGGAATTCTCACACAGCTGCCCCTTCCAGTGGGAGATCGGCACCAGATCAGCGCCCGCTATAGGGGAAATGTCATCAGCCAGCAGTTTATCGATCCGAATCTGTTCTTGGAGGCCTCCTACGAGGCACTCGAGGCACAGAAGCAGCTCCTCTCGCGCATCTCGTACCGCAACGAGACAAACAACCTGCAGGGCCTGGCCCACGTGCAGTGGGGAGCAGTGAAGAGCCCCTCTGTGGTGGAGGGAGACTTCCAGCTGCTGCACAAGCAGGGCGTACGTCGGGAGTTCTACGCAAAGGTCATCACGCCCAAGTTCAAGGAGGAGCACACCTTCGCCTTGACCGGACACTACGACCAAAAGGACAAGGAGTACCACAATCTGGTGTGTGCCCTGGACTACCCCGCAAGTCGACGCATCAGCGACCTGGATGTGTCCTTCAATTCCCTCACGAATATGCATGGAACCCTCAACAGCACGACGCCCTTCCTGAATGTAACCTGGTTCAAAACCGACTTTGAATTTACAACCAAAAGGTAAGACTAAGATCTGACACTATTAACTGGATTCAAATCTTAAATTCTTCTTTCCTTTTTTTAGTGGTAAAAGCTATCGGTACTGCCGCTGCTTTTGGCCACAGGACAGCGCGTACTTTAAGCTGCAGAGCACCTTTAACAGTTCAGCGGACAACAGCAATCACAATCTCAATGGCAACGTGGAAGTGGAGGTGCCGCTGACTACGCGACACAGGGCAGACATTGCCTACGGCCTGCAGAAGCGTCGAAATACAGATTCGGGCAATGTAAAGGTTGTCTACAACGAACAGCAGGTGCTCGATGGCAAGTACAAGCGGAATGAGCAGCAAAAGACTCCCCTCTACAGGGAGACCACAGACATTACACTGGAGAACGATGTGAAGCCCCTGGGCATCCATTATGTCAACACGCGGGACACCAGCGATCCCACGGGCGTGCGGGACATAAAGCACATCGAAGTGTACGAACTGAGGAATGCCAAGAACTTCAATCTAACAGGAGAACTGCACACACGTGTCATGATCAACGGGCAGGACATCAAGTTGGTGGCCATTCATCCGAATCGAGCGGTGGTGCTGTACACCAAATACGAGGAAGTTAGCCCCGAAGTGGTGCGACAGCACACAAAGCTGGAACTATCCGAGACGGCATGGATTGGCTACAATCTGGAGCTGGGCAACTTTACGACGGTATGTGGAGCAAGATAATCATTCATTCCATAATTATTTATCTATCTCCTACTCTCTATAGGTTGGCAACGAGTCACAGAGCTTCGCTTTGGACATTTTCTACCCAAAGAGAAACCTGACGACCTCTGGGCAGTACTACATCACGGACAATCACTTCAACTCGGATCTGTCGTTGCAGTGGGGCGGCGGAGATCTCTACCAGCAGCCAAAGACGATTCGCAGCAATCTGCATTGGACGGCAGAGCCCCTGCAACGCGGCGATCGTGATCACAGAACATTCGGTTTATCCGTGGCACATCCCTACCTCGAGAAGGACATCAACTGTCGGGCCTCCTACTACCGCGGAGCGCAGGATCTGCTGCGTACGCACCTGACCATCGATTACTCGGAGCAGCCCGAACAGCTGATAGTACTCGGAGCCCAACTGCGTGATTTGTACAGCCAGTTGGGGCACACAAATTACACCTTCAAGATTTACGGACAGCATCAGGCCTCGGAGTTGGATGTGCAACTGAATGGCACTCTGGCGGCACGCAATTCCTACTACAAAACAGAATCGACATCGCACTACAAGCGTGACATCTTCCCCGCGCGATACGGCAAATTCCTGGCCCTGCTGGATCTCAATAAGCGGGAGCTGGAGTACGAGCGCCAGTCGCCGTTCCATGCCGTGCGGTTGCATTTGCTGCCAACGTGGCAGTATCCTGTCTACGGACTGAATGCCACCATCTGGGACACGCCGGACACGAACCACACAGGCTATGTGTATGTGGATCTGGCGGAGAGGTTTGCCCGCATGGACTTTAACCTCACGGAGGATGCCAGCCAGAATCTGCAGATGGTCGGCTACATTCCGGACACGCGCAGTGGCTACCTGGACATTTGGCGGAACTACGACGAGATACGAGTGATCGATGTCAGCTCCTATCTGAAGATGAACCACTCGCGCCTCATCACCGGCCGCTTCCACTGGCGCCCGTCCATTCGCGGCGAGCTGCGGGAGAAGATCCATGGTGTGGGCAACTCTGTCTACAGCTCCTTCTCGGAGGGCATTGACTTCTGGATCAAGTCCATCTACACGGAGACGGTGGAGTCGGTGGGCGTGGTGTGGGCCACGGCACGGGAGTACAACAAGGAGTTCATCGAGGACATTGGCCAGCTGAGCGTCCTGGAGGAAGACCTGAACGACCTGCGGCTCTTTGTGAACAAATCCTACGAGGCCAACGACTTTTACATCAAGCACGTGGTGAACTTTACGCTGACGATACTCGACGAGCTGGCCATCAGGGATCACATCGAGTCGCTGCCAAAGATCTTCACGGAGCTGTGGCAGGCGATGGGCGACTCTGGCAAGGCGCTGCGCAACAGCATCGTCTGGCTGATTGAAACAATCAAAACGACTTACAACAATCTGCTGGAGGCTGTGAGCAGATTCTTCCACGGCGAGAGCCTCAGCTACGTGTCCACGCTGATGGAGAAGGGCATCGAGAAGTACGACAAATTCGTGAAGGAGTTGCACATAAAGTTCATCAAGTACATTGAGAATCTGTGGCACAAGTCGTGGACCCTCGCGGAGAACCACTGGAAGAATGTGCTGAAGCGCTTCGAGCCGCACATGTTCAAGATGATCAGCTTCATCGAAACGACAGCGTGGGATCTCAGCAAGGAGGTTTTTGACTTCATCTACAAGCGAACGAATGAGCTGGCAGAGTCGCCGTACTTCAACAAGGTGTCCAGCTTCACGGCGGATGCGGAACGGCTTTACAGGGACTTTAAGGCCAACGATGCCATCACCAACATCAAAAAGTACTCGACTCTGGCGTGGAATTTCGTCAAGGAAAAGTACTTCAAGCTGGTGCCCTTTGGGGCAGAACTAAACGAAGTATTGACCGAGATCTGGCAGGAGCTGAAGGAGCTGGAGAAGATCGAACAGGTGCAGATCATGGTGCAAAAATACAACGAAATTGTGGCCAAGATCGACTGGGTGGCCGATGAGCTGCAGCTCGAGCATCGCCTCCATCAAGTGTACGGCCTGTTGAGAAATAAATTCAGGAATTACGCAATGAATGCCCTGGAAACGGCGGACATGTATCGCGAGGCCAAGACCAAGTTCGTGTTCGATCCCGAGATGGGTATCATCGATTTGGAGCAGAAGCTGCCCATGTCTTGGCACGCGTTCAACGAGACGCCCAAGTTCGAGGAGATACCGGAATACCAAATGCTCTCCAAGGTGCAGAGTTTCTTCTCCGAAACGAATTCCTCAATAGTCATGAAGCTCTACAACATGAGGGCACATCTGGATCCCAAGACATGGCTTCCACCGTATTATTGTGAGTTTCTAGAATGGTTTGTTCCTTGGAAGATTCCTTATGTTCTTTCCCTATTGTCTAGCTCGCGCTTTACTCATCGATTCGCGGCACTACATGACCTTCGATCAGCGATATGTGGGCCTCAATCTGGACTTTGATGCACTCGCTAATCGCCAGTGCAGCTACCTGCTGGCCCACGACTTCTTCAAGAGGAATTTCACTCTACTGCTGGAGCCATCATCACAGAGTCAGGGCCTCACGCGAAAGCTGAGCTTCATAGCCAATGGACAGCTGATAGAAATCGATCTGGCCACAGATGTGAGTGACAGTTGGATCATTTTAGACCATGATATTCAACTCTTTTCCTTCTCTAATCCTAGCACATAAGTGTCAATGGCAATCCACAACCGATTCTGCCGCTCAAATTGGGTGCTGTAAACATCCACAGGGAACTGGATGTCCTCTCCATCACCTCGGACACACAGTTCAGCCTGCACTGCAACGTGCAGTTTGATCTCTGCTGGTTCGAGGTCAGCGGCTGGTACTTTGCCAAGACCGCTGGACTTCTGGGCACCCTGAACAACGAGCCCTACGACGAGTACACCATGTCCAACAGTGTGATTGTCAATGAGACGCAGAGTCAGGCATTCACCGACTCGTGGAGCCTGCAGCAGTGTCGCCAGACGCAGCCGTCCGCCAGGCCGGCCATCACCAAGGAAGTGAGCGAGACATGCAGCAGCTTTTTCCGCACTGGCATACTGTCCACCTGCAGCGCTGTTCTGGATCCCACTCCCTTCTACGAGATGTGCCTGGATCTGGGCATGAAATCTTCGCCCATCCGCACCGGCCATCCGGCTGTGAAGGGAGCTTGTGCCGCCGCACTGGCCTACATCGAAGCCTGCACGGCCCTTAAAGTGCCCATGCGTGTGCCCTCGCAGTGTGTCTTGTAAGTGATTCAATCTACCGTCCCACAGTTGCACTTTCTTGACTCTGTTTTGTGTTTTCCCTTAGCTGCCAGTTGGCGAATAGCTCGTATGTGCCAGAGGGCACTTTTATGGAGCTAACAGGCACTGATATTCCACACAGCAGCGATGTGGTCTTCATTGTTGAGGCAAAGGACTGCAATGCCAATTTGAATGTGTCCAAGAACATTATGACTGTCGTCGGCAGCATCGAGGAGCAGCTACAGGCCGCCGGACTGACCAACAATCGGTGGGTAGACGTAACCCTTTAATCCTCTGTTCTATATCGACTCTGTTCTTTCCTGTCCTTGCAGCTATGCTGTCGTTGCCTTTGGTGGAGTTGCGCCATTTGACCGAGCACGCAGCATCATTTACGAGCACAACGAATTCACGGCGAAGCCGGAGCAGCTATCGGATTACTTTGGCCACATCAACACCGGAAACGGTAGCAGCAGCGACATCCTAATGGCCATTTCCACAGCAGCCAAATTGAACTTCCGCCCGGGCGTATCGAAGACATTCATCCTGCTCTCCTGCAGCCGCTGTGCCGCAAAAGACATGCGCTTCGACTACACCTCCATTCTGCAGTACCTGCTGGAGGAGGGCGTCAATCTGCACATTCTGGCCGACACGGAATTCGATTTTGAGCGCAGTCGTAAGCTGCGTCACTTCTTTGGCATGGACCGCGACCTCGTCTACTCGAAGCGCTTCCCCGAAGGCGACAACGAGACGCGAAAGCAGGTGCACATCCCCAAGAGCAATCTGGGCATCTGCACGCCCCTGGCCCTCGAGACAGAGGGCTCGGTGTTCAGTGCCCGCAAGCTGCAGCCGGAACGCAGATATCCCATCAAACGATTCGCCACAATCTTTGCGAAGCGCGTGGCTCTCAGTGCCAAGCCCATTCAGGGTCAGACATGCGAGTGCTCTGCCCACAACACGGGCGTCTCCTACGTGGCCTGCTCACCCCGCACCCTGCCCGAGGAGAAGGGCAATCTGGATGATTATGTGAGTGTGGGATAGCCCCGAAAATTACTCTAAAGACTGTAACTTGACTCTACTTTTCTCTTAAAGGATGACTTCAACGACTGGGAATGGGATGATGAACTGGATGCAGCGGCGCCCTAAAGGAAGGAACTTCTGCTAGTGTTTAGTAATCCACAATTTAGTTAGAGAGTTTTGACTAGTTTTGGCACTATGCCATGGCATAACTAGCGGACATATTTTGTAAAAAATAAATCACATTTGAAAGCCATTTGTTAACCAGTTTTCTATGCGCCATGCGGCCCACTCTTTGGACTCTGATTAAAAGTTGTCTGACGGGAAAATGCTTTGGTCTGGTCTGGCCTGCTTGGACTATCACTTTTCCAGCTGCTACTGGGTGCTGCTACTGCCACTGCCACGGTTGACGGAAGCAATTGGAGCAGGAGTACGTGCAACAACCTTAACCCTAAAGACTGGACTCCATTCACTTGATATCCACTTGAACGAACGAACGACTCCACTTGATACCCGCTTGAACTCAATCTGCCTACCTGGCTGCCTGTTGGTATAATAAACATTTTCCACCTGGAAAATTTGCACAATGGAAATTATGCGAGCGAAATGGTAATGGTAATGCAATACTTTCTATTTCGATGTTACATCAGGGCCTTTTGGCCTTCCGATACCATTGCGAATCTTTCACTTTTGGGCGGCGTTTCGGTTGTGGATTTTGGAGGCTATAAAAGCCAGCGGTCAGATGGCAACCATTCGCATTGCTCAACAGAGTTTCAGCCACACAGCACACACAACAGGATATACAGGACACAATGTGGAGACTCGTGAGTGCAGTATAAAAGCCTTATCCGGATAATTTCCATGTCTTTTCCATCCTTAGATATTGATTTGCGGTCTACAGATGATTTGTGCCTTGGAGCACAGTGACGAAGGATGGTCAGGCGGGGATGGAGGCAACTACGGTGGCAGCGGTGCTACTGCCACTGGCAGTGGCAGTGGGAGTAGCGGCGGAGGGGGAGAGGGATACTACAATCATCATACACCCACCACATATTCAGAGATCTCCAAGCACGTGCCGGTGCATGTGATCGAGAAGATTCCGCTGCCCATACCTCATCCGGTGGCGGTTCAAGTGCCGAATGTGATCCGGCTACAGATACCCGAACCCTATGCCGTTCATGTGCCCGTTCAGCAGGAGATCCAAGTGCCAGTGTACAAGATAGTCCCAGAAATAACCGAACGGAAGATACCCTACACAGTGGAGAGACCCTATCCCGTTGAGGTGGAGAAGCCCTATCCCGTGGAAGTGATCAAGCAGATTAGGATTCCGGTGCCGAAACCCTATCCCGTACCGATAACCATCTACAAGCATGTCCTGCAGAAGGAGCATGGCTGGTAATGAAATAGGAGTTGAGTACAAGGGTTAAATCTCATGTTTAACGAGTACTACAAAACGATGTTACTACATATTTAAATACAGAGTTTAAGCAAACAAAAAAACATTTTTTTGTTTTCAATGAAACTTTATACAGCAATCCTTTAGATCATTATCTAACGATACTTCAACTTTCATGGTAATCGGTTGACATTTACGCACGCTACCATTAAAATTACCCAAGGGTTGTGTTCCCAGCTGGGTTCCTTAGCGCTTCAAAGTTCCGTTATGTGTCGTGTAGAATGTACAGTTACATGTGTACTGGGAAAGAGCTTTCCTGGAAGCTATCCTTGCCAAAAACCACAGCTTTTCTCTTCCTTTCTCGCTTCTGCAATACATAATGGCCGTATACAAAGTGCGTATACACAAGTACAGTAACACACACACACACACACACACACGAATAGATGACACACACATGTATAGGGAAAACCCTCCCAAGTTCGTTAAACTTTTGTGGGAATAGTGGGATTGACGCGTGGGGCAGGCTTTTCCTCAAACCGATGACGTGCGCACACTCAGCCCAACCTCCCCCCTGCCATGCCCTACTGCTACCTGGACTCCTTTTGCGTTTGCTATATTTGATATCCTTTCTGTCCTTGACGCTCCGGACAGAACAGAACGAAACGGAACGCTGCATGGGGTGCAAAAAATGTCCGCGATTGTCAAAGCAATCAATGATTTCCATTTGTTGCGCACATACGAATGGGAGTCCCTCACCCTCTTCAGCTCCATCTACTCTGTCCATCGCTCAGTCAGTCATTCAGTCATCCAATCAGTTAGTCAATCAACCGCAGCAGCTGCTATAAATTATTTATGCACAACTTGTAGCCAACAGAATGTACGCAGAGTGTATCCAAAAAGGATATGTGCGATGGCGACTGACTCCGGGACTAATACGACACATGCGACGGAGTACGAGTGTGACGATGTGTTTGCCTACGTGTTGGGAAACTTTAATTTTCCATCTGTGTGTGGATAATATGTAGTTATCCTCACCGTCTACAATCTACAATCCCTTCCATTTGTTCCCTACAAACTTACCCGCTGGGACGTCGCAGAAGCCTCTTTTGAATGCATGCAAAATGAACGAGCAGCAAAGACTTCCTTCGAATACGAATATATTATTCTGGGTATAAAGTCAGGCCACAAGTTTTTCCTAATTAGATTTTCAGTGACCCACCCCAGCCCATGGAGGGTACTTGTTGGCATAGAAGTTTCCCCACGACTTTGCCTGCCATTAAATTAATTAGGAAAATATGAAAACTGATTTCCCACATTGTGAATATTGGATATTCGATGGGAATCGATTCAGTTTTAAACGTCGCCTAATGGCCACAAAGTGCAATTGATGTCTTATCCTCTCCGTTGTCCTTCTGCTGCTGCTGTCAATCCGAGGACCTGCAGTCCAATCATTTGGAAATTTTCGTAATTGCACTGGCAGTGGGAAGAGCATCGGAGCTATCAGTCGATAATTGTCATGCGTGTAAGTGGGAGGTGGGTGTCCTGCGGTTTTAAAGGTCATTAAGCCAGGACACAGCACAACAGAAAGCGATTGACATTCGTTGGGCGGGACAGGGGGCAGGGACTGGGGCGACTGGGGGTAATTAATATGGTAATAGCCTTGAGCAAGGCGTTGGTGGGGCGCTCTTCTGATAGATTTCCATTCAACAATTATCCTTTGAGAGAGCGCCGCTCTCAATAATTACGGTTTATTATCCATCGATGGAAATCCCATTTAGTTAAGGGATTTCTCTATATATCTAACTCTATTGTTAACCCCATTCGTATCCCCCCAAAGAGGATTTACATCCAATAGACGAGTCCCAATTGAATTCATCTGTGGCCTAAGCCGTGCCATCGATTGGAGGCACACATGCCTCGTTCTCATTCGAGTAAAATGCAAATTAAATTGTCGGAACATTTGGTATTACTCGTACAGCAGCAGCAGCATCAGCAGCAGGAAGAGTCGCAGCCAAAGCTCTGGCTCTGCCCTGAAAGTCTGATGCAAACAAATTTACAATCCTAAGCTCATGCGAGGATACACAGAGGATATACAGAGGATACATACAGGATATGTGTGTGCCCAGAATTTTGGATTCTCACGAAAGGGGGAAAAACTTTTGCCCTAGCAGAGAGAGAGAGAGAATTGCGATTCGTGGAATTAATTTGAGTTAATTGATTTTTCTGCCAGGAGCCGACGGGACGCCGCCTTTTGCCTTAGTCTGTGCACGTGCAAGACGTTCGTTCTCCCTTGGCCAGCAAATCGAAGAGGAAAAGAGGAAGTGGAGGAAGGCCTGGGTGAGAGCGGAAATTGACAACTGCCTCGAGTGTTGAGTGCTGTAAGGGAAATACATTTCCATTCACACTCTTCCTTCATGCGCCCCATAGAGATGTCAATGATGTGCCGGGAAGCTTGACAGCTACGGTCTGTGGTGGGGTCCTTGATGAACTTCCATGGTAGGGAACTTCCTTCTCTCTCCTCGCACTTCATGTGCGGATAAAAATAGACCAACTCTGACAGAGTGGATGCCCCGTGTTGTGACTGTGTCCCTGTCCATGGATTCGATGACTAAAACTAGCAGCAGCAGAGGAGCAGCTGAAGAGCAGCTGAGGCGCAGCTTAGGCTAAAGTATTATTAACGCCGGATTAATCAATTGCCCAGCGACTCGAGAGTTTTTCCACCAGCATCCCCACATTCACATTGTTTATTTTTTATTTATATTTTTAAGCATTTCAAAGGCTACACTCAGCGAAACATAGCCACGCAGAGCTCCTCCTGTGTGCTCCTTCTGTCTCCTGATGTCTAATGAAGTGTAAAGTGGTGTGAATGCATGGTAGAACCATCCTTTGATGGCGCCCAGTCCAATCTCCCTGCCCCCCAGTGGAATACATGTGAAAAATCCCTCTGGCAAAATTATTGATTGGCGTCTCTGTCTGTCCGTATGTGTAGGTGTATCTATGTGTAGGTGTGGATACAAGTACTTGTCCCTCGTGTGCTGCCGCTGGGCACAATTTACCTCTTATCCCACCCTAATGTTATAATTAGTTTGCCCAACAGCCAATGCCTGATGTCCATGTCCATGTCCATGTCCGTGTACATGTCCATGTCCGTGTTGCATGTTTGGGGTTCCCTTTCTTCCAGAGAAAACCCTCTGCTTCCTGCGCTATAAATAGTCGCCATTGAAGAAGCACCAAGGGGACCCCAACCAAGAATAAACATTAAAAATTGTATACAAAAAATATGAATCAATGGGAAAAACACAAAAGCCAAAGCCAAAGCATCCTTCTGCCTGTCTCTGCCGGTTTTTGGAATAATGACAAATCCCCAGCAGAGGGTAAAAGTGAATGGAGGAGCCACACTAAAGTCATAAAAGTCGCGTGGACCAAATTAGGTAGAGCTCTGCTCTGCTCAGCTCACTGTTTGCCATCCTCCAGCTTCAGTCTCCCTACTTTTCCACATCCTCCTACGTATTTTATGTGCACAACAATTTTAAATGACTTTGAGGAGACGACCCAGGAGGACACACACAGAGAGATACACACAGTGCGGATATACAGAAGCGGCAAACGTAAGTAACAGATAAGATTAGAAGCCCAAGCCCAAGACCAAGACCAAGCTCAAGCCAGTGACAACAGCCAGCGACCCGATGGCGCTCCTCCACGCCCCCTATTGAGTGTGCGCTCTCGCTTCTACACTCGAAGAAAGAGCCCGAACACAGCCATGGTATCCATCGCATTTGTTCTGCCAGAAATGTCTCACAGTGCAGGCCGTAAGCGAGTCAAGGTTAAGCTCCAAAATCGCTCGAAACGAGCCTCAGACTCAGGCACATGCACAGGCACAGGCACAGACACAGGCCATCAAAGGCAACAAATATTTCCACTTCTTTTTCTCACATTTTCCATCTTTGGTTTTTCTTTTTTTTTGTTTTGCTGCTTTACCGTTTGCTGCTGCTGCTGCTTTTGTTTTGTTACGGATGTTGCTGCTGCGCGTGGCAGGGAAAACAGCTGGCTGGCTCGTAATGATTACGAGAGTTTTATGAGCGTTCGCTGCAAAAGGGTCTCCTACCCTACCTGGCAGCAGCCACCTCCCACCCCCGCAGCACTCTATCATTCGCACATCGTTGGGTAAAGTTCGGAAGCGTTTATTGGAACGCCTGCACTCCCTCCTCTCACCTCTCGCTTCCACAGAGATGGAATAAAGTTAAGCGATTATGGGCCAGAGCCTACTTCTACGATTTGTTCACTCCCGCCCGGTAATGGGAAACGGTAGGCAGTGCAAAGACTGTGGATATTAAGAAAAATATATGTGCCCGCTATAAAAAGTAATGCAAAAATCTAAAATGAAACGTTTAAGATTCAGTTGAAAGCCGTTGCAAAATGTAAGCACTTTTTGGAGTGAAAAATTCATTTCAGTTTTTTTTTTTTTTGCAGGTGGAAAAGAAATCTTTGGGATTCACATTTGGTTTATATTTTTGTGTGGGTTTATTCCCTATATTCTCTTCTCACTTTCACTTTGATTTATGGGCAAAAGTCGTGTTTATGGTGTGTCGCAGAAGGTTTACTTTCATATTCTGTCATTTTCTGTCCCCGTAATTCTGGCGCCACCTTGCTGTTGTCTATTATCAAAATTGTGTCTCTTATATATGTATATCCTACCACTCCCTCCTGTCTTTGTCCTTTCGTGCAGAACTTTTGCACAGCATTTGGGTTGCGTGCAAAAATAGCCCAAAAAAAGAGAAAGAAATAAAAAGGAAATCTAAATGAGAAAATGTTTGTGCGGAATGGCACATAAATCAAAGCACAACCCCACACAGATCCATATATACACATTTATATACATATATAATGTGTTTGGATATGTATATGATGCATGTACTTGATGGCTTTGCATTTGGCAAAACTATTTAAATATTATTCCAAAATGAAGGGCACTTCCTATCGCACTTCCCAAGGTCCTTTCGCTCGGTTCGTTCGGTTCGAAGTGCGTTGTTATCGTTCGGATATTTGCATGGAACATACACAGAAATATATTCATATACAGACAGATCTGTTCCCGTGTGCCTGGTGTGATGAGAAGGCATTAAAATATAACCTTGAGAATGCCAGACACGTATTCCTATACCCCTGCCACACACTATACTCGGCAGCACTCAGTCAGAGCCTCATAATGACAGTCATCCCTCGCACTCTCTATGTCTCTGTCTCTCTCGCTGGCTGAAGAGGAGCTTTAAATCTTGGTTGTTAGGGTTTTCGCGGTCTTTGCAACCCTTCAGAGCCCTGGAAAGTACCTTCAATTTAACGTTCGAGCGGGTTTTCATTAGTTGGGATTAGCTGATCAATGTTCCGTGTCGGGGCCAGGGAATACCCTGACTACAGTTGAGGCATGCCCAATCTGCCAATCCCCCCCTGTTGGTAGCTAATCAATCTTCATGTAAGAGCAGAACACTGTTGGCTGTCTTTAAACATCCACCACGTGGGGGCTGTGCCGCTGCTGCTGCTGCTGCTGTGTGTCCTTCGAACCAGTTTGCCAGAGCTACTTTTTGGTGGCACTTCACCTTCGTGCCAGCCTCTTCCACCCGCTCGTCTGCTGTGGCAACTATCAGTGTTGAGTGAAAATCGCTGATGCATGGTGGAGCGGCAGTGGCAAGGCAGGGAAAATACATTTTTCCAGCAGCAACAGCAGCAGCAGCGGAGAAAGCAGCTTAAAGGTTGTGTTCGTGACCTTTGCCAGGCGTTTTTATGGTTGTGTCTCCAACGTTCAACATTCAACGTTCCAGTGCCCGCCTGCGATTGCTTTGCCTTGCTTTGCCTTGCTGATTTGGCAACCTCACACTTGCCACACGCCACAGACGACGGGGTGGGGCAGGGACCCCTGCTAGTTGGTTGAAGACTCGTGGCATGCCTCGAAACGTGCCACGCTCCTGCCACGCACATTTATGCTTTCTTTTCTATATAAAGAGCGAGAGAGTGCTGCAGCATCTCCGTGCCCCAAGCAGCCACTGCTGCATATTGCGTATACGCATCGTTGTCACAAAATTGTTGCCACAATTCCTTTGCAGCAATCAGCACCATTTGACCTTTAGTTTACTTGTGATTTTGCTCTGGTTTTTATTTCCTGCTGCAATCTGCCCGCCAATAAATAATACACGTGCCACGAAAACTTTCCTCCGGGCCAAACTTTTCTGTGGCATTCGAAATTGGTTTTTGGGGCTTAAATTTATCGCAAATTTCAGCTCCAATTAAAGGACACACACTGCAGGGCTGCAACCATTGCAGTATTCTGTCCGTCGAGACATTTCCTAATTGATGTCTTAGTCCCTGTAGCAGTGCGATGTGATGGCTGATTGATTCCAAAGTGCAGACAGGTCCAAAGAGAGAGAAAGAGAGGTAGAGACTCTGTCCTGCTGTTGCATTCCTTTGTTCCATGAACATTTTGCTGGCAGTGTCACCTCAGAGAGGCCTGGCCACACAAGATTGCCTCATTGCCACATTGCCTAGGCGCCTCCTGGGCCCATTAATGGTCTCTCTCTAGGCTTTGCCTCGTTTTATGGCTGCCACGCAGCAGGGGGTTCTGCGGCTAGTAATTGATATTAGGACAAAAACGAGCCTAATGGGACTCCAACCCCCCTCCTGCAAACAAAAGCCGCAGAAAGTGGATTTATTTTTAGCCACAGAGAAACTTTTTTGGGTCTCATAAGTTTTTACGATCTCGTGAAATTACAGAATATGAAAATGAATGGATATTGGAGTCGTATAGAGAGCTCTGCCATTAATAAACTAATCCCAGCGGAACCCTCCATAGATTGTGGAAGGTTCTGCGTAAATCAATCGCAGGGATCGAGGGGATCTCCCCACCCAAAGAGAAAAACCAAAAGGAGACCTTCATAATTCACAGAAAAATCAATTTGTGGCATCCACAGTCCAATAAATCACAGGGAAAAGGTTACATAAAGTAAAGACTCTGGAAAAGCTTGCCAAAAAAATGAGAAAAAAATCTAAAGAAAAGAAAAGAATGGGAAAACTTTGCAAATAAATGGAACAGGGGACAGGGAAGCCTTACCAATGGCTGCACTCGAGCAGAAATTATCAACTGCAGCCGGCAGCGGCAGCGGCAGCCGGATGATGGCCTCAAGGTAAATCCAACAAGGAAGCTGAAGCCAACAGACAGTGCAACCAGCCAAAACGGATGTATCACCGCACCATGCGAGTTCAGGAAGCACGCAGGCAGGAGGTGGCACGTAGGAAGCCAGCAGCCAGGAGCCACGAGCCACGAGCTGAGCGCCTGAGCCGATTGGAGCCTCCAGTCAGACAGACGGACGCAGAGACATCCCCTGGCAGGGGCTGCCATGACGTTGCACATGCCATCTGCGGTCTGTGCAGCCTTTAAGCCTTTTTAGTGACTGCTGGTCTGAGCCGATAAAACGCTTGACTGCTGCCACTACCCAATGCCCCATTCCCATTCACATTCTCTGCCACATGGCATACTCAAGGGTACCAGTTTTGGGGGGCAATTTGTGCGCAATGGACACACGCTAATGAAGCAAACCGAAAAGTGTGCGGTGGTTGGAGTTTCCTCTGGCCGTTGCCGGCGGCGGGTTCCTAATCCTTGACACGTGTTGCCCAAATATACACACACAAATAGAAAGAGACAGAGCGGGCAAGAGAGAGAGAGAGAGAGAGAGACAAACAGACTGCGAGGCATTTGAAATGCGTTCCCACAATTATGGAAATGATGTAAATAAACATAAAAGATAGACAAACCAAACTGTGAATGCTCTTACAAACGAATTTACTTAAATTTCTGAATGTTTTTTGCTGCAATTAAGATGACTATAATATTCTTATATGTTCCTTTAGCAAGGGTACAGCAAAAGGACATCCATAATGGCCAGCATGCTGATGGCTTAGGCAAGAAGGGAATGCAAAGTAACGCAAAAAATGGTCAACAGCACAAGAGACCGTGAGAGAGAGGCAGAGAGACTAAAAACAGACCCCAGAGAGTGGCGGCATCCCTCCTCCTGCATAGGCAGAACTCATCAGGTTTTGTGGTCAAAAGTAAATAAAACAAAAGGCGAAAGCAAAACGTACCAAAAGAAATGAAAAATGAAAGACAAAGGAATATTTAGCAGAGAGCAGAAAAAAAGGTTCTGTTCTCTGCAGAGAGAGATGCAAATTTGGAAACGTATTAGTCGTTCGAAGGGATTTCCAAATGAATTTAAAATCCATGTCCAGTAATCCCCCCCAGCTGCCATTGACAGTGGACAATCGACAATCAAATGCTGTCATCCCAAGCCCTGCAATCATCGAATTGGCCAGTCAAATTTTCCCAATCTCCCAGTCCCTATCTCCGACCCTGTCCCTGTCTGAGTCCATGGTCGCTGTCCAGGGCCAGCTGTGGCCATACATCTTGGCCGTGATTGCATTTCAATATGTTTTGCCGGACACTCCAAGGGAAAGCCAGAGAGCCGAGAGGGAGCTGTGGCAAGTGCATGGCTTGAATGTTTGGCATTTGCCAAAATCCCAACCCCAAACCGAGGGAGGGAAGTTCAAGGGCAATTATACAAATGCAGACCAGACCCACACTTCCATCCCACGCTTCCATCCTGGTACTTTTTTGCTGGTACTTTTCCATTCAAGCTGCGCTGCGGCCGTGACGTTTCGTTTATCAACAAAAAAGGGAGCTCTAATGCGTCGCAGCCCGAAAGTAGGCAACGGATGCCAATGGGAATCGCTCTAATGCGTCGCAGCGCCAAAAGTGGGCTACGGGGAGTGGGCTGAATCCATTCAGTCGCTAAAAATAAAAGCCCAAAACGGGGTAAGGAAATGAATGACGCATATTACATTGAAAGCGCTCTATAAATGGCCACAAACTAAGGGAAAGGATAAGGCAAAAGGGAACACAAGCCAACTCGTTTGCTGCGGAAATGCAGCTGCCAGAAAATAAAGATGGAGGCAAATACTAGTGCAAGAGTCGGTAGAGAAATGAGCTGCTAATTGCGTGCCCAAAGGGAGGGGCAGGCACACGTTCTGAAAAATAAAATAAAATAAAAACCCTGACCAGATGCGGCACAAAGAGAAAATTCAATGGAAGAGAACGGACCACAAAGTGCTGAAAAGCAATGTAGAGCACAGATGTAGATACAAGTGTAATGAATGGGGCAGCGTCTGCTACGAGTACGAGTATATAAAGGTACATTAAGATTAAATACTATACATATGTATGTAGGTGTGTATGTAGTGACTGTAAAGGCAGCAGCAGCACCAGCACCAGGGCTTTTAAGATACGAACCAACAAGGAAGGCCACGGATACGGGGCCAGAAAAAACGAAAAAAAATAAAAATTTTCAACGATATTTTCATTCAACTAAACATTAAATAAACGTAGTTTTGTAGTGGGTTTTGTGCACTTTATTAATGTAAAATGAAGTAATTCCTGCAGATGATATGTAGCAACACCCAAAAAATGAATAAAAATCACTTCATTTACCCTCAATATGTGCACAAAAAGTGCTCTAATAGGATCTGTGTATAGTGCGTGCAACCCTGAAAAGATTATTCCAACGGGGTTCCGGCTCTTTTATTTTAATATAATTTCCTTTAAAATAACATACAGAGAGAGAGGAAGAGAATACTTTTAGTATTTTAAATTAATTAACATGGCCAAAAGAGGCAAAAATTGTCTGTGGCAGAGACAGAGTGAGAGCGAGAGAGGTAGAGAGAGAGAGAGAGAGAGTTGGTATGCCATTAAGTGCTGCTGCAGTGGCGAGAGTGGGTATAGCCAGCCGCCTGCCACTAGGGCACGAACATTTTGAGCCAACAAAGGGAAAGAAGAGGAAAAGTTTTTACTTTTGGACCTCCTGCCGAGGGCTGAAGCGGCAACAATGTTGACGACGAGGACGACGTCAACAGAAAGTTTCAGCTTCGCTGAATCCTGAAATTTGTGCAGCTTCAGCTTCGCCTGGTTGCCGCTGCTGCTTGTTGCATGTTGCAACGTGTCAGCGGCACAACAGGAGACACATCTACGCCAGGCCCCTGTTGACAGGTCGCTACGTGGACGTGGACGTGTACGAGTGCGTTTGACAAACGCCCCCATTGACGTCATTAGAGTTAACCCTTGTCCAAGGCCAGCCAGCCAGCAGCCAGCAGTCAGCCCAGCATTTGGGGACTTACAACAGGTACATGCAGAGTGGGTGGAATGTGGCGGGAGTGTATAGAGCCTCTGCTGACAACGTCAGTTGATGTACAAAGCTGCAAAAATGCTTTTGTGGCTTAAACCGTCGCGTCCGAATGGAGCCATCGAAGCGTGCCAGGGACACGAGGCGACACCCCATGTTGCCCCATGCTCCATGCTCCATGCTCCATGCTCCACGCTCCATGTTGCAGTGTCAATCCCATTCCGTCGCAGAGTTGTGCTCCCAGCGGGAGGCTTTTGCCTGATGGCTGCAAAAAGCAGCTTAAACGGCAAAACGATTGGAATGACGATAATAATCGCATCGCTCCTGCCCAGAGAGGATTCCCCCTAGGGAAGTGCATCCCCCCGGGGGCTTAACGATGGCCATTCTTCTGGTATTTGTGGAATGCATTCCATTATGTCATCCGCAACAGCTGTGACATGCAGATACATTTGTATCTCTCCATCTGTGTGACAATTAATGGGGAAATTAGCAGCCGCAAAAGGTAAATATAATTTTCCCATGCCGCTCTCCCGCATGCCACTCGTAGTGCACTTGGCTGCAAGTCCAAAGCGAATCGAAATTCGGCCACAAAAATTAATTTCCTCAATGGGGTGGATGGCGGGCGTGCTGGCAGGGGGTGTAGGAGGAGGCAAAGACAGCGACAGAGACGGACAAGAAGTCATTTGCGTCAACCATCCGTCCTGGCAGCTGACAGCAAATTCAATTTGTAAATTTTCATCTCATTGTTGCTCTTTGCCGTAGTCGAGAGTGGTACAAGTGGGCGGTGGGGGGTCCAGAGGGTGGTATGGTTGGCCACAAACGGCTGCAGCTGTTGGCAACAGTCACACAGGCAAGAGAGGCAAAGAGCAAACGGAAGAGCAGCAGCAGTGCCATCCCAGAGACTTCTCCTTGTTGGCGGGCAGCTTGGTTTCAATTGAATCAAATTCAGTTGAAATTGTTCGATAAAGTAAATTCTCCACAAGAGATGGAGAGAGAGAAAGGTCATCAAATGGTAGAACTTTTAGAGGGTATTCCTTCATTACATTCAGCAGACAATTCCGAATTCAGTTGATAGATGGTTAGACATTAAGCAAATTGAATTAAATTCCATTAAAATTAGTTCATAAATCTAAGAGTCTGACGAGATACCAGCTAGTACTCCCTCTCTCAGTGTTTTTATTCTCTTTGTGGATTATCTAAATTAATTTTTCCACACGTTTATAGATGGCAGAAGACAATGTTTTTATTTGCGTTTTTTGTTCGCACTTTTCATTCGAACGAAACGAATTGACCTTGTAACGAATATTCGCAAATTGCAGTGGCAACAAATGCAACACCAACATCAAAAAACTGCAACAACAAAAGCCAAAACGCTGCACACGACATGCCACACACACACACACGCGACTGCATCTGTATATACTCGTTTGTGTGTCTGGCTGAATGTCTGTCTTTGCGCTCGACAGGCGCTAGTTTTAATGCTTACATAAAGTGGCGTGCTGAAAAGCTGAACAAAAATATTTATATCCATAGAGAATCCGCCAAGAGAGGTGCAGAGGGGGGGGGCACACTGAACGGAGTCAAGACTGCAGCGAACTCTGGCGGTATGGCGTGCCTTGCCCGCTGTTAAGTATTGCCTATAGCCTATAGACTATAGTCTAGTATATATCCTCTGGCCACGTGCCACCTTTGATTGTTTGATGGAAATCTATAAATGTTTTCGAGCACTGAAATGTGGTTCAAGGTGCAGCTACAAAGGAAATCTAATAATAATCCCCCCAATGCCTACCGTCCTATTGGATCGATAGAGGAACAATTATCCGCATGAACTTCTCCGTAATCCGATAGAAGACCAATTGCATTTCGAATTAATTTAAGCATCCAAATCATTCAATTTTCCAGTCATTCAACTCCGCCTGCAACTACGGGGCGTATGAGTAATTTGTCTCGCAATTAATTAAATATACGCAACAATTTGGATGGCAGCCATCAGAGAGGCAAATATGCAACAGTTATGGGTCAACAGACACATAATATGAGAGAGACAAAGGAAAGTGGAAAGGCAAGAGAAGAGGAAAATCAGAGATCAGAACTTGCAGCTGAAACTGAAACCCAGCACGACATCACAGCGGGCGGCCGCCCCATCGCCACTTCTCCTGACGTTCTTCTCCTCTTCGAAGCGCAGCTCCGATGGGAACGAAATCCGAGTTCCGTTGCATCTTTACGACACGCTCCAGCTGCCCCAGAAGTTGGCCATTTAAGTGGTCGACACTTGAGTGCTATTTTGGGGCACTGCCACTGTCACACAGTGTGCCACTCGCCAAGGGTTCTCCCGATAAGAGTCGCTTCGAAATGATTGCCACACCTTGCGACTGCCTTGCCACTGCCTTTCCACGGCTGCAATGCTAATCAAATATTCGGTTCGTGAGCTCTTCTTCGATTAGAGTTATCAATGGATAGACGGAAAAGACCCAAAACTGGGCCGGAATCAGATTTAGATGAGTCCAATAGGTGCATAAGCCAAAACGAGGGCGTGCGACTGCCGACTGCTTATCGGGGGATATAAATTAGAGGGGAAATTATTTATAGACAGAGACCAGAGGTTGACAGTTGTTGGGGTTTATTCATGGAGTGGTAGATACTATTACCAGAACTAAGGGGTAAATGTATGGGGTTAGAGGCAGTGGCGGCAATTCATATTTGTAATTTGATTTGAGCACTCAACCGAAATGAACAGAACAAATTCATTTGCCGCACAATTTGATGTACGATTAAGTTTTATTATTTCTATTTTTACGAGTAGCTAGAGCTACGCTACGTCCGATCTGTGAGCATTATTCTATAGAGTATTCTATAGAGCCATAGTGCCATGCGTATATAGAGCTGCCGTTTCGTAATTACCAGCAATTTGTATTCACTTAGCATATGAGCACACACAATGGACACGCAGATTAGATTGCTCTTGCTCACAGATATGGATGGATAGAGATATGCACACACAGATACACAAAAACTAGTGGGAGCATCGTTTGGGAGTTGCTTTGGTTGGTGCTTGGGAGATGTTTGACAACGCACTGCCCCTGCCCATGCTCACTGTGCGTGCCCCAACAGCTGAAAATCTGTACAATAAAATGAAACTGAGATTAAATATATACAAACAGATACGATATATACGATATATGTGTATGCTTCTCAAGCCAACGTGAGCGTCATATTAATTTATGAGCTCCAAAAAATTTGCCATAAGCCAGACAAGAATTGAGCAAGTGCAAAAAATACAACAGAGAGGGAGACAGGCAGAAAGAGCGAAGTCGTCATCGTAAATTCGTGCACAAAGCAAGTGTAAATGTATCTGAGACGAGTATCTGGCGTACTGTAAGTCCGCCTCTGAGTCGTAGTCGACGCTTTGTCGCCATTTTTGGCCAGTTGCAAGTTACGCATTTGTGTGTCGAAATCGAGTACGAGTACGACTGTCGAATGCTTTGCTGCTTGTTGTGCTCTTTTTTTGTGTCACTGCCCACAGAATTCCACAGTCGAACACAACAACAAAAAATCACAACATTTCAGCAGCACTCGCACTCGATTCGATTTGGATTTCACATTCACGCTGCGACGAGGAGTTACCAGTTTGTGTCTGTGGGCGTTTATGTACAAATGTCTATGGAATATTTAAATATCTGTGGCAGTGGCAGAGGCAACATCAACTTTTAGCTCAACCTCGACTTGCACGAGATTCGATTGCAGACTTCATGGCACATATCCAATACCCAATGTAAATGGCTTTCCAAATAATGTGCGGATTTATAAATTTTAGAGCAAACTATACCAAACACACACTTTAGATAAACACACCAGATCCCAGAGCCAGCACGGAACCAACACCCCAAATAAGACACACACGCACTCACAGATAAACAGATACACACAGATGGTACGTAATGTACAGAGTCAGAGTCTTCTGTGTGCAGAGTGAAAATGTGGTGGTACGGAATACCCAAAGAAGTTCGATATCAAATTAAAGCAAGGAATAATGTGGAAAATATCATTAACATCACATTCAAATGGGATTGTTAGACAGTTAACTGAAGGGAAAAACTCTACCGGTAATGATTGGGAATATTTCTGCGACACCAAGCGAATCCTGTTACGCTCGGAATCCGCCAGAGACGGTGCCATTCTCCAGCCCAACCAACCGAGGGGCGCTGCTGCATGACGCAGGAACATGAATGAAAGATAGAGGTGGTAGAGCGAATTATAATTCGAGAAGTGAAGGAATAAAGTTTCTAGGGGGGGGTTGGAATTAAATAAAAGTTTGTTCGATTAAAAAGACATTTACTATGGAATTATTATTATTATTATTTCTATTATTTTTATTTCGGAAACGTTAATGATATTCTGATTTCGATACCGCCCAATCTTCAGTTCGTTTTCCTTTTTGGCTGCCTTTCAAGCACTTCTCTCTCCCTCTCTGTGGCGTTAGTAGACGGCAACGGCGCTACATTTAATCTAATCTTTAAGCAAATAAATGGCATCACACACACACACACACACACACACACACACACAGTGCTGCATATATTCCGATGTAGATATGATTGTTTGTTGTGGGTGTCGCCCAATCTCTGCCTCTTGGCGGATTTTCACTCGGATTGCGCTCCTCGGGCGTGGTTTTGGGTTGCGCGTTGAAAGCGCTAAAATCACTTTGCAGCCACCGCCGCATGCCGCTGCTGCCGATGACTGATTGACTTTTAATTGGGGATAATTATAGATGCGATAAGCGGTTCAATCTATCCATCCAACCAACCATCCATCCATCATGCCCAATATATAATTGTATTTGGACACGCTCTTCAATTACAGACCTATGACATTTTCTCTCTCTCTAGGGGACATGGGAATCGATATTTGCATGGGAACGCATTCCCCGCCCATACCCCTGAAACCAGGAATAAAAGAGGTAACTCCTCCCTGCTCCTATCGCCTGCAATGCCCTGCCCGTGTGTGGTTGTAGTCCTTCACTCACTTTTACCACATTTCAATTTCCGTTTTTTGTTTTATGGCTGAAAGCATCAATTTTCGTTTTATTGATTTCGATTTTTATTGTCAACAAAAACAACATCATTCAATGGAATGAAAATGGAAGTGGGAAATGGGAAAGCGCGGCAGCACGGCAGCGGCAACAGCAGCAGTCAAATCGAAATGCAAATGGCTGCCGAATTACAACAGCAAAAGAAATGGTTAGATATTTTTGGTATCGAAACATTTGATACTCTTCCGAAACAGATACAAATACTATATAGATACAGACAACGGAAGAAGATGGACTAAGCTTCTGGTTGCAAATGATTGGATAATCGTACAGAAGTCGAGTCTGTAGATGGTTCCCCCTCAAATTCTTAATCCCCTCTGGAAGTGTATCAAAAACGAATGAGAACTGAGCGCACAACAGCGGACACACCACTCACGACTGCAAAAGTTTTCATAAAATAATGAAAATAAAGAAAATTCGCAAATAAATCCAATTAACGCCCGTGGGTCAGGGTCTGGGATATACGGTTTGGGCCTATTTTTGACCTAAACTCAATTTTGGTAGCATTTCTCATTGCCCTTACCAATCCCAAACCCAATACCGATCCCCATCCCTATCCAATCTTTGCTTTTCACTGTTCTTTTTTGTCTTTGCTTTCTTTTCTTTCTCTTTTCCTTTTCCGTTGCTTGTTTTTCGCCTTCTCATTTGCATTTTCGTTTCATTTGCTGCGAAAAACGGAAATGATTATCTTTAGGCCTGCCTCTGTTTTTCCAGCATTTTGCAGACAGACCGCTCCCTCGGGTCTGGGGGGTCACCTTCCAAGGGAGGAGGCCAAAGCAGGGGATTTGCATGCTACTTTTTGGCCAGATTAACGCAGCTGCTAGCCAACAATTTGACAGATCGAAAGATATATGCAAATGCACACACACAGCTATTGGAAGAGCTGAAAAATGACGATGGAAATCTCACTATCTCACGTTTATCTTTCGACCTGTATCTGTGTATCTGTGTATCTGCATCTGCATCTCCACTTCCATCTCTAGCTGTATCTCTTTAGATGCGTAAAATATTCCCTCTCTCTCTCTCTCGATCAATAAATTTCGGTCCATTATGGTTTTGGCCCAGGAGGGAGGCCCGTACCGGACCATTCATTGCTCGATTTTATGGCCCAGATTATAATTCTTCCTCCAGCTCCTGCTGCCATTACGCATACGCCTTGGTTGTATGTGTGTGTGGGTCATAAAATGTTTGCGAATCATAAATAATTGTGCATTAATATTTATGTTTTATACTTGCCACATGCCACAACGAGAGGCACACATCAATTGTACGTTTAATTCGGAAAATACATTAAATATCGTAATTTCTCTACCATTCACAAGGCTTCTCCGCTCAACAACAACGGCTGAAGACGGACCCCACTTGACCTGCAGTTGAGTGAGGGTTAAAAGGGAGCAACGGGTAGCCGCCCTTCCTATTATCTGTCCTGTGCTAATGTATTGGGTTTCAAGGATACGCAAACAGACACACACACACACACCTTCTAGCGAAAAGGGTAACAGCTGTCAGCTGTGGTCAAGGATTTCAAGGTGTGTTCTGTGTTCAGTGTTCCGCTGATAGTTGAGCGACAGACAGTCCCCGCCAGCTGGCATTACGCATGTAGACATCCATTCATATATTCTTGCCACATGCCACGTGTACGTCAGTGGCTTTCCATGCGAAACATATTGATATGCGTCATTTAAACATTTTCCAGTGCATTCGCATCGAAATAATTGACTTAATTAAGTATCCCCCCCCCCCCCCCCCCCCCCCCCCCCCCCGCACACTCACCCCTTGATCAATTGATTTATCATCATTCTCCACACCACCTTTTGTCTCTCTTTCGTACAATCGAGATGCCATTTTTCATGGCGACACCCCGACACCTGCATTCCCTTCCCTTCGCTTCCACCTGTTTTGCGGTGCGTTGCGTGTGGGCCGTGAATGAAATTTGCAGGCGGCCAAAGTTGAGCATTCGCTTCATTTGTTAGCCAAGTTCTCAGCTTCACGCTTCACTCTTCAGTCTGCACTGTTCTCTGGCCTTTTCAGTTCTCTATCCCATCCCATTCCATCCCAGCCCTCCCCCTGCTGCCTGAGTAGTAATCGAAAGTCCCATTGCCCCCTCAAAGGCTCGCTGAAGCGTTAGAAGCTGCTCCACTCCTCGGTTCAGTTAGCTCAGTTAGCTAGAGGCAGGCGGTAGAGGCTTTCCGACAGTTCTCTCAACTCACAAACACTCCACTCCCTCCCTCTGCTCCCTCTGTGTAATTAGCAAAGTTTCCTCAGGTTGATTCTCAACTGTGAAAAGTTATTAAAATTCGCTCTTAATTTAAGCAAACTTTTGCCATATTGATTAAGAATCTTGAATGGGTTTTGATTCACCAACTGATTCGCAGCAGAACGCGAAGAGAGAGAGAGAGACAGACTCTTTAATGTATCTGATGTATTCCATCCTCCAATGGGAATAATTCTCGCAGTAGATTTTAATCTCATCCATATTGATGAGGGGGCCAACTATTTGCCAGATTCTCTGCCAATCAATTTCGCACTTCATCAATCGGAATACGTATACAGAATGCCCTCGGCTGCCCCTCTTTATGTTTATAGTTTACTTTTTCTTCCATTCTTTCATGCGTTGGGCCACAATATTATTTATTTTCTACGCATATTTTGACGCCACTGACGCGTGTAGACCGTGTGCCAACTCTTTGCTCTGCTCTATCCTCTGTGGTTGTTGTCAATTTTAGTGGGATTCATACGGTTCAATGGGTTCGTCTGACTGACTGTCTGACATATGCAAATGCCATCATCGAAGGAGAGGCAGGAGAGTGGCGAGGAGAGTGTAATACAAGTATGATAAAGTCGTAGCCACAGCAGAGGAATCAATCTAACAATTTAAAGCCACGCGCTGCTCTCTCGACGGCAATCAATCTGTATGCCGGGGGGGCAATGTGTGTGCGGTGGATCATCATCTGTTGCGGCTGCTACTTCAGTCAGGGGGGAGTCAGAGACACAGAGAGATGTATCTGGGAGAGGGTGAGCTAATTAACGGGCAGTCGACGGAGGATTGAAAGCAATTGAAAGCCAACGCCATGAGCTCATCCACAAACGATACACCACACACGATACAGTGGGAGTGGAGATACACTCGGGAACTGACATCGTAGATACTCTACAAATCCGTGTTTGCTCAATTAAAGCGGTGCCGAGTAGTCGTAGGCAGAGACAAATCAAATTAGGGGCAAACACGTTTACCGTTCTTCGCTTTTGTCCCCCTGCCGCGCTTGAGTCTTTTCATTGCTGATCGCTCTCTACGTTCACGGGAGGGGGGCAATTATGGCGACATCCAATCGACAACACTCATACGCCGTGTGCTCCATGCATTTATCTCAATTTGCGAAATATACAGATACAGCCCCACTGATTCGGAGTGTACGTACGGCCTGTGGCCCATTGACGGTGCTCGCTCGCGTGTTAACATCATTTCTAATTAACCGCAAAAATAATATCAGAGCTCGGAGCTCAAAGTGCGTTTGAAAGATTCTTAAAAGTTTATCTCTCTCCCACCCGAAGAGTGGGGCTTCAGCTTCGTGAGGTTAATGTAACCTAAAATACTTGATTTTTCCCCCTCTTTTTGGGATCGATTTCTGTGCACCTTTTGTCATCATATCTCCGTTTTGTTTTGGGTTATGGTTTCCAATTCATTTTTAGTATTACATTGACTGGAGCAAGTGTCATCCTTTGTGTGTGGCCAATTAATGGACTTTTGTCCTTCAAAATATTTCTGCGCATTAAAATCGATCCAGAACCCAGCCCCAAAAGCGTTGGGCTGTTGGCATTGGCGGACCCTGACCGACGAAGAGCAAACAATTGTAAATTGTTGTGCGACATTTCTGTCTGTCTGTTTTCTCTCTGTGTGTTGCTTTTGGGCCACGTTCCTTAATGACTCGTTCATTGGTCTCTCCACCTGGACGACACTCCCTACACTCCCATCAGTCGCCACAGAATTATTTGCATTAACATTAACGTGGAGCATGATTCAGGACTCTGCTGAACACACAAGACTGAGCCTCATGGCTGAAGCAAAATAAATTTGATTGGATCAAACATCAGAATTGATTGATTGATGGCTAAAGGCAGAGTTGGACAAGTAGATCATGGTCAAGGAATGGCTAGGGATAGAGCATCTCTACTTCTACCTTCCCTTGTTAAATTCCTCACTAATTCGTTGGCAACCGCAAAAACATTTTCGCTCAATTAACTGACATGAAAATGAATGAATATTTCGTACAAATCATTTAATGACACTCAATAAATGTGAAAAATGTAACATACATAAATATATATTCGTGGCATAACACAGCCAAATTTTAAACACAAAAACGCGAAGCCAATGCCATGCCATGCCACAAATGCCGTAACACTTCATATAACCCTCACAGACACACACACACACCGGTAGATACTGTATCTGTGTGCCCATTTCCATCCGCTGAAGCATCCCTCGTTCATCCGTTTCCCCCATTTCTTCTCATGACTGACACGACGACGTCGACGACGCCCCCGCGTCAAAATCGAGGCAAAATAAACACACGTGTGAACATGAATTGAATGGCTACCCAAGAGATGCACTGAGATACTTCCCATAGATATGTACAACGGACGAACCGCCAGATGAAGAAAAATCAACGCAAAATGAACGTAATTGTCACAAATTTCAACTTTTGTTAGAAGGGGTGTGGGAGCGACAGACCTGCCTACACATATTACAGGGGAAACTCCTTGGGTAGAGTCGAGAGTTGTACTTGGACCACTCTTAGTTACCTGTTGGGAAGCCCCACCGTACTAAAAACATTTCTTTTTGGCTTAGATGTGTGTGTCTGTGTGTGAGCATGTCTCTGTCTGTACTCTTTTTTTTCGGGAGCCTCTTCTCCCTCGACGCAGGCGCACTTGCCCCCCAAAAAAAAACAGGCGGCGCTTTTTTGGGTAAGGCCAGAATGATTGAATGACCAACTGACAGTCGGACCGACTGGCAACAAGTTTTTGTTGTCCATTTGGCTGTGGATGCTGTCGCTGTCCATGCCCATGCCCTGGTCCTCCCCATCAATTAATACCAATTTGAGGGGACAAACAGACAGACGGATGGGAGAGAGAGGCAGGGAGAGCTACAGCCCAGAGATGGATAGAGAAAAAACGAAAAGTAGTGGAAGAAGCAAAATGGAAATGCACACACAAAAGAGAAGAGTGCCAGCAAAACGTGTCGGTGGCTGAGAAACATTTCAATCAGAACAACAATGTCATAAACAAATTAGCGGCTACTGCCACTGCCAGTGTAAAGCAAATTCGAAATTAGAATCTTTGATTTTCTACTCAAGAGCTAAACATAGAATAACCGGTCGAAAAAAGCCTCCAACGCACTCGGAAATAATCAAACAATTATAAGGAATATCCAGAGTAGAAATATATAGAATTTTAGCTTAAAATATAGATAAATATTACAGCTAGACATGGGCAATTTATGGGAATAATAGTCTGAAGAAAAAGTATCTTTCCGTTCCCTGCTTATCCGTGAAATATTCCAATAAATATTTCCCTCTATAAAGTGTTTATATTTCCATATCAATTGTTTGCCTATCGAGTTCTTCTAATTTGTTAATAACGTTTTTTTTTTTCTTGTTGTTGCCAATAAAATTTCAGTTTATGGTTCTGATAATACAATTATGTGTGGAGCTGTTAAAGCAAACACATTGCGAACAGATATGCATACGAGTATATGCATTAGATGGGAATAAACAGCAGTTGTATATATAAAGGTATACAGACAGACAGATATACAAAGATAGACAGACAGACAGACAGACCCTGATCTCTTGATTCCGCCTGTTCTTTTTCTTTATTTTTAATATTCGGGTTTTTATTTATTAAATTTATTTGTTTGTCCTCAACATTTTGCTGATTTTTTTCACCTCTTTTTTATATAAATAAATAAACAAAAATACGAGAAATATTCAAGACTAGACTCGCATTTGATATTTCAGTTCAGTTAGAAGCACAATCTGTTGACTTCTCTTTAGCTCTTTTTTTTAAGGCTAATTTTATTTATTTTCATGCGTTTGCCTATGGGATTGTGTGTGCCCGGTCTAATTTTCAGACATTTTGGCCATTACTCATGAGGGAATTAGCAGGCAAGCAGAAGCTATAATGGAATGGGAAGCAGTGAATTAGTTAGCGGCAACTTCGATCTATATCTACACTCGTTCCGCATTCAATTTGCATATCGAGATATTACTCATTTTGCACTTGGCAGAACAGACTCTCCATCGGAGTTCGCCATCTAATTAACAGCGAATTCAATGGAATAATTGCACAGGCATTTACAGTCTGGACTGGACCCATAAAAGTTGTACTTTACGAGTGCCGCCGCCGCCGCCTGGCATGGAAATGCATTCGTAACTCCCCGCTGTGTGGGGGAGGCATGGGGGTGTCACACTTTGTGTGTGTGCAGCCAGTCGGAAAATGAAATCAAAATTCAGTTGCAGCTCTGGACTCTCGCTCTCTCTCTCTCTCTCTCTCTCTCTCTCTCTATAACAGTGGGCGAGTGCAATGCGAACTAAAGCAATGTTAATAATTAGCCTGGAAATTGTACAGAGGGGACGTTGAATATCCGTTGGATATCGTTTGGGTTCTGATGATGCAACGTGCAACGGCAACGTGCGCTGTTCGAGCAGGGCTCGAATTTATTATTGTTACACATAAATCAATCAAAAAGCAGTGCACTCTCTTTTGCTGAAGTTTCTTCGCTGTTTGCTCCATTTAAAAGTTGGTTATTGAATCGACATTTAATTAACGTATCTACCACCCTGTCGTCAGACCCTTTTCTACTATATCTAGATATATTTACATACATATGTATGTGCTATATGATGAGTGCCCTGCCCTCGGGTAGAGAGCGAGAGAGACAGAGAGAGAGTGTGTGTTTGCACAGCTGCCGCTGCCACTGCCGCTGCCAACACTTTGCGGGAATATATCTAGTCGAAACGGTTTGAGATTCGGAATGCTCTGTGGCCTGAACGCTCTGAAATTTAGTTTCATGATTAATATAGATTTAAATTCCCCCATAAATGCCTAGATAAATTATGCGCCACATTTTATTGCAGATATTTTTGCTAAATGCAAATATTTCTCATGAATTCTTTTGCTCTGCGGTTTTCTCAGGTATCTCGCATGAAACTCGAACCAGAATGGAATGGTTCAAAGACCCTGTCCCTGTGCCATTAGCTGTCCTGGACCTGTATTCTGTATCATCGCTGTATCTGTATCTCTCACAAAATGTATTTTCTACTTATTTTCCAATTACCAGATCCAATTGCCTGCCACGTACACATTTGCTGACACATCAGAAAACGCAACAAAGACCAGAAACACAGAGGGAGCACAGGGGCCCCTGGTCGGTGCCACATGCCACATGCATACTCGTATAGATTTCCTCAACCACCACAAATTGGTTGGCCATAATAGCGTACAGGGGGTACAGGGAGTAACGGGGCTTAGCAGAGGGTGGGAATCTAATTGGTAGGACGGCGACACATTGAAAAGTGGCCATTGCCTTCTCTCTGTTCTGTGGTTCGTTCTCTCTTTCTACTTCTCCTTCTCTGGTTTTTGCAAGCCAAGCCAGAAAAACAATCATCCACCCGCAAGAGGAGGAGAAGGAGGTCAAAGGAGAGGAGCACTCATACGAGTGTACAGTGAAATAACCACAAAAGACACGTGTACCAAACACAGACAGAGGGGCGGACACGGGGAGCATTCTACCCGCAAGTATTCCTTCAATTGATTCCAAAAACTATTGATTTGAAATAAGAAATGGAAAACCTACAAATGTTTTCTTTTCCTTTAATTTGCGTCAACTATGTTTTGGATTTCCCAAAATCTCCTCCTCCTTCCATACCCCCTTTTGGGGGTAATCTATTTGTGGAGAAAACTCCTCTTTCATGTCCCGCGCACACAAAGGAATTATTATTTTGCGTCTCTCTTACGCTCTCCCTCTCTGACTGCATAAAGGAAAATTCCCTTGCCCCAGGCCAGGCCCCACAAACACACAGAAGCGCCACACACTCAAATCATAAAGCCGCTTAGCGTTTGTTCCCACCAACTACCGTGCCCCAATGTCCTTTCCTGTCCGTACGTATCCTGACCTAAACTTAAGGACAAACTTGGCGAAAGGAGCAGCAGCATGGCATGGCATGGCATGGATGGAAAAGCCAACGCCAGAGTGGAGCTAATGTGAATGTTGGCCGAAAAAGTGTTGCTATAAATAACCTCAGACGACTACGTCTCCTGTTGTTCCTTCCGAATGGCTTGCCATGCCATGCCCTAACCTCACATTCCATACATACATACATACAAATTACATATACATGTATGTGTACATAAATATACATATAATGCGGGTGTTTTTCTCTCCCGTGTGTGTGTGTGTGCGTGTGTATCTGTGTTATATGGCATGCACACACGCCAACTCTTGTCTGCAGAGACCACCCACCCCCCGAAAAATCAAGGAAATACAAAATAAAACTGTTTTCCCCTCTCACTCTCACACTGTGGGCATGTGGAAATGTATAAAGGAAAAGCCAACGGCAAGTGTGTCAAAAGGTGTACCTATCGTTTGGTATCGTACGTTATGTATGGCATGGAAAAGCGGAAGGCGAAAGAAAAACGAAACAAGCCCAAAAAAAATTATGCACAACTTTTTGACAGTCCCGCAGTCCTTTTTTTACCACTACGATTTTACCTCTCCTCTCCGTATTTTGTTCTTTTTTTTGTTTGTGGCAAGTTGTTTAGTTTTGTGTTGTCTAGTGTTTTGGGGGCATGCGAACAAAAGTTTTGGAATACGAACTTCAAATGATACGGATACCATGTGGCATGTGTGTTTGGGGCATGCTCAGCATGAAAAATAAGTCTGAGAAAATGGAAAAATGATCACTGTGTGATTATTATTGGATTGCAGCCGAAAATGAGTTCCATCGGAGTATTAAATTCAATTAAATTCTAATTCGCTAGATGCCTGCCTAGAATAAACACAATATTCTATTAGGAAAATTGAAACGGAACAAGATAATATTTACCATGTTGCAGAATTTGGTTAAGCTATTGCCAAGACAAATAAACCCCGAGACTTACACACGCTCTAATATACTTACTTATAGATACTTACTTATATATTCGTCAGATGGGATTACTATATACACAGTCATGTGTGTAACGATGATGTCCCGACATCTGGCGTGTGGCAGTGGCCATGGCAGGTCTCCTTCGGTTGAAAGGAATTTCCAGTGCAGATGTTTTATACTTGAGAATTTCATCCATGAAATTCCTTTCACACATTTCGTAGGAGTCGCTGTCGTGACAGCAGGAGTTTCATTCCATTTCCGTTTCCGGCCCATCCACCCCCTAGAGAAAATCTTAAAGCAAATCTCTACCCAAGCAACACATCAATGAGAACCCCACATTTTGTGTATATATTTTTTAAGGATTTCAAATTCATTTTATTGGTTTTTTTGTTTGTTTGTTTTGTTTCCTTTCTTTTCCTTGTGTTTTGTTGTTGTCTCTCTCTCCATCGTATTTTTTATTTGTTACTTATAATTGTTTTACTTTTTGTTTTCGCAAATTTGTTGGATTTTGTTGTTGTTTTTAGATATAATTTTTTGTTTTTATTGTATGCTTGTTGTATGTGTTTTGTGTTTTGTTTGTTTGGTTGTTTTTTTTTTGTAAGATTTTGATGATCTTCTTTTTTGTTTTTAAATATATACATATATATATATATATATATATATATATATGCACTTGCTATATAAACTTAAATTTATCAACTAAATTAAATAATTTGTTTGAATTTTGTTTGCGTTTCTGCTCCTCCTCGTATCCTCCTCTTCTTATGAATATACATATATATCATTATATATGCGTATATTTATCAATAATCTGCACGCACACACATGTGAAACAACGAAAGACGAAAAGATCTTCCACTCATCTTACTTGTTTTTTAAATAAACTAATCGAACAAACTGTTGGACTGAGGAAGGAAAAGTTCCAGCAACAAAAAAAAGATAGGTAGATGGATAGATTATATTAATAATTAAATACAGTTACAAATTAGTGCACAATATTCCGTTTAATACATATTAAAGTTAAGCATACAGATCAAATCATTAGTCAGATAGTAAAGCTCTTCCAGATACTTTCAGATCGGTAGATCTTCTGCTGCAGTTACCGTAAAAAGTTAACCAACACAAAAGACTAAAACACACAAAAAAAAAAACAACTAAAATTGCACAACTTCCTCTTCTTACTGCACATATGTTTCTTGTATATATATATTTTAAGTTATATATTCTCAATATTAAATTGTTATTCTCAGACTACTACCATACTCGTACGACTATTTTCCATATATGCATGCGTGTGTGTGTGTACGGGACATGTGTGTGTGTGTGTGTGTCTCTGTCAGTGTGAGTAAAGAAAAGGACTCAAGAAATCAAATCATCAATCATATATGTAATATGCTTCTGTATCTCTATGTATGATTAAATGGTCATTGTGATGTGTGAACATTTCGTGGCTGCTAGAAACTCCTGCTTCTGCTTCTGGTTCTGCTTCTGGTTCCTCAATTGATTTCGGTGTCTATTTAGTTTTTAGTTTTATTTTTAATCGTATTTACTCGTATCGTAGTTACCATTAAATTTAGCTGCTTAATTTGTATGCCTATTTATGACTTTTGTCTCGCAACTATAGTTGAACAAATATTTTACTTGTATATAATCATCGTAGAAAACATAAAATGTACGCGTATATAAATTAATTTTTATTCTTTTTCTTTTTACGACTCTATCTCTCTCTGTGACTCTGTCTTGCGCTTCACATCTCATATCTCACATCTCTTACTCACAACAACAACAACATCAAAACGTAATGGGGAAAAAAGTTTTCACTTTTAAAGAAATAAATAATAACAGAGGAGGAATTTTTTATAAAAGAATATTTCTGCCTAATAGAAATTTCTCCTTTATTTTGTGCACTTTCGCACATAACAAAACAATAATAAATATAAACCAATCGACAGCTACCCTTTGGCATGACTATACCTTCTGCATCTTCCATTTTTCTTCTCTATTTTTAGTTGGCTTTTTGTCTGCATCCTGCCATACCTTGCGCCTGATATTCGCTTCGCCTTCACGCAACTGCTTCAAACTTTCGACATTTTTGCCTGCGACTTCTTCTTCATCAATTCTCTTTTTAATGCTACGTTTTTACGATTCCTTTACACACAAATGTTTTCAGTTTTTTGTTTTTTGTTTTACGTGGCTTAAATATTAAACATTTAGATTTTATTTTTGTTTTTTTAATCGTATATACCTATATATTTCTTGCTGCGTTTTCCATTGTTTAATTTGTTTCTTTCTTTTTTTATCTTGTTAATATTCATTATTTTAGAATCTGAGTAGTTGTTGGTGTGGTTCCTTTTGAGAGTTGTGGATGTTGGATGTTGCATGTTGGATGGATCTCTATGGATAACTATTCATGTGTTTGCGGTGATGGATTGATTTTAGGTGCCACTGACCCACTGTAGGAAAGGGGTTTGCTGCACGTTTTATTGTTGCACGTCGTCGCTGATTGTACAACATTTATATATGTATGTATGTATGTGTATGCATGTATTATATATATAAATATCTAGAGACATGTCTACACGAGGCCTACACACATATCGAGAGCTACAAACACATGAACGCAAGCGGGGCGCGCGCAGAGGCATCATGCTGTTCAGGCGCTGACCAACACTGTCTGTCGACGCGCAACTCTGAATCTGAATTTCACTCACTAATCACTTGACTGACTGCCTGTCTTTCTCTCCGGTTCTCTCCGGTTTCAAGGGGTGACTTGTTCTCGCGCTCTCTCGTATCGCTGATTCCTCATAATTATTTTCAAATATAAATATTACACCATTTATTTATCATATGATTTGCCTGCTGCTTCTCGTTCTTCTCTTTCTTTCCTTCTTATTGTTGTTGTTTTTTTTTCAAGCACACTGAGTGCGCCATAATTTTTTTGTGTTAAATTTAACCTTTTGTATTTAATTTAAAAATTATTAAAGCGTTTTTTACTCTCAAGTTGTTGTTGTTGTGGTGGTGGTGTTGTTGGTAGCTTCCGCTGACTGACTGACTGACCGAATGATCGATAAATCGATTGATTGAACGATTGGTCGATGGATGGATGGATCTGTGAATCTGTGGATCGGGGTTCATCGAAATGAAATGTGAAATTCTTTAGCCCTTGTTTTTTTCTGGATGATGATTTTTCTCCTGGATTTCCTCTACGTTTGTTTGTTCTCCTTTTGTTTTCCGCTTTCTCTGCGTTTTCTTCTCAATTCATCTTCTTCGGTTATAAGACTAAACTACGTTACAACTAAATATCTGTAGTCTCGTGGTTATATACGCTATATGTATGAATGAATATCTATATGTAAGTCATTTGTAATTGTTTCCATTGCTATTTCTATATCTCTATTTGGGCTTCTATTCCATTTGGGCATTCTTTCCTTTCCCTTTTCCTTTTCCTTTTCCTTTCCCTTCCTTTCCTTTACGTTCATCCTGTCATCCCGCTTCTGGCCCTTTCTGGCTGGTCTCTAGACAAAAAGGCTGCTTCGGCTGAGGTTTGGCTTCGAGGAGGAGGAACACTGTTCCACCTGTAGATTGTAGTTCTTGTAGTTTGTTGTAGTTTTTGTGGTTCATGCTGAAAGATACAATTAATCAGTATACAAAATAAGAGGGGTTAATTTGCATAATTTGCTATGCTCGTTCAGCAGCTGATATTTCTTCCGATTCGTTCAGCGATCAGCCTTGAATGCGGTCTCGTTTGGTATATCTACTTCCTACTCGGGTTTCTTGACCTCCTCCGCTATCCGTAACATATTCAAATATTCACGTATTCGCATCGAATCGAATCACTCACCAAAAACTAATCACCGAATCTCCAACTCTCAAAGTTTATGACTTTTGAGTGTCTAGTAATAATTTTGGTAGTTCTGTTATTTCTGCTATTTTTTGACACTCGAAGAGCTGGGTCAAGGTCGTCACTTTTTGGGGCTTTTGATAAGAGTTTTAAAAGTTAATAGAACGGAAAAGTCATGCAAGTAAAACCGTGGGTGGGTGTGTGATTGAGGAAAATGAGTGGGTTTTATACAGAGATTACATTTTTGGTTACAGGTTTCTGCAGTGTACAACCTTTTATGCCACAACATGAAATGAAATAGAATTACATTTCTTTTAAGCTATTCATGGGATCAATCTGATGGGATTGTTACACCCGACCTTCTGCATTTCAGGAACTGCTTTCAATTTTATAGATCCCATTTGAGGAAAGTGGAAGGCATTTCCCATTCCAGAAGGAGCAACTGCCGCATCCATCAGGTGGAAACATTTTCCCCCTTGTGTCTGCTGCTGCTGCAAGCATATTGGCATGTAAAAAGGTTTATAGATTTTTCGCCTTATCAGGCCTCTCCAGCACATGCCTCCACCCAACCCCCCTTATCCCCCTCCATCTCTTTCTGTGGCAGTGGGGCAGCAGCTTATGACGTAAGCGGGCCACAGCAGCGAGCTATATTAAATCTCTTGTTCAAAACACAGAGCCAGATACACATACGCACACTCATGAAGATATAAAACAAAAAGAATAACAAGATAAAAAAGTTGGTTGTACTTTCAGGCGGCATTTTATCGCTGAAACAAAAAGCGTCACTGACTCCCCAGCCACTGCCGAAACAACCGCTGCACCCACGCAAAGGTGTAGCCATAAAGATACAGATATGTATGTATTTTGTATACAATAGATACAAACAAACAAACGAATATGTATCTGAAATTGGAGAGGTGCAATATACATACAGCATTACACAGTCGTCACTCTCGAGTGTCCCTCCACACACTCAGCTCCCCGCTGTCTGTAAAGTTGTGGCATTGAAATTACAAGAGATCTCTGGCTTTGTCTCTGGCTCTTTGCCTCGAATTACATAAAGCCAAAAAATCGTACAAATTATGGGCTTAAGGGAGGGCTAATGGACTCAAGCCGGCTAATGGCTAATGGGAGTACACATTACGTGAGGCCAAAAACAGAGACTTTCACCTGTCCAGAGATCGAACAGAGAGTGGCCTTGAAGTGAGTGGCCACTCGCACAGACCACCCACCTCAAGGCAAGACAAAAAGAGTTTTTCAGAGACCAAAGAGACGGCGCCAATGGTGGGAGGTGCTTCCTCGCGAACACTATTGACTCATACTCTTTGGCATTTATGGATGGTATGGAAAGATATATTTTAGAAGGAGAAATAGTTGGCTCCATGTCTGGCAACATATATGACCTACAGGCAATGACAAAATTGTTGCCAACAAAGAGAACAATCAAAATATATAAAATATATTATATTCAACGATATTTCCAAAAGCAAACAACAGATACTTAAATCATAGGAAATAAATTAATTTATATAAGAAAAATATATACCCCTCCTCACTGGCATCTACTAAAAAAGAAACCCGAAATTCAAGAGGAAAAACATTTCAATAAATCAACAAAAAGCCAGAGAGGACCACAGCCACTGGCACTGCGAGTGGACAAGACCGAAAATATCTTTAGATAAATGTACATACAGCCATACGATCTATAAATGAATGAATATGTATATTTCACACACATGAATATATGAAATATTATAAAAACGAGTTGATTGATGAGGCAGATGTTCCATATCCTCGAAAAACTGCACTCAGAATGCAGTGGGACACACCCAACCCTTTGGATTACCCTGAGATTTCCCCAAAAAAATAAATAAATATAAACATTTTGATGTTATATAATTTATACAGAAAACATCGATAACCGCAGACGCGGAGCCACCCACGCACGCACTCACTCATGCAAATGGCATACGACACACGATTTTATTCATTTTATTTATAGTTTATATTTTTATACTCAATCCACACACATTCCATCGACATTCGTCCCTCCAGTTAGTCCGTCTGTCCGTCCGTCAGTCAGTCATTCATTCCCTTCGTTTGTTTGTCAGTCTTTCAAGGAGTCAGTCGGTTGTCGAGTGGATTCCCCTGGTCGGTAATTACACACTTTTTAAAATGCAGTTTGTGCCATGTAGATACCCATCAAATATTCAGCAGAAGGCCCAGGCCCAACCCCAAAGATTGCCCACAGATGGAGAGAGGGACAGAGGGGCAGCTAACCTGTGCGAACGAGCACCTGCTGTAACCCAGTCGTTTGGCCTTTTATAAAATTCACAAGAGAGAAAAATAGAGATAGACAGACCAGAGAGAAGTATGTCAAATGTCTGTTGAACCACCCATCCACCCACCGTCACAGTCAGCTGCTTAACTCTGTCTCAAAGGCGGAGACAGGGTCCTAATCCCACACATTTCATATCATATCATATCAGATATGTACGTATCATATCTCAGGGCTTGCCAGAGAGACACAGATAAGAACAAGGTGAAACGGAGAGCTAATGAAAGGGGGATTCAAGGGGATTCCAAGGGAATGAGGAAACACTTGTCACACGAGAAGCTCTCATAGACAACAGGAGAATCACAAGAGTAGAAAAGTTTCCATCCAGCATTTTTTTTTATTGATTTGAAATTGCAAGAAATAAAAAAAAAATTATCTTCAATAAAAATTCCATTCAAACTCTTTCAACTGAACAACATTCAATGTTGACGAACGCACTCTTGACCGGGAGGAGGGTCCCCTACCATTGCACGCTCCCATCAATCCATCCATACTCCCATCTGCCCTTACGCTTCACTGACTTTGGCATCAGCTTCCTCTCCGGACTTCTGTCCGATGGTCAATCAGTGGAGTGCTCCTACTACTCCCCTCCCTATCTGGTTCGAGGGTTCAATAAACGTAAAAACAGAAAAGAGATCTGCAATTTGCAATTCACTTTTGGCTTTCGGAGCTTTGTTGTTCTCGTTGCGCCATTTCTCAAGATTCTGTTCTCACATTCATCTCCGAAAGACAGACAGACAGACAGACATTCGCTTTGAACTTTCAACTTTGTTTAATGCGAAAACAAATGCAAGGAACGACCACAGCAATACTCATCATTAATTAGCATGCCCTATCAATGGAATTGAACCTTAAATGGGGGAACGGGGATCGGCAATCGACATGCCAATTATCTATCCCATCAATGTAGCTCTCTCGCTCTTAAAACAAAGTGTGGAAAACTTTTTGGGGCTATAATTGTAGTACGAGTAGAATCGATGCGGCGTTACGCCGTATCTAATGTCAATAAACTTTTTGGCTTTGAAATCAAATCAATTTTCGTGCCAAGCGAAAGCGCAGACATCACGAAGGAGGAGCATGGAGCACGGGACATGGCACTGGGGGATGACACCATACAAAAAGATAAAGAAAAGAAAAGAAAAAAAAAAGAGGGAAATCGATAGAGGCCCTCAAGACAAATCAATTAAAGAAATTGTATATGCATAAAATACGTTTTCCATTTCATATTTTCTCTCGTTTGCTCCACAGCAGCATTACTACAGAGAGAAAATGTCAAACGGAATGAACAGGAAGCGGAAACAAGAGACAAACAGAGGGGCAAGTGCAGAGAAAACTGGGAAAGCTGATGGGACAAGCTACGACGACAAGAGCGGAGAAGCGCAAATTAAAAGCAAATTTCAATTTTTGCAATGACATTGTCATTGTTTCTGTTGCTGTTGCTACTGTTTTCTGCCACTGCCGCATGCCGCATGCCCCGATTCGCTTTTTGTTGTAACAGAATTAACTACGAAAGTAATTAAAGACCAGGGGCAAGGCAAGGCAAGACACGGTAGTACTCAGGCCAGGACCCACACTTTGGTGCAGGATTGGGTTTGGTCTGGGGTCAATTGTGGTTCCCGCAGGCAGCAGCAAGGCAGCAGGCAGCAGGCAGCAGCGAGCACGAGGGTTTAAGAGGATGACAAGGGTATGAGGTGGCTGGGAGTACGAACAGGAGACTCAAGTTGTCTTGCGCGCGCATGAAGGCAATTAACATTACACACAAACGCACCTACACCCCGCGAGGGAAGTCCAAACAGTACTCCATGTGAGAAATAGTTTATCTCAACACAAAAAAACTTTTAAGAGTACACAATTCCGGGCTTCAAAATGGATAGATGGATGAATCCTCTCAATCGTCAGAGGGATTATTGTTCGAGCAGCCCTCTCTCGCCTGACATGCCGCCCACACAGCCACAGGGCACACTGGCTAAGGAAGCCACTGAGGAGGATAATGGGTGAACTGATGGACACAAGAGGGGCAGATAGGGATGGATGGGAGCTTACACGCAACAGCGCCGCCGCCGGCGACATGGCGCACAATTTGTGCGCTGCAATAAAATGAAATTAAAATTTGAAACAACTACAGAAGCAACAAGAAATATTCCAGGAAAAATTAGCAGGGATGGTGTGGGACGAACTGGGGGAATTGAGTGCACTGCGTGAGTGTGCGTTCGGGGGGAGTAGCTGTGTGTGGAGTCTGTGTATGAAACACAGCTGAGAAGCTTAAACGCCATCATCCATCGTCATCATTCTTATTTCTCTCTCCCTCATCGCATTATTATTTCTCCACTTTTTTTCCCTCTGGTAATTATGATAAGACAGTAATTACATTTATCTGCCGCTGGCAGCATTCGACAATTCAGGGGCATACAAATTCACTCTATAGCAGCGGCCCACACTGCGTATACGTATGCGTAATGTATGCAAAGCAAAACATGTTGCGTATACGTCATGTGGTGCGGTGCGGTGGCATGCATCCAAGGTAAAGTGCATAGAGAATTAGCTAAATTATCAATGCGGTTCGAGGGGATGTGGCTGCGGATGGGGATTACCTTCCAAACTCAAATGAACGACTAACGCAGCGGGAGATCGACGGGCACTGCAGTTGTCTATAGGTCAAGGACATTCAACAAATTGTTTATGCGAAAAGAGCATCATCATCGCTAATGCGTAAGTGGAAGAATGTCAAACGACTGACGTCATGAATGCGTAATAACCCAATTAAATAGAGAGAGAATATACAAAAGCGAGCACAAAAAATGTATAATAGAAAAACAGAGCTAAATGATTAGGCCCATGCCCCTCCTGCCCCTCCACAGCCAATCTACACTCTCCTACGGGGTAGACTGTATTTGTCATTCTCTAAAGATTGATGATTCCATTAAAAGAAGGCAGTCCCTTAACCGCACTCCCTCTCCGTCGCTCAGTGTAATTTCTATTGGGCAAAAAATAAAGAGGCACACACCTCCCCTACTCTACGCACACACATAGAAATAATTAATCAATAATTACGCTACGTGCGCTGTGTGGGGTGGAGGCAGGGACTAGGACGATAAAAGGCAACAAATATATTCAATCTAATATACCCTTTGCGCCAGGAGGTGAGGGTATTATGTGTTCTGTCTTGTTAGCAAGGCATCCGTTCGCTTATGGGCACATTTTTACAGCAAATCAACGCATCCGTCCCATCCTTTGCCGCGTGTTTCCCAAAGAAGTAGTTGCCAAAGGGGTATCAATGCTGTGACCCTTGAAATAATCTTCTATTCTGTAAATTTTTGTTTGTATTTCTTTTTTTTTGTGCTGACTGGCACCTGGTCCCAGGTTTAACTTTTCCTCCGCTCTCTCTTCAGGTCTTTCTCCTCTATCATAGGCCGCCCTCTTTTAATGTCAGAGTCTCTCTCTCTCTCTCTCTTCCTTATCCTCTCTCTCTCTGGCAACAAAATTATTATTGATTACATGTCAATTTTATTGAATTTGTGCAAGAGAGATGTCCGCTCTCTCCCCCGCTAATTGTATTCCCCTCTGCTGCTGCTGCTGCTGCTGTTGCCTCTTTCCCTGCCTCTCTCCCGATCTTTCTTTTTATCAAATTCAATTAGACGCACGACTATAACTGTAATTGTATGTTCGCCGTCACATCCAGTGAGTGGAGGAAGAGGGAAAGGGTAGGGAGAGAGCAGGAGGGGGCCAATAAAAAGTGCTGTTATTGTTGTCTTTTGTTATCAGGACACATGATGATAATGAATGCATCCCAACACAATGATAATGACGATGATGATGATGATGTAACCATGAAAAACTATGCCAGGCCAGACCAAAGTGGGAGGGGATGATGTGATGTGCATACTCTTAACCCATTTTCAACCCCCCACTCTGAGCCTCTCCTACCCATCATTCAAGCAACAAAACAAATTAAGAACCAAACAAAAGACAATGAATGAGGGGGGGCCCACAAGGGAAAACGCCAGAAGGCGAACCGAGAACCTCTCTGAGACGCCCAACCCGAGAGAGCGAGAGGCTCGTTGGGGACAGAGGGCAGGGGGAGTGGGAGCTGCATAAATGAATCTAATAACTACCTTTGTTTGTTGCCACCACTTGCGTGTGCCCTCCCACCTCTTCCCCCTTACAATCACCTTGCACCTCCTTCATTCTTATCGCCAGCTGTTTCTGCTGTTTGGTTGCTGTTGTTTTTACTGTGTTGCCTGCCAAGTTCTGTTTTAGTTTTCATCCATTAACCCCCCACCCCGACATACCCCTAGTACTTCTTTTAGCATGACAAGTGGCGTCAATAGGTTTTGTTTTTCTACTGATAAGTGAAGGTACGGCCCGCCATCCCTCCCTGCAGCACTCGATGGGTTGTCCACTATTTGTTTTCCAGCCAATTCCTTATCGCGGCATTCAGAAAAGTGTTCGAGAAATCGAATGTCCATTAAATAGAAGGCAAAAGTGTTTCGATTATAATTGAAATGAATGAAGCCCATTTCCCAGAAATTCGATAGCAAAGTCTGAGGGAATATCTCTCTCTGTGTCTCTCTCCCAAATTCTTTATCCCACTGCTGCAACTTTGTATTGGGAGTCATTCATCTTTCTCTTGCCTTCCATAGCCAATCGAATCTATAGCATACACCTGCCCATAAATAACGCCGCAACTAAACACAAAATAAAAGAGAAATTTTCAATTTTCATTGTGGCACTGTTTTTCCATGTTCAATTCTATTTTATTTGCTCATAAATTCTGAATGAAAATTGCCTGCCGGCCATTGGACAGACAGCTACAGCTACAGAAACAGACTATGGGGACGTTTGTATCTCATAGATACACACACACACCCCGCAACGAGTGAGATAACTCGTGAAGTGGAATATTTGATACTCTCTAGTCTCATGCAACAGAGGGTTCAACTCAGAGATAGAGAAGAGCGTAATACACTAGATACCCATATACCCCACATTGAATGAATCAATGGCTATGAGAATCGGGGCGAGAACAGTGGAACGAGAAGCAAAAATAAGTAAATAAACAGCGACTACAATTTGAAAGCAAAAACGACGAAAATAATTGCACAAATGAAACAAAAAAGAAGCATTAAAACGAGCACAAAAACAGCACGAAAAGAGGGCTGCGGACTACGGAGACGAGTCAAAGCCGAAAGACAGTGAGACAGAGATACGGACGGGCCGACGTGTGTGCGTTATATTTAAATGATTTTGCTCGCAGTTTGCCTTCGTTTTGCCGGTGGTGCTCTGACTATAGCTCCGTGTGGATCTCTGCTTGTGTGTGGTGGATCTGGTCTCTGGCTGACTGACTGTTGTCTCAATTTAAATGCCACTCCCCTAACGTTTTCAGAGAGAGAGAGAGAGAGAGAGAGGGGATATGGCGACTGCGAAAAACCCGTTTGCAAAAACCTCAACAAAAAAGAAGCCAAAAACCGAAAAAACCAAACGAAAAAGTTAACAAAATAAGCAACAGAAAAGCACATTTAATTTATTCTCCTTGCGTATGAAAAAACGAGAATAAAATACAATTTGAGTTTTGTTTCTCTTCTGATTTGCATTGCTCATACGAAACGTTGCCGCAGTTTTTCTTTTATTTTCTTTGTTTTTGGGAGTGGAAATCTCTGTTAACCCTAGCGATGTTGAGCGTTGGGAAACTGGAGAACCAGAAAACACATTTGTCATATTGAATACTTGGGAAACTCTCAAGCTCTCTTTCATAATTGTTTTCGTTGCTGTTTCTAGTCTTCCTTCCTGCCTTTAATTGCGAGCATTGTCTGCTCTTTGCCTACATTTTCTTTGGATTGTGGCGCGTGCGTGTTGGCAAACCCCCGTTTTGAGGGCACTGTTACAAGGCTGAGATCCCCCGGAGCCGCCACTCTGTCTTCATAAACCCAAAATTGGCCAGACAACGTCGTCAGATTCACAAGCGTGTTGGCAGCTGCATTCTTGTCGTGTCTACAGCCTACGAGCTGCTTTGCTTGGCTGTGGCTTACGGCTTACGGCTTAAGGTCTAGGCGCTGCTTATTGGAGCAAGTCGAATCGCTGAGAGTGTGTGGAGTGTCTGCAGAGCGAATTCTCAGAACAAGTTTGGGGCGACATCCAGCTGTGACATGAACTTTGGCTCCAAATAAACAGAAATGCCGATAAATCATGCAATGAACAAACCTACTTTAAAATATTTATCAGAACGATGCAGGGTCTAAAAATCATCAGATCATAATGAAACTTTAAATATGTATGGACCGACAATGCCCAAAATAAATATTTGCTCTAGTTATTCTCTATGCAGCGTTCACTGTACCGGATACCCCGCCGCTTTCCACTCATCATCACACCCTTTCCCATTGATAAACAATCAGAAAATCCATGGAATACATTTCGTTTAAGGTAAATAAGTAAGGCTAATGCCTAAATGCCTAATGCTCAAATACGTGTACTTAGTACCCATGACTACGAACGAAATCGTAATTGACTTGGCCCAAAACAAATGATTGATGGCCTTCTCCTCAGCGTCGTCGCCGTCGGTGTCGGCTTCAGCCGAAAGCCAAGCGACACAAAACAGAAAGCAACAAACAACAATTATAATTGGTGCCAATAAAATTTGTAGACGAGACACACATGTCACATGGAAATATACGATTCGTACAGGGTATAAATAAAGCGAAACATAGGGGATGGCAGATATTTAGATACACTTTTGGGACAGGCAGCAGAGGCTTGGCTAAAGGTCAGACAAAGGTCATGGTCACTCAATATATTTTTGTGATCTTTCAAGAATTTACAAGTTTTTGCCATAGAATTTTCCAATGATTTTTATGCGGCATTTGCACGCATATTTTGCGGTGGGTAAAGGGGGTAACATCAAAAATGTTCTAATTTATTAATTACGAGCCAAAAGAGTGGTAGTTTATTTACTTAATAGCCGGCGGGCACGCAAAAGTCGACAAATGAAAAAGTATTCATAATATTTCATGTTCAAAGTTTTTGGTTACGGATTGCAAGAATTATTTACGAGTATACTTATACCCCCCAGAAATGGGTCAATTGTGAATTTTCCTTGGGAGAATTAGAATAGAGTAATTTGCTAAAACTTTATCAGGAAAACAGATAAAGATAATGGAGAATAAATTAGAATAAAAACGGACACAAAGAGAGGGTTTTCCCCATCAAGTTGTGTGAACTACGACCACATTCCATGGCAACAAATAATAATATTATCAGTATACTGCCTGTTGTTTGTCATTCCCGAGGATAAGACGCTCTTATAGACATTGTGGAGCTCTAACTAGCCGTAATGGTACGTCTCCGTATCTGTTGCCAGGAAATACTCGGAAAAATGTGGAATACATCACGTATATAGATCGGAAATTAGTAACCAAGGGGTATGTGTGAGTCATCCAATACGGAATGCACAAGTTCGAGGGAATCTAATTAAAAAAGAATGCCGTGTCGACCCATGTATTGTGCAAACAGCAACCAACAAACAAATTTCTGAGGAATGCCATGCCGCTCTTGTCTCATAACGAAAACTCTCTGGAACGCACTTAGCCTGCGAGCAAAGCAATCCATCAATCAGACTGATGCTCGTCCCATCAATCACATGCGAGAAAAGTTGCACACAACAAACAAAGACGAGTGCAGTGGAGAGAAGAGTGGAGAATTACCCTAGCGCTTACTCAAATGAAACCTCATTACGAAAAAGGTTAATATTATTTATAGTCAATAGATTAACATTCAATTATGCAATATGGTTTATGTTGGTTGGAACTATGGGGTTTTTAATAATAGAAGCAATAGATAATACATAAGAGAATATGTTGATATGGTGGGTTATACGAGTACAAATTAATAAAGCAGTGGAGATATAATAATAATAGTTCAAGGATAATTATGTAGATATGTAGACAATAAACAGAATAATAAAATAAGATGTGCGCAAATAAATATATAAATACATATGAGAAAGAGAATGGTACAAGGGAAATAAATATAAAAATAATAAAGTGTTAAGTTTAAATGTATAAAGAAAGTGCTTTTACAGTCAAGGGATAGTCATAGGCAAGGGATTAGTAACCCATAACCCAAGTTAGTAAATGCATGAAATAAGGAACATATGTAAAGTGGGAAATTATAAAAGTATTCCTCACTATTGTGATAGGTTTTTCATATAAGAAATCACAGATATTCTTATTATGTTTGGTGTTTTCCTTTGCTATCTTTTAAGTTCTTTGCCTAAAACATGCCTACAGAAGTTCGTTCTTTAATCTGTGATTCATCTATGTAGGGGAAGTTTTTCTCTCTTCCTAAAGTTCTTTTTCTACAACTGACATTAGTCGGATCGAAAGTTCAGCTGCTATAGTTTATAACAAATGTACTCACATTTATGCAAATTGTTGTGAAAAATCCACTGTAGTAGAATATATAGCGATGTTTTTGTGTTGTTTTCTGTTGTGTTATGTTGATGTGATTAGATAGTTCGATACGTGGGGCATGTGGCTGGTTTTTGTAGACATAGATATAGACATAAACCATATGTCCAGACGTAGACGTAGACGTAGACGTAGTAGATGTAGATAGTAGTAGTTGTTGTTGTTGTGGCTGTTTTTTGCAGTTGCAGTTGCAAGTAGAAGTAGACATATAGACAAGACGACGACGACGACGACGACGACGACAACGACGACAACGACGGCGGCGGCTACGGCTATGAGGACATGGTCCGCCAGGCCGCAACAGCAGTTGGGCGACAGGAGCAACTCCAGGAGCCTATGGAGCACGGAGCTAGTGCAGCAGCAGTGGAATTGCTCTGTCCTGCTGTTGTTCTTGTTGTTGTTGTGGCGGTTGCAAATATGTGGGTGGAGTGGAGGTGGTGGAAAACTTGATCTAGAATTCAGCAAACTCCTTGGCGCACTTCTCGGTGCTGGAGATCCGCAGTGCCTCCTCCTCGTAGTCATCGAAATTGCTTGTATCGCCGGGCCCCTTACACCGTGGTATGAAGGGAGCCTCGATTTTCTTTTGGAAGATCGCAATCCAGTCGGTGGAGGCGAACCACTTCTGGTTCTTAATATCATTAACGCCCGCCTTCAGATTGCCATAGCGCTTGGTCAGGTCGACCTGCAGCAGATTGCGCAGCAGGTCCTTCAGGTCGGAGCCAAAGTGCGAGGGGAAGCGCACCTTGCCCGAGACGATCTTCTCGTAGATCTGGATGGGCTGGTCCGCAAAGAATGGCGGATAGCCAGCTGCCATCTCATAGACGAGGACGCCGAGCGCCCACCAGTCGACGGCCTTGTTGTAGCCCTTCGACAGAATTATCTCCGGCGCCAGATACTCGGGCGTGCCGCAGAGCGTCCAGGTGCGGCCCTTGACGCGCTTGGCGAACCCAAAGTCCGTGACCTTGAGGTACCCCTGCGAGTCGATCAGCAGATTCTCGGGCTTAAGGTCCCGGTAGATGAGGTCCAGGTAGTGCAGATACTCAAAGGCCAGTACAATCTGCGCCGCGTAGAAGCGCGAGTGGGGCTCCGAGAAGCGACCCACCTTCCGCAGGTGGGAGAACATCTCGCCACCGGGGACATACTCGAGGACCATGTAGAGGTTGGAGTTGTCCTTGAAGTGGTAGCGCAGCGAGACGAGGAAGGGGAACTGGATTGCCTGCAGGATGCGCTTCTCGTTCAGCGTGTGCTCCACCTGCTTCAGCTTGACGACCTTCTGCTTGTCGAGGATCTTCATGGCGTAATAGTCTTTCGTGGGCTTGTGCTGGACGATCATTACGCGGCCAAAGGAGCCCGTTCCAAGCGTCTTGATCCGCTCAAAGTCATCGAGGGCGGCGGTATTGGTGGGGTTGCGTCGCCACTTGTCCTCGAACTCCTCCTTGGCCTGCTCGAGAAACTCCTTGACCGTCTCGGCGGCATCCACCTTCTTGTTGGACGTGGTCGCGTTATTCCCCATCTTCGAGATTGTACCCGTGAGCGATGAAAGTCGAAACGTGGCGCTGGCAGAGACCTGTGGCTGTTCCTCACTGGAGGCTCCTGCTGCTGCTGTTGCTCCGTCTGTCGTGCTCGCTGCTGCTGCTCCTCCTTCGGATGCTGCTGCGGCTGCGGCCGTTGGTGGCGTTGTCTTTTGGCTTGCGGCGGCGGCGCCTCCTCCTACTGCTCCTCCTGGCCCAGCCGAGCTGCTGCTGCTGCTAGCCGCCTGCTCCGGTCCTCCTCCACCGCCGACGCCCTCCTCCTCGTAGCTGGACTGCTGCTGTAGCTTGCCCTCGCCCGATGTCGAACTATGATGGGATTTCTTCTTTTTTAAGAATTGCAAAATGGATTTAGCTATTTTGCCGACCTAAAGGACCACGGAGAGGAGAGGAAATTGTTGTCGCTGGTTGGGTCACGCGCTCCTTGCCTTTGCTTTGCACTTTGTCTCTTGTTTTGTTGGTTTTTGGTTTTTGTTTCAGTTTTAGACGCGTTTAAATTCTCGTATTGGTATTACACTTAGTTTACACTTAGATTATCGGCTTAGATTTAGCATTTGGTTTACACTTTAGATAAATTCCTAGTCGCGCGATTTGTAAATGTATGAGAGAGATGGGAGATGCTGCAAAGAAGAGAAGAGAGAGAACAGGGAAAAATTAGCATCTGATTTGGTAGAGCGACAGAGAGGGGGAGTGTATGTTGTACGCCATGTTTTTCTTTTTCACTGTTTTCGCAGTTTGTTTTCAGTCTGTAAGTCTCTTTTTTTTCTTTTCTTTTACCGCTTTGTTGGCACTTTGCGTGTCTTTGCTATTTTCGTCTCTTTACGCACACACAAGTCATGGACTGGGGGAGGGGGAGGGAGAGAGATGACGATCGTGTCAAGTGTCAAACAGCTGATGGTCAGGCAGGGCATGGATATTACCTACTCACTCGCACTCACTAACTCACTCACACACACATACACTTCCAGCCACTAGCAATTTTTGTCTCTTTAAATTATTAAATCGTTTGCCGCTGCCCCTGCTCCCCTCAAACAGACACCTTCCTGCTGATGATTCTGCTTTTGCACATTCACTACATTTCTGCTTCTGTTTTTGCTTGCTTTTTTTGTTTTACTTTTTCCTTTGCATACGCGCGTACGTGTGCGAGCGCGAGTGTCACGCTGTTGCTGGTGTATGCGTGTGCCTGTGTATGTTGGGTCTGCGCGTCTGGTTGAATATTTTACGGCTTTGCTTTTGGCAGAGTATTCTCCGCGGTGCTAGGTGTTTTCTCGTGCATACTTTAAATGAGGTAAATTGCCTTTTATTGCACATTGTGCTAAATTTTTCGCCGCTCGCCTCGCTCGAGTTTAAACAAACGCACACGCATACACACAAAAACCAGCCACACACACATACAACACACTCAAACACAGCGCCGTACACGTACACAGATTATCCAATCGATTTTTTTACACTCATTTCCTTTCTGCTTTTGTTTGACTTTGCTTCGTCTTCTTTGGGGAAATAAAATAAATTTACCTTTTCGCAATATTATTTACTACGTTGCTAGCGATTTATAAACACATTTAGAAATATTGCATTGAATTTCCCGATTCTAACACTCGGCTGTACCCGTATATATTTTACTTTTCTCTTTCGTTTTTAGCTTACATTAAAAATACCCGTATTGCCGCCGAACCGATTGTTTTTTATTTTTCACACTCTTTCTGCTCTCTCGGCCTGGCTCTCCAAAGAAATACGTTATCCAAAATTGTGCTTTTCCAAGTTTTATTTGTTATCGGAGCGCGCGCAGAACCACGCGATAAGAATTGTGAATGGTACTATTGTGACTTGGCCATTTTTACCATTGTGACTTGCTCACTTTTACTATTGTGAATGGGCAATCTGTTGTTTTTGGGAAATTGCCCAATGGGAAGGGACATTTTCGACCCACAATATACCTGCGAAATATCCAGTCTCGTGCTCGTATGTCGTACGCAACTATGAGTAAACGCACTCAAAAGTCGGTATATCAGGTATTTAAAGTATTAAAAGTATTTATTATTGATGTACCAATTTCTTGTTTTGTCAGGGAATTCTCATCTGTTGTTAACCGAGCAGGGAATTTCTCTCCCCTCCTCGAGAAAGAGACTTAATACTGCTTTGCTATTGTGACTTGCCAATATAATGGAAATTGGTACTATTGTGAATTTGCACTTTTTTGGGAAATTTAAAATTTGTAGGGAAATTTTAGACCCGAAAAATATAAATCTGAAACATCCCGTCTCATGCTCAAATGTAGAACTCAATTGTGAGTAATACGTCCTGCTACTGGCAGTGTTCCCATGTAACATTTTCGAGCCGAAATACACCTCTGAAATTAAAAAATTCCCTGCGAGCGCGGTACCGCCGACTTCGGCCATCTAGCAGAGTTGCGTAAGAATCGTTTTCACTGCTTATCGCACAAAGGAAAATAAATAAGTTAGCACAATCCCATAAACTCAATTATATTGTAAAAATAAATTAACTCCAAATAACTCCAAACTCCAAAATGTAATTTCTTTTGATCTTTTCTTGAGCGCGCTATTTACTAAGATGTTGATATGTAGAAAATGTGAGGTAATTAGTTTGTTTGCCTGCAATAAAAAAGGCGTATTTATAATAAACCAAATTAATTCTTCAATTGGATTATATTATTGTTTAATTGTTAAACGTTTTTTCAAGCTAGTAATACTAAATAAAATAGAGGAAATTGATTTAAGAATGGGGTATATTAACGGTATATTTTTTAAATGAGAAGGTATATTTTGGTATATTTTTGGGGGTCTGACGGTATATTTCATCGATTCTTCCGCTGTCACACTGTCCCTTAGCAGTCTTACCAATTTAGCTATTTTCCCCATGAGATCTTCCGTTTTTCCCTAGCCGATTCTGGGAAATGATTTTGAAATTATAGCAGATTCTCTCAAATTAGAAAGCGCAAAAATGTAGAATTGTACAGAAATTAGAACCGACCATTTTAATGCATTTTAATTTCTGGAAGATATTCTGTGCAATACTAAGTCCTATAAATTATAAATGTTCAGAAATTAGAAACACTCAGGAACAAAGAAGGTCTTATTTGCGAAATTCTGTTGTTTTAACGTTTCAACAATTTCGCGTTATTTTTCCTCCATCAAAATGATCTGGCTATTTCTCGTCGTTTTAATCTAGCTTTTATTTAGTTTAGCTTTTTTATGACTCGAAGAGCTGGTAACACTGTCCCAATGCACGTGCTTTGTTTTGAGCGCTTACTTACTTTATTTACCGCCCGCCATTGCCCTCAGTGAAGCAACAAGCCGAGAGGTTGCATTTAATTTTGAAACTATTCCAACAAGTAACAAAGAAAAACTTTAAAATGGTAAGAATCATCAATCTAAACATTGGTAAAGGGAAAAATCAACAAATAACCTTTCCCCACAGACCGAGGAAGTGAACCCGAAAGCATTCCCCCTGGCGGATGCCCAGTTGACGGCCAAGATAATGAATCTGCTGCAGCAGGCACTCAACTACAACCAGCTGCGCAAGGGCGCCAACGAGGCCACCAAGACGCTGAACCGTGGTCTGGCTGACATTGTGGTGCTGGCCGGCGACACGGAGCCGATTGAGATTCTGCTCCACTTGCCGCTGCTGTGCGAGGACAAGAACGTGCCGTATGTGTTCGTGCGCTCCAAGCAGGCGCTGGGCCGCGCCTGTGGCGTCTCCCGGCCCATCGTGGCCTGCTCGGTGACTACCAACGAGGGCAGCCAGCTGAAGTCGCAGATTACGTCCATTCAGCAGGAGATTGAAAGGCTGTTAGTTTAGGTTTAAGTGATTGGTTTAAGCAACCATGCGTACAAAGTCGTAACATAAATAAAATGCGTGTATTTTTCTAAATACAACAAAAAGGAATTTTTCGGCACATGTCTGGCATTCAAGTATTACCGTATGAAACCGGAAATTCGGATTTTGAGAAAATACCATATAAATACCGCCACAACGGTGGGTCAGCTGATTCGGCTCGTTCCGTGTGAATGCCACTTGTCCGCCGAAACTTCGGGTCGACTGTGTGTGTAATTTTGGGGATATTGGTTGATCAAATGACAAAAATGCATCGCTATTCACGTGGACCGAGGGAACATACAGCTAGATTCAAGTGACAAGCAGCTCCCCGCAGCTGCAGAAGCAGCAAACGCAAAGCACGCAGTGCCTACAACAAAAAGAAAAGTAAACCCTCCCTGACGCCGGGATTCGGGAATCCGCAGGATTCGTGGGGCGTAACGATATGAAACTGCTAGGCAAATACGTGGACAAGGGCATGCAGGGGTGAGTACTCCCATTCCCCCACAGAAATTATTAATTAATTGCTTTTCTTGCAGCAATGTGACCCTCATGCCCGAGGAGTCGGAGGACATGTGGCACGCGTACAACCTAATAGCGGAGGGCGACAGCGTGCGCAGCACCACCATAAGAAAGGTGCAGAACGAGACGGCCACCGGCTCCTCCACCAGCAGTCGGGTGCGCACCACCCTCACCATTGCCGTGGAAACGATCGACTTCGACACGCAGGCCTGCGTGCTGCGTCTGAAGGGGCGCAACATCGAGGAGAATCCCTACGTTAAGATGGGTGCCTACCACACGCTCGACCTCGAGCTGAACCGCAAGTTTGAGCTGCGTAAGCCCGAGTGGGACACCATCGCTCTGGAGCGCATCGAGATGGCCTGCGATCCCACCCAGTCGGCCGATGTGGCCGCCGTTGTCATGCAGGAGGGCCTGGCCCATGTCTGCCTCATCACCGCCAGCATGACACTGGTGCGCAGCAAAATCGAAGTCTCCATACCACGCAAGCGAAAGGGCAGCGTCCAGCAGCACGAGAAGGGCCTGGCCAAGTTCTACGAGCAGGTGATGCAGAGCATCCTTCGCCATGTCAACTTTGATGTCGTCAAGTGTGTGCTTATCGCCTCGCCTGGCTTTGTGCGCGATCAGTTCCACGACTACATGTTCCAGCAGGCCGTCAAAATGGACAACAAGCTGTTGCTGGACAACAAAAGCAAATTCATGCTCGTCCATGCCTCCTCAGGGTTCAAGCATTCCCTAAAGGGTAAGCTACAATCTCTGCCGCTTCGGATTGTCATTGTCATTAATTTCCCATTCCCCAATTGCAGAGGTTCTCCAGGATCCCGCTGTGGTGGCCAAAATGTCCGATACAAAAGCCGCTGGCGAGGTCAAGGCTTTGGAACAGTTTTATATGATGCTGCAGTGCGAGCCGGCCAAGGCTTTCTATGGCAAGAAGCATGTACTACGCGCAGCCGAATCCCAGGCCATTGAAATGCTGCTCATATCCGACAATCTGTTTAGGTGAGTCCCAGTCATCGGATTTCCCTTCTCAAGGGTAATTCCAAGCGGAAGCACAACCCAGACAAGACACATCAAGCCCAATCAAGCGGAGAGATCAAGAGCACAGAGAGAGAGAAGGAGAAAGAACCTTCAACTTTAGCCAATTACCAGCGACAAGCGCGAGACGACAATTTAAATGTTTGAGGGAGACTTGCATGAGTACATGAGAGAGAGTAACAATTTTCCACCACGATGATGATACCCAGTTTGATCTTCCGCCTGCGTAGATTGTAGATTGATCTCTAATCTATTCGCAGGTTTTATCCATTTAAAGAAAGCACGTCCCAGAGAAACAATTTGTGTGTTTGGCCCCATGGCGACGTGCTCATGATCAAGGCCGTGCGTCGTGCCTCGTCGTTCTCTGCCATTTTTGGGTGTATGCTTTGTGCCTCTCTTCGCACTGATCTCCTAGCTAGCTTGCTTTTGTTTACCATTTTGTACGAATTTAATGGACCATTGAAATTCCAGCAACGAAAGATCCAAAACTGCCTCGCAATTAAACTAAAATGAAGTGTTTATCGGGCTCTCTGGTTCTTCTTTACTTAATGTTTAATGTACTTAAAATTCTAGGCAAAAAGGTGTGTTTATTGTAGCACTTTTAATCAGTCAGCTTTGAATTAGTCGCTCCCACCATACCATCCGTATCTTCCGTCAGAAATTGTTCAAATCGCAAGTTGTCGTCGTCGTCGCTGTGGTTGTGGCTGTGGCTGTGGCTGTCTCCCCTTTATCTCGACATTTTTGATTGCTGTTGATTGTTTCGCAATTGTGGAACAAAAGAGAAAAGACAGAGAGTTTACGTTAGATGAAAACGCGCATTTTCGCATTGCAAAGTGTCATTTGATTTACCGCCTGCGTTGCTGTTCGTTCCACTGATTCTTGTGTTGCTTCTGGCGGGAAAGGTCATCCTGCTCCTCCTCTTGCCTCATCAATAATCGTTGGAAGTAATCGTTGAGTGTCTCCCGCATGGGCAGCAGGCGGCTGGGCGATGTTGGAGGCGTCCCGAAACAGGCCATCGAGAGCTTTCTTCTGTCCGCCTTCATGTGTGGATCGCATGGCCAGGGATGGCCCAGATCGGAGATGGTGTAGTCGGGCTGTCGGTTGAGCATCTTCATGGGTGTTAAGTGGCCGGCACTTGAGTAGGAACTTGAGTGGAGATTGAGATACATATACATTCTGTTCGAGTTATTTAACGACGGAGCTGGAGCTAAAGTTGCTTGGAAGTTGTGCGTTCACTTTGGTGCCTAAACATTCCCTGCTCTCCTAATCCGCCGCTCCTCACGGCCAGTCCCCAGTCCCCGAGCTCTCGATTTGCGTTTGATCTGTTTTTCGCTTTTTGGGTCTTGTCTCTGTTTATAGAGCTGTTTTCGCCAGACGAGTTTGGAGCACAGGCAAAAAAAACTGAACTAAACTTTGATGTAAATCGGATACGTGTGTGTATACTGCGTTTCTATCTTTGCTCTCTGAAAGCATTTCTTTATATAGGTTTTCTCGCTTAAAGTATCGCTAATTACTAACAGCACCCAATATCAACATTCGTGGGCGACCACTCGAGCGAGGGAGCAGGCAAACAGCAAAAGAGCAAACCTTTTTTAATTTATTTAATCGCTCCGTTTATGGATCAGCAGCACTCTCGCTCCCACTTCTGCTTCCCATTGGAAACGCTCTCAATGGGTTCCACAAGCCACATTTGAACGTACATATGATCCACTTGCAAAGTTATGCTAGTTCTGCATCCATTAACCGATTTCCCTCACACTCTGGGGCATCGACTACTAGTTCTCTTGCTGTGCACTTTTATAAATTATTACCAGTTTTTCTAGTCTTCTAGTCCCTCTTTGTCTTACAAGCAACCTCGTCGTGTCTTTTGCATCCAAAACGTGCCCCCCTTTTCGATGTATTTTTCCGTTTTTCTGTTGTCGCAGCTGGCGGCGCATGTTAATGTTGTCTTGAAAGACAATTGTTTATAATTTTACATATAAGGGAAACAGACCCAACACGAGCATTGGGCAAGAAGTGAAAGGGCTTGCCGTATATATCAGATGTTGATACCCTTAATGGATTGAATACGATATCCATGAATCACTGAATCTTAGGGCCATTCCCAAAGCTCTGCTTCGAGAGTGTTTTGTATCACTGGGGTTGGGTTTTATTTGGTTAGCGAAATCAATGAGTTGTCCCCGAGACATGCATAAAATTGTTTCGCAAGTCGAAAAATCAAAAGAGAAGAAGAGCGCGAAGGTGCGCTCACCTTATTCGAGTGCTTTCACTGTTTATTCCCATTTCTAATTTCTTTGTCAGCGTTTTTGGAGCGTATCACAAGGTTCGTGCAAGAGGCAAGAGGAGGTTCAGTTCAGTTCAGTCAAGTTCAGTTTCCACCGCACCTCGTCGCCGCCGGCAAACGGCCTCACATTTAATTAGACATTTTTACGGGCATTTACTGATATTCGCACTCGCATTCGTATCTTGTGTCGCACATTCCCTCGCATTCCCTATGCCCGGTACTGCTTTCTGGCTGGCCATGTCATGGCTCTTTCGGCTAGACGTGGCGGGACCTCGTGCCTGGGACTGGAAGTGGGAACGAGAACGGGGCCCACGGTGCACGCTAATTCCATTATAACAATTGATTCCATTGTGCAATCATTGTCACGCAGTGGAAAACAGCAACAATTATTGCATCTACAACAATGGGCTCTCTCCTGCTCATCGCAGCTTGCGGTTAACGGATGAATACAACAAAAATCAGATACAGATACAGGTAGCTCAGATATACACAATAATTGCTGCTGCATTTCTTTCCGCTGAGTCAACAGATGGAACCCTAGCTTCCTCCATGAACACAACAAATCCTCAACAACTTTCACTCGTTCAAAAAACACACCTATAGTTTTTATGCGTGATTTGTGCAGTATTTCTGCTTTCGGCTGCAGTTTGCAGATAGATGGACGGACAGATTGGGAGACCCGTTTCTGTGGCAGCAGCAGCAGCAGCAGCAGCAGCAGCAGCAGCAGCAGCTGTAACGCGGGTCTTAGCACCAATTTTTCTTTACGCGTGGCAGGTCTTCGAGCCGTCTTCGTACACGTTCTTCGATGCGTCCCCCAAGAAAGCCGCTTTGCAACTAATCGCCGAGGCAGTGCCTCAGCTCGGTCTCTCTCCCTCTCTGTCACTCTTGCTGGCACTGCACGTGCTGTGGAACGTAAATGGGTTCCACATGGTGAGAGCTGCGCTCCCCCACTGGTCACCGATCGAATGAAATTGCGCTCTCTGCACCGCGCTCACTCTCTCGCTCGCTCGTTGCAAACAGAGAAGCGGTTTTAATTAAAATTTCGATTGGGATTGTGACTGGGATTCCTTTGCTTCATTGTTCTTACTTTCGTACGCGTTACCTGTTAATGATAATGCTGGTTAATGGTTTATCATTAACATAATAATTTCTCAGGGGTTCTTGAACTGTCGCTTGTGGATGCATTGCTCTGGAAAGCACCGTTCCATAGGGGAGACACAATTTCCAGTTAAACTTGACACCTTATCCACTGTGCATTCCTATGCTCATCACGTGCCATCATGCTTATTAACGATCCAACCGATGTTGGAATGTCAAATTCAATAGATATCACGATCCATAGAAGTCTAACTGATTCATTTGACAAATATGTGTAACAAATTGTTCCTTTCTTTAATTTCAGATGTCAGGATGTTAATCTCAGGAAGGAGTATGTCACACTGGTGGAGTCTGTACGCGATGCTGGTGGCGAGGTGAAAATCTTCTCCAGCATGCACATCTCAGGAGAACGTGAGTATCAGAGACAACGAAAGAGAGCGAGTGACTCACTTTGAAGCAGCTGAAGAGTGAAGAAACTTCTATGAAGTGGGGGACTCGGTAGAGCACTTCTTTGTGTGTGAATAGGTTCTTCTTTCCACAGTCTCACTTCAGTCATTCCTATGCTTTTGCTGAATTTTAATAATCGTGTGCAGGGGCCTGGCCTGGCCTCCCCCTGTCTGTCTAATGACCTCGTTAAATATTCTATTTTTACATCCCTCATTGCACTGCGCCACAAACAACATTTGTGTACGCGTAAATGTTGTAGATGTATTTTTTGGAGGGGTCTCCCGCATTAAAAAGTCCAAAATGACAAAATGTTTGCCTTGCCCCCTTCGGAAGGGACTTTCGATTTCGTTTGCATTTCAATTTGTAATTTAGAAAGCATTAATTGCACATATTTGTGTGTCTTTAAATAGTCATTTCATTCGACAAATGACTCACGTGTTGGCAACACTTTCCGTTTCGACGCGAAAATGGGTCGTTGCAGGTTCCGAAATAGATCCAGATCCCATCCCTACCGAAAACATTGTCCTAATGCTCGTCTATCCACACTTGTAAGTGGATTTCTCAAGTACTTCCCGTTCCCCTTACGATATCTTTTGCTCAAGTTGCTCAATGAGCAACTGTTTCCCGCTGGGCAGTTTAATCAGCTTGGAATTACATCAACGTATAAACATTGAAGTGGAATTTAAGAGATAACGACCGGGGCCTGGCAACCCACAAAAATGATTCGAGTAAACAATGTATTATCGTGTGGAACCTGCATTAATCCAGCGATAATTGGGCAGGCAAAGAGAGAACAGAGCGAGAGAACCTTTTGGCCAAGTTCAGAGATTGAGTCACAGCTGAGACACTGACAACCGGAGAGCCTTGAAACGGGAACCGCCCACGTACCCAGGCAGTCCATTAAGTGGAAAAGTTGCATTTGACTATGTCATGGGTCTAGCATGCAATTGACTTGAAATTCTATATACGTAGTGTCCAACAACATAGAGAGAGAGATCTCACCATTCTGCTGGTTGTTGTTTTTTTAAATTTAGTTTTATTTAGCGCTGAATCCGTACTTGCAATCTAGTACTTTAACAACCCAATTAAGATATTACAAAAGGACCAAACCCCAGGCTATACGCTGCAGGGACAATCAATGCGGAAATGGGTATTTATCATTCGTTAAAAGTATTGGCAAAGCCCTCAGAGGTCGTACAGGTAATAAACGAGCGACTGCGGTGTCTTGTCAGCCTGTCACTGTACCGGCTTGGATGTCTTCCAATTCACTGCTCCACTGCAGCTTAAGATCCCAGTGTAGGGTGTAGCCTCACATACCACGGGCAGTTTTTTACTTGTCTCGATGTTCGATTTTGAAGCACCTTTATGTGTTAGCAGATATTCCCCGGATCTGCACACCGTACAGCCAGACAGTACGTTCATTGTTCCTCTTCTGTTTATAAGCCACCGCAATTGCTGCATCCTTTGCCCACACTTTCTGGCCGTGGCTTTCAAATGTGGGCCAAAAGTAAGACGATTGTCTGGTATGAAGCACAGATACTTGGCCTTCTTTGGTTGGTGTAGGTTAACTCCTCTACTATCTTCTCAACTCTGGCTGGTTTCATAGGCAAGGACATTTATAGAGGGGTTTTGAAGCCTTGAAGCCATCCCAACGGCTGTATCTGCTATTATCTCTAATCTTTCATGCTATGAATCCTTTTTTTCTTTCTTCTCCACAGAACTGGCTCAACTAACTGGTGTGGCTGCTCTACTGCGTTTCCCTATGCCCGAATTGGAGGACAGCGATGATGACGATGATGAGGATGGTGCGGCAGGCGGAGATGATAGCGATAGCGACTAGCAGGAATAGAGATAGAGAAAGGATACAGTAGAGTAGCGTATGAAATGGAAGCTGGAAATGGCGTGGAGTTTTGGGCATTTGTTAAACGAAAAATTTGACATAGCGATCGGATTATACACGTAGATTAATAGATATATGAACTACAGACAGACTGCAGACTGCGTCAGGGCTTATACAATACACTATTATACAAGTACGATACGATACGGATACGATATACAAACTATTGCTTTAGGTCTTAACCCCCACCCCTGCATGGCTGGGCCCGGAGAATCAATTGTGTTCTGTTCTCAAAGAAGGGTGCTGGAGAAAATGAAGTCCAGCCACCACTTAATATTATTGCTAACAGATTGCTAAAACTAATTTCGAGTTGTTGTTGTACAATACTTTAACCAAATTACAAAGTTTAGCTCAGTTTTTTTGGTCCGCGTGTAAAACGATTGTTCATAATTTTGTAAAGTGCAAAACAAAGATTATATATACATAAAAGTACTTGGGATCCGTTGGATTTTGATTGACATTATCATTGTTTATTGTTTTTAGTACCTAGATCAAGACTCGAACACAGCATTCCACCCGCTCACTTCACCATTTTGGCTGCACGGGCAGCGGCCTCGGCCGCCAGTTTGCGGGCCTCGCGTTTCGCCGTCTTTTTAGCCTCCTTGCTGTCGGCGTCAATGTTGCGGCGCTTCTTTCGCAGCAGCCATTCCTCCTTCTCCTTGGTCTGCTTCTCGCGGATCAGTTTGCGGAAGAGGTTGCGGTGGCGCGGCTTGACCATGCGGGCCTGCAGGCGGTGCTCATCCACCTCGGCTTTGTGCACCTGCCGCTTGTTCACTTTGTGAACTTTGCCCGACTGCACGGACATCTTTTCCTTCTCCTGCAGCTTGCGCTTGGTCGCCTCATCGACATCCTCATCATCATCTTCCTCCTCGTCGTCTTCTTCATCGTCATCCTCTTCGCTGAAATCTTCTTCGTCCTCGTTGACGCCATCGGGGCCGCCGTATTTCTTGTACTCGGCTGTCTCCTGCTGATAGGCCAGCTGCAGCTGCGCATCGAGCAGCTCCTGGTCAACCTCCTCTTCCTTCTCGGCGGTATCCTCCTCTTCGGACTCTTCCTCACTTTGTTCTAAAGAAAGATGTACACTGTTAAGATATATTTAAGGATTAAAGAGTAACCCCAGAGAACTTACCATGAGTCTCGATTAGAGAGGGATCGTGGAGAGCCTTCTCCTCGGGCGGGATGTACGAGTCGCGCTTGGAGTCGACGAACGGAGAGAGATGCGGCGGAAGTGACTCGCCGAGGAAGTAGTCGTTGGTGGGCAAAAGCTGGCGCTGATTGACACAGTCGAAGAGCCACTGGGGCTGAATGTAGTCCCTGGAGATGTACTGTGTGCTCAGGCTGGGTCTGTCCACGATCTGGTGGGTAATCGTCTCGTCGTTCTCTGCGAAGGTGGCGCCGGCGAAGACGGACGCGTCCCAGGAGACCTTGCCGCCAAACGAGCGAATGAGGATGACGAGAGGCTCACGGGGAACCTCACGATTTATGAAGAACTTCAGACCCTTGAAGAGGGTGCGCAGGCGAGATATTTCCTGTGCCTCCTGCTTCATTTTGATGATGCGCTTGGAGTCGCCGTCCTGCTCCAGCAGCTCCATGTCAATGTCGGGCTCCTCCTCGTCCTCCTGCACCTTGTCTGTGCGCAGCAGCTCAAAGTTCAGTGCCGCAATGCGGTCCGACACGAAGGTGGACTCGTCCTTAAATGTGTCTGCGCTGTCTTGCAGCAGGGTGGAGGGAAATTGAGGTGGATAGGCCAGGTTGAGGCCGTGGAAGAGACGGAAGTTGGTGAAGCCCAACAGAATTGTGTAGAACTCCACGAAAATGGACATGACCTTAAAGTCAACCTCCTGGCGCGACTGCGGCTTGAAGGGGTAGTAGTGGGGCACGATCCAAGTGACCTTCTGGCCCTTGATCTCGGCCTGGAAGTAGTATCCCTTGATGGAGATAAATACCTTGCGCAGCGACTTGGAGGCGATTACATAGTGCAGGAATTCGATGGTCAACCGCCGGCACAGGTTCGACTGCTCGCGGGGAATCAAATGCAGCGAGGGGAAAGTGCTGAACAGGAAGAGCAGGGTCAGGCAATCGTCGAGGTCCTTGAGCGCGTCTATGAAGGTCGGATAACGTTCCTTGACAATGTGATCGAGCTTGATTTCGGGGAACAGTTCCATTCTGCGCTTCAGGTTGCGGAAATCTTTGATGGCGCGGTCGCGGCTGCTTTTCTTGGCAAAGATCTGAAAGAGGAGAACTATTCAAGACTCCGCTGGCAGAACAGGCCATTCCACGCTCCACTTACCTTGTAGTCGCGCAGGGTCCACACAATAGACTCGTGGAGCAGGAACCGGATGTCCTTGGTGTGGTACAGGATCTTGATCTCCGATGAGCCCTTCTGGGCGCGGCGCCTGTGCTTGGGCTCTCGCGGGTAGACGCCCTTAAGGATGCACAGGCGGCGGAAATCATTCAGCGACAACTGCAGCTTCCGGATTGCCGCCCGACGGCTAATATATTGCGTGGCCTCTCCAGCCTCGTACTGCGTAGGACGAGAACAGTTATTTACATGCACATAACCTCACAGCGTTGTCTAAAATGCTGTGATTGCGCTACTGCTTACCTTCTTCGGACGCCTCATTGTTAATGGTTGGAAAACTGCTCTCGTTGCCTGGTAAGATCTGTTATATACAGATTAATTTGAGGAAATACACGCTGCAAACCAAAACACACGTTTTTTGTGTTGTTGGGCGCGTGGAAAAGAAAGTGTAACCGCAGATTTATCGGTCAAATATACCGACAGACACTCAAAATATACTCTAAATATACCGAAGATCTTAAATAATTTCGATTTTGAAGTTATATTTGATACTACTAGCTTATTAAAAGTCTCCGCACTAAAACTATAGTTTTATCCAATTCATCAATCAATTCTCCACAAGATTGGCTAGATTTCACGCCATCCTTTTCTTGGAATGTTTACAAATTAAGTTTAAACTAAAAGGTCAATCAACAAAAACAACGTTACATATTTGACAATTTGTTGATTTTGAACAGGTATATATGGACGTTTGTACACCCTATTTCTATGAATTAATAATGGTATATAATTTTCAAAGCTGCTCTCAAGCATTAATAATGTGACATGTTTTTCACCGTTTCATATGTTTTTCTATGCACCCTATACTATTAAATATACATACCTTAAAAATGGAATTCAATAGACTGATGATATTGTTTATATATTTCATTATATACCGATATACTGTAAATAATCAATGAACTCAATTTCGTAGTCAACATATCCTGAAAAGTATATTTTATATATATATATATATATATATATATATATATATATATATATATAAAATATAATAATATTAAATTATTATTATATATTATTATATATTATATATTATTATTATTAAAATTATTATATATAATTATAATATTATATACCATAAATTGTCACCCTGAAAGAAAGTGTGACCGCCGAATTATCGTTAAAATATACCGCAAAACCAAAACATACCATCTCTCACAAAACATACTTCAGAAAACGTAGACGTGTTCCGATAAATATATGTCGATAGATGGAGCGAAATCAACGGCAAATTGGAAAATCTAAAACGCCATGTGCTGCATTTGGATAACTCATTTTATTGAATCTGTTTTTATTGGTTTTTTTTTTATAGGTATTGTATTGAGAAAATAACATACAGTCTAAGTTTGTTGTATTATATAATATTCGTTATATATTAGTTAGTTTGAACATTAACTTCGTTTTGGTTTTCGCAACATGCTTTACTGCAATCAACTGCAATTTACGACTGGTTGCATTTTTAATAACAAAAGTTTATTAAACGGCCATTTCTTTTAGTTTTTTGCTTCTTTCTCTCTTTCCATTCTTTATTCGTTTGCTGCGATTCTGCTACAACTCTGGCTGCGTAACGGCGCATTCACACCGTTACCGACGTTCGTGTGTCCGTGTCAGTGTGTGTGTGATGTGGTGTCTTAGTGTGTGTCTGCGAGTTAATGTATCTGTGTGTCTGCTGCTCGTTCTGTATCTTTATCGTTATCTGTATCTGTATCTGAGTGTGATTTGTTGTATATTTCACCTAAATAACTAGTTAACATTTGGTTTTTATATGCTATAGCTTCGTTTTGATTTACATAAGTGTCGTTTCCGTTCCGTTCCGTTCCGTTCCATTCCTTTCCGATCCAATCGGATTTAGGTTTCACTCTTCCTTCCTTCTGCTCCCGATTCCCGCTTTGTCCTATCCTTTAAAATGCTTTTATATAACTTTATATAATTCTTGTTTGATATATGTATGTATTGTATATTTTTTTTGAGTGCCAGCCATATATGTTTTGCATGTATCGTTTAGAAATTGACTATATATTTGATTTTGCTTTACTCCTTTTGCTGCTCCTGTACTTATTCTTCTTCTTTTTGATGATCTCTCAACGCATGAGCTTCGAATGGGTTTTTGGTTCGCGGTTTTTGGGGTGTGTACGGGAATGAGGTGTGTCTCGGTGTGGCAATATGTGTGCGAGTGGGTGTGTTGGGTGTGTTTTGTATAAAATCTAAATGTCGTTAACTAGTCGTACTTGTATAAAGTAAATAACTCGCTGTATTTCATTACATATTCATCATTCGAACGTTCGTAAGGCCGAAGACGGTTTGGGGCCCGAGGGGTTGGAGTCCTCCGATGACTAACAGCAACATAGGGGGGGGTTGGAATATCTAGTGATCTTCGATCTGAATATAACTGAAGCCCGACTTCTGTGTTGGTTCGCTTTCTTCGTGGTTTGTCGTTATTATGTATATAAATCATTTGTACAATCTTATGTGCTAAAAGCGTATCAGTTATTAAAATTATGTCTGTTATTATAATACTCTCATTGTTCACTATTAAAGTTACTCGACTCGACACTCTCTATACTAATAACATGCCCGTCGTCTTTAACACTCGATCTGTCCGTGCCTGTCCGTTCTGTTCTTTGGTTTTGCCTTTCGAAAAAATACACACTCGTAAAGTAAAAGTCCCAACAATAAGTACATCAATCGAAACTTAACAACGAAAAATCTTTTGGTGGGTAATGATAATTGTATTACACACGACGGCTGGCTGGCTATATATATGTATATTGACGTTCGCGCACTATATACTGACGTGTCCGGTCCCCATTTGCTACGTTCGCTAGATCGCATGGCATTACAAATAATAAACGCATCTTGTTCGTACACATATAAATTTGAAAATGCTATAAAATCTTTAAATAAGTCTACCAATATGTTAACTATTACTTTTTACTGGATTCATATATTCATATTTGCTTCGGTTGTCATTATCGTGTTCGGTATTCGCTATCGTTATCGTTATTGTTATCGAACGAAAAATCGAAAAACAAATCGAAGCCGAGCGCCAGTTCAGTTCCGTTCCGTTTCGTTCCGTTTCATGCGGCTGCCGAAATTTATTGTTTGCTGTGTTTCTTGTGTTATAAACAACGGACGCAACTTGGACGCTCTCTAAATATTGTATAATCGAATATAAGAGTATTGTATACATTGCATTTCACTTGTTCTATTTTAATATTTTTGTATTCGTATTCGTATTTAATATTCGTATTTTGTATTCGTTTTAAAAAAGTAATTCTCTTTCAACGGTTTTGCGTAATAAAATCCCACCCACTGCTGACGTACTCGTAATATATAGTACTTGTTTATAAAAGTCAATATATATATAATTATTTGTTTTGTGTTGTATATGTGTGTTTTATATAAGTAGTACGGTCTAGGTTTAAGTCTAGTTTATAGATTATTTAAAGCTGAAATCAATGATTATGTGCTCGTTTGTTTCGTTCGTTCGTTCGTCGGATCGTTACATCGTTAGATGGTTTGCATAAGTTATGTTCGTACGAGTATTTCTTGGTGTTTATTCTGGTAGTTTTGTTGTTCAGTTACAGTTACAGACGATTGTTATAGGTGATTGACTTGAGAGCGTACTCGTAGTAATTGCTGTGGCCACATCTCTAGAAATGCTTTCAAATGGTCTGTGCTTTGTTTAGTTTTGTGTGTTTGCTAATTTCATACAAATCTTCGAATATATCTTCTTGTTTAAGGTTGTTTAAATGCCAATTGATCGGAAGGAAATATAGAAATCAATCGGGCTATACTTACGGTTGGGTTATTCTGCAAAACTCAAAATTTGGTCGGGGACACAAAATTAGCAAACACCGAATTTCAGCTTCTGTTTTTTTTTTAGTAAGTTTACTTTTCACTTTAATTTCAAACAATGATTTTATTTTCATAGTTAAATATTTCATAAAGTATATATAGCATTACTATATCTGTTTCGTTTCGTTTCGTTTTGCTTTTCTTCTGCTTGTTTTTATAATTATTATTATTATTTGTTCTCTTCTCTTTGTTACGCTTTGTTTATGTTTTTATGAACGTTTTTGCTAATGTTTCAACAATTTTTTTTGTATTTTCCATTTTGGTTTTTTGTCACTTTTACTTTTTACGCAATTATTCAACTTGTTAAAAATCTATAACCATAACAATTTCATATATATATCTGTGTATATATATATATTTCTTGTATATACTTCATTTTAAAGCGCGACTTCTACGGCCACTCCGACATTTGAGTGTTCAGTGTGTTGTGTGCGTTTGGTAATGATTTTCGGGGCAATGTGGGGACATGGATTAGTGGTTCTTGGCGGGTGAGGGGAGGTGTGTTAATGTTCATTGCGATTAGCTTTTGATTTGCTTTTCAATAAGGAGAAGAGTGCCTCACAAAGCTATGTAAATGTATGTATCTGTTCGTTAACAATTTCTCGATTCAGTTAGTAACGTTCTTGGGATATCGTAGCATACTCGTAGTAGTAGTTCCTACATAGGTTTTTGTACTTTTCGTGTACCTTTTTTTTAGAGAGAAAAGTGGGCGCGATATGTGTGATTGTGTGTGTTTTTGTTGTGAGTGAGGAGAATCTTTAGTACAAGTAATTGCTGGGTGTGTGTTCTTCTTGTTAGGTTCTAATATGATGTATTCAGTTAAGTATGAATGTTTGTTTAGTTTTCAAGTATTTTCTCGCTATATATTAATATATATATATATGTATGACTTGGTTTTTAAAGTTAATTTGGAAGATATTTTTTTAGGTTTTTTCGCTTTTGTTTTTTGTGGTTTAGTTTAACATACAGCATGTATAAAAGATTAAGTTAATTTTTTGTTTGTTCTTGGAAGTTGTCTCTGTTAAAGCCTGGTGACCGAGGCAATCTACTCGTGAGAAGTGAGCTTGCTAGTTGGGATATATCTATTATATCAATGATATTGATGGACAATACAGTCAATAGTTTTGGTGTTGAGAGTGTGACAATGAGAGCCGAAAAGCAAAGAAGTCTCTAAATAGGGAATGATTGGAGTGATCCAAGAAAGCTTAAAGAGTAGTGTAAGGAATTCTCCATTAACATTTGGTTTGGTTTAAGGCATGCTAGAGAACCCCAGCACAATCGTAGAAGGACATCCCAAGATCTAAGCCAACCCTAGACTAATGCATCGAACGGCAGGTATGGTATGTGCCTTATGAAAACAGCGAGAGAGAGAAAGCATTGTTCTGATTTAAGCTTTGTCGTAGGAGAGGGTATTTGTACAATGTCTTCTTCTCCTGCTCCTGTTCTTCTGTTTCAGCTTCTTCTCAGCTGTAGATGTGTTCTCTGGTTTCTGTCCATAATCTATACTTGTAATTATAATATTATTTATCATATATATATATATATATATGTGTATATATATATATATACATATCTGTGTGCAATCGAATGCACTGCACCCATGGGGTGTAAGAGCAGCCACTTAGTTACGTTAATTTTCTTGCATTTGCATTTGCATATCGCATTATTCAGTAAGTACATTACATTACAGCATATATATATATGTGTGTGTATGTATGTATATATAACTATGTCCGATGGCTTCCACAACATCAACTTCAGTTGCTCTGCTGCTGCTGCTGTTTGATATGCAGCTTCGAGCGCTTCGAATCGGTGTACAATATATACTATATGTATATAAAGTTATGTCACTGCTTCCTCCTAGATCTCTGGTAATAAAAATTATTGCTTTCTGTTCTATGTGTGTATGTTGTGTCTATGTCTGTGTCTGTGTCTGTGTATGGGTGTGTGATGTAGTGTATCTTTGTTTCTCTTTGTTTGTTGTTCTGTCTGTCATTTCCTCAACTTGATTGCGAGCCATATGCAAACGTTAGATACATTGCCTACTTAGGTATAGTTTTTGTTGCATATATATATATGTATATGTATATGTATGTATATAGTTAGTTATCTTTCTGTTATATATAAAATATATAATGTATGTATATATTTAGGTGTATATATGTATGCGTATTTTGTTAAATTATCTTCCATTCGTTTTGCTTTATCTTTTCTGGCATTTGCTTTAGCTCGGTTTGCGGCCACCTTTTTTTTGTTAATACGAGTTTTAGGGTTTTAGTTTTAGTTTAGAAAAATGTTACGTACGTTCTAAATAAAGAGAGCAAGTTGATTTTCTTTCGTATTTCGTTTAAATATCGTTTTATATGTCGTTTATATATATATATCAATATGTTTATATGCTCATATCTATATGTTGACTTTTTTGGGGGACTTGACTCTTCAGTAAGTATATGAAATTAGTTTTGTTTTAGTTTTTGGTTTCTTTTGTTTTTTCTTTTTTTTTGGATTTGAAATAGTCTATAATAAATATGGTTTAAATTTAAATGTAAGGTTCTGCTCGTTCTACACGCCAGCAGAATTAGAATTAGAATTAGGATCAGAACTAGAATCATAATCATAACTAGAATAAGAATAAGAATTGGATTTGGACTTGGAACTTCAATCAGTATAATCGATAATCATAATGCTTTGGTTTTGTTTTTTTTTTTCTTTATATTTGGGTGTGTGGCAAATGCATTAGCAAAAGTGTTTTTTAAAGTATTCCTTACATTCGTCTCTGGTTCGCTTTCTGTTCGCTTTGATTCGACTTTAGTTTCGAGTATAATTGTAGCTTACATTGAGAGTTTCGCTTTTTGCTTTTGCATGTTTAATAAGTACGCAAATTATCACTTAATCAATATACATATGTAGGTATGTATGCAATGTAGTGTAGGTCAATATATAGTGGTAAGTGTGCGTGTGAGGGTATATGGGGGAAAGGGTATATATTCATTCCTCCGTATTCTGTATGCGGTATGTATGTTTATAGGTCGCTAAACTAGAGATAGAGTTTTAGAGAGAGGCTCTTGGATAAAGCTTTTAGGAGAAGAAATCTTAGTAGAGCACGCAACTGAAAGGCGACAAAAATTTTAGTAGCATTCGTTTGCTGGTTCTTCGCTATTCTTTATCGTATCTGTGTATCGTGTATAGAGGGTGCCATTGTGCCAAGATATACACTTTATGGATATATATTTATCTCTTAATCCTTTAGAGTAGTTTAAACCCAAACGCTTAGGTGGATACATAGATAGATAGTAATTGGTTGGGAAGCCATTGTTCTCGTCTTTCTTTCTAATAAGGTTGCTCGTAGTAGATCATGGTAGATCGTAGATAGATAGATAGATAGATAGATACGATAGATACGATAGAGTTCGTACAGTATAGAGGGATATAGGGTTTAGGGTACAGGGTGCATAAAAAGCTGCGGCTAAACACTTTAAAGTAAATGTCTTTCGAAAAAGAAACGCTGGCACTAACTAACTCGCATTTTAACGTTAAGTTTTTCGCATGTTCGTGTGTATGTGTGTGAAGGTATGTATCTGTGTCTGCATCTGAGTCGGTGTCTGTATCTGTTTAACAATTCGATTATTTAGCTTTAGTCCACTGTTAATTAATTTGTTATTCATTCATTAATTTGCTTTTGTATATAATTTAGCTAATTGGATGAGAGAAAGAGATTTTGCCCCATCCAAACAACACGTTTTGGGCTCTCAATCTCTTCAATTTACATACTTATGTATCTTCTTCGAAATCTATGCGGTATATTGGTACACCTCGGTTACCGTTGGTACTATTTTGTCTTTGCCCTTGCCCCTCTGCAACACATCAGATTTAGAAGGGGCAAGTGATTACATCGTATTCGAACATCAGCGACACCGCGACAAAGACAAAATACAACAGAAACATGGTAAAGCCCAACCCCTTGTTCATGCGCCAACGGAAGCAGGCAATCGACATCACCACGAATACGAGCATCATAAACAAAATGGTTATGGAACACACCATGCCCACCGAGTTCACCTCAACGGGAGCACCGTAGATGATGCCATACAGCAGCCAGGGTATCGGTAAGCTTGCAATGCATTCATATTAGATTAGTTCTCAATATTTCCGGGAGCTGTATTATTAGTAGTCTCGTATTGGGAAATGGATTTACTACTTACCCCACAGTCACATCGAATATGTTGCTGCCCACGGAGCTGGAGACGGCCATGTCGCCGAATCCCTTGCGTGCCACAATCACCGAGGTAATCAAGTCCGGAATGGATGTGCCCGCTGCCAGGAAGGTCAGGCCCATGACCTGGTCGAAAACGGAGAAGGAGAACAGTGGAACAGTGAACAGAGAATCAGTTTGAGGTTCGGTCGGGTTCAGGTTTCGAACGGAACGGAATAATGGAATCGGCAAAAGTACCTCGGGCGGTATGCGGGCCGTGTCTCCGGCCACGTTTGCCCACCACACCATCAGATAGGAGAAGGCAGCTATCCACACAATGGAACCGATGAAGGTGACCGGAAAGAATCGCTTGCCTCGCGGCGTTCGCGTATCGGGCAGCGTCAGCCACATGGGCACCAGGAGCGGGGCCACGAGGACATAGGTGAGGCGCTTACGCGCCGTGTCCGGCCAGGCCATGCTCAGGGGTTCCGGGTCGTCCTCGATATCGGGCGCCTTTGGGTTCGGGAAGGGAGCATGGAGCAAGAGACATTCAATTAGAACCCTTGGACTCAACATTGTGCGCTTTTTGTCTGCTGCTCTTTACATTAGTTATAGGCATAGGATCTCTGTATATAGTACTTATTGTATTTATAATAGAGAATATATATAATATATAATATGGAATTTTTGTTATATAAAATATATAGTAAAAATGCCGTGTGTGTGTGTGTGTGAGTGTGAGTGAGTGGTTCTTATGCACGAGTACGAGTACGAGTTATTCGCTTAGTGAGTGGAGTGAAACGGGGATCGAAGACTGAATTCGATTTTAATTGTGGAATTATGGACTTGTCTGAGCTATGTATACAGATGAGCATGAGTCACAGATACTTAGACTCTTTTTGGTCATAGTACAAATTTTGTTACGATTTTGAATTGAGAAAAGTCTGCAGGTTGTTTCTTGGGTTAGTTTCCTCTTGTGTGTGTGGGGGGGGGGGGGGCTTACAAAGTGTCGTTCAATCAAAATACTTAGTGTGGTACATAGAGAGGTGCACTTACTTTCTATCAAAGTTACAAATGCAATACGATACGATACAGAGTGAGAGACTTAAAACGTGCAGAGTTCTATCGGCATCGCAAGTTCTATCGGTACTGTGGGTACCACAGTGGTACAGTGGGCATGCTCGTATTTTGTCTAGCAAGTGCAACAACACACCAACGACACGTCTACCAAGTCGATTAGATTAATTGTAAACGAAAGTAGAAAGTAAAGGTTATAAGAAAATGCTAGAACTAGTTTAAATAAGATCTAAGATCTACTCTACACTGAGTGTACAGATGTGAGTGTTATTTGTCAGAGGCAACACTGAAGCATTTCTATAAGTGATAAGTGGGCGGCGGGTGACGGTTCTCTAAGTGGAAATTTATCTGCGGTTGGCACATGCACACGCTCCTGGCCAGTGGCCCACTCCTCATAGGGCCTGATTCTGATTCCGATTCGGGATCTGGTTTCACATTTTAGTCAGCCTTAATCATCGGCAGGGGCTGCGGCTCTGCGGTTTCGACTAATTAATCATATTGCAGTGAACTATTGATTTCCAGGGAATATTTTTATACCTGAGTTACTCAATTACAAATATTTTTGAGGAACTTTAAATTTATAATATACATTTCTTTGGTCTGAAATCTATGACGAGGCCACTACCAAGGAGCTTTTGTGTGCCATGAGACCGCGTGCTCTAATGTCGGGTAATTCTTTTGTTACTGAGTTGAAAATAAATAAAAGCTTCGTTGGTTACAATACAGTAATAGTATTTGTAATAAGAAATTATAAAGATTGTATGCAATATATTGAAAAGAGATAGTATTTAGAGAGAGAGATAGAGAGAGCGACAGACAGATAGATAGATAGATACAGAGAGATAGCGAGAGAGAGAGAGAGAGATCAATAAAAATTGTTCATGAAACTAACTTTGATGCTAAATTTGCGTGTCTGAATTTTGACCCTCTGCTCAATCCAGCTAGGACGTCGACCACTCAACGATGGCTTTAAGTTGATTATTCAAGATATATTATATATAATTGATGTTTATATATAAGGTATTTTGGGAGTAGATTATACACATTATATAGAAAGAGAGACAGATTGTTGTAATTATAAGCTTTGTTGGCACTTGTTTGGCACTTAAGTTCTCGGATTTAGATCAGATATCGAAATAAAACTTTGATTAAAACGTTTAAACTTAAACTTGTACAGATAGTAGAAGACTTGGGGTGAGGATAGACAGAAGAGAGAAGACTGTTCGCATGTAGTATGTAGAAGAAGTGTACTTGGGATTTGTTTCGGGGTTCACATAACAAACACATACGGGTACGGATACGGATAGTGGGGATAGATAGCGTTGAAACACAAACACAATTTGCTTCTTTTGTAATGGGAAATAGATTTTGATTTGAAATATATCTTTTTTTGGGGATTTACTTCTTTTGAGAGCGAGACCCAACTCGGAAATATTCCATGTTCTGTCAATCGTGAGTCGAATTCAAATTATTGCAGGGTCAGAATTTTGTTTGTTTGCTTTGTGATCTTTGCATAAATCGATAGAGCCAAAACAAAAAATTAATTAAAAACGTCAACTAGAAAGCGGTTTCTATCTTCGGACAACCGAAGGCTACATACCCTTGCAGATCGTTTATAGAATGATGTATTGATCGGTTGGTGATCTAGCTTTAGGTTGCTTTTGATACAGACACACATGAGACATGATCTCAAAACTTTTATGGCCTCTGCAAGGGGCTGTGGAATGAGCAACCGGAATGCAATGCTACTGCTGCTGCTGCTGCCTGGGGGGCCAAAGCCAAGTGCTTGCGCCTATGCATAAGAATGTTCGTTTAAAAACCAAATGCTAACGATTACGATATTACGATATATGTAAGTACGCTGGAGCTAGAGCTGGAGCTGCTTTGTCTCATGGGGTGTCATGGGGTGTGGATGGTATGCGATGATGTTCGATTGGTGTTTTTTTTGGGGGCGCAGCAATTGAGGCACTACTTTGCATTGGAATGACTGCATCGCGGCACCGCACATTAGTGAAATATGAATGGCAATTGTAATATGCAAGGCATCGCTTGGCTCTCCTTTAAAAGTATTTGTACGAGTAATGTCTGTTGTCTGTTCTACATATATAGTAGGTATATGCGCTTTTTGTTGTGATTTTGTGGGTAGAGATCAACACTAGGTACGAGTTAAGGTAAATAAAATATGGTAAGGTAAAGACACAAAGCAAATGAGTTCCAAATGGGGGTACGATAATCATACGGTACGAGTATATGCAAAAATTTCACTATTCCGAATTAGCTCTTCATATTCTTATTGTTTATTATTATTTCTGGGGCAAGACAAAACACACACACAGATAGATAGATAGACTGTTTGTTTGTTTTAGATGGATGGATAGATGTGGGAATGTTGTGTGACAAGAGGGAGAGAGAGACATAAACATACACAAAGAAAGAATAGAAAAGGGGCGAGTGTCCTGTGTTTGTGTGTCTGCGTGTGAGAGATAGTGGGGGTGTTTGTGTGTGTGTGTGTGTGTGTGTGTGTGTGTGTGTGGTGGGGGATGGGGTGGGTGGAACAGTTGAATGGAAAAGAATTCAGACGCAAATCGTTAAAGAATTAACTAAAAAAAAATCCATTTAAAGTCACACATAAACGTTGCATAAATACACATTTTCATTTTCGTTTTAAATGTTTTTGTTTTTTGTTCATTCGTTGGTACCTACACACACATGTAGCTGACATTTTAGAACCACGGATTGAAAACGTATAAATGAAAAGAAAAAAACACATAGAAGAGTAAACACACATTGGGTGGGAATTTCTGAAAGGCAGAAACGAGGGGACAGAACATCAAATATGCACGAATAGGTGGAGGAGTAGTAGGGAACACACCATTTTTTTTTAGTTTAGTTTAGAATCAGTTCAAACGTGGCATCAACCAGTTAATCAATCAATCGGTCAGTCAATCAATCAATTAGCCATGTAAGGGAAACATGCCAACAGCTAGAATGGTTAAATTGTGTGTACATTTTTGTAGAGCGCGTGAACTGGTCGCTAAACCCGAGAGAACTCGTAAAGAAATTCCGATATTTCAAGTGTAACTTTCGATTTATGTAGCTCGATTTGTGATAAAAAAATGTACGAAATACGCGAGTTATCTGTTCGATATTCAGACATAAATACCACGACGAATGGCACACCAACTCAATTCCGATTTACGATATTCAATACAATATATATTTAATTCCTAATTTTTTGCGTGTATGAAGAATGCAGCGCATTGTGTGTGACACAATCAATTTGTTTTGTAAACGAAACACGATAATCACAAACGGAAAATCAAAGAACACATAAAATCAATGAATAATTGAAACCAAAAAGTCATGCCTAAAGTAAATAAATCATGAGGATAAATTCATTAGCACATCATATAAGTATGTTTCAGATATATCCTCCCGAAGGAAAACATGGGGCTATAGTTTATCGGTGGATGCAAAATGATCACAACAACTTACCGAATCGAGCGTCGTGTCAATATTCCCATTGGGCCGATCCGCCAGGGTGGTCTCCTTAAGGTTGATCTTGACGTGGTTCGCAGCCGAGGTGGTGGCGCCACCCCGCTGCGGCTTGGTGGCGTCCAGCAGCACCTTAAGCGAGGCAATGGCGTGCAGCTGCGTTGCCTTTTCGTCCACTTTGCCTGGAACATCATCTTTGTCATTGTAATTGTGTGTGGTTTTTTTTTTTGGGTAGGGTGTGTTTTTCGATAAATAATGCAGTATTTTTTTGGTTGTTGTTTACACAATACAACATGTGTGGTGTGGTGTGGTGTTGGTGTTGAAGGTGTTGTTGGTGGTTTTGTAGGTGGTGGTGGTGGTGTGGTTGTTGTGTGTTGCGAGTAGCAGAGTAGAGTAGCGGTGTTGTTGTAGTAATAGTTGTATTTGTTGTTGTTGTAGTTGGTATTCGATTTTCATTTTCGGTATCGTATTTTTTGTATTTTTTGTTGGCACACAACGAATGGAGTTTTTTGAACGCAAAATCCAAGTGTTTTTTATTTATTTGATTTTTTTTTTGTATTTTTTTTTTGCGAAAAATTAAACGAAAAAAAGAAGAAAAAGAAAGAATAAAATTGCATCGATTAAAATCAGAAATAAACGAATTAACCCAGTTACGAGTTTCAGTTTCGGTTTTCAGAATTAGTTTCTTTCTTAGAGATTTTTTAATTTACAAACAAATTTAGGGCCTAGCCCAAAGGGTACTTTGGATTGGATTGGATCGTTCATAGTACGCATATATCGTTTATACGTTTATCTATATGGTAGGTATATTGAAAATATTTTATACAAAATGTTGATGTCAGTTGCGAAACAGCTTTGGAGGTTGCTTGTAGTTAGTACGAATAAGTAGGGGGGGGGGGGAAGAATATACGAGATACGATATACGAGTAGTAAGTAGTCTAGTCTATGGAGAGAGTATAGGGATGACAGAGCATAGCGGAAGAGCAGCACAGTAGATTGATTGTGAACGAGCGGACATTGGGCGGGGTAATGGACAGTAGCGGGGGATTCTTAAGCCAACTATGACTACATCTATGGCTATTTATAGTAACTAGATCTAGACTAGAGAAAACTACTGATATTTACCGTGTCAGAGTCAGAGTCTCATGGGTATTTGGTCTAACTTTACGATCGATTCTCGATCGATGTTTTGAGTGTGAACTTGTGTTTTGCACTAAGAGTTTTGTATTATTATTAATCGTTCTGGTTGTTGGATGCTAATGTTTTGGGATCGGACGGGGGTTTTCTGATGGATATTTTAGAGTTATTTTTTATTGTTTGTTTGTTGTTGTCAATGCGGCATGAAGTAATCATTAAATAGATTTTTTTCTTAAGGGGATCGTCGGACTAAATGGCTCTTCGAAGGACCCCCTATCTAGCATTGCTCCAGGTGGTATATACATATACATATGTGTGTATATATGTACACGATTCAATAGACTTATATCATAGCTTAACTTACATATCTACAGTATATATTGGCATGTGAGTGTGTACAGTAAGTGTGGGTATGTATGAGGGGACCGGACTCATGACTATCTTTTGAATACAGACCTAGAACATGCTGATATATGGAACGGAGCAAAAGCACAAGTCTAGAGATATTTTATGATGGTACTTGTGCTTTTGGGTCACAGACAATTATCGATTATTGGGATCATTGCCATAAGAATGGCTTCCGCTCTGTTCGGTTCTGATCGGTTTGGTTCTCTGCCGGATTTCCACCAAGTGCTGCCAAGCCCCAAAAACACAATTCCCATACAACGCGCGCACATAGACAAATAAACTTGCAAACACACAAAAATATTAGACAAACATTCCATAGGTGACAGAGAGTGACATAAAGCGATACCTATACAAAAACCTATGCAAAAACAACCCGCTCGACTAGTCGCACATGCAGCCCGAGCCGGAGCGAGCGAGTTGATTGTTTCTTTCATTGAATGATTTCTTGCGACTAAATATACTCGGATATGGGGATGGTTGTGGGACGAAGTGAGTTGTATGACAGCCTATGGCTAAGCCTAAGCCTAGGTCCAAGTGGAAGCCAATTTCGAATCGAACCGCATTGCTGCCAGCGAGCCAATTGTACTAGTTGCTAACTAATTACAATTACAATTACGTTAACAATTACAATTACAATTACAATTACAATAACGATTACGATTAACACATACAACATTGACAACGCATAGTTAATATATGTACAATCCAATAAATTGTTTGGTTTTTGTCACGCGTCAAACTCAACTCAACTCAATCCACAGACAATTCCATAGGTACTACGGCTTACTTTATACATATATTGTATCTCTCGCAAGTACGTATGCCATTGAGCTGCGCTCAAAAACTCTAGGAATTTATGATAACATTTTTGTAATGCTAGATATATAACGCATATGTATATATATATATTTATAGATATTGGATATATATTGTTGTTGGTATAAATGTAACTCCAAACTGACATTGAACAACATAAAATATTTTCTTTCTTTTTTTCTTCTTGTTTGTCTCTCTTTTGTTTTCATATATTCTTTTTTTAGTTGATAATGTTTTTTCTTTTGTTTTGTTGTTTGCAACAAAATGAAAAAAGCAAAGCCAAAAATAAATTAGCAGAAACTCAAAAGTTAAGAATACATTTTAGGCGAAGCGTGTAACCTCTTTTGGTCGGGCATTCCATGAATATTCAAATGATAAATGCTCTTTGAGTCAAAAATCTATCACTTGGATAACTTAAAGTCCCTGTCAAGCTAAGGATATCATGAGATTAAAGCGAAACCTCCCTCAATGTATAGCTGGGAGACCCTACTCCACGTTGAGGTAGGCTCCCCCACCACTTGGCTCCACACGAATTCTAACACTTTGCACCTGCGAACCTTGACGAGCACGCCCCAAAGGCCGACCCTGGCTGTTTGTTCGTTCGGTGTGGGCCATTGCCGTGGCAACAACGACTCAACGTTGGGTCTGTTTATCCCATACATATTTATGGGTACGAGTACGAGCACATGCACAGACCACTGCTACTACAATGTGCCTAATCCATAATAAATCAATGGTGATTGGAAATTTTGGTTTTTGGTTTGCAACAGAATCAGTCTGGGAAGGGGAGCGGCAAAGCGAATTCGAGTCACAGGGCTGACCTTTAAATGATTTTCCGCTCAAGCTGGGTGTCCCTCCTGTCTGCCTGCCGGTCCGGAGCCCTAAACAAAAGGGTTCAGCTGTCAATTTCCCCCTGCGTCGCCCCTTAACGGACATCCGCACTGTTTGTCGACGCTTCGTCTGGGACTGGCTGGCGTGCTAATTAGGTAAGTGGCTCCAAGGTCGCCATTAAAAAAGAAATAACAACCCAAAGAAACGAAAATAAAAGAAAGAAAAGCAAAAGGAATATGAAAACATAACAAACCGAACGCAAGAACGCAACTTAAGGGTAAGGAAATAGAAATTGAAATAGACACAGATATAGTTACGGATATGGATATGGATACAGAATGGGCGAAATAAAGAAGGAGAAACTCCTGGCTGGCAAGTCAAACATCCAATTAGAAGAACACAGAATGTACACAGACTTTTCAAAAGGAACTAAAATTGAACATAACTTTAGATACAGATACAGGGTACAGGTGGGCGGTGGAAGGTAAAGGTGAAGTTACAAAAGGTATATATAGAGGTAGAGTATATAGAGTAGAGTTTGGCGTAGTTGAGATATATGTTATTGCATTTGTATTTATCTTATTTTGGATGTAAGCGTGGTGGTAGGTTGGTAGGTGGGATTGTGGATTAGAACTGGGATTTGGCATGGGCTGATTGGGGATTTAGGGGTACTTTTAGCTGGGTTTTCTTTTCTCATATTAGTTTTTTTTGTTAGGCATTAGGCTTTTTTTTTTAGGCTTGACTTGTGCAAAACACACTGTGGCAACAACTCAAAGAACTGAAGAACTTACCATCGTGTAGTGGATCTATCGTGTGTATCATTAGCTGTAATAGGCCATGACGGAATTTGGCACCGGTCTGTGTACTACCCGAGGTGCCACCACCGCTGCTATTACCTGTAGCGCCCGCGTTGCTCGAGCCGTGCGGCCCAGAGCGCGTCTCGCTTGCCGCACGCGATGTCACCGAGCCGCCCGGCTGGGTGGCCATTGAGGTTTCCGACGAGTTTGCCGCATTACCCTGAAGTGGAACGAAGAACAAGAACGGATGGACGTGGGTACGTGGATGGTAGTGGTACGGTTACGTTACGGGTTTACACACACACAGTTACGGGGAGAATTACGGGGATTACAGATTATTACGGATTATTGTTTAGTTTTTTGAGTTTTCAGTTTTGAGTTTTCAAGTTACAAGTTTCGAGTTTCGAGTTTTGAGAGAGCGGTGTAATGGTTTTCAGATTTGGTTTTGGTATTTTTTTTTTGGTAAGCATTATTCGAGAAAAGGTGAAAAGAAGAAGAAGAAAAGTTTATTATTGCAATTTGTATAAATTTACAAGTTGAGTGTGGTAGTAGTAGTAGTTGTCGTAGCTTTTGTCTATCTCTTGTCATGTTGCATGTATGTATTTATGTATCTGTTTCTTGTTGTTTTCTGGCTGTGATTGCTTTTGTTGTTGCTGGCTGTTTGTTGGTGTTGTTGTAGTTGTTGATGTTTGTATGGTGTGTGGCTTAAGGACTAATCGAATCGTTAAGTGCAAGTTAGTTGGGAGCCAATATCTGAACAGAACTCAAGACATTGAAACGAAAACCGAACGGAACAGAACTCAATGAATGTCAAACTCAAGTCAAATGTCGAAAAAAAGAAACGATTTACCACACAACATCCAACACAATACGATACGATACACGGACCACTTAAGAACTGATCAACTGAATAATCCATCTATAGTCCGACGGGAGTACCTTAGATAGATCGCTAAGCGCTGGAACATTAAGGAACACTAGGATTGTCTGCCATCATCGTTGGATTGGAGTAGGGTTTTTGTGCAACAAATTAAACAGTTGGATTGGATCTGTGTGTTATATACAGTACAGAGGCTCTCGTGGATTGTGGAGCTGTAGCATCGGGGCATGCTTGAAGGAAGGCCTTAGGGCCTCAGAGGAGGGATCCAAACGATTCTTAAACCTATTACGAAATCAAAACGATAAGTTCGAGGATGAGGAAACAAAATATGTAATGATGAAAACATTTCGTTTTTTTTGGTCGTTGAAATTTTTCTGTTTGTCTGTTGCAACATTTTTTGTTGGGTTTTTATACATACAAGCTTTTGAATGACATTCTTTTTGGGTTTTTTCTTTACTTTTTTCTTTTTTTTTTTGGTTTAGATCAAACAAAATATACACATATATATTTTTATATACGATATCTGTATTGATATTTGTCAAAGCGCAGTGGGAAGTTTTGTTGTATTTCATTTTGCCTTCACTATAATCAAAAAGAAACAGATAAAACACAAAAACATTTGGAAAAACATTTGTCAGAGAACAACTGAAAACCGAAAAATACTTTTCAATTGATGCGAATTAATTGGCACATTAGCGAAGGAAGCGCACAGGCAGATGAAGGGAGGATCGGTATCGGTGGTAGGTGTAAACAAGTGCAGGCACTAATCATATACATATCTACTACATATATATAACAACTATATCTATATATTATGGGTGTGTGTGTGTGGAGGGGAAGAATGAATGGAAACGAGATGATAATTGGTGTTACATATACCCCCTACCACCCGAACTCGTACGTTCGTTTGGAGAACGAGTCTTTCGTAACTCCATTCATGAATCGAACTTAAAGTAAAACTGGAACTGGAACTGAAGCAGGTGTAGGGCAAGTCAAGATCAGACCACTTGATCATTAACGAGTCGGAGTGGCTCGTGCCAGGTGAACTACCCCACCAATCCGATTAGAATGCTAATTAATGCCCATTCATGTTGTTGATCGTAGCCCATACACTATGGGATTCCTAACCCCACCAGCCACTCATTCACGTTTCGGACTAACTCACTCGTCGCTGACGCAAAACCTGAAGTAACCTGCGAAATCCGATCCAAAAAGAGGGAACATAGCAAAGCAGAGAGAGAAAGAGCTCTCTCTTAATTACCTTGAACCCGTACTAAAGTGAGATCTGTCAGCTGGTTCTGATTGATTTTGACAAATGAAATTAGCCACAATTAATGGTGGACTATCTGTATTAACCAGAGCCGGAGCTGCAGCCCGTGTATGAAATCACGTTGAAAGTATTTTATAATATCGAAAATTCATCACCCAATCGACGACAGAGGTAAAGACAAAGACAGACTCTGTGTTGGACAGGGACAGCAGACAGCAGACAGCAGGGCAACGTAAGTTACCAAAGCGCTTAAATCACATAATGAATTATTTAAGTCCAGCATGAATCATTCTCAGTAACAATTTTCAAAAAAAATAACACTCAATTCAACAGCTTGAAAATTTCGCCTGCTGTTTTTGAGTATTCGAGTCAAGAGGGCGACCGACCTGAGAGGCTTACCAAATGATCTAAGAAATGCAAATTGTAAAGCAAACAAACCATAAATGAGACTCGACTCACACTTGAGCCCAATTTGTCACTCAACCTGTTTGTCGTTTTTCGAAATGAAATGCAATGGGAATCGGCAATCGGAATCGGAAGAAGTAGCAGGGCGACCCCGAAACCAGTTCCAAGAAAAACCGTTGATATTCCTGGTACTGGGGACTCGATTTTGACGTAGGCATACTTTGTTTACATACAATCCGCGTTTGGAATAGTGAACGATTAAAGATAAAGCCATACGAGGCTGATAAACAAGATCGTTGATCGCTGATCGCTGATCACTGACCGCCGCGCGTTGTCTCGACTCGAGGCGAGCCCCACCGACGTAGAGCTTCGCTCAGACTTCAGAGCTTCGTCGTCTGAGTGTGAGACGGAGACAGAGACCGAGTAGAAACCGCGCTGGCTGACTGCATCGATCAGTGCGGTCGATTGGCGTTGTAATTTTTTTTATATAGCGGGCTTTTGCGCACTCCGTGCATCATTTAGTAACGAAGCTTAAACCGAACCGCATCGAGCTCTGAAAAGCGCGCGCGCTCTCCTTCCCCGCGGAACCATCGAGAACCAACATCGAAAAGAACCAACAAACACAGCGAGAATGTTTCAGAAAAGGATTATCGAACTTATTGTGGTGCTGCTGTACTGGATGGTGATCACGCCGGCGGTTTACAAGATATGCAAGGACAAGAACATAATCCAGGTGGATATGAATCACCTGCTGGACACCGTGGCCGAGCACTGCACCTTTGGCCTCTGTCTGATGGTGGGATACGTGATCCTCTACCGCATAGTGATCTTCATCTACATGAAGCTCAAGGTCTGCGACATCCAGATGTGGCATAACCTGAAGAAGACCCAAGACGACCCCGAGGCTAACCTAAGCAAGAAGTCCCACTACCAGGCTGTCTCCACGGAGAACATTGACACTGTGGACAGTGGCAAGAAAAGGCCAATGACACCCAAGATGATAAGGACCATCAGCAATCCCTTGCTTATCGAAAGCGATTTGGCACGCATTCACGTCAAGCACGAGACACGACCGCTGCAGAGTGCCACACTGCCTAGGTTGCAGCACGCCCAGGTCCACGCCAGTCCGAGTCCCAGTCTAAGAAGTGCACCGCCAGTGCCCATGCAGCCACCGAATGTCTACAACCAAGGTGTAATCATGTCGCCAAAGGTCCTCATGCCAAGACATCCAGACATGGTATAGAGAAGGATAACGGAGAAGGATAACGAGATCCATTCCAAGTATTAGCTACAACCCAAAGATCGAAAAGACAATCGAAATACCCACGAAATTAGTCAATCATCACAGCACAAGGCTCTTCCTGCAGCAGAAAGAGTTCGAGTGAAGTTTAGTTAGCGAATTATTATGTTTTATGTACATATGGATATTTATTATTAGTCGTAAGAATCCTTCTTGTTATGTGAGTAATTATCGAACCGTATATGTGTCATATGCCGTTATTTATGTATAATAAAGAGAGAACAATTTTCAATTAATATACTTTGAAAGACTTATCATTTGAGGGACCGCAATCCAAATGAATGAATCAAGCAGATGTGTTTCCCAGCAGAGTGAAGTTATTAAAGTTCTATCCCAGAGGATTCCATTCCAATGTAGCAAAGTTAGCACAGTTTTCGCCACATTATGAAACTGTGCTACAGCAAATGAAATATGTGTGCGAACGAGATGGATGGATGTGTTGTACAGAGCAAGAAGCGTATAATGAAACAAAAATACAACTCAAAACTGTTCTACGCATGCGCACGCGTTCTCTCTTACTCATTCACACTCTTTCACTCCGCTCTCACTCACTTGCACTCTGCATGCGACGGACGACGTCTGGTTTATGTCTCGGCTCAAGATCAAGTTCGAGTTGTGTGCAAAGTTTCTTTTTGGGGCTTTAGATTTAGTTTACTTTCCATGCAGAAGAAGATTTTTGTTCTCTACGGATTGTGATCGTGTGAGGAGGAGATAGTGGTGTATGCCTGTGTAGGTGTGTGTGTGTTTGTGTGGTCTCAGCTGTGTACGTGAGTGTCTGGGGGTGTGTCTGCATAGGTGTTAAGGGTGTTCAAGTCGAAAAGACGGCATAGCAAATCAAACTTTTGACTAACAAATGACTCGAAGCTAAGTACTAAAGAAGGAAATAAGGAGTTGAACTAGTGATCGAGAGAAAGAGTATTTAAAAGAATAGTTATAGTTCAATAATAAGGAATAATCATAAAAGTAGATAGAAATTGAAGGTGGAACGTAGTCGGGTGTAACAACCAGTTGGCAGATGTTTGGTTCTAGAAAGTTTCTACAAACCTTGCGTACAAGTTACTTAGCATAATCATGGTCTAGGTGAAAGCTACGAGAATCTACTAGAACTATAGACGTAGATGCGAGTTCCGGAACAAACTGACGTTTCCATACTATTTACATTAATATATGCACATTCTGTAGGATCTAATTGTGCCATCAGGTGTAAAAATAACCTCATCTAACCCTACACCGGTTTGATATTTACTATATATTATAAATATTTTCCCCTAGACGCTAGAAGAAACCGGTTTCTGAGAGAGGAAAGACCCCAAAGATGGGTCTAGAAATAAATTTGATTTCGGAATTTCGATTTCAATTCATAATGAAACCAAAAGTGGGTCAAGGTACTGGAGAGTGGGCCGCTTTCAGTTCCTGGACCTGTTTTCGGATCGAACTCACTCGAATTGCAGTGTCACAGGTGAAATTTGTGTCGAACTCTGGACACTCAGAGGCTGATGCTGAGTTATTGAGTCGTGCTTTCAATGTCACTGTAAAGATCTCTTAGTCACGGACGTTTCATCTGCGATTGCAAAAACAACCACGAGCAACCCGAGGTGTTGTGTGCCCTTAGTCATAGCAACTTAAACACCTGCCAACTGGTTACTGCCTGGCACGCGCCAGCAGCTTGAATGAGTTTCGGGGAGATAGATGGAAATGGAAGTTGGGTCGGTGTGGAAGATGGACAGATGGGTGGTTAGTGGGTGGGAACTACGGTGGATAAAAAGGAAGGAAAAACATACACAAAACGAAAATCAAAAACGAAATTTCGTTCCTGGCAAAGGATCTTCGTTTTCGTTTTACTCTTTGATTCTTTTCTTTTTATTTGGCACACAAAATTTTGGCTTTCAATGTCGCTTTCTCTTTTAACGTTTACGATTTTCTTGATTTACGTTTTTTGTAATTGTTTTTTTTTTTTTTAATTTTAGTTAATTTCTCTTTTTTTTTTGTTAAAATTTGCAAGAGAGAGAGAGAGAGAGATTTTGTTGGATTTTTTTGGATTGATTTGATTTGATTTTTTTTTTTTGCAAAAAAACTTCCCAACTACTTACTGCTGGCATAAGTTGATCTGTACTTCGGACGCGAGTCACCTTGTTTTTGGTAATCAACTTCTTGACGCACTGCTCCACCTCGACGTTCCACTTCATGAAGGTCACGTAGGCGATGTAGATGGTGAAGAGGATGAGGGCCTCCCACCAGAAGATGCGATTGTCGCGGAAGAAGTAAATCAGCACCAGGAGGCTGATGCTGTAGAATGAGCAGTCGCGGAAGAGGGGCCACCAGGTGAGGGAGAGCACAGTCTTCGAGAAGAGAGCGCACATCCCGATCACGAATAGTATGTTGAAGACCGCAGAACCAACGATTGTACCAATGCCAACGTCGTCGAACGACACGAAAACGCCAATCACACTTGTGAAGAGCTCGGGGGCACTGCCACCCGCCGCCATGAAAGTCGCGCCGGCCACATCGTCTGTAATGCCGAGCTTTTCAATGATTACGTCAAGGGAAGGCACGAAGAATTCATCGCAGACAATTGCCAGCGCCACAAACATATAGATTACTCCAATGATGTGCAGGATGACAGCGCCGTTTTCAAGCTGTTCTTTCGTGAACAGATCTTTCGGGAATAGTGGCGTTTTCGTGACTGTCGAATTCTCGCTGTGAGTGTCTGCAAAAATATGGAGAGAAAATATGGTTAGAGTTTGTGTGACATTTAGGTAGCTTAGGGTATCCTTTCTCATTCCCTTAAGAATTTGGAAAATGTATTTACTTAGTCATAACAGTAGCTAGGCGGTAATGAAATCGTCTTCCTCCGTTGACTGACAAATTTGTCATTTTACTGACCTTTACCTTTAATAGTTTTGCTCCATCCCCATCCCCATGAGACATCCTCAATTAAGTGGCTCGACCTTTTGGAAACACTGCCTGAACAGAACTCCCTTGTTGCATGCGGCACCTTTTGTGTGCAGCGATTTTCATGGGCAATTATCTTTAAAGTAAATTATGCACCAGCACATTTTGCAACAATTAACAAATTGCACTTATTCGCGCTGCCAACTGTCGATGTTGATTTCGATGTCAATAATGATGATGATGATGTATAGTAGATATGTTGACTGTAGTTGTGGGGATGTTGAATGGTAAATGTTGGTAATGTAAATGTTTATCAATCATTTGCACTGTAAGCAATCATTTTGGCGCGTGTGCCGAGCAAATAATTGACGCGACTTTAATCGCTCGCGTGGCTCGTCGTCGTCGATCGTCGGCATTGACTTCTGACTGATTCATGGCATATTTACACACACCCCGCGGGCTCTATCAGAGTTTGTTTATCTTCTATAAATTCTTGTGGCGCCGCAAAATGCGTAAGGAGTCCAAGGAAGGGCCTCTTTAGAGCCGCTGGGATGGAGTCACCACTGAATTAGAGCACTCTACACGGAGGTTGACTCACTTTGAGGTCAGATCTGGGACAGGCAAATAGACAGACAGACAGACGGCAGACAAAGAAATTTTTCTCTAGAACCGGTTCCTGATTCTGTCACATTTGCATGCAGCTAACGGAGAACGGAGAACGTACCCCACCGCCGCCACACCCACTCAATTAACCCACCTTTACGTGTGGGTGAGGATGGCGGGGCGGGACACTCGAGACCCCAAGCCCGATGCCCGCTGGGAGCATGAGCCACAAATGAATGATTTTAATGAATCACCTGCCAAATGCTTTATGAGTGACAACGACGACGACTACAGCGACGCCTCTAGAAGGCGATTGGATTGAAAAAATGTCAATTTCCAGGCTATGTGCCTTCGGCTGGGTGAGTGTCGTGGGTGGGTGCCCTGCATATCAAAAGTAGAGCATCGGCCCAGGCCCCCAGTGCTTGGGTAACCAGAATCTTTTGATGTCAGTTACACACTCATTCGGTTATGAATTGGTCAATCATTGGGTTAGCGGCTTAAGAAGAAAGCAAATGGTATCGGAAACTAAACTGAAGAAGCGCCTCATGTGAATCATCTAGAAAGGACCACTCGCTCTTATCGGTTTCTGGCGACTCATTACTCATTATCCCACACATAACTGTCATTAAAAAGATATTTCTCGTGGTGGGACTTTGAGATAAAACTTCTTTTCAATCTCTTCCTTTTATTCAAAATGAATAATAATCATAAAGATTCGCTCGACGAATCTGGGGGTAAAAGGCAAGCAGATCTAATCAGAGAACCTCCACTCGAAGTTGGTCATCAAATTGTTATTGGGTTCACTTGCGAAGGTAACAAAATAATGACTATTAAATATTATTTTGTATTATTTTCTGTTGTTGTTGTTGTGCTTTTGATTATTTATTGCCTTTGCCCATGTGGGCGTCTGCCTCGATGGCTGCCTGTTGTCCCAGTCTCTCAGTTGCCCCCTCAAACCAGTTTCGAGTGCCGTTCTTGAAATGGCACTACAATTTGACTAAGCGACTGCAGGCAGCAGCAGCGGCAGCGGTAGCAGCAGTCGTGTCCAGAGCCCAGAGTCAGAAAGCTTCTAGAGCACATGTGTATGCTAGCGGTGGTTGCGTGATAAGCACCGGGAGAGAGATTGGGGGTGGAATACTGCAGAAGAAATTTGTTTTAGATGACGGGGGAGTGACGTGTTCTTATCAGTGTTCATTCAATATTTAAGCTAAGAAATCTTAGAAAGCTGGCAAAACCTCAGTTCCTAGGGATGGTAGCGTGATAAGACACGAAGGCGCGTGACAAGTCACGAATGCATTTTGAGATTGAAACTATGAAGTAATTATTAACATAGAGATGTGAAAATAAGTGGTTCCTTCTGATTCAGACATGTTCTATCCTCATCCATATGCTAATTTATGCGATGACTGTACTGCAGTTGGCGATGGTCGCGTGATTGCTCACGAAAGCTAACATTTCGTTGAGGAATTGCTGTACTAAGGAGGCTCATCACATCTTAATTCACTTAATAGTTTTGTGGCCAATCAATGAGCAATTTTTGTGCGCGGATCGTGACTCGTTTTATAGTCTCCCCTGTGGCTCCCATCGCCATACACATACAGCACTCTCCCATCTCGTGGATGCGTCATCGTGCGACTGAGACGCGTTGTTTACGGAGCAGCAACCGAAAACGAAACGTAACAAGAGAACAAAACCACAGAGCAAACAAGCCGCTGCCGCTGCCGCTGCCTCTGGCCTGGCACTCTCATTCTGAATTCGCAATCAGTTGCAAAGTGGAACCCGATTCGCCCAGATGGCAGCCACAGTCACTCAGAGTCCCATCCGTCACAGTGCCAGCCATGGCTACGGCCAGGAGCCGCTCTTCGTTAGCCGGGCAACCATTCAGCTGCAGTTGAGGTCCCCTGCTGCCCCGCCGCGTATCTACGAGTGGCATACACAGGTCGTAACGCCACCCACGCCCACGGCCAGCCCCAGGCCCACCCCAGAGGCGGCGGAAACGGCAGCGAAATGCATTAAGCAGGCGGGGAGTGCGGCTACAGCGGCCACGCCCAAACGATATACGCCCCCGCGGATAATGGGAACCGAAGCGAAGCCAAAGAATCTTCCACAGACCCTGGGCAACTTCTTCGAGGTCGAGCGATACGAGAGTGGCTGGAATCGCGTGACAAAGAGAGACTTCTAGAAGAGAGAGCCAGAAGATGCAAAGACGGAGGAGGAGCAGGCGGCCTAATCGATTAACTTAACCCATTAAGTGCCAGGAGAAGGAGCTACAGTAAACACACACACACACACACACACACACACACACACACAAGAAAGTGAAATTCCATTGGCAAAACTCCATATTTTATACGAGTATTCCCCAGACCCAGACTCAAACCAAAATCCAGGCCCCCATGAATATTAATGTATGATAAAGCAATAAAAAGTATTATTTGATAGATCGAGTGGAATTCTTCTTCAACTTTCGAGCTCCCAATGGGTTAAACGTCATTAGGCGGGGTGGCTGATAAGACCCATTGGCCCGTGAACAGAGAGGCTTTCCTTTCCGCTACGTCATCAATGTGCATAAATCACGGCTGAACAAACGAACGAAAATTACACAAACGAGAACGGGAGCAGGAGAAGGAGCAGGAGTAGAGCAACAACAAAAGTAATAGTAAAAGTTAATAGAAAAAGAAGGAAAAAAGCAAGGAAAAAGCGTTTGCCATGGCCGGAAGTTCATTATGGAGGCTCGTAGCACCCGAAGCGGAAGCGGCCCCTAGCAAACACACACACAGCACTACGAGAGGTACAAGGGGTAGAAACACTCTGTGGAACGTGTGGAACGATAGTGTCCGCATGTTTTCACGCTTCGCTCTGACCCGCAGTGTTCGCTGGCTCTAGTCTGCCGTGAAAGCAGCTGCTAATTTATCAGAGAGACAGCGCGCTTTGGCACGAACGGGACAGAACAGAACAGAACGGAACGGCACGGCGGTGCAAGAGTTTCAAGGTGGCTCTGGGGAATCGATTAGCCCAGCCAAAATCAGACCGAAAGCAGGCGAAACGTGCAATGCACATGCAACATACAGCCAGAGACAGAGCCACGGCTAGAGCCAGAGCCAGAGCCAGGGTTGTCAAGTGGCTGTTGAATCAATGCAGGCATGGCCCAGCCTCGTCTCTAGTCTCTCTAGCAGCCCTGCCGCAGTGTGCTCAATAAACAGTGGGTGGAAGTGGCAGTGGAAGTGGGAAGGAAGGAAGGAGAGCCGGGGGCGCACTTAAGGATTGCCATAGAAAGTTTTATCACGGCTATGAGCAGCTGTCAATGAAGGTTGCCCGATGGCAACCCTTGCTGCTACCTTTGCTTTGGGGCCACTTTCAAAAGTTATGGCTACCATAACTTGGCATAGTTTTTGATCCCCAAAAAGCACACACATGAGTGGGCCGCATTTTAGCCTAATCAAACCGTTTTGTTTCGTCCCCTGGGCAATACCGTTGTGGATCTAGCCCCAAAAGTGCAAACAGAATAGCAGTACCATACCATAACATACACCATGTGCTTGACCCAATTTCAAATAGAATTACACTCATTACATAAACGACATAAACTGAAAAGGCTTCGTACTTTAATGATGCAACATTTCTTCAACTAATTTTCACAACTTGCAAGAATTTATGGACACATTAAAGTTTCCCCATGCATAAAAGAGATCTCTTGAAAACTTAATAAGAGAATCATTTCAAAGTTTTTCGAGTGCAAAACATTGTCATTCAAGCAAAAAACCCATGAAATGTCCCGAGTAATGAAAACCCGGATTACTATATTTCTCAATGAGTCAATAAAGGTTTTTCTAGACGTACTTCTAAAAATATTAAGAATTCCAATCGGTTTTTTGCTCATTCGATTTGTTTTCGATTCATTAAGATGTGATATGGAATGTTATATGGTTTTAGAATGTAAACTGATGTCTGAAAATCTTTGATTAGCAAATCAGTGTGTCTAAATTTAACATTGCAAAACCTTTTCTCCGATAAGATAACTCTCTTTAGAGTGTTTCATGATATAGGGCTTTGAATGGAAACTGATTAGCTCATTCACTTCAGTGTTGCTTTAATCAAACATAAATAATATCCACTTAAAAAATTTACATAATTGAACAATTTTTGATCTAGTATATTCTCGAGAGGTTACGGTTCGAAAAAGATTTGCTTACGCAGTTGCTTACATTCGAGACCAGACTACGGATTGCACATTTGATAACCGGTTTACTACAAACAGTCGGACATACCGCAATCCCCGTATTTGAATGAGTCATTGAATGATAACGAAGCGTGCACCTGTCATTGATATCGAGATGAACAGCAGTCGAACCCCTCGGGGGCCCTCAATCATGAATCACCCCTCGAATCACGGCTCACTCGGGGTTTTTGTGGAATATCCAATTATAACTGTATTGTGTGTGTATGTTTTTGGGAACTGTGATTCCGATTATTCCTGTTGGGAATAGCAGGGCTTGCAGGGTTTATCCGATTAGCTGAGTCAGTCCCCAGGGGGAACGGAGTGGCCAAAAGTCCAGAAGTGATCCAATTATGCTGCATGTTGCAGCTTGGATTGAAATTAATGCCGAATCACAGTCGGGGGACCAAAACAGACAAACCCAAACGCAAACACACACAGACACACAATCGGGAGAGCGAGGGACAATTAGTGTGGCCACAAGCAATGGGAGGACCGAAAGGACATGGAATGTGTGTGTGTATTTGTCTGTGGTTGGGGGGGGGGTGTCAGTTTGGGAGTAGAGGAGGTTGAGCGGAATGTCAATAATTAAAAAGGCGGGCAAATGTTGTCATTTCAGGACCCCAGAAGCCTACAAAGCAGCAGCAGCAACAAAAAGAGTTGGGAAAAACTGGTAGAAGGAAGGAAGGAAACGACTTCCTGCCACCCACACACGAAGCAGCCATTTGCTGAGCCAACCCTCCATACCCCTACCCTTACCCTTACCCCTTCACATTCAGCGTTTCTCGTGGCTTTTAGCATGCAACTCACACGTCCTTGCCAGTACCTCCTGCTCCTGCTCCACCATTCACCTCCTACGACGTACTGTGGTTGCTTTTTCCTGTTGTTGGCATTTTGATTTATCGATTTAAATTTTGTGTTTAAGGCGCTCCGTGCGTGCTCCGTTTTTCGGTGGGTGTGGGGGGTTGGGCTTGGGATTTTCCCTTCGGCCAACTCGTTTTCCGCGTCTCTGGTTTTGCTTCTTTTTCTGTCTTGTCTCTGTTTTTGTTTTTTCTCAATCATTTTTCAAAATGTTTGCATACACCGCCATCCATATATGGTAGATATGTTTATTGTATATTTTTTGGACGCCTGCCGTTTAGGTCGAGGTCTTTACTTAACTTTATATTCTTTTCCTTTTCTCGCTTTTGGCTCAGGGTCTGACTGGGCTCGGGCTTGGGGTTTGGGGCTTGCGCCCACCCACACGACAAACGTCGACGTTGAGAGCTTGAAACGTCGTTAACAGCCACGTTTGCGTGTGCCCCACACACACACACACACACAAACACACACACACACAGATACACCATAGTCCTGCACACACACATACATAGTATATCTCACGGGTGTGTACGAGAAAAGCGGGCTCGCAATTTGGGTCGATGGTAAAATAGAAAAGCCAAAAGCAAGGCAAATACATACACACCCCAAAAAAACATACACACTCACACACACATACATGGTTATAGTAGTAGTACCACGTGCACACACACATACGATACGTGGTATAAAATTTCGAACAAAGGTCGTTGAAGAGAAGACCAGTGCCACACTGTGGCACATAAAATATATATATATACAAACTCACACGTACATAGAGCCATACACATATAAATAGTATATCCCCCCACAACCCACAGATACATATGTATTTAGGGTGACCTGTATGTGTTTGTGTGGGTCTGTCTGCATTTGCTGTTTGAGCTTTTCCCATTTTGGTTTTGTTTTTTCCAAGTATTTCCCGCTGGTTTCATGTTAATTGCTCGTTGCTTGTCGCTTGTTCCACCAATCTGCGTTAATTTTAAAGCTTGATTTACACACAAAACACGTTCATGGTTGAGATACAGATACAGCTTCAACATTCAATACTGAACCGACCAAAAAGAAAGCATATTTATGGTTGATGTCTCAATTGAACCTCGTTTCAGTTACATTTTCTGCAAGTGTACTTTCCCTCCCCTTTCAATAGTTTCATGTGTCACGAATTCCAATTTCGATTTCAGTGGGGAGTAAAAAGGTGCATGGAGATTGCAGGGATTTGTGGGAGATTTTGCAGATTGACATCATCATCATCAATGGAATCCACTTAGGGTCATTGCCATTCCATACTTTATAGGGTGCCCATATAGTCGATTACTGAGTGCCGCATTCAGCCAGCCATTCCTTTGTTCATTCAGCCACTTTCAGACACACTCACACGGAGCACACAGGACCGACAGAACAGACAGAACAGACAGGCAGGAGCAGACCAGAGACAGCTCTGTTGAGTCATTAAAATGAGAAATGGCTCTAGGGTCCGCACGCCTAAGCAAACAGAGTGCAATGTTGGGTTTAATTGTTGGCCAAAATGTGACTGCATCGCACACGTGGAGCACACAGAGAGACAAGAGAGAAGAGACGGGAGGCCAGAATCAGGGTTAAAAGGTGAGAAAGGGGGAGCCAGCTTGACTTTCGCTGATGGGGCTGTAACTGAACTGAACATAGAAAAAAAAGAAAGGCACAAAAAGTGCCAGGGACATGTGTGCACAAACATAAATTTATACCATTGTGTGTGTGTGAGGCGCTCGGCAAGTGTGAGGGCAAAACTGCAGACAGATGTTCCATTATGTTCATTTGCAGTCGCTTATGCGGTCTGGCCTGCAATGGGGCATATAATTTATGTTCACAATATTACGTATACGCAGGGCGCGTGTTTCGCCTCAGTAGTGGCCACTCCGTACACCATAGGTTACGTATACGCAGTCGCAACACATAAATACAAGAATTACTATGTGCCGAAGGAAGCACAACGGAAGCGCTGAAAGAGTCCATTTACTACATAAATATCTGGCATACGGAATGGGGTCCCTTAAACTACGGCTGGTTAAGAATTTCAACCGTAATGGTACCCAGTTTATGTCTTTAAATTTCTGCCCTCAGTGGCATACAAATGGGAGACTTTGCTGATTGACTTTTTTCAACTTTTGTCAACACCTTTCGCATTGTCAGTGAGTGGAATAAATAGTTAAACAGATGATGGATGAAATATCTTGCACACAGCCCGACCTCCCGAACTTTATTCGATTTGATTTGCCTCTCCCTCGTTCGAATTCATTTGTGCCGCATGCAAATCAAACTCAATTTGCCTCATACGAGTAGAAGTCCCTCCCTCACCGCCACTTCTTTCTTTTCCTGCCACTCATTTAAATACAAATGCCATTAGTCAGGCTCCTACTCAGACGCGAGGAAGCGTAAATTCCACATACGAGCACCAAGGATGATTTAAATACGATAAGAGAAGGAGATGAAGAGATGGAGGTCTGACACTTACCATTGATACCACGTTGATTGCCAGCATTATCCTCGTCAGAGCCAGGCGCTGCATTCATGTTCATCTCCTGGTCCTGCTCCTCCTCCTCGCCGAACATGTGCTCTCCGGACGTGAAGGGGTACATCAGCTCGGCCTCATCCTCGCCCGATGTCTGGGAGGGTTCACCCTGATACAAGGGCGGTGCATTAACTCCATTCAGCACATCGTTGTTCTGGTTGTTATTATTTGGATTCTGGTTGTTCTGATTGCTGCTGTAATGCTGTTTGGCGGACTTGGGCTTGTGTGCCTCAACACCAAGACCCTGAGTGGCCAGGCAACAGCCAACCAACAGAATGCAGTAGATCGGCAGGCGAAAGCGGCGGCAGCGTTGTGTCTGATGCTGAAGCTGTGGCTGTGGCTGTGGCTGTGGCAAGGAGCAGCAGCTGCTGCTGGTCAGTGAGTGCTCCTTTGCGGTTCTGCCTCTTGTCTTTCCTTTCGTTATTGTTGCGGTTGTTCTTGTTGATATTGTATTTAATGTTAATAATACTAAGCGTTTGAAAATATTTACACACTCTTCAAGCATCTTTGCTTGGTACTTTGGTTGTTCTTTGGATACTTCAGAGGCTGAGGCTGAAGCGGCCTCCTCCATGCCCCGTAGACGACCCCTTCGACGGCGACTATTGAAATCTATCGTTGTGCTGCTTGTGCTGATTACGGGCAACATGTCGCTGCTGCTGCTTCTGTCAGTGGCTAAGGCTAAGGCTAGGGCTCCATGATCTTTAGCTATCGACTGCCGCTCCTGCCGATTGGCTGCTGTTTCTGTTCCCACTGCTGATGCTGCTCCTGCTGCCGCTGCCGCCGCTGCTGCTGCATGTTCTGGTTGCTGCTTCTGCTGTTGCTGTTTGCTGCATGTTGTTGGCTGCAACATTGGACCCGTTGGAGTGTTGTTTTGGTTTTTGGTGTTTTTTTTGTTTGTTTGTTGTTTGTTTCAGCTGGCAAAACCTTTTGTTTGTTTATTCTCGTTGTACGCTTTTGATTTTCGACTAAAGTTGAAGTTTATCTTTCGCTTAGTCGCTTATTGGATATCCGGTTTGGATGGGGATCGTTATCATTATCGGGTTTCGGGTCGGGTATCGGGTATCGGGATCTCCGCGATGTTCGATCTCCCTTTTTTTGTTATCACACAAACTTTATATATACAACACACTATACATAAATAACAATTAACACGAAACAGACTGTGAGAGCGTGAGACGTGGGGACAGACACACAGATTTAAGACTTAAAGGGGGGAACAGCGAGAGCGGGACTCGAAGTTATGTGGAGTACAACGTGGGCGATATTGCCACTGTCGCTCCTGCTGCTGCTGCTCCTTCCGCTGCTGCTGCTGCTTCTGCTTCTGATGTTGCTGTTGCTGTTGTGGCTGCTACTTCCGCTGCTGGCGTCGACATTAGAAGCCGCAGCATTTCTCCTTCCATTTCCAGCACTCGCGATATTCCTTTCACCTCCTTTTCTGTCCTGCTCCTTGTTGCTCCACTGTTCTCGTGTTCCGTTTATAGTCACGGGTTGGCCTGGCCCGCTGCTACGTTGCTCGCTGTTCTGGCCATTTGTCTGAGGCTATTCCGTTGTCGCTGACGCTTCCCCTGTGTCCTTTCTTTATAAATGTGTGTGCCTGTGTGTGTGTGTGTGTGTGTGTGTGTATGTGTGAGTGTGGAAAAGTTTCCCTGAGTTCTGTAGCCGTTGTGGCGGGAGCTCCTGCTGCTGCTGCTGATTTTTCTGCTGCTGCTTCTGGTGCCTGATGCCGGAGCCGGAGCTAGACGACAGCACGGTTCGCACTCTGCTAACGTTCTGAGGCAGCCTGGCCGCTGGAAAACCGACGAAGGATACGCGGGCACGACGAGCCTGGAACCTCATCCAGTCTCTGCCTTCGCTGCTGCTACTGCTGCTGCTTCCTCTCTATTTTTTTATGGCAAAAGAGAGGGAGAACCCGAGAGCTGATGCTGCTGCTGCTGCGCTTGCGTTGCTTTTGTTTACATTTTCAATGTTCGGTCAGAGGATGACTGCCTGCAAGAGAGAGAAACAAAAGAGAGAACATTAAAGGATATTCGTTGGTCGTTTCTCTTTGCTTTGCTGATTTCCAAGCACACACCACATACACACACACACACACACACACACACACTTTCTCTCTCTCCCGCTTATGCCGCTTATCTGCGAGGCCTTATCGCTGCTCACGCTTCTGCTTCTGCCTGTTTCCACTGCCTCCCCTCCTTCTGCCTATCACTTTCGTTTTCTGCTGTGTTTGTTGTTTTTAGCTTACGCTTACAATTTTTACTTTCATTTTGGGTTTAGTAGGTGACTCGCCTGGCCCACAGACCTACAGACACACACAGAGACGAGGCCCACACCCACAAATGGCTCCTGCTGCTGCTCCTTCCCTTCCGTTTTTTACGGTCCCTGCCTGGCTCAATGTGCGGTTATGTTCATTGTTATGCTTTGAGTAGCTTCCCGCTGTTCGTTCCTAGACCTTCTCCTACTCCTACATCCTTCTTCTTCCTCATCCTCAATCCCCTGCCTAATCTGCTGTCTCTCATCCTATCTATCCCTTTATTTTTAGCCTGGCCCAGAGTTTTAGCCAAGAATTCAACCGTGTGGCATTGTTATTAATTATGTTTTTTCCCTCGTGGTTTTTGGTTTTCCTTTTTCTGTTGCTGTTTTCTATTTTTTGTCTATTTTTTGTGTTGTTTTGTAGCAAATTGCGTAACATTTTGTTCGTTTTCTTTACATAATTGCCTCATCAGACTGATGGAAAGACCTCCCCAACAATATAACTTCTACAGTTTCCTCTGAGAAACTTGAGAACTTTTTGATTTTTTGTGCAAATTGTTTCCCGTTACACTCACTGCCCCAGATACAAACATTAATCAAACCTTAAACGCTTGAATTTTCATAATTTAGCCAATCACCAAGAGCTTATTAATTACGGAAACCATTTTATATATTTTAAAGATGGATATTTAAAGTTATTCTTTGGAGTTTTTAAAAAGTTTTCAACCAGATATTTAACTACAATCTTTTCCACATTTTTATGTTATAGTTCTTCCATTACTTTGGTAATAAAAATCCTGTGTATATTCCTCAAAACGTAACGCCTCATTTATGCAATTTCTGACAAGGAATTCTTGTCCCAAAAGTATGCCAGTGATACCGCATCAAAGATCTACTTTCCCGAGGGATTCTTTGGCTAGAAAATGCTTTAAGCATGCTTTGGGTCTCGCTTTGCTAATTGTTATATCATGTGCTTTGGGGGAAACTTTAAAGGGGCGGGGCTGGGGCCACTTTAAGAACGGGGTCGGATACGGTAACGGACTCAGTCGTGGCTCGAGGCACTGCGGAATGTCTGACTGTTAAATTTTCTTCTTGACCAGCAAAGGGAAAAAAAGAAAAGAAATGGAAACAAGCATGGCAGAAAGCAGAACTTTTGCACACAGCCCAGAGAACAGGCAGAGCAGAAAGCAACGTTTTGACCTCTTTATGAAAAAGGCCTCAAGCACGAGAACGCACACACACACACACGCAGACACAGTTACAAACAGGCATAGGACACAAACGTGGGCTGCCTGCCATTAACGTTTTTGCACTCACACAGACGACCGAAAAAACGCTTTGCCTGTGCCCGTGCCCATGCCCGTGCCCCTCCCCACGCCTTGCACCACCCACCCTCCAAGCCGTTCTGCGGCTTTTTATTGCTTGATTATATAAAAATTGGCTTTGAATTGGGTTTTCACCGCATGTCTCTGATTTTCCCAAATAGAAAATGTATGCGTCCCGATTATTCCAGGATTTCTGCTACGAGTGAATCCGATTTGGGGTTTGCTTTGGTTTGGTTTAAGTTTTTCATTTGATTTCAAACTCCAATAAATTTTCCAACACCTCACACAGACACGGGACACAGTCACAGGACACACACACGAGCATGGGGACTGGCAGGCACACGGTTAACAATTTCTGCACACACATACACATAGGGGAGGAGACCCGTTGGACGCACCGTCCGCTCGTTGGTCCTGCGAGGATGTTGTCAGCGCAGCGCCCGAAAACGTTATGGGGCCCCGACAGGCGACCACGAACCTGGAGACCCACTGGGCACGAAGCCATTGGAAGCCCGATGGCAAAATGACGAACAGTCGTCGACGACGGTAACCGAGCGTGAGAGAGAGAGAGAGAGGAGACTCCGGCTCCAGGCTCGTGCTCGGCTAATGGGCTCCCTCCCGGCTCTTGTCTCCTGGCTGTGTCTCCTGGTGCTCCGGTAGCTTCTGTCTCCTGGCTGGTGCCATCTTTTGTTGCTTCGATTTATAATTAATTAATTTACGATGCTTTCCGTTCGCATATATTTGCATTAACCCAAAACAGGCAAACATATTCTCCGACTCTCTTTCTTCCTCTCCCTCTCTCTTCTTCCAGTTTATAGCATACTTTTGGGCTCAGGGAGAGAGCGCGCGCAGCTGTTCGGGCGCTCCTTCTCTCTCTTTTTCTTGGCCTTAGTAGTCCTCCAGGTAGCCTCCCTGCGTTCTCCCTCCCTCTTCAAACAAACACCAAAAGAAAGAAAGAAATAAACGTTTGTGCATGCGGTACAAACACTCTCAAACACACACACCCACACACACACACACACACACAGATACTCCCCCAGATACAGATATAAATACACAGTCAAGCACACTCCACTCCACGCACAATTGTATTTTGATTATGCCCGGCTTGGTACGCCGCATACCTCGGATATTTCTACGCACAACAATGCCAGCCAACCCTCCCTCCAACGCCCCCAACTCTCACCCGCACCAATCGATTGCAGTCCCCAGATCCACATCCCAACTCCACTCCCACACCCATTGTCATATCAAATATTTACGGAAACAAGCGGTAGACAGAGAGAGTGCGAAACATGTTCAGATTCTGACTTTAAGAAGCGTTTTTATCTGTTTCGAAAGTGGAAAGAAACTTCGTGTCAATCAAAGAACTATCCAGAAAGTTTAGTAGTTTCACGGTCATATGAATTTTGAGTGTGTCTTTTGGGTTTTTGGATATTAGATACGCATCTGCAACGAAAAATCAAATAATTGCATTGCCAATTCGAAATTTTTTTTTAGATAAAAAAAGCCCCAGAATTGGAAAGCCACAAATCATTTACAAACTGAATATGAAGATATATTATGTTGGAGCACTTGTACTTCTTGGACTCGCTGGGGCCATGGCAAATATTGGAGTAGGATGGTCTTTTAACAAGAGGAAATAAACCCTACAATTTGTTTAAATATATTTAGGAGGGCGAGTTGAAAAAAAGTAATGGACCATGCCAATATAATATTTTATTCGATTAGTATTATCTATCAGCTCATCGCTGGGAATGTTCCAGACGGTTTCGGACTTTTGGATTTATAAAACTAAATTGATAAAAGTAAATTTCGTGTGCCAATAAATTATTTGTATTGCGATAAAGAACCTCCACTGAATCCCAAGCTAAGCTTGCTAAATATGGTGTCTCTACACTATATATTTCAATAATGAATAAGTTGCTTACTTACTCGCGCTTCAAAACCTGGATGCCTATTTTGAGCACCTCGACAAATTCTATTTTTTTTTAATGCAAACAAAGTTTGTGGAAACGTTAATAAATGTATATAGCTAAAAATAAATGATGTTGTCAAATAAAAAGAAAACAATTTCAAATAAATGCTTTATTCTGGAACTCCTTTTATTTAAAGGACAGGACTATGCCTCACACAAACAGTTTTGGCAGTGCATTTTTATATCTCTTAAGCGATTTTTTTGTACCAAAGAGATGCGCACTTAATCAAGAATTCAAACAAAAACCCGACTGTTTCTTATGCAAACAGCTCGTATAATTCCATTGCCCATTCGATTTGGCTGGGTACTTATTTTTGTATAACATCCACAGACTAAAGGCAGGCACAAGTCAGTTGCAAACAAAAAATGATGATATATTGTACGATCGTACTCCTCATTATTGGACTCTCTTATGCCATGGGTACAAGCAAAAGATGGTCTTTCTTTTATACTACAGAAGAAGGTAAATGACGCAACACAGCAATAAAAGGTCAAAAGTCTATATATTAATTGATAAACTAGAAATAAAAGAGTGAACCTATAGCCAAAACTAGTGTCTGCGCTCTCTGAGGCGCAGATGAAGCCCATTGTCAGACTTAAGTGTGAGCACAGCGGACAGAATTGGATCGTACTTGTGGCGCCTCGCCTCTCGCTTTTGCTTTTCGTCGGGCAACATGCCCAGGTAGGTGTTCAGCTGGCCATCGGTGGAGAGGAGTTCGTCGACGGCGGGTAGCACCTCAAAGGAGCGCACAAGCTTTGAGATCACAGTCTTCAGCTCTAGCAGGGCGAACTTCTGTCCAATACAATTACGTGGACCTGCACTGAACGGCACATACTCGAAAGGGCCGGGCTTATCCTGCTCGAACCGTTCCGGTCGGAAGTGGTGGGGATCCCTAAAGATACGATCGTTGTAGCCGAGCAAAACGAGTGCCAGATTTAGAGTTGTACCCTTGGGCACGAGGGTGCCATCTGCGAAAAGAGAAAAGACAAGTACGGTTGGGTGTTGCTTTGACAAAGTGCTTGAAGCGTCCGCTTACTGATCATGTAGTCCATGTCCGCATAGCGGCCAATAATGGGCACACTGGGATACACACGCTGGGCCTCCTTGATGAACAGATCGAGATACTTCATTTGCGCTATCTCCTGGAAGGTGGCATCTCTGTCCAGTTCGCTGCCCATAACATCGCACTGCTCCTGGTACATCTTTTGCTGAGATTCGAAAAAGGTCTTTAGCCGAGCGAGGGGAATACTGGGCTCTCAAATACCTGCGCCTCTGGGTGCCTGGAGAGGAGATAGACAGCAAATGCCACTCCGGAGGTGGTTGTGTCGTGACCCTCGAACATGAACGTGGACACCTCCTCGTAGATCTCCTGGCGTGTCAGCGGACGACCGTCGACGGTCGAGGAGAGCAGCGTGTCCAGGAAGGCCATCTTCTTCCGCGGCGAGGAGGAATCCACCTCGTTCTTGACTCCTGCCTGAAGCGTCTCCACGCGCTTCTCAATGATGTCGTAGGTGAAGTCCTGCAGCGTCTTCAGTGTGCGCTGGTAGGCCGCATACTCGGGCGACAGGCTGTAGATGCGATTGGAGCGCTTGAATGGATGGAAGGCTCGCATATTGACACTGAGGCACATGCTGTAGGAACGAAGATTAGCGGGGATTCAAGCCAATACCATCACTTCCACTCACTCTTTGAAAGCCTGCACAATGGCAGAGTTGCGGTGCTCCATCGCATTGATGGGCACCCCCATGGCCGTGTCGCAGATTACATCCAGCGTGAGGTAATGTGCATGATCCTGGAAGTCTATGATGCTATCCCCGGCGGCATCACGCCTCAGTTGTGCTATGAACTTCGTGGAGTTTTCGTTCATTACCTCGTGAAAGTCCTGCAGAATGTTGAAGTGGAACGAGGGCGTGATCATCTTGCGGTGTTTGTGCCACTTGCTGCCATGGCTGGTCAGCAGTCCGTAGCCCAGCCACGGGTGCAGCAGCTCATAAATGGTGGACTTCTGTATCAGTGACTGGCTGTTCAGTATGTACTCGAGGTGTTTCGGATTGGTGATGGCTATGTGTGGTGTGTAGCCAATCCAGAAGACAAAGTTATCCTTGCCGTACTCTTGCCACCAGTCGAATATTGTCTCCAGTATCTCTGTGGAACAGCCACGAGAGCGAGAGCGTAATTAGGTCAGTGCGATCTTTGGCACGAGCCCACTTTTTTATTGTTCTAATCGCTATCACCGCCAAGAACAACGACCAACTGATTGCACTATCGGACCCAGCGTCTAGACGGGGCATGGACGAGCCCCCTTTGCTTGGGGGTAGCTCAGGGTTAATAGTGACTAACCTGCGGGAGTGTTGCCCACACGATTGGCATTGCCCAGCACGGGCACAGGAGTGGGTCCATTGAATTCCTTGAGCATTCGCCTGCGACGGCTGGCCCTCAGTTCAAAGTACACGAGAACGATCAGCGGCAGTGCCAGCAAAAACAAAATAGCAAACCACATTCTGAATGACGTCTGAAACCTGTTCGTAGTGTGGATGCATTAACACCAGACGGGGTGTGCGCCTGTCTTTTATAGTACAAGCTCCGCTTCGCTCTCCGCTTCGCTCTCCGCTTCTCGCTCTTTTCTCTGATTAGCAACCAGTCGTAGATTTCGTGGGTGCAATCGGTGATACGCTTCTCCTTTCCAGCGTATGCTACGGAGAAAAATCTGGCTCCGGGTCAGACTCCAAAGTTCAGTTTGCTTACAGCATGCACCTGGGACTCTAGTTCGCGGAACTTTCTTATCTCCCGGCCATGACAGGGTATTGCCAATTTGGAGCCAAACGAGAAACACAGACCATCAGGTTGTTAGGTTTGTTTATTCTTGTTTCTTCTCTGCTCTTTTCTTTTTTGTGCAGCACGAGTGTGTCCGGTCGAGAGTTGGTAGACTTTGTACATGTTTTGTTTTGACACCAGAGCCAGACAGTCAGACAGCCAGATGGGCGCAAAATTGGCAAAGTCTCGTATCAGTAGAGGGGCTCGGCATATTCCGGGTTCCGGGTTCTGCGTTCAAGTATCATTTATTTTCAGGCATCATAAAAATGCCATTAATAATTATAATTTGGGGGTGTAACGCGAGAAGGAGAACATCCCATTCTGGCGGAGATGTAGATGGAGTCAAGACAAACTCTGAACAAAAGAGATCGTTCGCTCTATAACAATAGAACAGATGGGCTTGGCATCTGCTTAATAAAGCATATAATATGTGTATTAATCAAAAGCTGAGCATTGACTTTTCATTTGCCACATCGAGAGAGAGAGATGAGCACGTGACACGAGGAAAGCCCATGAATAACATTTCCCACAGAGCCCTTTCCCCCTCACGTTTGCATCTCCCCTTGGGAGGCCATAAATCAAATCCATGGCAAAAAAAAGCAAAAGGGAAGCAAAAAGAAAAAGAAAAACAGGCAAAAGTTTTGTGAACAGTGTGAAAGGGGCAGTGGCGCTGGCAGGGGAATGGCTTTTATGGCATTTGTTTGGGGCTTCTGTAATTCGCTTGACATCTCAATGCTGCTTAATGCCCAAACTTATAACTGGGCGAAAATTTTAATGAATGACGTAGTCATCATCATCAGCAGCAGAATCAGTGGCAGCAGCAGAAACAGCAGCACCAGCACCAGCACCAGCAAGGTCGACTCTTGCCACCCCCTTACCCTGTCAAGGACATGTTTGGAGCTGAGGCTGGAGGCTTTCGGTGGCAGTGGCATGGCAGGGGGGGTTTACAAACAAACAATTTCAATGAACTTTGATAAATCGCTGCGAGGCGAAGGACAAGTCCGAATAAAACACACACAGTTGGGGCATATTCATTCTGCTTGACTGCTCAACTGCTCGACCCTGCTCCACTCACTGTTCTCGTTCGGCTTCCTATTTCCGGTTCCCATTTGGTTTCTATATTTGGGACTGAACTTGCGCCTGCCGCTGAATGTTCAGTGATTATGTAAATTGTTCTGCCCATTTGTTCGGCAGCTTCTCCTCCGTCCGCCCGTCCAAATGAATTTATTTTCAGGCCCATCGATTGCAGAGCCTATTATGGGAAATTCTCTAAGGGCTTATACGCGTGCTCCCAAAGAGGTCTGATTCTGCCTCTCCTCTCGCATGCGAAACGAAGGAGGATTCTCTGGGGTGCCGCAAAGTATGCAAAAGTATCTTTGGGATACAATCTTTCGGCCAATCATACCCGGAGGAAGCGGGGTGCACACATGTCGTATACACAATTAGCCGAGTCGCAGAGTTGGCCCTGACTTTTGGCTGGGCCCACTGCCTGCGCCCGTTTCAATGCATTTCAGTTTCAGTTTCAGCCACAAGCAATAAGTAAATATTGCGCATACGCCACGTTGTGAGCACGCAATCCTGCATAACATGTTTAGCACACGTTCAAAGAGAAACACCCGAGAGCAGAGAGACATGGAGACGATACGAAGAAACCACATTTACTAGCCACTTAACAGAGAGAACTCTCGTGTGGCCAGCCATCCCAAACCAAACCAAACCAAACCAAGCCCAAACCATCCTTCAACCCTTCGAAAAACTATGCAAAAGGCTAAGCAGCCACCCGTCCAGAGGCAGCAGCAGCAGCCCCCATAAAAAGCTGTATAGAATGTTGCAATCAGTTAATTTAAGTGCAGGCCAGGCCAACACACGAACAAAAAGAATGAGACGATGCCGCGCACGATGGAGAGGAAGGAAAGAACAGGCCAAAGGAACAGCAGCAAAACGAAAAGAAAAATGGAAATTTCAATGCGAAAATATATGTGTGTGTGTATCTATGTGTGTGTCTAAACAAACACGCACACGGCGGGGGGCCACGACGCACAGTGGGTCAAGTTCCACTTTGAGTGGATTCATCCCCAAAAGCGGGAATGAACGGGAGGCAAGGAGCACTGAAAGTTGCCCCAGGACAAAAAGCAAGCTCAATTTCGTGGAGGGGTAAGGCACGAACAAACGTTTGTGGGTGTTTCGCGCTTTGTGGGTCTTTCGCTCGAGGGTTCCGAAGACTCCCCGAAGGCTGTGGTGCCTTTCCCTATTTTTGTATGTGTCTTGCTGAGCCGCAACTAAACGCACAGCACACAGATACATACTAATACTAATACATACAACACAAAGCACAAGTGGCTACTAATGCAAATAATTTACAAGGAGCAAATGTGGGCGGCAAACGCCAGCAGCAGCAGCAGCAGCATGACAGCAGCCAACGTCAGCAGAGAGTAGCAGAAGGGGGAAGCGAGAGCGAGAGAGAGAGAGAGTGAGTGAGAGAAAGGACAAAACAACAACGAAAGAAAAGCAAAAGTAAAAGAAAGAGAAACGACACACAAAATGTCGTCAACAAAAAAGAAATATAAAATACACCGAAAAAACAACAGCAACAGCAACAAAAGAAGAGAAGCGAAAGAAAAGAGGGAGAAGAACGAGGAGGAGGAGGAGGAGGATTGAGGGAGGGAGGGAGGGAGGTATGGAGGATGTAGAGAACGACCAGCGGGCACAGGCGGATAAAACAGAAAGAAGGAGCAGGAAGGCGGGCAAAAAGGACATTATGCGTCTTTTCACATTTGAGAAAAGGACAAATTTGTAAGGACAAGTGTAAGTGAAGGAAACCGTAACAAACACTCACACACACACACATACACTAACACAAATACAGCAGAACACACACATAAACGAATGCCGCAAATGTTTCAAGACCCTACGCCCCATTCTGGAGGCTGTCGAGAGAAAATCAATGGCAGACCATGAATCAAGATCAGGTCGGAAAAGGCCAGAAAGACCTTTTATTTGGGAAACACCCCGAACGCTATAAAAGTGGAATCGCTTATGGAATGCTAATAAATACCTTGAAGAACCCATACTTAAAGCAGTTAAATGCTGGTGATCTTTCTTTAGTCATCTCTTGGATGCTTTTCCAGCCAAAATAGTTTCAAAGTTGACATCCATCAGATAGAGAATGCTCCAACCCTGGCGTTGCCCTGGAGTCGCCCTGCTGTTCCCATGGTGTCGGTGTCGTCTTCTGTCGCAACATTTTATCAATTTATCTGAGGATAGTTTTGCTGCATAAGCATAAAAAGTAAACAAAATATGGAGAGAGAAAATAAAAAGAACGGAAAAAGAAAAGAAAACTTTGCCCAACAAATGCTTAAAGCGGAAAAGTGGAAAGTACTTTAATTTTTGGCTGACTGACTTCTCACAAGTTTCGCGGTAAACGAGTGTCGGGCAGCAGGCGGATAAATGGAGAAAAGGAGGAGGCCTGGCGACCAGGGATGGTGCCGCATCGTCGCTGGCGATGGCGATGGCGATGGCGTTGGCGCGTGGAGGTAATTGAAGTGACGTTTATGAATGTCATCCGTCAAGCACTCAAGGACATTTACATACAAACCCGCACTCACACACACACAAAGCAGATAGAGAGACAGAGACACACACATCAAGCCAGCGATGGGACACGCGTGGTAGCGGGGTATTTGGTTGCTTGACAGATGCGAGAGCCACACAGATTTTCTTGTTGTTGGTGTTGTTGTGTGTTTGTATACCCTTTAATCGGTGAGGGTATACCAAATACCAAATAGATTGATCTACCAAAAGATATAACATTTTATTTGTGGAATTACAAACGTCCAAATGTATTACAATCCCTTGGAATACCTCTTGTTAGCTGGAAGCGATGGATCTATGGAAAGATATTATTTTAGATTTTATTAAACTTATTAGATTCCATTGGAATTCCAATCTCATTGAGATTCCAGCTGCCTTATCTCAGTTTCTATCCCGCAAAGTTTCTTAAAACTATATTTCTCTCGAACAAATTGCAATTTCCAGGATAAATTCAAGCTTAATTAGCGGGTATCCTCTATTCTCTATACGTACTTTCCTTGTAGTATTTCCACGTTTTTCTCTACGTTTTTATAGACAAACACGCACACACACAAACACAGTCTAGCACTCACCACACCAATACAAACATGAGTTGTCGTCGTCGCCGGCGTCCTCCATGGAGGATGCGAATACCAGAAAAGAGAGAGAGAGAGAGAGAGAGAGAGGAGCGGGAGAGAGAGGGCACGTGTATGTTTCTCCTTGTGGTTGTGTATAGCTGTATGTGTGAAACAATTTAAAAATAAATACAAGAAACTAGCGCAGAACGTGACGATGGTGGGTGGGGTTATGGCAGAAAGAGCGAGGGCAGAATGATAGATTGAGAGGAAGCTCTGCGCTGACTTTCCACGCTTACAGCTCAGCGACTGTGGGGGGGCAAGCGAATGAGATATGGGGCATGGGGGGTGCCACGAGAATAGTTTGAATTGACAAAGGCTTCTCCCGAAATCCATATATCATTGTCTTGTTTGTGACGCTGATGAGCCGAGATTTGTTTATGCACAGCAAATAAGAAGGAAGGAAGGAAGGAACGGGCGGAAGGAGCATGTCCTATCGATGTCATCTGCTGTCAGTTCGATACTCTTTCATCTCTGGATAATAGAATCGATGGCATTTATAAATCATTCGAATCATAATCAGATGCAGATTCATCTCGGAACTCTTGGCATCACCCACGCACAGGGACACAGGCAGAGGCAATTCATCCAATGCTATACATATCTGTACATATGCCCAGGCCTTTCTCTGTATGGCTAGGGCCGCCTACAATCGTGTGTATATGCATATGGACCTGCCTGCCTGCCTCCATATAGTGGCAACCCACTTGGCTTGTCTACTAATTAAAATGCATGCAATAACCTGAAGCCTTTGTTGCCGAGGCTGTTGCTGATTCTGAGGCAGAGGCTCCTGTTGTTCTGTCCGCTCTATGCGTAGAAGGACGACGCAGCAGCAGCAGCAACATCAGCGTTGACAATTTGTACAAAGTGCTTAGACATGTCAGAGGGCAGGGCGGGGGCGGTAGGAAAACATTTCTTAAGGCTAACAACTTGTGAGGTAAGGAAAAAAGGCCCCAAGATGCGAATCACGTGTTCGTTTCTTGCAGTGCAATCTGCCATCTATTGATAGGAGAAGACGGAGGCCTATGCCGAAAGCAAAATACATTTTTAATTGTCTATCAAAGGCGGCTATTTATAAAACAAAAGATGCCAAAATGTCCTTGCACGCTAATCTCAAGGGAGGCGCACACGAGCACACACGAGGAGCACAAGCTACAGGAAGGAGCGCAACTGTGGGTTCCCCCCAGTCACATTGTATGTCCTACGATTTGTGCATATTTAATGACATTTGCCAACGATTTGCCCCAAAACGCAGCCAGCAACAGTTGTAAAGTGCAACAGCCAATGCCAATGCCTGCAACTCACGTGTACAGCAAACGAAAAATTAATGTAAATTTGCATAATAAAACCAACACAATAAACGGACTACACACAGGTGGAGGGGAAAGGAAAGCCCTTGCATGACTACCGAAATGGCTGTTCTGTGTTCCAAAATGTTTGGGTTTCTCTTGACTAGTTATTATTATAATTGAAATTTAATAGCAGGGTCTAGACAGAACTTGTGGTAGAAGATTTCAAAGCGAGCCTCAATTGTTTTGTGTCTTCAAAAGGCACTTCATCAGCATTGACCTTCCCCCATACCTCAAATATATATTGTATCGTCCGTGTATTTGTTTATATATGCAAATAAGCCCCCAACACACAATTCGATTTCATTCACACAAATGTTCAGATTGACGTCACTTTTAGCAGGTCCGCAGGGGGACTGGGACTGGCTGTAGGTCGTCATAGTCATAGTCAAAGCCGGGGCACTAAATTCTAATCAAGCTTCGAGCCCAATAAACTGCATGAGTGTAAATTTCCTGAGTGTAATCACCCACCAAAAATCAAAGAGTGCCTGCCTGCCCTTGGCGTGCTTCCAATGGGGGAACACTGAATTGTGGATTGGGGGATTGGGAATCGGCGGAATCCGAATCCGAATCCGAAACGGAATCAGTGTCGTGCACACCGACTGTAAAGGGCAAACTCTTGTTCCCTGGGTCACACTCAATCAGAAAGAAAATTGGTGGATATAATCGCATCAATGGTAAGTACGCATATCTAATTATAGCGATAAGCCTAGGCGTAGGGCGTAGGGCGTAGGGCGTAGGGCGTAGGGCGTATGGCTCTGCATGGTTGTTTACATGTTGATATATTCTATATATAGGCAGAGCGCGTCTTAAAATGGTGCTCCCAGAGATTCGTATAAGATTGCGGTTATATAAACTCGAGGATTAGCGCTCCCTTTTTTCTCATTTCCTTCAACTTACAAATTCAATTTTCAAACTCTCGCGCCAGGCCACTCCCTGTCTCTTTCACAGATAGTTCCGCTCACGAACTAGTTCGCTAGTATATGATAATAAAGCTCCGACCAGAGCTATATTAACACCCCGGCCATGCAAAAAGAAAAATATTTTATGGAGACCAATTTTGAGAGCACCTTTGAAATTAAAATTTTAATATTAATTTATGGAAACAGGGTCTACAAATGACCATACCATACTATAAATACATGTTCACAAGCAACAAATTGTTACTCACGTATCTTTTTATGCTTTTTAGTTGGTTGATCTTATTAGTTTTAAGCCTAATTTGTAAACATTCAAACACAGGGAAGTCGTGAAAACTAGCCAATCTTATGGAGAATTAATTAATGAATCGGATAAAATTATAGCTTTAGCGCAGAAACTCCGAACTAGTTAGCAATATCAAATAGAACATAAAAATCTAGGAATATGATTTAAGACTACGGTATGTTTACGGTATATTTTGAAAATGAAAGGGTATCTTTCTGTCTGTCGGTCACACTGCTAGCCACCCTCGACTAGGGTTGACAAATATTTAAATAATATCATATCGGTGATATATTTTGTTTGGAAAAATGATCAAAATGATACAAAATATATCACTGCAAAAATATCGATATATTTGATTTCTACATATTCAATTAAGCGCGCAACGGAAATAAATAGTTCCATAAAAAAAAACCGAAACCTAACAAATGTTTATAACACTTTATTCCTTATTCCACTTTTCTGTTTTTGTTTTTAATATGACTTAGAGTCTTAGACTTATAATACTTTGAGTAAATTTTTGGTTAAAAACACGCACAGACTTGTTCACAGTACGAAAATATTCCAGACCATATATATGTACATATGTTTAGGAAGCCGTTTGGATTCGTTTACCGTTTTGAAAATGTGATAAGTGAATAAGATTCCACTTAGTTGGATTGGAGTATAAAGCAGATCTGTATTTGTCGAGCTGCTAGAAACATACCATCGAATACCACATAATACTATCGGATGATTTCCTAGATTTAGTCGGCCAGTTTTTTTTCGATCTGAGTACTGCCTGTCGTACAGCCGCTAGAAAGTAGTGCGCGAAAACTCTTCTTATCGGTTTCATACGAAAATCGTCCCTTATTTTTCTAACGGCCCTAATTTTTCGATCTGAGTACTAGGCTTTTGGCAAAACAAATATCACGATATAAATATATTTTTATTGTGAAAAAATATCGATATATTGATATTTTTGACAACCCTACCCTCGACATATACAAATTTTCATTTTTTAAAGTGTATTAGCGAGTTGTTAATTTTTTTCCCAGTGCTGCACCCTCAAAACAGCAACAAACAATAAGTGCGCCCCCCACATTCGGTGTTCGTTAAAATGCAGCTGGATCGTATCCTTTGGAGTTATTTGAGTGCAGCCCAAGCCAACGCCAGCGCCAGCGACGAAGAAACGGTCTGACACCCTCAGCAGAAGCGGCGCAGGCGGTGTCTGTGAGAGGAAAGGGTATACCTGTATATGTACCCGCGCCCGTGCCACAAAGGAGACGTCAATTGAGAAGTTAATGGGTAGGTCATGTCCCGGTCAAGAAGTCAAAGTGCAATTACCAGACCCCCACCCCCTCCAACACTCCCCACCCACACCAGGGAGGAACTTTGCAGTGTTTAATGTACGAAAACTAATCAGCAAAACCCACTCCCCAGCTGCAGAATCAATGGCCAGCGGTAGCAGTGGAGGAGCAGTGCAGAAAATGCTGGTGGAAATAACCACAGATGGAGTGCCGAAGCTACACTGTCCCGTGTGCAACAAGGCTTTGATCTCCCTGGCCGGATATGTGAAGCATGTGAAGAAGCATGAGCCGCCGGGCGGCTTTCAGTGTCGCCAGTGCGAGGCACGCTACTGCCACGAGGATGAGCTGACGCAGCACGTGAAGGGTGTACATGCTCCCGCAGCGGATGAGGAACGGAAGCGAAACTCCAAGACTGCAAAGAGCCAGCAAACAAGCGATCCAGACGAGACGCCGCCCCTTAAGGTGAGTGGAATCAATACGAATTCAATGGATTAGCAGCACTCAAACGTCTTATCTTTCAGGAGAGTCTGTCCACAGATGCGGGAGGAGTGCGCCAAGTGGAGTGCAAGTGCTGTTCCGAACGGTTCTCCTGCTCCTCGAACCTCGCCAAGCATAGACGCAGTCGCCCCGAAACCTGCGGCAAACTAGAACCCAGTCCTGGCCCCTCCAAGGGCCGACCAAGACAGAGAGCAAAGGTAAAAGCAGGTGCATCCTCCTCGGATGAGGATGAGGAGGATGCAACAGCATCAGAAAGCGACGATGACATTCCCCTGGCCAGCAGAATCAAGGCGAAGACGGTGCCGGCACCGCCGCAGCTAAAGGAGGAGAATATGAGCGACCAGCAGCAGTCCTCCGACTCGGGCGACGAATGCCCCGACTTCGAGCCCAACAACAGCGATGAGGAGGCGGATGCCGCACAGTTCCAGCTGCCAGCACCGGCCATGGTCAAGGTGGAGGCATTCGATGAGGATTTCGAGTACCAGGACGCCAGTCTGTTTGTGAAGACGGAGAGCGCTGATATTTTTAGCAGCGAGAAGGACAAGCTGCTGGATGTGCTGCTCAGCACGGACGAGGGCGATGGCCTGAAGCCCTTCGAGAGCCTCAAAGTGGAGCATGCGGGAGGGGGGATCCTAGACGAGATAGCGGCTGTGCCGCTGGGGGAACATACCGAGACGGCGGAGACGGAGGAAGACGTCCTGTCGCTGAGGCACAACTACGAGGAGAAGAAAAAACGGCCCAAGGATTCGACGGGAAAGCGGAAATATCGCAAGCGAGGCACCATCAGGTCACCCACACCCGAAGAGGCACCGACGAGCACACCAAAGCGCGTGGCCAAGATCACCAAAAAGGAGCTGAAGGAGCGGCTGAAGATGATCAACAAGATGGAGAAGACCTGGAAGTGTCCGCACTGCGTTAAGATCTATCACATACGCAAGCCATACGAGAAGCATCTGCGGGACGATCACAAGCTCAACGAGCAGGACATCAAGGACATCTTCAAGGACGTCGATGTGCATGCAAAGCTGGACGAGGAGGTCTTCAAGTGCCCCATCTGCAGCAAGATCTATCTGGTGGAGAAGCGCCTCGAGACGCACCTAAAAGTCCATGGAGAGGATGGAAGTCTGATCTTCAAGTGTCCCTGCTACTGCAATCTGTTCTTTGCCAGCAAGGAGCTGGCCACAGAGCACGCCCACCAGCAGCACAAGGAGCTGCTGTACTGCGAGAAGTGCGACAAGTACATGACCGGGCACGACAGTCTCAAGAACCACGAGAAGAACTTTCACTCGAAGAAGGAGCCGCGCAATCTGCCCCGCAATCTCATCTGCGACAAGTGCGGCAAGAAGTTCACAGGCCGCACCTCCCTCTCGGATCATGTGCGCTCCGACTGCGGCCGGTTGCCGCTCTACCAGTGCAACGTCTGCGGCAAGCGACTGTCTACGGCGGGCATCCTCAAGACGCATCTGCTGCTGCATCAGTCGGAGACGCCCTACCAGTGCGACAAGTGCGGCAAGACGTTCAAGGTGAAGGCCCAGTACAAGTCGCATCTGAAGACGCGGCACACGGAGTATAAGCCGTACAAGTGCCATCTCTGCCCCAAGGAGTACCCATACAGGGAGAGCCTGCTCACCCACATGACGGTGCACACGGGCATCAAGCGTTTCCTGTGCAACAACTGCGGCAAGCGGTTCACGTGCATCTCCAACCTGCAGGCCCATCGCAAGGTGCACGCCGACACCTGCGGCCAGCTGCCGCTCAACGCCAAGGCCACCCAGTACATGGGCGTGCAGCGGGGCAAGCTGCTGATGGGCGCCAAGCCTGAGGCGGGTATGGAGTACGAGGAGACAAAGACTTTGATTGCCCAGGATGTGATCGACAAGGACATGCCAATGGCACAGGAGCTGAATTTCCCATCCGACGGTACGGCGCCACTGGCAACGGTGCCCCTTAACTACGCTTCCACGCACCTCGTACCCCATATTGTGCTCCAGACTATGCAGGCTGAGGCACGGCGAATGGATTAGCATTAGGACTACCTAGACTAGACACAAACAACACTCAATACAGATGCTTTTGTAACCGATATCAATATTATTTTTACCTTACGCACTAGACGGGGCAATGGGGATCTGGAATCAATTTAATCTGAAATATGGCTGCTGGTAGCGACCTATGGGCATGCGATCCTTGGTGCGCAATCTACGCACTGCTTCGCGTATGAACTTGGGCTGCAGTGCGCCCGACTCGCCCTGTGCCTCCATCACGTCGAGCGCCTCCTCCACCACCTCGCCCACAAAGACCTTGGCTATGCCGGACATGGCTATGACGACGTTCTGGGAGACCGAACAGCCGGTTATTGTCTGCATGAGCCGCTTGACGGCCGCCTTGGGAAACGCCGAGCGTCTGTACATCTCATATCGATCCAGCTGCTCCTCCGTGAAGTTGGAAACCAAAACTCTGGGCAAGAAGGGAAGCGATTTTTGGGGATTTTATCATCTTGAAATTTCATTCGCTACTCACTGCATGCGTTCGCGCTCCTCCTCCTCGAGCTCCTTCTTAGTCTTGAGTTTCTTAAGGGCCGGCTCGCCCGAGTCGCCATCGCCATCTGCGTTTTTTGTGTCCATGTCGCCGTCTTTGGCAACACGGTCCGCCTCATTGGCCGTGTCCGACGCAGTATCGCTGTCTTTTCGCTCGCCGGAGGCTGTGTTGAAGAACTTGAGATCGACATCGTCGCTATCGCTGAGTGAATTGCTCTTTTGTTGTGTGGGGAACAGGATTTCGTCCATTTAAGTGGATTTTATACAAAAAAGAAAACTCTCGGGTATATAAACAAAACTCCCCAGGGATGGAAAGTCAACACTTTGCGAAATCGAATTGTTTTGCAGCACTGCATTATAGTCTCAATAATTTGAAACTCTCGAAAATAGTTAAAAGAAGAAATTGTAGGCAGGAAGAAATCTGGGAAGCCTAGTTGTTCATTTCTTTACTTTTGCAGCTTAAATGATACCATATATTTGTCGTAAATCCAGAGGAAAAGGCAACCGCAATATTTGGTACCACAAACCTTCCATTGTTACCCAGCACTGGAGTTGGTAGGGTTGTCAAATATTTAAAAAATATCATATAGGTGATATGATTTTTAAATATATCTTTGCACTAATATCGATATATTTAATATTTTTATATATATTTGTTTGTATGTCTTTGCAGAAATTAAATTCCGCGCGCTGTGGAAAACATAGTTCCCATAAAGAAAACAGAAACCTGTTTCATTTTCTGTTTTTGTACAACATATTATTAAAGCTCTTTGAGAATTAAATATTTAATCAGTTTAATTACACAAATGACACTTTTTCCATGTTTTCCAGAAAAAGTTTGAATAAAATTCTTTATATATAAATACAACCGTCGTTTTCCTTGGGAATTATATATAATTGGAACCAATAAAAATGTATGAACAAATTGGAAAGAATATATGACGATATAAATATATTTTTATTTCGATAAAAATATCGATATATTTACATGTTTTTGACAACCCTAGTTAGTGGTACCTCGTGTTTTTGTTCTTTCTTCTGTATCGTCATCGCAAGGCATCAATCAGTTTTTCGTTAATTTCATCAGATTTCGTTAAACAATGTCGTCAACCGAAGCACCGAACGTGGAGGCGGCCGTCACCGAGAACGGTGCAGCCGTCGAGGATGCAAAGAAACAGAAAAAGCCAAAGCCGAACAACAAGAAATTGCGTCAAGGTGAGTGACCTCTGCGCGAAATGCAATAATTGCAATTGCCCCGCCACCCGTACACGCCTGACTTTCTCAACCCCCTTTCCGCAGAGGCCGCAGCCAAGAAGGCCGAGGGTGGCAGCGATGAAGCCGAAGCTGCCCCAGAGGCAGATGCAGAGACCACAAATGGCGAGAAAAAATCCGCAGCTGCCGCCTCGGGCCAGCCGGCAGCGAAGAAGAAGAACAATAAGGGAAAGAAAGCCGGCAGCGGCCAAACTGAGCCACCAACCATACCAATTTCAAAGCTTTTCCCGTCTGGCGTGTTTCCCGAGGGCGAAATTGTGGAGCATCCCACGCCTAAGGACTTGCCGGATGATCGCACGGCCAAGGATCGCTTCACCTCCGAGGAGAAGCGTGCCCTGGACCGCATGAACAACGACATCTATCAGGAGCTGCGTCAGGCAGCCGAGGCCCATCGCCAGACGCGTCAGTACATGCAGCGCTTTATTAAGCCCGGCATGACCATGATTCAGATCTGTGAGGAGCTAGAGAACACGGCACGTCGCCTTATCGGCGAGAATGGCCTCGATGCTGGTCTGGCCTTCCCCACTGGCTGCTCCCTCAACCATTGCGCTGCTCACTACACCCCCAATGCAGGCGACCCCACGGTTCTGCAGTACGACGATGTGTGCAAAATTGATTTTGGCACCCACATCAAGGGACGAATCATCGACTGTGCCTTCACCCTGACCTTCAACAATAAGTACGACAAGCTGCTGCAAGCCGTCAAGGAGGCCACCAACACCGGCATCAAGGAAGCCGGCATTGACGTGCGTCTATGTGATATCGGTGCTGCCATTCAAGAGGTTATGGAATCATACGAAATCGAGCTGGATGGCAAGACATATCCCATCAAGGCTATACGTAATCTGAACGGACACTCCATTAGCCCGTACCGTAAGCTTGCCCCTTACCCTCACTTACCGCAAACATAATTCTTTATCCTTTTCTTCCTTTAGGCATTCATGCTGGCAAAACTGTTCCCATTGTAAAGGGAGGCGAGTCCACTCGCATGGAGGAGGATGAGTTCTATGCCATCGAAACTTTCGGCTCCACGGGCCGTGGTCTGGTGCACGATGACATGGACTGTTCGCATTACATGAAGAACTTTGATTTGCCATTCGTGCCTTTGCGTCTTCAGTCTTCCAAACAGCTTCTGGGCACAATCAACAAGAACTTTGGCACTCTGGCCTTCTGCAAGCGCTGGCTGGATCGCGCTGGTGCCACCAAATACCAGATGGCTCTTAAGGATCTGTGCGACAAGGGCATCGTGGAGGCATATCCGCCACTGTGCGACATCAAGGGTTGCTATACGGCCCAGTACGAGCACACCATCATGCTGCGTCCAACTTGCAAGGAGATTGTATCCCGCGGCGACGATTATTAAGTGCGTGCATCCGTGCGAGTGCGTGAGTAAGCAGCAAGCAGCAGCAGAGTTTGCATTATAACATTTTTTATATAAGTCCATTCGATTGTTGATCATTTGTGAGCGTATTTCAAAGCGATTTCAATATAAAGAGAGTATTTATGCTCAGCATACATCCGAGGAGAGTTATGCGCTAATTGGGCGCCCTGAATCGTGTGGGCCTCAACTCATCCCAGTAGAGACTGTTGCCGGCCCTGACTGTCCTCTTGCTACATGATCTGTAGATGTAGACAAACCATTTGCCCGTGAGATAATAGAATATCTCAATGTAGCTGACTATACTGAAGCCGTACATAAGGGAGAGGATGCCACCAAAGCGATCTGCACGGGTTAACAAATAAGAAAATCATTCCCTAAAGAGCATAGAGATGGTATGACTCACTCAGCAGCACCACCCAAGTGCTGACCAGCTCCGATTTGGTGGCCTGTGCAAATCGCAACTTGAAGAAGAACTTGATGACTGCCAAGGGACGTTCGTTGGTCAAGCCTTTGCTGCAGTTTAAACATTTTACTTAGAGAAACAAAGATACAGTCCGAACTCACAGTAGACCCATCAAGTAACCCGTGTCATTGTAAATGCGACGCATTGGCGCCACATTGCTGGTGATGCTGAAACTGACGCCATTGCAGGTGGGCAGGCAGTGGTTGCATTGTCGTTGGGCCATCTGGTCCTTGCCTTCTTGCAGATACGGATACTCATCGTAGCCATACCAAATGCTCTTCCACTTGGACAGGCAGGGCAGATCGGGCAGACTGCAGTAAGTTACATTTGTGGAGCTACCAATCATTGGCGGTGAGACACAGCCGCAGTGATTCATCATGCTCTGGCTGCGACACAGCAGCAGGCACTCGTCCATGGAGTAATACGTTCTGAAACATAACTACTCATTAGTGGAATGTGCCAAGGCAGAGTCTGTAGTGTGTAGTCCTACTGGTTGAGTAGTTTTCTGCCCTCTTCGGGAAAGTAGCAGCGTCGTGCTTGGGGTGGGACGTTGCGCACTCCTTCGATGGAGCTAAAGAACGTGGGCTGAATGGGAATCTCCACAATGGTGTAGTGATCCACGAGTATTTCACCCAAAGTTGTGGACTGAACGGTGGCATAGTCATCCTGCGGGAATATTTTTAGCTAAAAGAATAATTAAATCCAAAGTTTAGAGCCTACAAGTGTGAATCTCTCACCTGAAATGCATTGTTGGTCATAAAAGTATTGGTGCGATCATTCTCTGGTGTGTCCTGCAGCACAAACTGAACGCTGTTCAAAATGGAATTGGACTCAAACACCACCTTGGGCTGGGCTCTCATCTCTGCGTTGTCCTCCTCTCGTATGCGCCTGTAATTTGCTTTGATTAGTGTTTCATTTCCTATTCACTCACTCAGATTCACTCACGCAAATCGGGAGTAGCTGGGACGGCGATAGTTAAATATGCAGCACACATTCGATGAGGTTGGTCGCTTGACAAACATTTGGCTGGTGTTCACTTTGGACCCGTAGACAATGCCTCGGATTATCAAGTCGCCACAGTCTGGCGACAATTGACGCAATATATCACGCACCGAGTAGCCGCCAGTGTCGCCGTGGTAGCTCGTGAGCAGCCAGTGGAGTCGCTGCAAGTGCGCCACGTCCAGGCGCGGGGTCTCCAGGGGATTCAGATAGAACTGAGCCAGCACCAGCAGGTGTTCCGCCATATCGTCCACATCTAGGGCCACCCGCTGCAACGTAGAGTCTTCGCTGGAGTTGAACGTCTCCTGGTGCTGATAGCTGCAACGAAAAAATCGAAATTAGCATGCAAAACACACTCCAAAGAGGGAGTATAAAAGCCCTAGTCCGTGGGCATTCCATGATTAGTACGAGAATGAAAGTTCTACTAGTGTCACTGTCGCTTGTGTCTCTTGTGGCCCTGTGCCTGGGGGAACGTCTAACCTTTACGGATCATCGTGTGTATCGGTTAGAGCCAAAGACCGAAGCTCAGTTGGAGGGTTTGCGACCATTGGAGGCCACGAACGAGAGAATCACCTTCTTGAATGATCTTCATCTTGGTGCCTTTAATGTGCTGATTTCTCCCAGCTACAATGAAGAGTTTTTGCAGCTGCTGAAGAGCTTGAAACTCGCCCCAGAGCTGCTTGATGCGAATGCACAGGAGAGTCTCTCGCTGGATATCGAACCCGTGGCAGATGCAAATCGTCGCAGCGATGACTACTCCTGGACGGAGTATCACGAACTGAACGACACCCATAGCTGGATGCAGCAGCTCGTGGAGAAGAACCAAGGCATTGTCAGCACCTTTGTGGCTGGCCGCAGCTACGAGGGAAGGGAGCTACTCGGACTGAGGATCAGCCACAGTGCTGGGGTCGAACGGCAGGCCATTTTTTTGGAGGCAGGAATGCATGCCAGGGAGTGGATAAGTCCAGCCACTGCCACATACTTTGCGAACCAATTGCTTAGCTCCCAGCAGCCCGAAATCCAGAGCCTAGCCCGATCCTACGTTTGGTACATACTGCCCCATGCCAATCCCGATGGTTATGTCTACACTCATTCCACGGTAAGCTTTAAGATTTGAAGAAATGTCCTTATCTTACGCATTCTTTCCCCCGTTTAGAATCGATTGTGGCGCAAGACACGAAGTCCGCAGGAGAAAAACTGCATGGGAAGCGATCCCAATCGGAACTGGGGCTTCCACTGGCGCGAGGTGGGTGCCAGCGATGAGCCCTGCTCGGAGTCGTATGCCGGACCCAAGGCCTTCTCGGAGCCCGAGACGGAGTCCCTGTCGCAGTATCTAATGTCCCTGCCAGAGCCCGTGTTCATGTACGTCTCGCTGCACTCCTTCTCCCAGCTGCTGCTCTATCCATACGGACACACCTCCGCGCTGCCTGAGAACCATCGCCAGTTGGAGCGCATCTTCTCTGCCGCTTTGGGTGGCATGAAGCGGCGATTTGGCACACGCTACACGGGGGGGAGTGTCTACGATGCCATCTACCCAGCGGCTGGTTCCAGCATGGACTGGGCCTATGGTGTTCTCAAGACCAAATATTCCTTCACCTATGAGTTGAGGCCTTCGGGCTACAGCTTCTGGACTGGTTTCAGGCTGCCAGCGTCACAGATAATACCCACGGGACAGGAGACAACGGATTCGCTGGTGGAAATGATAAAGGCAGCCGCCTCCATTGAGGGCTACAAATTGCAATAAAAAGTAAAGACTTTTGAATGAAAAGAAGACTTGAACTCGAGGGACTCTAGTGTGTGCGGACACTTGTGTCTCGTGAAATGGCAATTTCTTGGAGGTTTCTCGGGGACGTCATGCTATGATTTACCAGACTTTGATAAGGGCCACCCACAGATTACCCCGAGATATTTACAGCCCCTAACAGAAATGGACAAAGCCAGTCGGCCAGCTCGCAGCTCGCACTATCGGACTATAAATTAGGTTCGGGCGCTTATCGGCTCTCGCCTGGCCTGGCCTGGCCTGGCCTATAAAAGCATTCAACGTAACCGTTCGGAGCTTCATACAAACAACGACAATCATGTCGCTGACCAAGTCCCTTCTGTTTGGCCTCCTGGCCGTCGTGGCCCTGGCGGGAGTTAGCGCCGAGCGCGCCCGCTATGACAACTATCGCCTGTACAAGGTGAACGCGGAGAATGTCGACCAGCTGGCTGTGCTGAAGCAGCTCGAGAGCTCCAGCGACTCCATTTTGTTCCTGGACGGAGTGCACATTGTGGGTGCCGATGTCAAGATGGTTGTGGCCCCCCATAAGGTGCCCGATCTACTGGAGATTCTCGGCAAGGCTGAGATCAAGTACTTGCTGCAGTCGAGCGACCTGCAGAAGACCCTCGACGAGACCGACGAGAAGGTGGCCATCAAGGGACGCGCCGGCGAAAGCTACAACTGGCAGCAGTACTACGAGCTGGACGACACCTACGCCTGGCTGCAGACATTGGCCAAGGAGAATCCCGGCGTTGTGACTCTCATCGAGGGCGGCAAGACCTATCAGGGACGCTCTATTCTGGGCGTGAAAATCACCAGAAGCCGCAAGGAGAAGCCTGGCATCTTCCTGGAGGCCGGCATCCATGCCCGCGAATGGATCGCACCCGCAGCTGCCACCTACATCATCAATCAGTTGATCACCTCCGAGGTGGAGGCCATCAAGCAGCTGGCCGAGAACTACACCTGGTACGTCCTGCCCCATGCCAATCCCGATGGCTACGTGTACACCCACACCACGGACCGAATGTGGCGCAAGACCCGCACTCCCTACAGCGGCTGCTTCGGCGCCGATCCCAACCGCAACTGGGCCTTCCACTGGAACGAGGTGGGCACCAGCAGCAACCCCTGCGCCGACACCTATGCCGGTCCCGCTGCCTTCTCCGAGATTGAGACCCTCTCCCTGTCCCAGTACATTGCCTCGCTGAAGGGCAAGATCCAGCTGTACATCTCCCTGCACGCCTACTCCCAGTATCTGCTCTACCCCTATGGACACACCGGGGATCTGCCCGACAACGTCGCAGACTTCAAGAAGGTCTACGACGTGTCCATTGCCGCCGTGAACAAGCGCTACGGCACCAAATACACCGGAGGCAACATCTACGATGCTATCTACCCAGCGGCTGGCGCTAGCGTGGACTGGGCCTACGGCACTCAGGATGTGCGCATGTCTTTCTGCTACGAACTGCGTCCCTCCTCGAACAGCCTCATCACCGGCTTCAAGCTGCCAGCCGAACAGATTGTGCCTGCCAGCGAGGAGCTCCTCGACTCGATCGTGGCCATGGTCTCTGAGATCAAGAGCCTGGGCTACTTCAACTAAATCTAACGCTGAGAGATTACTAAATAAAGGATACTCACAGTTCGATGGCATAGCTCCGCAGCAGACGCTGGCTGATCTTATTTGAGGTGCAAACGCCAACGGCAGGGAAGGGGCTGTTGGCCACATGCACCAGATCGGGGGCCATATGAATCTCTGTTGGCTGGTCGAGATACTCCAATGTGAGATTGACAATAACAACGTGTGTCCACACCACAATGGCCGCCATCAGCACCAGCCAGAGTGCTCTGCAAATAAGTTTCTACTTAGTTCTTGATTCGATTTAGATGCATTTTGCTCACCCACTTGGCATAGCGAACGGGAGTGGGGTAAATGAACGGATGGAGTCCATTGATGTAGCTCTGGCGCAGAAACTCCTTGAACAGGCGGCTATAGTTGGAGCGGGACTCCACTTGAGTCATTTTCGTGATGCGTAGTGCCTGAAGTGTGCTCGATTCTCAGTCAATTTATAGCGATGCGAGTGCTGTGAGTGCTGCTCATCAATCAGAGCTCTAATTAAAGCGTGTCAAGAGGTGGGTGGAGTGTGCAGTGTGCAGTGAGGGAGGTGTCTCTCCCTCTAATCACGGTTGATGTAGTTGAATATGGGTCGAAAGGTCAGAAAGTAAAGAAACTCAAAGGCTGTCACAATGCTAAAGCCCATAATTAGACCCAACAAACCACCAAATGAAGCTGTCAAAAGATAGAATATATCAGGGAATATATTTAGGGACTTTTTAGGCTTCATTTTAACTCACCCAAGGCGGATAGCCAGTTCTGGAAGATGTCTGTGCGATATCTGGTGCTCATCAGATCACTAAAGAATACATGCAACAGAATTCTGTCCGTGTCGTTGCTAAAACGAAATGAATCTATGAATTCTGCTACCAAGTAGGGTGGGTCCCTAGACTCACCTGCTGCCTGGACGATTGGCAAAGTAGCTGACATCCAGTCTGCCCATTGTGCTCTCGGAGACATAATGATTCGACTGGCAATCGGGCAGACAGCCGCAGGGGAAGCTGCTCGTCTCACGCACAATCGACAGCGAAAGATTTAGATTCGCCAAAGCATGCGAGAAGAGACCTAAAGAGGAGCAGAGTGGATTAGTGTTTGGACTACAGGGAGACGCATACCTATAACCTACGCTTGCCCTGTATCATGCAGTTGGCATCCAGCACATCGCATACCTTGAAGCTGCCGTTGTTATGAACGTAGGGAGGAATGCAGCCACAGAGACCGAGGATCATGAAAACCCTGCACTCGAACATGCAATTGATGAAGGAATAACGCTTCAGTCCGTGCATCTCTCGCTCGCTGCCAAATAGGCAATTTCTCAGGGACAAGTCCATGCGGCGAATGTCGTTTGTGGCATACGTCGACTCTGGATTGATGCGCACGAAGCTCTCACGCGTGGAGGTCACAACCTTAGTCTCTGAGTTCTCATCCGGAAAGTTGTAGGCATCATGGAGCAGCAGCTGGAAACCGTAGCCGCTGAAGAAGGTGCCGTAGTAATCAGAGGCCATGGGACTGAGTAGAACAGTCAGACCCGTGGGATAGCCACAGCCAGTGACGCGATACGGGCGCTTTGGCACCTGATAGGCAATTTTCTCTGGGAAATTATTGGTTACACCTCCGAAATAGTTGAAGCTGCAGCACTGTCCCTCCATTGTCTCGATGCGCTGGAACAGACTGTCGCAGCGCGTGTTGATGCCCTTCCAGATGCAACTGGAGATCATGTCAATGCAGTCCGGCGACAGCTGTGACGTCAGTGTTGTGAGTGTGATATTGTTTAGCTTTAAAATCCTATCATAAATCTGCAGCGAACTGTTGCTGATCATATTGTCCACTGGCAAGAGAGTGAGATTGAAAAGACTGTGCAGCTCCGATCGATTGACACCAGCAGGAACCTGCCTAAACAGAGCAGAAAGTTCATAAAAGTCTTATACAAATCGAAGATATTTATGTACTTACATTTGCTGCAGCAAGTTGATTGCCTTTAGCTTTGAGATCTTGTTGAAATTGCAAATGGTCACGGCTGGGAATGGTATATTCCAGGTGGGAAAGTGTGAGCTCTCGATGACCGTGACCGTGGGCGTCTGACGTGCCCACTGCCACGAGACAACGACCAGCACAATCGATGTAATGATGGACAGAATGACAACAATCAGCCAGAAAAGGCGCTCGTTCCGGCTGATGTCCTGCCGCGTGATGTAGCTGAAGCCATGCAGCGACGTGGTCTGGCAATAGTTGCGCATATTATCGCTGAACCACTCGCCAAACTGGCGGAAGCGATGGATGGGCTTTAGACTGTGAGGATTAGATCGCTTTGAGGGATCAGTACGACTGGAGGCGGCCAGCTGTTGGGCAGCCTGCACTTGCCGCAGATCGAAGATGCGTCGCTTCTTGAAGGCCATCTCTACCGCTTGACCTCTGCCCGATGACTGTTGCCGCGACGGCTCGTCGCGATTCCTCACGCACTTAATTACCGACCAACGCTAATGAGAGAGGCCCACTTTAGCCTGTTTCCTGCGTCGTCGCCAGAGTATCTGCTGGCGCGTCAGCCAGTTGCAAGTGGGGCGCACACACGTAAAGAATATTAGCTCGAAGACCGACACGAAACTGCAGCCCATAAATAGGCCGTTTACGCCGCCAAAGGTTCCTGCCCATTATGGATGAATGACACTTTAATATGGCTTCTTGTAGGTCGTTTCGTTAATGGAATATGGATACTTGGATACTTGCCTATGAATGCCAGCCAGGTCTCGTATACGCCCAAAAGCAGCTCTTCGCTAATTGCCAGATCGTAGTAGACCTGCAGGCGGACCTCATTCGAGGAATTGGGTCCCTGTATGGGACTCACATCACTCTCGAATTCATAGCGATGAAATTTGCACGGCGGCAGGCAATTGCAGTCGCTCTCCACCGACGTAATCTCCTCACTTATGTCATCTGTTAAGTGGGAAATCAATCAATAAGCTTTACTTTTGTATTCACTTACCATACGCCCGCACACACGGCACTTGCTTGAAGTCGCAAATGGGCCAATGGCTCTCCCCGGGATCATGGGGCGGTACACATCCGCAGGAACGAAGGATTTTTCTGCTTCGACACTCCGAAAGGCAGTTGGCTAGGCTGTAGGTGGAGTAAAACCACATACGACGCTCATCGGGCAGAAAACAGCGACGTTGCTCGATGGAAAGCGCTGCCAGATTCGATGTGAAACGCGTGGAAAACGGTCGCACCATTAGGTGAGTGTCCGAACCACTTGGTATTAGAATCCTCATGGTGGCAGCATCTGTTACCGTTCGGGATTCATGGATAAGCACTTCAAAGCCATGGGATGCAATTCTCCAGGCAGCGTAGTCATCTTTTCGTGGATCTAAGACTATCCTTACACCCAACTGTGAAGTGTAGCGAAGTTGTTGATGATTAAAACTGCAGCAGAGACGGTTATCAAAGGTCCACAGAGGCTTCAGGTCACCCAAACAGCTTTCTAGGCGATTCTCCCACTTGCAACTTTGGATCTGCTCACAGATTGGGGGAGCCAGATCCTCCAGAAGGCGCAACCATGTGAGATTAGTTTGAGACAGCTCCTCCAAGGCTCCATTCCTCAGCGTTTCCTCCGACACTTGCAATTCCTTGGCTCTTTTCTGTAGCTTTTCCTTGGAAACTGCATTCAGAGAGCACATTGTGACTGCCGGAAAGGGAATCTCTGAGCTCGGCTTCATCATGCTGTCTATATAATGAATGGTGGGCCCCTTTTTGGGTGCCGTGAGCAGGATAACGTTGGACAGAATCACCGCAGTACAAATCAAAAGCCACCAGAAAATACGCTGCCAGGTTTCAGCACCGACAAACACATGAAAACCGTGGATGCTGGCCATTTCGCAGTAGATCTCAAAGCCAGTTTTGCGCTTGCACAGGCCATCATCCTTTCGGGCACGCAGAAAGCCCAGAAAACTAGGCAAAGGCAGCTGCTGAAAGCGTTGAATAATTCTCGAGTGCCACCGGAGTATCTTGAGACGCTTTAGTCTTCTGGCTGCCGCTGAGATTTTACCCACTGGCCTCCTAAAATGTTGCAGATGTGCCTGCTTCTGGTGTTTCTTTGGCCTGAGATAGTCCTCAAAATAAACCGTATACACAGGAGGCGGAGACTCTGCTGCAGACATGTCTGAAATCGAATGAAGGAATAAAGGTTTTAGCTATAGTTTTAAATACTTTTGTGTCTAACCTGAGTTGTTCTCCGTATATATAGTCCATGAGAGTACCGCCCTAATGGCATTCCTGTGCAATCCACACACGCCCTTAAGTTGTAAAATCCACAATCAACAGAAATCATCATGGGAGGAGTACTTTCACCTCTCGGTATCCGTGTTTGTGTGTGCATTGATTCAGTTGTTTTGATCACACGCCCCCAACTGGAACAGAATAGAGAAAAACAATTATCCACACATTTATTTGCCTATCCATAAAGTTTGCTTCCGAGGCACTCGGGCGATAAGCTTCTCAAATATGAATAGGAGGAAATTGTTTATAGCAAATATACTTCCTACTCTCGCTACTGCTCCCCGACTGGCTGACCCACAGCCGTAATTGTTATTGTTTTCCCCACGACTTGTTAATGAGTTTATTGTTATCTGGTCTAAGCAAAGTACTCAGCCACCCACCACAGCTATTGCACACCACCCGTTCAACTATAACGCGATATAATATGATATTCAGGTCGCGTCTCCTTTTTGCTGGAATGCCAAATGTCATTGTCCGTGTCCGTGTCCCTCCTCCCTCCCTGAACTTAGAATTGCGACTGGGTTTTTTCTTAATTTCTATATTCGTATTTTTGTCAGCTGATTCGCCTCAAGTGTCGCGCCTCAGATTACCAATTTGTTTTATTTTGATTTTCACGATTCTCCTTAGCCTTATCATGGTACAATGCCAGCAACACTCAAGAGTAAGTAATTAATGTGTCTAGATCATCGGGGAAGTGATAAGATCTCATTGAGAATTGTGAAACTATTATTAGTTCTCCTCCTACACTAGGGCTAACGATTTTTGGGTGGAATATTTATTGTTGTTTATTGTAGTTATTGCTGGAATTCAGTCTTTACATTCGTTTTTGGTATTTTGTGAACACTTGAAACATTGATTAGAAATGTGCACACGGAAAATACACCGAAGAAATAATTAAGAAGAAATGAATCAGCAAATTAGGAATATTTCAGCTGGGACAGTCATTCCCTATAGTTCCTCCAACTTAACTTCCGAATCCCCACAATATTCACACTTCTTATTTTAGCTAGAGTTCAGTCTTTGCATACGATCTTTGATATTTTGTGTGAACATTGATTAGAAATGTGCACACGGAAATTAAGCCGAAGAAATTATTTAGGAGAAATGAATCAGCAAAAAGAGAATATTTTATCATCAGAACTTTTTGTATCTACGGCTGGAGCAGGCATTCCCCATAGCGAACCTTGAACTAAACTTAAATTAAACTTGAACTAAACACAACTATGTTAACACGTATAATTTTAGCTAGAGTTCAGTCTGCATTCGATTTTTTGATATTTTGTGTGCTCCGGAACATTGATTAGAAATGGCACACGGAAATTAAAACATATTTAGATTATGAAAACGCATTATGAATCAGCAAATCTGGCACATGGCATATACATTTAGGCATTCCCTATAGCTGCTTGAATTACATTATATTCAATTATATTTATATAAGTACTCAGAATATAAGTCATGCCCATTTAGGCAATCCCTATAATTCCCTCCTTGAACTAAACCTACTAATCCCCAACTATATTCACACAGCTCTTGATTGTTAATTCAGTTTAGAACTTCCTGTTGGTTCTGACTTGGTTCCCACACAGATTCTGGGGGTTTTATCCAGAATCCAACCATAGCCATAAATATTTGTTCTAGCATAATATTTACGAGCAATTGTGATTTTGAGGGCCGTGCAAATATTTAAATTCAATGGAACTGTAAGAGCCATAAATTTTCCCTGAATTTAAGTTCGCATGGATTTAATTAATTGGATTTTTTTGTTCGTTTTGCTCGTTTTGGTTTTGTTTCATTTTATATGAATTTTGGCCAAGGCTGACCAAAATCTTTCTAATGATATTCAGCGGGCATTTCGCCGCCGTCTTCATTTGCATGCCACGTGCCCGTGTCCGTGCCTGAGAGAGACTTTCTGTGTCGCGTATCTCGTCTCGCGCGTCTGACAATATATTACACAATTATGGTTCCGATGTCGGGGCCCGATAAGGCCCTGCACGGCCCGGCACGGCATGTCAGTGGCGCTCTGAATCAGCTGCTGCAGGCTGCTGGCTGGCAGTCAGGCGTTTGGGATGATTCCCAGATTCGCTGATTCTCAGATTGATTCCCTGGTGCAAATGCACTCGTCGACAGACAACGCCTGAGAATGAGGGCTTGGGAATTTGTTACTCGTGTTGGGTTATTTTCGGCATATGGCTTATAAATAAACCTACCGCATAACGGTGCACCGGCTCGATTTGCGTCACGAGCAACAGTAAAGCCAGCTGGCAGTGCAACAACTGTATTGTCCCTGCCCGAATCATCAGACGCGATCAATGGGGTCTATTTTTGGCATAATTTTGTTGTAAACCCAAATTGTTTTGAATGATAAGAGATGATCCAACGCACCAGAGATGAATCCAATGTATTGTTTCCAGGCAAAGGCCCCCCCGGAGAGCAGGCTGTTGTCTTTTCTGCCACGATGTGTGATGTGGTGTGTATTTATTATCAGGCGTTGATTTATGTGGACGTTCGCATTCGCGCTCGAAACTAGAGCGAGGCTAATCTTTAGCTGCAATTGACGCAAATTGATTTTGCACTCGAAATCGAACACGTTCGTCTCTCCGTCCATAGATCTCTTAGGAAGGAACGTGGCTCTTCTGTTCTGTTCCGTTCTGTTGCAGGGGGGCACTGCTGCTTGCCCTTCTTTCTGGCCATTTGATTGCGAGGCAACCATTTCCGATCACATCCCAATTAGCAACAAGCCAATCCACAATCCATGTGCTAAACAAAACTTCAAACGATCTGCGAGATCAGAGATCAGAGCGAGATCTGTTTGTTTTGCCAAAAATTAACAGACGATGACATAATGCTGACAAAGAAAGTACTCCTACTCGTAGTACGTTAATGATCATTCTCCGCTCTGTAGATTTTCTTGATGTTGTGGTCTTAATTGCAAACGAAATTCCTTTCGTTACGATTGCGTTAACGAAGCGCTTGAAGCGAGAAGAACACAAGACAGCCGTTGTTTTCATCTCCGTTTCAGATCGTTTGGCTCGAATCAATCAAATTGTTTACACGCACATAAATATTTATTATCGTTTTCGTTTCGTTTGTTTGCTTCTTGCCCAGGTTCTAATTTTACACTCACTCCTCGGGCCAGCAAATTGTTTCTCCTGTTAGATTTTATTTTTTGCCATTTCATTGCTGTTTGTGCCCTGCACTCGGTTGGCGGTTGGCAGTCGAGCGTTTTATTTCGGTTGTGATCCCCAGTTCGATCTCTGTGTCCAGCAGTAGATAAGAGATAGCGAGGCTCGCGCCATTCACATGTTTGTGTGGGGAGTGGATGGAGGCGACACTACTATTTTTAGGTTGGCAAAAAATCATTCACAAACCTAATGACAGTCGGCACAAATTAGCAGGTTGATAGCCCCCAGAGGAGTGCTCAAAACAAACTCTGCTATCAGCTTACAAATGAAAGCATTCTTAGAGGGATTCGCCTCGTTCTGTTGCCATGGGAAGGCTCCAGTAGAAGAACAACTGGTGAGTTTTCATATCGATTGCCTTGGAGAAACACTCTTTGAGTGCTCTTGAGATTGCAATACCCCTTTAGGATACTTTTTCTTTACATAGAAAACGTTATCTTTACATCAGAAAACGTTATCCCCACATTCCCCGACTTATCAGCATCTCTCAGCGCTCTCAGATCGTGACGTTGTCGATGTCAGACCATACAATATATACAATTATCAGTCAATTAATCATTTTTTATGTATGTATATCAAGGAAAGTTTTCCAAACAATTTTGATGGCTTTCGTTTCCTGTCCTGGAACTGCATGGACCAACCTCACTTGACGCTGCATTCAATGGAAAATCTGCTAGGGGTTTATCCCATTTGGACTCCGTTCTGTCTAGACTCTTGCCATTGGGGAGAAACCACAGAGTGGTTTACAAACTGATGACATATTTAGATTGGGGTTGAGATATGACTAGCACACAAGAGTACGATTACAAGTGGTTAAGCGCTTGGTTCAACATTAAACCTCAAACTAAGTTCAACAGAGATAAGGGAAACCGTAAAACCACGATAGTCAGATCTTCGACAAATGTGAGTTTATAAATTCAGCGACTGTTTTGATGTATAGTTTTTCCTTTTATCCCACATTTCCATACTTTGATGGCCATTTTCCCAGCAGTTCTTTTGTGTTTCGTCTACAAGTTCTCTCGCTGTACGAGTATGCATGAAGATCATCGGCTATACACTCCCACACTATTTTGTATACATGGAGAACATGTTAATGAGGAACACTTGTTGTAGTTTTTTCTGTATATTTTTTTTGGTTTTTGCTTTGCGTTTTGTTGACTCGAGAGCTTAATACTGTGACGTCAGGAAAGTCATTGAGTTATAATTTAAAAACGAGCGAGCGAGCCAGCGAGCGATCGGTTGGCAAAAATTATAACAAACCAAACATTCTGTGTGGAGTATGATCGAAATCTAAACCAACATTCAGCTGAGGAGAAGGAGGATCGTACGCGTAAGCGGAATTGGAGCCAGTGAAGCGTCAGAGTTTCAGAGTGGAAGCTCTTCCACAACTCATACCTGAGAAGCATAATATTAAGTTACAGAAATATGACGAGCGCGATCGCGATTCAAAGTGATTTCGAAGCCGAAACCGATTCTGAGCCAGTGCCGGCCAGTCAGCTACGATAAAGTCGCGAGATTAAAAAAGTCAAGTGACACTCAAATGCGTCAATCGAAAGCACAAAAGTGACACAACAGCAGCAGCAGCAGCAACAACCACAACAGAATGACGGGAGTACAAAAGTCCGACACATGGGAGGAGGCGCCGCCGCCCGCTGGTCCGTTGTCCGGAGGAGATTCTTTGTCTTAAACCCGTGCTTCGATGTCGATCTTTGTCTTTTCCTTTGTCTTTGTCTCGTGGTCATGCCACTGACCACTGAGGCGTGCAGAAAGCCAATCCTCTTTCCTCTGCCTCTTTCCATCACAAAGAAATTTCACGCAAAACTTTACGTTTGACGTCAGGGCCTACGACGGCTCTGGGAATCTGGGGCTTTTCTGATCATGGGCTTCCACATCACCGCAGAGTGACTACTGCTGTATGATGATGATTATTCGTGGAATACATTGGAAAGACGAAGGGAAGTGCCATTTGAATGAAGCTGCGAGACGCCGATAATTTAGCTTAATTGATGGGCAGCCCCAGCAATGCAATGAGCAAGGGCCGGACAGCGGGTTGTGTCTATAGATCAACCCCCTCTGCTCGGCCCTGACTTCATTCTGCTTCGTATTTGCATTATGCGAGGCTGCTGCCTGCCAGTCGACTTTGTTTTTAATTGCTCAAGAATAAGTAGCATTTATCGTTCCAGTTGCAATTGATGGTTTTGTTTTGCTTGAAGCTTGAGGCTTGAGGTGGCAAGTGGTCACGTGCCTCGTTAGCAATTATTACTCATGTGCCACGTTGCATGCAGACGACCAGTGACCAGGTTCAATGCATTTCGAGCGACAGTTTCCCGCGAACCCGAAACCAAACCCAAACCCGATGGCGAGTCATTACCATTCTGGGGTTTGCATTACAATGGGACACACAACTGACAGACGGGCAGACTGACAGACTGACATGCTGACGAACTGTCGTCTGGGTTGTCTCTGACGTAGTCTCTGGGGAGTCTCTGTCTCAGAGTCTCTGTTCGAGGCAGGAGGAGAGACGACTCCAGACTGCAACTCGAACTCGAGGTTTGTATGTCAGACTGACGCACGCATCTCGTCTCGATCGACAGCAGCATCGACATCGACATCGAGCCATACTAAAATATGCGCATATTGCACTCACTCTCCTTTTTCTCTCTGTGTTGGCCATTGGCCATGAACCCAGGGGTTGGAATGGTGGAGGATCTGCAGAAATTGGCGCAGATTTTTGGCGACAGTTTGCATAATCGCACCCGAAAGACCCCAAGACATTGCGCAGTTGCCTGCCAGGCAGGCAGGCAGGCAGGCATTAGCATTGCAGATAAGCCCCAGGGAATCTCTACTCGCAGAAGTTCAACAACAGCTCCGATAAAAGAGAGATCCAAAAGAGACATCTTCAAGAAGACGAAGAGGAGGGCAACGGTTCAATGTCTGACCTTAGATGGCGCCACGAGATCGTTCCATCTGTCTGTCAGTGTGTTCTGCTGTGTTCTGTTCTGTTTGTCCTTCTGGAAGACTCTTCTCTCAGAAGATTCTTTTGCGCATCGCATGGCCGCCCGGTTGGTTGTTGTTCTAGGATTTCATGAATTCCACTTTGAAAATGTATTCAGTTCCATTTGTTTTCTGTTTTCCCTTTCTGTGGTAATGCGAATTTCTAAACAAACAAGTCAATTGTTGTGATCGCACTTCGACGAGCCCTCTCGATTGCGTAGAACAGATCGCAATCTAATTGAGAATTCCACATTGGCTACGTAGGGAACTCAATTTGGGGATCACTTTCCTATCGCCAGCATCTAATTGTAAATCTCTTTGTAAAAAACGCTCCGATTTGGTACTTTTCCATCTAAATATAGATTTCACTGGGGTACTGATGCTAAAGATTATTATATTCTCTATGACTTTCAGGGAACTTTTAAATAATAGATTGCAATCTTTACACCTTCAGAACGATTCCATCTCCATGGATCTCCTGCGATTTGGGCTAGAAATATTTAAATCCAAATGAGATGCATCTGATTGATTGATATTGATCGTTGCTCTCTCTCAGCAGCTAGTGTGTTGGGCTCTCTTCGAAAAGCTTCTCTCTTGCCCACGCTCTCTGGATCCACTCGGAGAGCGCCGCTCCGATCGGCTCCCCACAATTCCGAGCACTCGCTCGACAACGACGACGACTCGACTCGGCGACTCGTCAGCGCACAAAAATGGATGCCAGATGGCGAAACCAGTTAGTCGCCCCTCAGAGCTCCAACAGCAAACGCAAACTTCTCTGATTTCTCTACGGCAGTCGTTGTCGTTGTGCGCGATCGCAGCAAAAAACAAAAAAAAAAGCAAGACTCTTAACGGGCCAGAAAGATAAAGAAGCAAAAGCAAGCAGCAAATAGCAAACAGCAAGCAATGCAAAATCAAAGTTAGATAAATATATAAGAAAAAAGTTTCCAATGCAAATTGCGAGTGAAAATCAATTGAAAGGAGAACGCAGCAAAATGCCAAAGTGTATGGAAGCATAAAGCGTGAAAATATCAGAATCCAAATCATAAAACGCCACAAAAGCAAAGGCAAAAGCAAGAAGCAAATCAAAACCCAGTGAAATAATATTCATTCGTTGTGCAAACTCTCGCGAGGCGTGAGGCGATAACTCCGACTGAATGACTATGACTTCAACAGTGCTCCAGCGGCCTCCAGCAGCAGCAACGTCACCGAAACAGCAACAGCAGCAGCAGGCGGCAGCTGTCACAAAAGTAACGAAGCCAACGAAACCCTCCTCCGGCAACCGCTCCACAATGGCCTGGTCGAATGAGACGAAAATGCGCTTTTCATGCATCGATAACATTGGGCTGAAGCAGTTGTGGAAACTAATTGCCTTGGATACGGGCGCCAGCTCGAAGCAGCACAATGCACACCACATCATGTTGGATGTGGAGCAGCAGCAGCAGCAACAGCAAAGGCAAAAGCAATCGAAATCCAACAATAATAACCATGAGGTGAGTGTCCGACAGAAAGAAAGCTTGTAATACTCTCGAACCACAAAAGACAACCGACAACCGACAACCCAACAGACCAACAGACCAACAGACAGACAAAAAGACAATGACGTCAATGGCAACGATGGTGGTGGAGGATTGTCTTGTCCATCCACATCCGCGTAGAAAGCAACACTACAGAGAAAGTGGCCAAAAATAAAAGAGAGAAAGATATATAGAGGTATAGGGGTATGGTTATTGGTCCAGGCATGACGTCTGCGGGGAGTTTTATTTATTGTTGAAACAACTGTGGGGCCTACCCAACCCAGTCACCCCTACAGCAACTTCAGCAAACTTCAGCACCTTCAGGCCTTGGCCAGGAATGCGGCTTGTAAACATTGCTCGTATCTCGAGCGGATCTGCAGCAACAATAAGTCCGTATACCCGTGCTCGTAGTACTCGTGGGTCTGTGTCTGTCTGTGGGTCGAAAATGAGTCCGATAATCCACGTAACGTCAATTTGCATAGAGCAACGAGTCTGCGCTAATTAAAGACAAGCAACAAGATATCGGAGACCAGAGACAGAGTCCGCAGTCAGAGCCGGACATTGCCGGTTATGAGAGGCAGACACAAGACACATCACACATCGGACATGGGCTATGGATGTGGCATCCATTTGGTCACATGGTCTAGCTACATGGACAAACGAATCGATTCATTTCATTTCACTTCATTAAAGACAATTGATTCGTTGAGGTTCGGGCAACAGAGATCCCTCTTTTGGGCATTGCGACAGGAAGTTTTTCTTCAGTGCATGTCAAATTTCGAGCACAGCAGCTGTCCGCCTGTCTTTAGAGCTTTTTGATAACTCGAAACCACTTTTCCTTGTTCTGTCATCTGGGGTTTATTGACTCTACACATTTCTCACAGTGTATTGCCAACACTCGACGCTGCTCAAGTGCATCGGCCCACACACTTTGACTCAGGTTCAGCCTCAGCCCCAGAGCTATCATTGGTTAATTTTTGCCAGCTTTAATTTTAATTTGTTCGCTCTCTAAGATCAAGGCCCAGTCAGCGAAGGTTGTCCCCCAAAACTTTGGGTCATTCATTCGATCTAGTCTAGTTTCTCTGTTAAGCACCCGGTTATTCCCCCGAATATTATTCTGTATCTTCCATCCGAATCTCCATCTGGTTTTTGTCGCTTGGGATTGGGTTTGGGATTAGTCACATGATGGTCCCATGGGTGTCCGAACTTTCGCAGCCAACGGCTGTGATTCACGGGCTCTGGCCGAACCAATCAATGCATTACAGGGAAAGGCATATTGACGCATTTCCACGGCTGTCTATAGCGGATCCGGTTTGAGTTTCGGCTTTGGGACCTTTCCTTACAGAACTGCGACGCAGATTAATGGCGCAGGGGCAACGTCTCGAGACTCGAGAGAGTGTGAAAATTCTTGAGTTGATTAAGGCTTTTGATAGTTTAGGAATAGTTTCTCCCTCCGCTCTCCTCTGGTTCCCTTTGGACATGCTTAACGGATCTAATCCTCTGCCAATGGCCTGGCCTTTTGCGTTATGTCTTAACGTAACTGGTTTCCACACTCACTCCCTCCCTCTCTCCCTTCGAGCCGTGCCCCCTCTTCATTCATTCCTCGTTTCAGTAGATTGACGTCAATGCAAATATACATACTATGTATACATACGTTCATATATACATTCATATACCCCCAAGCAAACGACTGCGACTATCTTATATACCGATGGTACGGTATACCGTATACTCATCCCAGTCTCAGTCTGAGTCGCAGTCCAAGTCCCATTCCCATCCAGTCCACTCTCTGGCGAGGTCTCCGCTCTTGCAGACACTTCTAGAGGATTGTTTTTGTCTCCTTCCATAGTAATTTTTAATGTCAGGGTTGTGTTCTACAAAAAGCGGCACACCAGCAGCACCACCTGGACCTGGAAAAGGCTGCACCTGAGTCACCTCCAGAGGCACGATCTCAGCGAGGAGAACCTGTTTTTTGGGGCAAGTTGTTGTACGCACGAATCCCAGGTTCAGGGTCTCGCAAGCCTTTAGGCTGGACCTCAATCTCTCAACTTTCAACTCAAACTCTAGCCAATTTTCGGCAGTTTGAATTTTACAATTTTGTTTAATTAAACGCGACACTCTCCTCCGCCCCTCTCCAGAGCGGGGGCTTTGACGTCACGCGCATAAATTGATTTGAGCAAAGTTTTTATGTCAGTTTTTTGTTGTTGCTGTTTTCCGTTTGCAGCGGCTGTTTCTGTTTCTGTTTCTGTCGGTTAACACGTTCCAAATGTTAAGTAGTCATAAATAAACACCACTAAACTGTGAGCTTAGCTAAACATTGGATTGGTGAATCGACGGATTGTCGAGTCGGTGAATCGGAGAAGGCAGGCAGCCTAAAAATAGCCCAGGGTCTGGAAAGTCGCCTCCTACTTCGATCCGACTCATCGAAATCACTCAAGCGAAAAGTGCTGTAATTTTACAGCCATACACTCATACTGCCTGCCATCACTGTTGCAGGTTAATAATTGTTTTGCACACTTTGCGGTTTCCCTCTTTTTACATCACGGGAACTGTCACAATGTTTATCTGATGGATGCTGCTTGCTGCTTGCTGTTGCTGTTGCTTTTCCCTGACCTGATCAGACCGCTTTTCCTTCAGCGCACACGAGTGGTAAATTGTTAATAATGCGATTACGATTGCATATAAAAGTTGAATAATAATTTTTCCTTGAGTTTCCCATGCCGTGACGCATTCCGCAACTAAAACTAAGACTAAAACCAAATTAAAGTTTAAATGCTAATTAAACCGTGTCACCCCAATGGGTTGTACGTGCAAAAATGTACGTTTCTGAACGGGGTTACCCTCACACTCTCCGCTCCTCCAATTCCGATTCGAATCAGTTGTAAAATGCAGTTGTAAAACGAGTACTCAATGAACAGCGGACGGACGGACTTGCTGCACGTCGATAGATCGATCGATCGATCGATCGATCGTTTGATAGATAGTAGTTGCAGTTTTCTATAATTAAACGTCCGACCGTTAGGATCGTATCATTCCACAAAGGTCAGTGCTGACGACACGCCCGAGCAGCGTACCTCGAATATTGGTTAATAGAACTCGATATGCCCCCTCCAAGTGCAATTTGACGCTTAACCAAATCTGACATCTTACTAGCGACTAATTAATACATTTTCTGAGAGCAATGTGAGAGCAGAGGTCAAAGAATAAACATAGTACACATGTTCCCCCGGGGGGTGCTGCTCTAATCCAAATTTAATGCCCGACTGCGCAATATCTCAATCTATAATCAAACATTTGTCTAAGGCTCAGGCACACATGCCATACAAATGATAAGCACAAGATCATGCGAGAACCTGGCTAGAAGGCTGATAAGCAACACGTTGACCCTGAGAAGGGGTCTTCACTGTACTCATTCCCCTGCTTACCCTCCTTCTCATCGCACGCGTGACGAATTTGTGCCACATATGCAAATTTGTTATGTTCTTAATGTACGCTTACGTAAAGATCGCTGGGGCAGCGGAGTGTTATTAACCCAAGAGAAGGAAGGACTTGACTGCCGCAGAAATACGCAGCGTTATCTGAACACTTAAGCGATATGATAATAGTGCAGAGATAGCGCTAAAGCTGAAGCAGAAGCTGAAGCTAAAGCTATATAAGATGCTGCGAAACAAAACAAGTTCCGAGCGCATTACCTTAATTAGTTAATTAATCAAAGCGTAGCGTAGAGAGGTGATGGGGCGACTATTTTACTCGTATGGGGGCCAGTGGTCCGGTCTAACCGATCGCCTTCTACGCTGACAGAATGTTATTTGTTATGGCCAATGCTTATGGCTCAATTCGCAACAGCAACAGAAACAACAACGATCTTTGCATACTAAGTGCCTCATTAGGGACACGGCAGTGTCGTAAACCACACACGACGTCCCATAAACCAAGAGCCAGCCCATACACAAACAAAACGATCGAAATATTTCGCCTGCATTCTGACTGAATAATTTATTAAGACTTGAGTGAATCAGTTCCACAACACAACACTTCTAACAATACCCAATTCCCCTCTGTTTGATTGCAGCTGCAGATTCCCTGCGACAACTTGGCCGACTATTTGAGTCTACAAAGAGCGGCTCAAGTTCAGGCACAGACCAAGGCACACACACAGCAACAAACACAAGCTCCTGCTCAGCAAACACCACAGATGTCATTGCTCAAGTTCTTGGCCATTGTAAGTACCGACATTTAAATTGTATTTCCCATAAACACCCATCAAGGAGCAGGGCCGAAACTTTCCACATGGCTGCGATTCAACGATAAAACGCCTCTGCTTCCTGCTTGCAACCTCGCACAATGTGCGATTGCTTGTCGGGTCGCATAAATTTTGCATTTACGAGGGCCCGGGGCGTGGCTCCCTCTCCGAAGCAAAAGCAAATAAAATTTGTTTGATTATTTATAATCATGAGAATACCATAATGATGGAAGAGAGAACCAGTTCGAATCGCAGCCGGACAGAGCGGACCCCATATCTTGACTTTATCAATGAATTCTTTTCACTTACCCATTTTGTTCTCCTCTCTTGCAGAATGCCCTGGAACTGAGCGCTCCCGCCACTCCCCATCTCCTCCAGCAGCAACAAGCCAAGCCCCAGGGTTGGATGCAGTTATCCGGCCATCCAGAGAGCATTGTGCCCATGTCGACGGGCATTGTGCGGAAGCGCATCGTTGGCATCGATGACAGCGAGGTGCACGCCTATCGCCAACTCTGCCAGGAGCCACAAACATCTCAGATTGTGCCCGCGTACTTTGGGATGCGGGAGATGCAGTCGCAGCACTACATCGAGCTGCAGGATCTGCTGGCCGGCTTCAAAGATCCCTGCGTAATGGACATCAAGATGGGCAGCCGCACCTTTCTCGAGTCGGAGGTGAGCAACGCTACGCTTCGGCCGGACTTGTACCAGAAAATGATTGCCGTGGACCCCAGCGCACCGACGGCGGCCGAGAGCGAGGCGCGGGCCATCACCAAGCTGCGCTACATGATGTTCCGCGAGTCGCTCTCCTCCTCACACTCCAAGGGCTTCCGCATCGAGGCGCTCCGCCTGCGTGGTCGTGCTCCCGTCAAGGATTTGAAGACCTGCCGCAGCAGCGAACAGATTTCTCAGACCATCGAGCAGTTCCTTGGCGCCCGCAAGTCCGTGCAGAAGGAGCTGTTGAAACGCCTGAAGCATATGCGTCTGGTCGTCGAACAGTCCGAGTTCTTCAACCGCCACGAGATCGTCGGCTCCAGCATATTCATTGTTTACGACGACGAGCGGGTGGGCGCTTGGCTGATTGATTTTGCCAAGTCCCGCCAACTGCCTGCACAAATGCGTGTAGACCATCGCAGCGACTGGACTCCTGGAAATCGCGAGGAGGGACTGCTGAAGGGCATGGACGAGCTTATCCACGCCTTCGAGGAGATCTACGCACGTAACGGAGGCCACCGCAGCTGTCTCAAGATCTAAAGCGAAATGGCTTCCGGCGACTGCAGCTGGATCTGCCACGCCTAGTGTCTGCGCATAAGACTGATCACCCTTATACTCCATTTGTACAGAAGAGACGAGGATTCATTGCATCGACCGTACTGCGTCGCACTTTTTTTTTTACTATTTTCCATATTGGAAAAAAAAACTCGAGCCAGTTCCAAAGCACCGTTAGATTGTAGCAGAGGAAGCTGGAACTGGGAGAGAGGAACACGATTAGTATTTGATCACCAAGCAGCATTTGTTTGAATGAAACAGGTTTAAACTAAGTATTTTGTTGCAAGCACTATACATCTAAACACAATAATAAATAAGTTAAGAAAAATTACGTGGAATTTGTGTTTTCTTTTTGCTTTTTTTACGCGCCCATTTCTGCGATGAAACTGTCGATAGAATTATCGATGTCCAATATCGTGTCGCTCACTTTCGATGTCTTGCATTGTGTGGCTCTCTATCGATGTAGAATTTGTTTGCGAGTTTTCGATTTTCCAACACTGGCGGAACAGCTGACCAAGAACTATTTACAATTTTTTTGTGTCAAAAAATGAACACAATTCGACCATGCGGCTGCAAGGGCGTACGAACCTGTTTGAGCTGCGAGAAGGACTTCCTAATAGCCAAACCGTCGCTGCACGAACAGTTCCAACAGCTGGAACCCTGGTCATATTGCATTCAGTGTGAACGTCTGTACTCCGGCTGGGACACGACTGCGGTTCAGGTGGATCACCAGCAGCACGACAAGGTCAAGGGTCTCCCACTCCCTGGGGTTCTGGTGCAGGAACAGTTTCTCAGCAAGGATGAGGGCGCAAAGTTGATAGCCGACTTAGATGCACTGCGCTGGGACATCTCCCAGAGCGGACGCCGAAAGCAGAACTTTGGGCCCAAAACGAACTTCAAGAAGCGCAAGCTGCAAATTGGCACCTTTTCCGGCTTCCCCAAGAGCACGGAGTACGTTCAGCGCCGTTTCGATGAGGTGCCTGTGCTGCGCAACTTCCAGACTATTGAGCAGTGCTCCCTGGAGTACGAGCCCAGCAAGGGGGCCAGCATAGATCCGCATGTGGACGACTGCTGGATCTGGGGCGAGCGTGTGGTGACAGTCAACTGTCTGGGCGATGCCGTGCTCACTCTCACCGTCTACGAGGAGCAGCAGGCGGGCAAGTACAACCTGGATATGGTGGCCGAGTACGAGAATGAGCTGCTGGAGCCACTGCTTCCCGAGGAACAGTTCTCGGCGTTCAAGGGAAAGGTGCTTCGCATACCAATGCCAAAGTAAGACTCTCGAGTTCACGGTGAGCGTGTGCTAAATGCTAAATTCCCCTTCTTTTTAGCCTCTCGCTGATTGTTTTGTACGGGCCGGCGCGCTATCAGTTTGAGCATTCCGTGTTGCGCGAGGATGTGGTGGAGCGACGCGTTTGCATAGCCTACAGGGAGTTCACGCCCATGTACATTGCTGGAGTTGACCAGCAGAAGGGTGATCCTGTGAGGGAAAAGTCTCAAATCTTTTGGCAAATAAACTAACTTTAATCTGGAGTGTAATGCGTCCTGCTCGCGGGTCTGTAGTCCAAGAGAGCCACTTGAGCGGGCAGCTGGACGCCGTGCACGCGCTTTAGGTGGGCTCGGAGGTATCTGCTGGTGCTGAAGATGCTTGTGCAGACCACGCACGGATGGTTTGGGTGCTTGTTGCGTATGTGATCGTTGAGATCTTTGTACTTGGCAAAGGCGCAGGTGCAGTACTTGCAGACGTGTGACTTGCGGACATGCGTCTTCAGATACTGGGAGGAGGTGAAGGCCTGCGGGCAGTACTTGCACTTGTAGATGGCCTGACTGCCGCTCGGCTCGGCCACGTGGAGGCGGCGATTCGTCTCGTTGTAATCATCCAGATCGTTGCGCTTTAGTTCGACGGCCGCATAGTCCACTGTCCACTGCTGCAGACCACTTTCGGAGGTTCCTTCGGCCAGGGGCTTACTGGTGGTGACGGGCAGGAACTCGGAGACTATCAACGAATCTAGATTTGCCAGCTTCTTGGATGGAATCCCATCCTCGCGAACTATGGACTGAAACTCTTCCATTATCTCTAGGGATTCGTCTATTAGCAGTGGACTCTCGTCTATTGTCTCTGAAGACTCGTCAATTGTCTGTGGAGGCTCCTCTTTTATATATGCGCCCTCGTCGTCTGTGGGCTCGAAGTCGAGTGCATCTGCCTGCACTATTGTCTCTATCTCAGGCTCTTGCTCCAGGAGGGAGCATCCTTCCTCGATTGGGTCACCATCGTGTACCACATACATCTCGCTACCTTGGGCCTGGATGTAGAGTTGAAGCAGCTGTTGATTGGCCATCTTCAACTTCATGGAGAATGCATAGATCTGCATGAAATTATCCAGGCAGGTCGCGCATATCATTGGCAACTGCTGTCTGAGGTCCATTTTCTGTGGGACAGTAGCCATTATCCATTAATTCGATCTGCTCGCACAGACTTGGTGTCTTACCTCTTGGAATGTGGCGTCCATCATCTCAAGGACTGTGTGCTCCGGGCAGTCGCTGGGCCTGTGCACGTTGATATCCACATTCGCGCTGCCATCAAAGCAGATCCTGCACAATTTACGCAGGTCCATTATTGTTAGATTCTGCGATTTTTATTGTTTTGTGTGTTTCTTCTGCTTTTTTGTATTTGTTTTGTTTTCTTTTGCGGCCGTAGACTTGTTGATAAAAATACCGCACGAGCCTCAAAAAATATACCGAAATATATCATACATCTTACATCATTTTCTTCGCTTTTGATATTCAAATTAATATTACCAGCTAGTTGAGACTCTCAGCGATAACACTTTAATTTAATCCGATTTATGAAACAATTCTAAACCAAATTGGCTAGTAAGTACATGTCACAAGTCGCAATAATGTTGCCTGCGTTGTGTTGGCAGCGAAGTGCTACTGACTCAAATGAACAGAAATGAATCTGGAACCAATGTACTCGATAAATTTATCGCCGCTGAAATTTGAAACTATATTTATAATTAAAACTTAACAATAAAACAAGATAGGATTTCTCTTTTCAAAATAAATTTTTATTCAGTTTTTGTGTGTTTGTCGCAATCATTTCTCTCGATTTTTAATATTACTTTGTTTATTATTTAAATCATTTAATTCCTTTGTTTTCGCTTACACTTAATTATTATCGTCAATGTGACGAAATTTACTTGTCTGTCAATAATACTTATCGTCAACAGACTTTTGCTAATTTTTTGGGTTTTCTTTCTTTTTTGCGCCATTTCATTACATGCATAATTAGTTGGAAGTTTTTATGTTTTTGTTTTCTGTGTGTTTTTTTTGTTTTTGTTACTTTTGCTTTTGACATTCGACAGAAATTGTGGTAACGGTTTAATAATTATGCAATTAGCTATTTAAATTTAATTGGTAGTTAGACTTGGAGGGGTTCTTTAGGGTTTGGAGGTTTGGTTTGGGTTCGGTTCGGATGTGGACTGTGGGTTGGGTCTTAGGTTGGGTTGGGTGAGTTTTCGTGCTTAACATTTGCGGTTTATAGCCTACGTTTTTTTGTTGTCATTTAGTTAAATGCTAATTTTAAATATATTTGCTTGGTTTAAAAAATGTCCCGATCGAATTGGTTTTTTTAATGCTCTATTTATTGTTGTTGAACTGTTTTTTAATTGCTCTTCTCTGTCTCGGCATGATCATGCGGATTTGAAAAGAAAATTCAAACGGAATTCCTCGGTTTTGCTCCATTATTCTTTATTATTTTGTAATACGAACAATTCTCGAATGTTTCCATGATTCAATGTGGGCTGGATGGAGTGTGTGTGGGGGCTGTGTGTGCTTTTTTAGGGGTCGTGGGCGTGTACCAACCGTTTGCATAATTTGCGTATTGCGTTTGTAACTCTGATCAGAGGAAATTAGTTATTACTTGCAAAGTAAGTTAGTAGTAAGTAAGTAGTAGAGTTTTCAAATGAAAAACATTTTCCTTGACTACATTCTTTTCAATTTTAAATTCGTTTATCGTTTTTTTGTTTTTCCATCATTTTCTTTTCATTTTTTCTTTTGGGATTTTCGCGCTAGTGGCCCTCTCCTAATGTAGGACGCTTAGTTTATAGTTCCTTGCCCCGCCATCAACATCATCATCATCATGATCATCGTCTCCATTTTGTTTATAATTGCCTAGTTAATGCTATTTTATTATTACTTTTTTATTATACATATTCTCGTACATGTAGAGTTCAATCTTTTAAAGAGTGTAGAAAATGGTTTGCTTTTTAAAATAGCATCTTTTTATCAAAAAGACATCCATACACATATACATAGTTCTAATTACGCGCCTAGCTGCTCAAAGATTAGCACTAAATTAATTATAAAAAATTAAATTTAAAATGCACACACTATCTCCATCTCCATTTCAATCTTCATTTTTCATCTTTATCTGATTCTCATTCGATTCGATACCGTATCGTGCTCGTAATTAACGCAGGATATCAATTTCAGTTTGAAATTTGAATTTGAAATCGATCAAACATCGAAAAAACAATACATAAACAACAACCTCATGGGGGACAGAGCAGTTTTCGGTAGGATTACGCATCGCTCGGGGCGTAAGTAAAAATCTTCTCATATCAAATATCAAATGTACTCGTAAATGCAAATAAAACATACAAAGTGAGTGTATACACGTATAGCGCTTAGATCTGCAGTTCCTTCACTTGAATTCCAGCACTCAATGGTGTTCCGTTTCCTAGACTGTGTTTGGGTTCGGGGGTGAGCTGATTTTCATTTCCTTTAAGTAAACTTTTCGTCTGGCTATCAAAAGTGGTTCGTGGTGCGCACAATTCTGTTAGAAATTCCCTCGGATAGGACAACACATAAATATCTACTATTCCGGAAATAGAGTGAGTGAGAAAGAGGGTATTTTACTCAGGGGGAAGACAGAGGAGTGCGATTAATACGGCAGTGTTGCTTCATCTTCTAATCGTCGATCCATCCATCGGATATCGGATCCGTTAGTTATCGTTTTAATTTGTTTACTTTTTTAACAAGGAGGTAGGTTTTTCATTGATCATTGATTTTGGTTTTGGTTTTGGTTTTTGTGTGTAGAAAACATTCACATTAATAGGTTTCGTAGGTGGGTTCCGGAAAGAGTGTTTCGTGTACGAGTTCGTTCTCATTGGGGGCTATACCGTAAATATCACTGTTTTGCTTTGCGTGTGTGAGGGGGAGATCGTTAAGGATCGATTCGATTGGGTTGAATAGAGCAGAGAGTAAAGTAGACGAAATTTGAAGCTCGTATCTAGGAATACGTTGGGGAAGAGAACTCGATACGAAAACTATGCGAAAACTTCCAACAAAATTGTGATTTCCTGGATTCGATTGGGCTTGTTTTGGGGCTTTGTGTTCTGGTTGGTTGGCTTTGTGGGAGACTCTTCTCGGGATGCGCTGCTTCTGCTTAGTGTCTGTAGTTTTGCTCGTTTCCGTATTGGTTTTATTAAAAATATATATATTATGTATGTATGTATGTATGTATATTTATGTATGTATATATGCGGTGATATATGTGTCATAAAATAAATATACACCTGTTCATGTTGCATTGCTTTCTTGGATTTTGGTTTCTGATTTCGCTTTTTTGTGTGTGTTTCATTGTAATTATTACTTTGACTAATTAATTGCTGACTATAACTCGGTTGTTTGCTTCGGTTCGTTCATTTTTCATATTCAATTCGGTATTTTCGATTTGCTACAATATTTCAACAATAAATTTTCTAAAAACATTTCGTTCAACGAACATATACTCGTACTCTCCTGCACAAAGGGTTCGTTCGCGTAATGAGCCTTTTAAAAATTAATTTCAATTCACTATTCAATATACATATGTATATGCATGTATGTATGTATATATATATTTTGTTTGTATCCATTATTATGTGTCAGTTTGTTACCATGTTACACTTAGCTATTCTCTTCACTTTTCACTTGTCCATCTTCACACTCCACTCCAAAAGTAAATAGTTGAAAAAGAAGATCTGAAATTCTCATAATATGAACGAAAACAAGATTCTTGAAGTTCTTTCTTTTGGATCATATTTTGTTTGAAAAATGTGAACAAGGGAAATCAAACAAAATATTGTTGGTCCACGTGATCCCAGAAATCAAAACTAAAGATTAAAATATGGTGAAGTAAACTGAGAGAAAAAAATCGATAAGTCAAACCTTCTACTGCCAACACTCGCCTGCACCTAATTTCTTTCCCATGTTTTTGCATTTGTCAATTAAGTGCTTAAGTGTCTGTGTGTGTCTCTGCTTTGTCTCTGCGTGTGTGTGTGTTGTCATTTTAAATACATATCTAATGTCTCATAGGAACAATCTCTTATACATATATATATATCATATATCTTATGTGTTTGTGTTTATGTGTTGTGTCTCTATATAGTGTCTGTCATCTTACATAAATTATAGCAAACTCAACGTGTTAATTAACTTATAACTTATACATGTGAGCATCTGTGTGTGTGTGTGTGCTCACATACATATGTGGCTTTTGTGTGTGTCCTTTACCGTGATGTTGCCCTCGTATGCTCCTCCACCTCCACCCATTGGCTTGCTCCTCCTCTATCCCTATGCAAAATTTTGGCTTGCTTTTGCCCTTTGTTTGCTTAACTTTTATAATTTTTGTTCGTGTCTGTGTGTGTGTCTGTGTAGCTTAACTAACACTTTTGTTTTCTCTCTTATTTATTCGGTTTCTTGTACGGCAGTAATTTTTGCTTTTTTGTTTGGTTTCTCCATAAAATATTTTGGTTTAGTATATGATTTTGTTTCTCTTTTCTTTTTTTTGCGAAATTTCCTTTGCTCTTTTTTTTGTTTTGCTTTGTTTTTGACTTAAAAATGTAATTAACAATTTTTTTTGTTGGGTTTTCCATTTGTTTCTTTGCTTTTTGCATTCGGTTTCGAAGCAGCTTCGCTAGTTTTTTGTTTGTTTGTTTGGTTTTTGAAAAAGAACTTAACTTATGCATCTCCCCCCGTCCTAACACACACACACAGACTCCGCACTCCGGCGTATCTATTCCGCGCTTGTGTGTGTGTGTGTGTGCGTATCCGTATCCATATCCGTAGCTTAATTGTCTAAATTGAGCGTCCTTATTGCACGATTATGTGCGGAGCTGAGAGCAGCACGGTTACCGTTGCAATAATCGTAAAGAGCGTGAAAACAATTAAACAAAATCTGTGAAGTAGAAGAGCAAAGTGAATCAGCAGCGCCACAAAAACAAAATGGTGCCGGCACCATGTGTCGGCCATCTTCCAATATTTGAGCCACGTGCTCTCTATGTATGTGTATGTGTCTTGTGTGTTTGTGTGGGTGTGTAGGTATGGGCTTTGTGCCTGGCAAGGCGTTCCGCCGGAAGTTGTGTGGCAGCCAAAGCGTTTGCCAAGCCTAATTGTTTGACTTGGATAGCGGCCGTCGAAGCATGCTGGCTTCGGTTCAATAGTTCCACACAGGAGTGTGAATATTTGGATGCACATAATGATGTGGCTAATCACAGAAGATGCCTGGACAGCGGGGCATACAACAGAGAGCAGCCCTCTGAATACCATTTGAAATGGTAACAATAAAATTAATAGTAGAATATAACTCCACAAGACTGATATTGCATACCCAAGCATAGTTGTGGTTAGTCAGACAATTTGCTCACAATGTTATGTTATGTGTATGTGAAAGTGGAAAGTGTTTAATGGGAAGAATGTGCACTCACCTATCCACAACCATTGCAGCGAACTTCCAATCGCTTATCAATTCCGCTTCGTCGTCAGCTTTGCGCATGCGCGACGTAATAAATTGCAATTCTTTAAGAATTAAATGGAGATCTTTGTGATTGCAGCCAATGGCCGTGTGATGTTCCTCCACCGTTGTGGGTCGGCCAAAGCTACTGCAGATGTGGCAGAGAATGTCAATAGTTAGTAATGGATCAGCTCTGGAGTGTAGAGTGTATAGAAGTACTTACGCGGACGAACCGATGGCGGTTTGAGATCCTGATATTGTATGCCGAAAGTCATCGTCAATGTCGAGAACATTGGCGAGTAGGGACTTGGAGGAGCGCTCCTTCAGCTCCAATTCCTTCATGCGATTGCTTAATAGTATTGTTTTGCGTGTGATCTTGCGGCCGGGTCGACCCATTCGCAAGATCCAGGGCAGCCATTGTAGGAAAACGGATTTGATCTGATCCAAACCAAAAACCATAAAGGGTTCCAGTCAGCGGAGTATCGTACGATGAGGTACAAATTCGGTACTTACCCACGGTGGCATCTCGTGGATGTCCGCTGTGCGATGGTGATAGTTGAGCACCACAACCGTGAGCACCACCGACGATGCGACCATGAACATGATGCAGTTGAAATATGTGCCTACGTGGGATTAGGGGTATAGCAAGAAGATATAGAGAAAAGCGAACGTTAGAGTGCTGATCGTGGGGCCTTGCATCTCATCAAAACACTAAGAACAGAAGCGTTAAATCATAATTTACAAGAATCGTACAACATTACTTTAGTTTAGCTTCATTTCATGACAGACTTCGATTAGAGTTACGTTACGGTTAGAGAAAGTAGCGTGTTCAAGTTTACTGTGTGGATTGCAAATGCTGTACTGTACGACTACTGTACTTTACGTTACTTTAACTTTACTTCACGTTTCGTTACGTTACTCGGATGCAACTATAAAATACGTCTACTCAAAGCCACTACATTTGATGTTTATTCGAATACATTTTATGTCAGGCTTCTTCCATGCAGTTTAGTGTTTGAGTTTTTGGTTTCATGCATGAGTTCAGTGACAGGTGACAGGAAGCGAGACAAAGAACAGTCAAATAGGATAAAAATTATATTTTTTAAGAGATTTATAGCAACAATTCAAATTTTAACAATTAGGTAGATCCGTTTGACTGTTCTTTGCTACTCGTAGAATCGAATAAAACATTCATTAAAGCAGGCATGGATGGGTTGTGGGGGTGGTCTTTGGGTCTCGGGTTATCGGATAAGATTTAAACTTTAAGCTAATTGTCTAGAATGCTGTCATTTAGTTTAGTTTCTCTGGCGTACACATTATGTATTTTTGGTTTGATTTATTTAACGTTTCTCTGGTTTACGGTATGCTCTCTGAATATTTAATGCTGGATGGTTAAGAACTAAGAATTCGTTCGATTTATGGACTGTTTGTTGAGTATGTTTTCGATACTTGGGTGCCAGGAACTTACGATTACCTAAAGCATAGATATATTGTATGTACATTGCATATCCGGTTGTAAAAGCAAACGACCCTCAAAGGCACAATCGGGTGGAAAGATAGTCAGTGTTAGAGAATGTGTGTGTATTGATTAGAGTTTCTCTCAAAATGTCAAAGAGGTTCAGCCAAAAGTCTAAAGAAGCAGAGGTTGTTCGGTAGGGTTCGGGTGTTTCAGTTACGGTTACGGGTTCCAAATATACATTCGGTTTAGCATCTGTAGACCGAAGTTGGATCATATCATGCTTATCATCGCTTAACATTCGATTACCTACTTTATCGCTCGGTTTTTACAATATTCACTTTGATTTTTAGCTTTAGCAAACTTTCTTTATGTCTAATGAGTACTTTGTACAATCGTTTTTTCTTGGTTTTTGAATTTATTTTCGATTTAGCAGCTAAAAGAGAAGAGTTTTGGTTTGTTCTTTTAGGTCTCTAAGAATTTTTGATTTAGTTTGGTTTTTTTTTTGGTTTGGCAAATGATAAACTCAAAGTTACAATTGAATGTTACGAATACCTAGCAGCGGTACGGCCTCGCTAGTTTTGGTAATGACATTGCCGACCAGCAGTGAGAAAACTGTTTGCGATAGTAGTATAGTAACACCTGCAAAATATTTGGTCAAATTTTGGTAAGATTTCGTGTGAGTGCAGCAGGAGATCATCGGGCTATCGGAGAGGTTCTCATTCATCACCGATCATGAGTGGATCGTTCGTCCGGGTCGAGCGCCGTTTAGTGTCATTGGTAATAGATTGAAGTACGAGCAGTAGGGAAGTGGTAGTGGAGACAGGTGCTAGATAGCTTCAGGGTTAGGCTAAATGATATTTTTTGGCTGAACCTTCTCGGAGAGAACACAACACATCATCATCATACATACAACAACACAAGACTCATCGTTTGTTTGTCGGGAGGGAGTGAGTGCGTTTCAAATACTTATATGTTCTTAAATATTATCATTATCATCTGTAAAAAAATGCAATCGAAACGAAATGATACCAGATATGCTATTGTCAATGCTTTAGTAACCGTAGTTTTCAGATAGTAGTAGGTACTTATTTAGTTTGAGTTCTCAAAAAAGGTTCTCAAGCAAAAAATATCATTCCGAGAAATGGGCTAAAAGAGTATCTTGATAGTTAGATGCAGGATGAGGACCGGGACCAGGACCGGGTTTAGGCACTTGGCAGATATTAGCCTAAGAATGTTATATAGAAGCGTGTGTGGTTCGGTGGTTAGGTGGTTCGGTGGATTTCTTGTGGAGTGATCTGTGATCTGGAGTAACTGGTGGTGGTCTGGTGGTCATGACTGAGAGTTTCTTGTGTGAACGAGCGAGCGAGCGAGCGAACGATAACGAGAACGAGCTTCAAGATGGTGGAGTAATACTCATGGACAAACTTAAGGTGTAAAACATATTTTTATATTGTGGTGTGTGGGTGACAATGCATAAAACTGACAATCTAGAAATGAGTGAGTGGTGAGTGTTGGTGATAGTGAGCGTGAGAGAACCAAATCAAACACAAATCAAAGCTGTTAGCAAAAAAGTCGAAATCATACAATACAAGATAAAAACTTCTTTCTTTCTTAATTGATTTCATTATTTTCGGTCTGTGTGTGTGTCTTTGACGACGACAGGGCATCTTTAGCATTTACTGGCATCTTGCACAAGAAATTCTTTAATCTTTATTTGCGTTGTCGTTGTCTGGTTTCTGGTTTATCACAAGTATATTCCCAAACTCACTTGCATTGAAATCTGTCTCATAAGTATCTTTTGTAATTACGTATGGGTGGAATTTGTAGTTGAGGGGTTGGCGTTTTGAGCGAAGCGGAAGGTAAGACAAAACATTTACCATATATGTAGTACGGATATTCACATACATTTATACGACTAGGTATATTATGGTTTGTTGTACATACATGTGTGTGTCGAATTATAACAGAATGAACCCTTCAAGGCGGAGGCTCTGATGCGATAGAAATTCAAATTTTGAAATGAAATTTTACATTTAAGTGGGATTTGGTTTCGAATTCAGTTCGATATGAAGATAGATATGGGATCTATTGCATCATTGAGGCCCAACCGATTCGGTTCTGGGAATAGAGGTTTCGTATTGAAGGGAAATGTATCAATCATTGGGGGCAGCATCTTTGGTTGGCAAGTGCTTCCCTCTTCAATGAAGTTATTTGGTGGAAGAAATTGAAGAAAAAGCGGAAATTGAAGTATAGATAGGAAGTGTATAACGATAGATAACGATAGCATTTAAAAGATTGTCCTAACTAATCGTAAAGCCGGTCTTTCTGGGGCTCTGCCTGGTTCTGGTTGTTAATAAGAAGCGAACCAAAAAGTTTGTTGATTGTTAAAATGGAGAAAGTTGGAGGAGATATAGTAGAGATATAGTGATAGAGAGACAGCAACAGAATACAGTATGATCAACTAAGGAACTGCTTCGATTATATATATATCGATATTGGTATTTGATTGTAATTGATATTTGATATATTTGATATATTATAACTTGAAGTTCAGAACGATTTAGAGAGCGAGAGATATAGAGAGCGAGAACGAGAACGAGAGCGAGAGCGAGAGATAGGGTAGTGGGACAGAGAGAACGAGTTATAAGTTAGAATTGATTTGATTTGGTTTAGTTTGGTTTTTTGTTGGTTTTTAGTTTTGAGTTAAGTTAGTAAGTGGCAAACTGTTGTTGTAATTAGTAAACATAGTACGACGTACACAAATAACATTTATCAACTTTATTGTCGCTTAGAGTTGCTTAAGGGGGTGGTACGAGTAGTAGTAGTATTTGTTTGACTTGGTTGTTGGTTGGTTATTTGGTTGATTGGTTGATTGGTTGGTTAGACTATTACTTTATTTAAGTTTTAGTTTCAGTTTTGGATTCATTTTGAGAGGGGGATTATATATGCGAACAATTTAGCAATGTGTGTGAGTAATATAATCGTAATAGATATGTATATATATATATAGATAACAACAATAACAATAATATTCATGGATATACATATATATATAGATATAGATACGTCTATATATACATATATATGGATGGCATTTAGGCATGTACGTATATGTAAATCATATTAAGTAGTTAGTTAATTATTCGGTTTTTTTGTTTTTTTTGGTTTTGACAAATTTGAATATATATTTGCATTTTGGTAAGTATGTTTTAAATGCAATCGCTACCTAACAAGGGGATTGCATCAGATACTTGGGGCAATGTCTCAGCTACAAGGTTGAGAAACACTGTGAGCGATAGAAGAATTGTAACTCCTGAAACAAAAGAATTTTGTTTTCGTTTTGAAAAATACAATAACAACCACACAAAAACACAAATGACACAATCGAAAATGGAAATCATAAAGCGTACGTTTATGTATGTGTAAGTATATCTGTATTTTGTATCTGTATCTGTATCTGTATGTGGCGGTAGCTGTGTAGTTTGGACATTTTGGAGAAGTAAGTTTATATGTAGGTAAAACACATGTTCTGTATGTATGTTCTGTTTAGGTGTTTCAGTCTGTTCGTTGTTCTCTTTTCTTCCGTTGAGTCAGACTTCTGGAGAGACTGGCGATTTGGTTTATATTTAGAAGTGAAGTTTATCGGTTGCTTTGATTGGTTTTCAATTGATCTTGATCTCTGAATGAAGTGTGCTTGAGAGTGGATATATGGAGTATATGCCTGAGAGAGTATGCTGCAAACTCAAAATTCGAAACGGTTTCAACTCAAGTCTGGGTTCGGAATCGGAATCGGAATCGGAGTAAGGGTTCCCTGGATTGGTATTGGCGGAGCTCTCTCAAAGTTGTACCTCTCCTGAGATGTGTGTTGTACCCATTGGAGATTACGATCTGACAGAATGGGCACAAAAAAGTTCACAACGTCTCAGAGTATTAAGTTGTATTTTTGCAGAAAGAAATAAGTCAACTTTTCCTGAGCTTAGTTGCCAGAGGGGGGTTGGGTGACACGGCAGCGGGGTAGTCTCAACTTTGACCCATTAGTAGGAGGCGTGGGCGTGGGCGTGAGCGGGAAGAGTGGGGAAATAAACTTTGAAAGTAGAGCAAGTTTTTCTTGGTCTCAGAGTATCTGTAAATTGAACTCAAAGTCCGCTCAAGTTCCCGGCCTTGCACACAGCCCTTTCGACCCTCCACGACGCTTTGCTTGGCACACTCGTGCTACGTGTTGCCAATTTGCCACGCCCACATGCGCGCCTCATTTAATTTGCTACGTGCCACACCGGGACATGGTGGAGTCAGAGAGGCTAAATGGGCATTACGAGAGGAAATTTGCACACTGCATGCAAATGATTTGTCAAGTTGGGGGGGTTTGGGGGCTTCACTGGGTGCGGCTGTTGGAAAAGGATTCGGTAACGGATCTGGTATCGGAATTGGGTAATATATACATATATAGATAGGGGTATGTACTATATGACATAATATGAACGCATGATGGGCTCGACATCATGAACGGTACGATATTATGTGGAGTTGCAACTCTACCATCTGATCAAATGGATCTGCATAAATGCAAGTTCAAATGTTGCTTTCGAGTTTTGGTTTACCTTTTTTTAGGGATTCATTTCGTTTAAGTGGGTTTTTCGTTTAGATCAGGGGAGACCTATGGTTCTATGTGGTGGTGGTTCGAGGGGGAGTCTGGGGAGTGGTTGCGGTGGACGGTTTAGATGCCAGGAGTTTACGGGTTTCAATATATGAGTTTGTTGAGCAAGAAAGATCTAGGTTAGTTTGGTGTTTTGGGTTTGGTTTGGTTGGTTTGTTTGGTTGTTGGTGTGAGAATCAAAGAGAATTCTTGCCGCAGAGAATTATATATATAGCTATATGGATATTTATATACTGATATATATACTGAGAGAGAGAGAGAGAGAGAGAGTTAGAGCGAGCTAGTGAGCGAGAGTTAGGGGTAGAGAGAGAGGCATAGAGAGAGTGTTGGAGAGTGTTTTTAGCTTTTCGTTGCATGCGCTCGTGTGGCGGCGTTCGATCAAAAGTTCTGGTTGCTCTTTTTCTTGCTATATTTTTTTTTCAGTGTATGGTGGTGTTTCAGGTTCTCTTGTTTCAGGTGGTGGCTTCAGGTGTACTTACGTCTGTTCAGCGTGTTGTCTATATACAGTGTTCGGTATTGTGATTGTGGGTGATCGGTCTTGATATAGGTATATAGTATAGTAGTATATATATATTGTATATAGTTATATGATTAATATAGATGCTTATTCTTTCCCGAGGCGATGCTTTTTTGTACAGCTTCAAAACAATACAAAACAAGACTGACTCCTGGTTATGAGAGTCATATACCTACCGAGAGAGGCCTCTACTACAACGTGTGGCTATCGTGTGGCTATGGCAGGTACATACGTTATAGAGTAGAGAGTATGTCAAGCATTTAAATACAACATCTGTGTTCTGTCCTAGCTAAATGGCTATTCCTCTTTCTACACAAGGTTTCAGATTCGGTATCGGTATCGGTATCGGTAACGGTTTCGGTTTTGATTCGCTTTCTCTACGAGAACTGTTCTATTTTGTGAGTGGCATTTGTACAGGTTATATATCACATATGTATGTATGTTTGTACGTTGTGTATATATAAGCATGATTTATGTTATATGCATACAAAATCCGGGAAACGATTCTACCAGGCAATACTCTGTGGTCCCTCCGGTTGGTGGGTTTGTTGGCCTTTCCTGCATTTGACATGCGACAGAATCCACAGAGTAAAGAGCAGAAGGCGGGCAGGTAAGTTGAAAGAAGGCAAACGGCTGAGGCAGCAATAGGAATGTACTATAAGTGCATTGGCTGAGGTTCGAGCCTCGGGCTGCACTTGGAACCAGTCCACCTTCTCCCACACGTTTGCCCTGCCTTCCTGCTCCTCCCTTGCCCTGTCTGTTTATGTTTTGTCTGACTGTACCAAACAAACATAAAAAAGATGCACAAAAAAAGAGTGAGAGGGAGAGAGAGCGAGCGCAGCTTTTTTGTTTGTGAGTTGGTTTCTGTTTTTCTGCTTCCTTTCGGCTTTGGGTTTTTTTTTCTCCTGGTAGCGAAAAAAGGTTTTTCGTTGGATTTTTCATAGTTTAAACTTTGGTTTATACAGATACAATATGTATAAAGTGTGTATATACAAGATTGACGCTAGATTTTAAGTACATTTTTCTTTAATTGCATTTCAGTCTACGTTTTTGATGCTATGCTTTTTAGTTTTTAGTTGGGATGATTAGCCGGGGCGGCAGTTGAGGATCGGGGAAGTCAGGCAATGAATGTGGAGGAGATTGGATTGGGATAGGATTAGACATGGTCGAGTCTGAGTTAGGCCCGTCCTAGAGCGTGATTATGAGGTGAGCACACACACTAAGGACAAGCGTATTTACAGGATGATCGGGGCTTAGTCGATTCCATTTTAATATTTATTAATATATCATAATATATATATGTATATGGGTTGGCAAGCTTATAAAAACTGAAGACAGAAAAACGAAACGATACGATCTAGAGGCACACGTAGATTAAACATAGAACAAACGAATCCAACAAACAAACAAACAAACAAACAACCAAACGACAATAAGAACTCAAGAAACGATTATATAGGACAGCTTTATAGGCAAACACAGCAAAATTGAAATGAAAAACTTTCGTAATCGTAATCGTATTCGGTTTTCTGTAGCTGTTGTATTTGTATCTGTACTGTAACTTGTGACTGTGACTGTGACTGTGATTGTGTCTGAGGCTTGTGATTTTGTGGCTTTGAGGCTGTGGTGGCTTTGTTTTGTCTTGTGGTCAAATACCAATTATGTCAGAGCTTTCGAATAACCCGGAATAACCCACCCAATGGGAGGATAATCAGATGAGATTGGGTATTAGCATAGAAAAAAGTATTATAGAAAAGACTGGTAGGTAGTAAGATAAAGAAAGAAAATTAGATCGACTCGAGTGTACTTTACGTGGCTTTACGTGGGACAGAGATAGTACTTTGGAAGGTGTTCTGGGGTTACTGGAGTGTTGTCAGTGGTGTATGTGTGGCTCTAGGTCTATCCACGATCCGGCTCAAATTGGTTTTTTTGTGATGGCACACGAGGTGAAAGTCCAGAGAGTACAGAGAGATATATATATATATATGGTAGATCTATTAGCAAACATACGAAGAGTATTTGGGATAAGTTGATATCATTCCTCATTCGTGTGTGTGAGTGTGTTCTGTGTAATTCGGAAAGTGTTTCGGTGGTGTTTCTGTGTTCCAGTGTAGAGACAGAGAGAGTGTGGTGTTTGAAGGCTAAGTTAATTGGTGTTGGTATTCTCGTATTCGTATCTTTCTGCTTGGTTAGTATTCGTGGTTGGTTTTGGTTTTGGTTTCGGTTTTCTTTAGTTCATTGCACTACTGTAGCAAAACTAATGATCAACTAAAAAAAACAGCATGAGGCACAGCACGACTTTCTGTTGTTTTGTTTTGTTTTGGTTTCGGCTCTTGTTAGTTATTTAAGTTAGTTAATGATGGATACTGCTCGATCGGATTGGATCAGCCGGTCTGCGGTACTGTACTTTTAAGCTAAAGCGAATTAATTAGCGTGTGTGTGTACCTATAAGAGGAACAGCATCCGACGTTGTCGGCATGGACTCGGCAACAAGGTTTAGAAATACTGTTAATGATAGTAGTATAGTTACGCCTGCAACAAGAGATACGAGATATAAAGAGATAAGAAACGCAATTTAAATCAAAGTCGAACGCAAAACTCATCGGAAAACTGAAAGATCAAGATCAAAGTCATCATCATTATATTATCGAACAAATAAACAAAACTTTTACACATTTTTACTTGTTAGTTTATAAGTTCTTTGCTTTTTTGGGTTTTAGGTTTTATCGAGGATTTTATATTGGGGGTTGGAGAGGGGAAAGTTAAAATTGTAGTTTATCTTGGGCACAGGACAGAGCAGGGTCTTTAAGTTAGAGCACATGGAGAGAGTGTTTCCCAACAAAAGGCATTTCAATCCTTACTGATTAAAATTCGTTTTTCGTCCGTTGTTTCTTGCTATCGGAAAATGTGTGTTTCTGCATCTAAATTTGGTATGCCTTGCCATGAGGGAAACACTCTTCGATTTGTGTGGTATTTTACTTTTAAGTTTACTTTAGTTTTACTCAACAAAAGACATGCATAGATTGACTATCGTTAAAAGCAGCGTTGAATATATAGAGAATTTAAGGGGAGAGTTTTTCTTGGGAAGATTTTTAAGTTGGTTTTCGGAGGTTTTTGGGGGGTTTAAGTCGTATACATATATTTAAATCCAGCTAAGCCTCATTTCGCTACCTTCGCTGCTTGACCTCACCAAACTCGATAAACGGATAGATACATAGATTAGATTGATTAACTGCTGGACCACCTAACTATCACTAACTCAGACATCTACTGTGTGCACTTGAGGCACCGCTGTCACCGCTGAAAGAGCTTATAAAATGCATTTATATTGGGGTATAAAGTAGATCAGATCATATCATATATATGTATATCAGATCAATTGTAAGGAATGTAAGATATGTATCTGTGTATGGACTAATATGGATTCAGTTGGCATACTCACCCAGCGTCAGCTTCTCGCCCGAATCCGGAGGCAATGTAAAGCCCAAGAGGGCCATCGATGAGATAAGCACACAGGGCACAATTAAATTGAAAAAATAATATAATGTACGGCGACGTATTTGTATAGTAAAGGTGATATCGACATATGGTTCTGGGCAGCAGGCGTAGACTATCGTATTCTTCTTTCCCGGCATGGCTGAACGACAAAACGGATCTCATTAGTAATCATCGGGCAGGGGTGTCATCGATAATGACAGAGACACAAATACACACACACACACGGATATGTACAACAGATATTTTTTTACAGATTATGTACAATTTAAGCATATAACTAGATCAAATAAATCAAGATTCTAGGCAAATCATAAATGACTATGAAGCATTTTTTTTTTCAGTTCGGTCTCGCAAGCAAGTTGGAAAATCAAAAACAAATTGGATTATTTATATAATTTTGTGGTTTTTTTTTATTTTTGGTGTGGGATTAATGCTGATTAGACATTTACAAATGACAACGATCAAACGAAATAACAGTTAGAGAAATAAGCATAATGAGGTTTCGTTTACTAACCAAGCAAGTACCACTCGCCATTTGTTATGAAATCGGAAAGATCCCCTCCATCTTCGGAATTCAAAACCAAATCCAACTGATTTTCAAACAATTTTTGTTTTTTGTTTGTTTGAATAGATTCATATTCATATTCATAGAGAATTCATAGGAAATTCATTTGCAATGGGCAAATCAATTTTGTTTTTTTTTGGTCATTGAGATTTGAGTTTGAGTTTGAGTTTTTGGTTTTTGTTTTTTTTTATATTGGAGAAAAAGAACATTTAAGATTTTAGTTTGTTGTTGAATTTTTTGTTGTTTAGATTTTACAAAAAGCCACATTGAAACAACATTTATGTACAGATATAGCATGTGTTCAAGGTGTACGAAAGATAGAGAGAAAGAGTTTTAGAGAGAGAGAGAGAGAGCGAGCGAGCAAAATAGAGAGCTTGAGTTTTTCTTTTATTTTCTTTGGAGATTGCTTTGTAACTTTTTTTTGTTGGGTGCAAAATACGTGGGAAATAAAAGCGCTGTAAATTATATTTTTACTCAAAACTTCTTTTTTGTTTGAATATATTTATTTTGTTTGAATTTCATTAAGAGTCTTTACGTCGTCCAAAAATATTCTTCTGTTGCTGTTTTTTTTTTTTGGGCGTGGTGTTTTCTTTTTTTCATTTGCCTGCTACCATGCAAAATAGTGGAAACCTTAGAGCTTCTAGGGTGTTCCACACATGATTCCTCTTCTTGTGAGACAAAACCTACGCGAGAGGCAAATTTCCGCTTCCAACACTGGACGGTGTTAGTGCTGGAAACAGCTGCCATGGGGCCTTCTTTGGCCTTTGGACTAAGCTCAGAGTACATTTTGGTGTGTGGCCCTAAAATATCCAATCAACTCTGAGCGAATTGAACATTTTAGCCCACACACTTGACTTGAGTGAGTGCTCAGTCTGACAGTTCAGTGCTGTTAACAACACTGCGATCTTTTGGTTTTGTAATTCGCAAAAACGCAAAGAATTGTTCGAGATGATAGGATAAACCAACTTAACATAAACTAGAATATAGATTTGGGTAGATAAAAATATACTTGGAGAGAGCGAGAGAGAGAGAGACAGAAGTTTGGAAAAGCACATAAATAAAATGAGAAATCTGTCAGTGGACGCTAAGGTCGCATAACCCTATGGATCCCTACCATATTCCTATCTAGCAACAGTCGACTCTTTCGCTTTGGTTGGACTTCCCTTTCGCGTGTTTCGTGTGATTCATGTATGTTTCTTCCTGGTGCGTGAGTGAGTCACGTGATTGGCAGAAGCGTGATTTTTGTGCTCGAGTTGGAATGTGTTCTAGTGTTAGTTTTAATGTGAGTGTGATTGGTGTAAGTGTGAGTGTAGCCTAGTGTAGCCAGCGTTTACTGTACTATTAACTGTTTAAACTGTTTGATATTTGTTCTTTCTTGTTGTGTGTTTTTTGTTTGTTTGTTTTGTCGATTGCCACTTTACCTGATTTCCATCGTAAGTCCAACTACCGAATTTCATTTCGCAATGTTGGTCATCAAATGGGAACCACGTGATGTCTATCTTGCATGTGCTCTTGAAGATACCAGGGGGCACGTACAGACAACTGCCGTTATGTTTGACCACAATGTTGGTGTGATACGTGCCATCGAATCCCTCATCCGCGCTAGATTATTGTACAATTTGTTTTAATGGATTATTCTCTCGATCGATTGTTATTGATTGTTATACGACTGTTATATTCTTTAGCAATTCGATTCATTGGCATCAGCCTTCTTTTAATTCATCAGTGTTTTTCTTTTCTTTCTTTCTTTTTTGTGATTCAGGGTTTTTATGTTCGTTTATTTTGTATTCAATATTGATCGTTTCTTCTCTCTGGTTATTTGTGACTTGCGCTTTGGTTTGTCTTTTTTCTTTTTGTTTTGTTTTTTTTTTTTCGCTAGTTAAAATGTTTTTTGTTTGGATTGCTCTTCGGGGAGGCAGTGAGCCAGAGGGGATCTAGGTAAATGTCTCTACTTTTGGGAGCAGTTCTTATAAGGGGATTTTGTGTGTGTGTTTGTTAAGTGTTTGGTCTTAAGAGCTACAATACCATAAAAGTGTTTGTGTGTGTGTGTGTGTGTTCTAGCTCTACTGGAAGCTGCACGAGGGGTTCAACTCTGGGGGTCAACTCAACATACTTAGGATGCCACTCTCTCAGCAGTCATTGACCCACACGGAATGCCCGTTTGTCTCGCACACAACAAATGCCAAATACAAATATCTTTTGTATCTTTGTGTCTATCTCCTGTGTGTCCTGTGTGTCCCAATATGTGCATATGCAAATGAACCTCAGCAGCTACTCCAAAAATGTGAACGTCCACTTCTATGCTGGTCTCTTGGCAGGAAGCACACATAAATACATTTATATATAAACCCATTTATTCGCATATATTATATAGTGGAGCTGTATACATTATGTACGAGTATCTCTTAACTTTTTGTCTCCCCACAAAATGCTGCAATAAAATGCAATTACAGCTCTGATTCTGATTCAGACTCTGGGGGGGGGGGGGACACTGAGTATGATGCGTAAACATTTTGTGGACAATTTTGTTTTGCATTTTTCGTGGTCAAAAGGGGACGATCCCCCTTGAATCGAGTGGAACTGATGTGTTATGGGTATGTTGTCAGGGACCAGAGGGTAACGAGGCTTATATGCAATTTCTGTGGCATTTAAGTGGAATTTGGGCACTGATTAGCGGCAGGTCAAGCCGAAAACAGGAACACCCAATCGAAACCGAAACCAAAACCGACACCGAAATTGAGCACAGATGATGCCCACTCGGGCCTAAGGGATTGCGGTTTGTATCCTCAAGGGAGGCGCAAATAGAATAGGTATTTGAGCTAATTGAAATCGCAGTTGGATGATTGCATTCCAATCTACATTGAGACCCTCGTCAAACACACACGTTTCCCCCACACTCAAAGTCATTTTAATTTCTGTAAGTAAAACAGTTGTTTGCGGCTTACAGCCTTTCTTTTCACACAAGCTTTGGCCTTGGACAAGTAAATAAAATCATTGCTCGACATTATTAATATTGACGTTGGTCTGCGCCTCCGTCTCCGTCTCTGGCGCTGCCTGTTTCGGTTTCTGTTTTGGGGCATGGAATCCTGACCAGAGGTTGGCCCCCGGCTAAGCCGACACCGCTGTCAATTTCATTTCGGATGCGGCTTACTGGCGTGTTCTTCTGTGAAAGTTGTAACAGATACGGATACAAGATACGGAGATAATGTTGCAATTACAGTGAAAGCTTTTCATTCCGCGCTGCTGGATCTGGCATTGGCGGTTTAAGGTCCGGTCCGTTTCGGTTCGCTCCAGTCCGGCATCTCAATTAAGCAATGTGAAAGGAGCCGGACGGAATCTATAGAATGAATACGGGTACGAATGAAATCAGCATAAGTAAATGGCATACAAAAAAAAAGAGCTGGCTGCCGGAGCCGATTGATTCGCGGAAAGAAGCTCCATAATGAGGCAAGGCAAGGCCATTCTCTCTTTCCCTGTATCTCCATCTGTATCTGTAGCTGTATCTGTTTTTGTTTCTGTGTAGCTTTATGCCTCGTCGTCTCGCTATTGATCTAAATGATGGCCGCACATTAGCAGCGATGGCGACGCATACAAATTAGGCTCTAGGCGGGGGAGCGAACCCCAGCCAGAGGAGGGGCTGGCTCAAAAAGAAAGAAGAATTAATAAATTAAACGAAATAAAACTCTGGCAGTGCGATGTTCCCCCAAACGAATGCTCACTCAATCGGACTATCTGCGAGCAGTCCCCAAAATATACCTCCGAAATGGAGGCGAAAGAGTTTCCCGGAACCGCCAACGCCACCGTGTTTCCATTTGGTTTGGCTTTCTTTGTCGAGGCACGACCCTGGACTCAGGACTCTGACTCTGACTCTGACTCTGAGTCTGTGCAAGTTCATTAGCAAATAAAGTTGACAGCCGAAAGGTTTCTCCAAGGGGAAACTTACGGTGCCGTGCCAGGACGCTCTTCTGATGCTCCTTGGCCATCTACTGATTTCCCCTGACTATGCTGACTACATGGCTAATCAATATGATTTTCATTTCAAGCCATTTCTCGCGTAGGCCTCGCTTGGCCAGTTCTTGTTCTCCGGCCAGTCCTCCCTCCCTCCCCCCTGCTGCGTTACTGCGAATCTCCGACGAATCAACGCCGGATGCTGCGTGCCCTGGAAATTAAACCCGGAGCGTACGTGTTTTGATTCATTGTTTCAGGTTGGTGGTCGCTATGGTCGGGTAGTCGGTTCGGGTCTGTTTGCTTTTCGTTTCTTTTTTTGTCCCTGTCGGTGGCATCCTCTCTCGTGTGACATGTAAATTCCATTTGCCACTGGAGAACCCCATGCGAACATGCCCAATGCGTCAATCAACTGTAAAATGTTCACCCCCCATTAGGTTAAATAAGCTTCGCACTGCTGCAAATATAAATTGCAATTAGCTCGGCAAATGCAGCTGCGGCACACTGCACAAAACACACACACACATGCCACACACTCGTGCGACCAGAGGAGGACAGACACTCCGCCAGGTGCATTTGTATCCGAGAGCTCTGAAAGGCTCGCTGCCGCTGCCGTAGTTTGTCTTCATTTGTGACCAAAGTTTATGCACTTTTTTCTGTGCAGACCCATGCTCAGGGGACTGGTGGCATTTAAGTTGTTTTTAGTCGGCACCTGGCAACGGATAGGATTGGAGAGCGGCTGCCACCAACACATTTTGACATTTAAGTTATGGCTTAAAATGTTTAAGCCCCCAATGGGCGCATGGGCGGACATGTATTTGGTTTTTTGCTGATGCAGCAGCAGCAGGGATTTGCTGCAATCGTATTCGGTGAATGGGAACGCTTTTTGTGCAACTGGTGGAGGCGGAATATTATATTTTTTTTGCACTATGACAGCTATAATTCCTTATGCGGAACGATATATAAATATAAAGTTTTCCCTTTGAAGTCATTTGTCTATGCACATACTGGGAGTAGTCGGAGCACCGCAAAACTTTGTAGTACTTCATTAGTTGGTCCTTTTGCGTTTGTACTTTTGTGCGAGTGTGTTTGTGTGTGTCCTTAGATCTATACTGATGTGGTGGTGGGGCATGCAAATAAGTAGAGCTTACAAGTTATTCACTTAGACTAGCTTAAACTCAGGCCTAATGGCTATGGCTATTCGTTGCCCATTGATGCACACACGCACACTCAGACAATAAAAGATATGGGCATATACATAGTACATATAGATTACATATGTATATGGGAGAATAGTTTAGACAGTTAAACACAATGAGAACAGACAGCAACGGCTAGAGATATGTATATTGAGGCATAGATTTACGAGTAGAATGCTTTGGTTATATAGATAGATAGATAGATGATGATTATAACTGGACACCGAGCAACAACTGGGAGTACATGAGATTATTATTTATGTATTTGTGTAGCAAATGGCTATAATGAACGACAGAAACTATGGGTACAGATATAAGTATAGATATAGCATAGGTATAGGTATAGATATAGCACACACATCGACAACAATTGATTACTCTGATGATTGCCAAGCACACAAAACACACAAAACACACACTCACTCATCCACTCATTCCTCTCCTTTTTTCAGGCAGACATTTTAAAAGCGAATGGCATGGAAAATGAGAAATGAAATTGCAATTATTTGGAGAACACAGAGATGGCGAGACATCGAGGGCGGGAGGCAAAGCTAGAGAGAGAGAGAGAGAGATGAAGTAAACATTTGTAATCGCCTCGTTTTTGCAATCCTCGATGCTGTTGAAATGTTTTCCCTTTGGCTTATGAGAGGCAGTATGCATGATGATGCATGAGCCAAGGGCCGTAATTACTACTGAAGCGTGTCTCTGTTGTTGTTATGTTTTACTGATTGGCACACACTCACACTCTAAATCACTCGCATACACACACGCATACGGCTAGATTAACTAGATGGACACATAAACTAACATTTAGTGATGGCAATTTGGATATCAAGCTGTGAATGTTTAGAAAGTTGTACCACGAGGGGCCCCAATGAATGTTTATTTGCTTTTAGATTAGATGATCCTTCCGAGAAGATATTTATAAACTATCTAGTTCCTAGAATGCTTATAGATTTGTTTAGGTATTTCACAGAGTCTTAAGCTGCAGCTGCCGAGAACAAAACTCTTATGAAATATTTATTTTAGAGGGCTTTCCAGCGGCTCAACAGTAAATTTTTCAAGTAAATTTCGTTATGAACTCTGAAAAATGCTCACAGCTTAAATGAACATCAAAAAGCCTTCTCTGTTCGGCTATAGATAGTTTTGTATCTTCTGGAAAGTTCATCAAACTCTAATCTCAAGTTTAGGGTTCTTCTTCGGTGGCTTCGGTGAGTGATATTTGTAGAGATCTCTGCGGATGACTTGCGGGTTTAACATTTAACATTAACTTGATGGAGAATGCTTAGCTATCTTAGCTAAGATTTTGTGTATTTAGTCGAATGTATTAAGGTTTAACTTAATTATGTAATGAATGGGCATTTAGAATCACTAATACATTTAATTTTGGCGTGTGATTTGTTGTGTGTATGGTGTGTATCATGGGGTGTATGGGTTAGTAGGTGGCTTTAGGTTTAGTCGGTGGCCAGACAAGCACTTTGCACTGGTACACTCGATGGTTAGATGAGGGAATGTCTTGGGGTTTGGGTTTGGGTTTAGTAACATTGCATTTGGTATATTTATTTATATGAACTTTTATTTAGTTTTTGTCTTTAGTACGAGGGATTTGATTTCTCATGCACAATACTTGAAAATCTATTTTGCCATCTATTTCAGTGATGTTTGTTCTTTAGTTGAGTTGAGGGTTTTCTTGTTCTGTTTTTTGCAAGCTACGTATGAGTTTTAACAAAAAACATTTTCTTTTCTCATTCTTCGTTTTCGTTTTAGATTATTCATATATATATTTTTTTCATGTTACTCTTTTTTGTTCTTGGCCAAATAAATTCAAGTACTGAACGTCTAACCAGAAATATTACACCAGCATATTGTTGAACAATCTCTCTGTTGGTTATTGTCTTTCGGAAATAATGCGTGTATGCATTAGCCTTCAGATTGGGTTGAGATTAGAAGAAGAAGTTTCGCAGAAGTTTCAAGCAAAAGGAGAGGGAAGCGGACCACAGACAACAGACCACAGGCGGTAGACCCCGCAGACCGCAGACCTCGCGAGGAGTCCTTCTTTTTTTTTGCAGAAGGACAATTGATGATTGATGGTCGGTTACGGTTTCGGTGCTGTTTCGAACAAACTACATACTTGCGCAATATTCTGGTTAAACAATGTTTAAGTTGTTTGGTATTTAGTCTGGGCGATTATTTAGCTTGTTTTTGTTTGTCATTGCATTGGGTTTTGGTTTAGTTTTAGTATCTTTAGTTCGGCTTTAGTTATGGCTTGATGGCTGGTTTTAGTTTAATGCTTGGATAACGCAGGCATTTCATGTGTTATACAACGTTCGGTTAGCATTACGAATCCAATTACAATGTGAGGCCCACATCAACGGCAAGCTGACAATGTACAGTCCCACTAGACAACCACTGCGTGTAAACTACTCTTATTGAATTAAACAAAATGTAAAATATTCTGGTTATATATTTCTTTTGTTTTTTGTTTTCCTTTTTCTTTTTAAAGTCACTCTTTTTGGGAACGGAAACATTGAAAGCAAATCATAAGTGGGTAACATTGAAACACAAATATTAAATATTAAATATTAAATATTATAATGTGGGTAGAGTCGATCGAGGTTGGCCCACATAACATAAACATTATCTTTGATGATTAAGTTGTGGCTTTGTTTCGATTTTTCGATCTTTTTACAAATAGACACACAAACAATAGCGAGTGGATTATGATGCGTTTATAACACAACAGCTACGTATAAGTAGAGTATGTGGATACGGGATGTATGGGGGATATATATGGGGCTGGGAATATTGATAAATATTATATAAAATAACACCTGATAATATCGTTTGCAATTCAAAAATTAACTCAAATAATATAGAAACGTACAAAGAATAATTGTAAATAATCAACTAACGCCAGAGTTTGTTGGGAACAAGTTTTGCTTCTCAACAAACTCCTTCAAAGCCACACAGATGGAACCCATCTTCCGACAGTTCCATCTGTAACTCTCAAAGTTATCTAATCTAATCTAAAGCCAACTAAAGTGCACTATCCATCTACATAAGTTATATAAGTATTTACTTCTATATAAATATTGGAACGCAAACGAAACCATAAGAGAACGGACAAGGGTTTATCATACGATCCAACAGATTAGATCTAAATCGGGTTATGTTTTCTTACCATTTCTCAAGAGTATATAGTACGAGTTTATATAGTATGTATTTAAAGATATTCTGATATAGATATGCCTAGAGTTATCCCTGAAGCTGTTTATAGCGCAAAACACTTTTTTAGTTTGATTGATTCATTTGGGGGCTTGGCAGCCTTTCTATTCGGTTAGTTGTAAAGTCGCTCCCACTGTGGACACAGACCACTTACCTATTGTACATGAGCACGTCGGGCTTCCACAGTTTGTTGGGCGTGATACGCAGGTCCTTGACACCGCCATATTCCGTCTCGTTCCAGCGCAGATTGTAGTCATTCCATTCCTGTGTCGACACGTTAGATTTGGTGTTAATAGCAGTGCATAGAGATCCGTATAATAATTATGTATATCTAATCAAATAAAATTTCTATTAAATGAACTCAAAATGCGACTTGAAAGAAAATGTCATATGTATCTTTTTTTGGGGGGATTCTTTGGGGGTTCGAGTATGGAAAAGTAAGTTCAGAAAGAAAGTAAAGTCTCCAAATAAATAAATCTACGCAACTGCTCCATCACATGCAGAGACATGCACCTGCTATTAGACTACTTAACGTTACGTTACCACAAAAGAGGATGTTGGCCCCTCTCTGTTAACTGATTGGCAAGCTGTTGCGCTGCACACACGCCTACACACACGCACTCACACAGATACTCTTACGTTTGCATTATACAACGCACATCTTGGCAACAATTTCAAGTTAAGTCAGCCTCGCTCAAAACCAGACTGTCTCCCCCTGGTTGGACCACCACACATGCGACAAGTTTTATCAACGTTCCTCGTTTGCTCTTTTCTGATCCTGTTTGTCGGTCTGCCATGGCTACTACACTGAGGGAAAAGTTCTTGCAGCATCGCTACGTGTATTTATCTCTCTCTCTCTCTGTTTTCTTTCAGTGTTGTCAAACAGTGCTTTGTGTCATTCTGTGGTTGCCTGCAACGCGTTTCCTCCACTGCCGCTCGCTCCTGTCTCCTCAATTCTCACTCCTCACTCTGCCCGTTGCGTTTTGTGGCTTGCCTACAAGTGGTTCATGTTCATGTCATAAAAGCGGCAAAGTTTTCTCCTCTACTTAGTTTTGCCCCGTGCTCCTGCTCGGCCTTTTTATTGCTGTTGCTGTTGTGTTTATAATTTAACACATTTGTGGCATTTTTAGAGCAAGCAATTGTCCTCACCGACCCCTAGGCTACACACAACACACGCCACACCCCATCCCATACACATACACATACAGAATCCCTTTTTTAAATCACAAAAAATTTAATTACATGCCATGTCCCCGTGCAGCATTAAATTATACGAGGCCGAGGATCTGCATCTGTGCCAGCCCGGGCTCTGCTTTAAAATCGTTTAAGCCTGGCTGGCTGCTCTTCTATGCTGTTATTGTGTGTGCGGCTTTTATGACAGCTGTAAAAACAGATGCCTCAGTTGCCCGGATGCCATTAGAGGTGTGGCATCCACCCATCCATCCCCTCCAAGCCCTCAAAACATTTTGCAGCTTTTGTGGCGGCAGCGGAAGACACAGATTTTGATGCGAGTGTGGCAATTATTTTGCGGAATAGTTACTGTTGGCTTAACGGTTATGGCTGCCTGACTAAATTCTAGGTTGGCAAATGTCAAATTCTTTTATACAAATTCTTAGGCGATGATTTTATGAAAGTATAATCATCGATTAATCATCAAGATCTATCAAGATTGATCCCTCAGTGTCTTCTAAACATAATGGAACCCACTGTAGCCTCTATAGAACCGATTTTTAAACTACTTTCCGCAACATCAGTTGTGATTGTTTTGGCGTTCATTTAGCGGTTTTAATTGCCACTCCACGGCATAATTGAGCCGTCGAGCAGAACAACATTTTGCTGACGGACGGACGATGTGGAACAACTCGCATTTGAAATTCCCAACAGCCAACAGCCAGGCTGTCTGTGGTCGCGCGTGGCAAAATGACAAACATTCCGGGCACTATTTAAAAGAGTGAGAGAGAGTGAGAGTGATGCGGTGAATGTACATATCTACTGTCAGTCAATAAACACCGCATGGCCAATCGATCAATCATAAATATTGGCAATTGCAACAGCTCGGACGCAACATTTGGTGCGGTGATGTGAATGTTTTTTGTTCGATTGCAATCGCGAAATTACTAAAATTTATAGACCCAGCTGAGACCCCAATCTCTTACATTATAAAATGGATGGGGATGGGTATTGGGGATGGGGGATGTAATATACAATCTACGTGTTAAATAAATAATTTAATTAATTTTGCAAATTGACAGGGCTTGACGAGGCTAACATGGACCGAGGCCGAGGCTGACCGGAAATAAGTAAACTCCTGCAAAAAAAATGGGGTACAAATTCCCCGCTGCACTTCCGCTGTCCTTTCGGTGATGTCCGTGTCCGTGTCCATGCATATATCACTGTTTTTCTCTCAGACCAAAAGATAAGCGCTCATACACAGGGGCAAACATACTTCCAATACATTAAGGGGCATGCAGTACGAACAAAACGAAACGAACATCGATTGAGGCACTCTACACGATGCGATCTCTTGGGCATGCAGCACTCAGTGTTAATGTGTGTGTTCTCTGTGGCTGGGGCTTCTGTTTAGAGTTGTTTTGTTTCGGTTTGGTTCGGTTTACGTGTTGGGTTTTTAGTTGCTCTTAGTAGAAAGGAAACTGAAACTAACTCGAATCGAGCTCTAAATCAAAAATATTCAAATGAGTTTCCGCGCTGGAAAACACCATACATAGTTGTGATTGTAGATCTCTATGTAGAAAAGTTATAAATTCAAGAAGAATAAAAAGGAAATAGCCGAAATCAAAGTTTATTTAGCTGCTGTGTGTGTCGAGTGTGAGTGGGAGGAGTATGTCTTGTGATTAAGCAATGTTTAGTCAAATATTTAAGCTCGTATTTAGTTGTACTTATTTAAATGATGATTTTTAAATAATCTAAGACACACACGAGTAAAGCCAACAAAAATCTCATCGAGAAACAGGAGCAGGAGCAGTATAGGAATAGATAGACTGAAGAGTATCTTACAATAGAAGTTTTTGAAGAGATAGATGGAAAGATAGAGTTTTGAAAATACTCGATCAACTCTTTGGGGTTACTTCGGGGGTTCAGATCGTGTGTGTGCTTAAACTATGATCGGCCAGACACTTCCTGGATCAAGTCCAACTGCCATTTAGCTACTTGATGGAATATCAGCAGAGGAACCTACCCAGGAAGCATCCGTCCCAGTTTGATTCATGATTAGATATGTATTTAAAGCATTTACACATTATTTAAGATACTTTTTAAGCTATTTAGTAGGATTTTAAGTGGGGTTTAGGTTTGGTATTGGGATTCGGGTTTGGGTTTCAAGTTTATGGCTATTTATGATCCGGCGAGTTTTAGTTGAGACTTACCAACGAAAGCCAAAGATTCGTTATGAGAAGTTGATTTTTCTCGTCCTACAAATTTTGGTTTGTATTTGTTGTATACGCCAAAAAAGAACAGAACGCAGACAAATCAAGAGGTTCAACGAAATCAAAATGTTAAGTCAAAAGAGTAACGAAATCATACAAGTGAAAAGTTTAAAAAGAGCAGAGCATGGTAAAAGAAAGTTTTTGTTTATACATTTGTTTTATGAGTTTTACAAGAGATTTTTTTGGTTTTTTTTTGGTGGTTAATATATTTATAGCATCGTTTATGTATATTCAAATTTTCAGCTTTAGTTTAAAGAAGTCGCCGCTGGACCTGCATCCGATTGGGTTATGGCTTTAATGTGCTTTAAATCTCCATATCCAATAAGCCATCTATCTATGGCCAGGTGTGGTGTTTGTTTTCGTTCGCCTTTAGGCTTGATAGTTTTCTGTCTGGGCTTACTGATCCAATTAACTCTTCTCGTCTCATCTGCCATCATCACTCAATTGGCAGCAGCCGAAACGGAGAAAATCCGAAATGGAATGCCATCAAAAACTTTGTTTGCCAGAAGCAGCAGCAGCAGCCTTGAATTCAAACCGAATCTCAATCTCAAACCGAATCAGTCCAGTCCATCAGTCCCTTGTCCCTCTCCCCACTATTTCAATCTGCTGGTTGCTCGGCCGTCACAGGCTTTGTCTGTTCATTGTGCCAATATGCTTTACATTCTTATCTCACAGTCTCTGAGTCTCTCTCTCCCTTCTATTCCTCTGCAATAAAAACTTTGAACTAGGTATCAAAACCCATTTATCTTTATACAAAATTGTAATTAAAGATATTTCATGCTGGCACATTGTCAGTCACTCAACTACCGAAACACCGCCGGCGCCCAGTCCCACACCCAGTCATCTGCATGATAGGAATTTAACACGACAGAGAATAGTTCAAGGTGATTCCAGCAAATTCCGTTTGAAATGCAGATGAAGGACAGCAGATCTGCATGTGAAAGCCTTTCCTCTCTCCCTCTCTTTATTGGAGGTGACTGTCATTAATAACTTGCCAACAAAAATGGTTACAAAACCCACAAAAATGACCGAAAAAATGCAGAGGGTGAGAGAGAGAGAGAAGCCCTAGTCTGGGGTTTTTAGGCAGCAGCTGCAGTAACGACTTCAGCCATTAAAAAGATTCAGTAGGCAGTAGGGTCGGACCTGTAATGATATGCAGGGCCGAGCAGTGGAGTTCCTACTCCCAAACTGGGCAGAGCAGGAGCACAGTGACCCAGTAAGCTTCGGAGTATTTCGGTTAAGCCAATATGCAGGGACTTCCTCTCCACGTCAAATGCCATAACACAACATCTCTGAGTGTTTTTATATGGAAAGTCTCTCCGTGTCTCCGTCTCCGTATCCGTATTTCTGTCGGGGCTGGCTGTCTGTGTGCGATATTTGCTGTTGACACCTTATAAAAATGGCGGTTTTGTGCAAATTTCATGTTTATGACATGACGTCTGCCAGGGTGTTTCCCCTTAATTCTCCACCGGATGCGACGCCTCGTAGGAATCCCCTGACATTGACGCATACTAATGACATTTTGGGTGGCGCTTTGGGGAACTTTAAAGCATCATTTGCAACAGACTCCACATCTGCATTAAGCGTTCGCTTAATCGTGGCAAAGTTTGTTCATGCTGCGCATACACACGTCTGCTCAGATACAGATACATTTACAAGATACACAAAGGAACAGTATCCCAGTACCAAGTACAGGAGTCCCGTCTCCTCTCCTGTCATTGGCTGTGCCATAAGCTTATAGATTTATTTTGCATTAACGTGCCAAATTGTTTTTAAATGAGTTTCTAATGAGCCAACAATTGCCGTTGTCGTCTGGCAGTAACAACAATCCAGAATCCGGATTTGAGGCACTTCCATTCAGATTCAAGATTCCATCTTCCCGTCCAGTGTCGTCATCGCACTCCTCAGTGTGATGAATGAATGTTTTTGGCAAACTTCGTAGCTGTTGTTTGCCTAACAAATGGGTTATGCACATGAGAGCAGAAGAGAGATCCCAGTGCCAGACCCCGAGAGCAGGAGTAATGCTGCAGAGTAGACCAAACACCAACTTGTTCAAGGACAAAGTTTGTTGGCCTTGGCCTCTCGCAGTGTGTCGGGTCGTGTAGGGTCGGGCTAGGTCGAGGCTCGAGACAAATGAGTGGGTGATAAGTGAGCTTAACGTTTTGCCAAATGACTTTGCCGTACACTGGAAGGGTAATCATTTTGGTGGCAGATTGTTTATAATGGCTTTTAGGTGCTGCTTACATCGTATCGATGGATATTGCTAATACGTTTGAAGATTTTTCCTGCGCTGACTTTCCTTCTTGGGGTGCTCCCATAAGTAGGCTATAAAAAGTGAAGTGAAGGAAAATCCTTAAATTATATTGAAGTAAGGCTTACACATGTCACAGGTATATGCCGAAGCGAAGAGTATGCTACGATTTTAAGGTTCCTTCATCGTATCGAATTGCAATCTTAATGATTCCATCTATCTGCAAGTTCTTTTATAGCCTTTGTTTCCCACACACATTGTGCCCCCAGAGATGGCCGAGTAATCTGCATTGGATTTCTGCCCTCCGAACTTTTGACTTTTGCCACACCCCAAAACAACAGATTAAACACCATCAAAGCTTGTTCGGCTCACACCAACGACTCCTTCCCTCCCACTCGACACTTTCTCACATTCTCAGCCACTTTTTTTGTAACATTTTGGGGCCAGAACCTTTGGCCATTTCCTTTTGACACATATTTCCATGGCCAAAGTCATTTAGGGGGGAGAGAGATTTTGTGGTGCAGCCAACCTGGCAAGTCATTAGATGGAGAAGGTTAGGCATCGTCGGTGCTTTGGTGTTAGCCGAAAAATGCTAATGACTTTATTTTTCTTTACTTTGCTACTGATGCTGATGGCGTACCCCAACCACAATGTGCATTTTAATGTCGTGCCAAAGGAGTCAGGCATTCGGTTGCAGCTGCCTGACATGCCCCATCACCATCACCATCATCATCATCATCGCCAGTGCCAGCTTGGTGGCAATCGTGGAGCAGTAGCAGGAGTAACCTTTGGTGAGCCACAAGCACGTGGTCGTCCAGAAACTTGACTAGTGAAAAGGCTTCAGCAATTGCAAAACTTTGGCAATTGTCAGCGCTTCAGTGATGCTCCCTCCCGGCGGACATTCATTACATAGTTGAGGCGAGGGGCAATTTGAGTAATTGACAAAAGTGTGACCGAAGCGCCGATGGAAATGTCATGGCTATGGGCATCATAAATCTCTTCACTCGTGGTCGATTTATAATTTATGCCACTGGAAATCAACGCGCGCTGCTGGTTCCACCTCCCCTACCTCCCTCCCTATCAGTCCGATGGCGGCCGAGTGCATAAATCAAATTATTTCATACATATTTAATTGTGTAAATTAAAATGCATTTGATTGGGGAATCCAATCTACTCCAATCCAATCCATAGATGTCCCCCCTTTAATTGTATTATGTATTCGTGAGCAAGCGAGAGAGTCAGGGTATGAGGGATAGTTGCAGCACATTAAAGCCATAGCCTCATCGCCATTATTATAGTTATGGGATTTCTTTTGGTTTTTTAAAAGGTTGTTTGCTGTTTAGATTGTTAGTTGTGTTTTGCAAATACATTTATATGGCAATATATAATTTGTTTATATGTACTTATAGCTATAGCATATGTAGATACAAAGAAAACACAGATTTGAAATTGGTTTAGCTGTCACGCTCTTTTTTTGTTTGTTAAATTTAAATGCACTTTTGTTTAAACAACATGCAAGACGCGACTTTAGTTGTTCCTTGTTTTTCTCTTGTGTTTTCTGTTTGGTTTTTGTTGCGTTTAATTGTTGCATTTTTGCATTTTACTCAGACATGTATTGCACATACTATATGTATAATCAGAGAACGCTTTATGACATGTACCCAGCAAATATATATAAATATAAATATATGTATATCAAACATAATCCGCATTGCACACACACATCACATACATACACACGGGCATACATACGTACACAAAGAAATGCAAATTTAAATGAAAATCGAAATCAAAATCGAAAGTTGGTTGAAATGGAATGAACGTTGGGTTGTTGCGTGGCTCGTAATCTAAGCATAATAGCCATGTAAATCATATTGTCAATTGATTAATGCACTTAATGAGGGCAAACTAATTTGTGTGCAACGCTGCTTCTCCTTCTCCAACTTTAAGGAGTGACATGGCGATGAAATAAGATGATAACGTGGCCACATCAATGAAACCATGTGTGACATCATGTTTTTACAACAGACGCAGATTTATGAAAAACGCAGTAATTGCACTCCCCATACGTGTAATAAAAGGGATTACAAGGGCCTTTTCCAGCCGCTGTGACCATCGGACATTCCATTTCAGAAATAATTTCCCCGCCGCCTAAGCACATTTATTCACACGGTAGGCCGCATATTTCCGGGGAAATATTAATAAAATGTTTTGCATTGGCGCACACTCCAGGGATACAAATTAAAAAACAATTACAATAAAATGGGAAAATCACTAAAATCGGATGCGGAATGTAGATGTCCATGTAAGTCACACAAATACAACCACAACAAAACAATAGATACACATAAATATGGGAAATAAAAACGGCTAAACACGTTTGCGGCTCAAACAGACAGTTTTCCATTTAATGCAAACAATTAAAAATGTTTCTATGTTACAATTTGTTGTTGTTTGTTAGTTGGTTGGCTGGTTTTTTTCCCATTAAAACGACAATTAGTTGAGTTTTTGGTGTAGTTTACACAATGACACACAATAAACAAACAAAAAACAAAACGCAAAAAATGTTATTTTTTTGCTGGGAAGAATTGAAAATTGACGGCCAAACATAAATCATTGAATTTGGAGGCAAACGCTTTGGTGTAGGATGAATGGAGAGGCTATTAATTTTTTGAAAAGGGTTCTCCCGGGTTCAGGGGTCACCATTCATGGCCAGAGAGTGACCAGCGAGACAGGGCGAGCGCCAGGTGAGAGAGCGTTGAAAAAAATGGCTGTCGCTCTACAAATATAAATATTATTTATGTCCTTTGGGGTCCTTTGCCTTGATTTATTTGTTTATGTTTATGGCATGGCCTGGCAATTTCTGCCAATTTAGCAATGCCAGGGTAGAGCCAGGGTGAAAGTCCAGCCCAAATGAAATTTGTGTAAATCAAAAGTGGGAGATAGCCCAAGGAAAAGGACGAGCCAAGGAGCCCACATCGGATGCGACTGAAATCTGAAATCACGACCTGCAATTTGTGGCTAAGCATATACCCACTCTCTGATTTTTTGCATTCATCAAACTTAATTATTTTTAATTGGTTTTAATTTGTTGTTTGTTTGTGTGTTTTAGTGGACATTGCTTTTAATTGAAATATTTAAGCGATATCCGGCAGACAGACGCCACATAAAAAATAAACAAAGTGAAATGAAATGCGAAAAGAACAAACAAATGCAGCAAATAAGCATTGTTCGAACACTCACGCATACACACACGCATACACTCACACACACAGAAACAGAAACAGAAACAGAGACATATCGAGACAACACATATACATATGCAAATATGTACGTATTTATTGATAAAGAAACCCCCTGAGGGGCAATAATTATTGAATGCCAAATACAAACTGAGAAATAACGAATCGAACCAAAAAATTGTTTGTGGTTTTGTGGTTTTGGTTTGGTGGAGAATACTGAAAAATTGCGTCGCTCTTTGCTTGCCCATAAAACGGAAAACGAAAAATGGAATGGCGGGAAAACGGGACAAAAACTGAAGCCCAAAGGAAACCGAAACAGAAAATCGAACTAAAAAATTCCCAAAGAAGTAAAGAAGCAAGAAAGCTGTGATGATGAGACACACAAACGACGGGTACATGTCACTTACCAAATTTAACCACGCATTTGTGGTCAGAATCTGATTCTTTTCATCCTATAAGAGACGCAATCAATAATTGTTAGTGCTTCTTAATCTCACAATCGCAATCACAATTCATCAATTCAATTCGATCAGACTCGATTATCAGATCCCCTTCTTCGATTATTCTCGGTTATACTGGGTTATTTTTCATTGGCAATTGACAATTGATTGGGCCAATTGATGCTTTCGAAAATGTTAGTGAGGGTCTGAGGCTTCTGAGGGAAGCGAACACTTACCACATCGATGATCTGCTGCAGCGTCAGTCCGAACTTCACCTCCAGTGGTTCCGACTCATTGGCGACGGGTCGCTCCAGCGTGTTGTAGGTGGAGAGCAGGTGGTTGAGCAGACGCTTCTCATGTGGTCCCTGACAGCTTTCTGCAAAAGGAGTGGGAGAAGCGAAGAAAAATTAAGTTGCGAATTATATTCGGCAGTGATTTATGGCACTTTCTGCCAAATTAAACTAATAACTGGACCCTTCACTTATTGGCAGCTTCGGTCGAACTCATTACGAGGGAGAAAGCCATTAAAAAAATGGCTTGTACTTTGCAGCGTGATGAGTTTTTGGGGCGGCCAGTTAATTGGTCGAAATCATTTCTGCACACACAAAATGAAATGAACTTTTTCTGCCCAGAGCTCTGGCCCAGCACTGTGCCTAATTGGTATTCGAGGGTTGTAGGGTGGGTACAGCAGAAATGCTGTTGATAATAATTTATATTCATACTTGCGCTATCGATAATTGTCCACTTGTCCATCGGTTTCGATTGCACAAATGATTCATTTCTCATCTCTAAGCACACTCACGACAGCAGCGTTATTCGCTCACAAGCCGAGGGAGTACACTCCTGCAAATTGCTCTGCCAACCCACTCAATTTGGCCAGCCCACACGGTGCCAGGAGCTCACATCTCGCATCTCCAACCTGGCCTAGGTGGCAGTCATAAAATGCCATTAAGTGCCGCCGTGTGTCAGTGCTCGTTTTTGGGGAAGAGAACCGAGCAGAGCTGAGTAGCAGGTCTCCTGGCATTCGCTGGCAGGGTGTGGGTGGTGTACACATTGTGTTAAAGCAAACCGTAAACTGGGCGATGACAAATATTTGAGATGAGAACAAAAAAAGTTGAGAAATTTACGACCATGAGACAGCGATAGTCCCTAGCTCTCTGGGCTACCCAGGGCCCAGCTCCCCTGTAGCTAGTCCCAGTCCCGTCTATCCGGCACACGCTGCAAAATTGACAACTCAATTGTGAAAACTATTTGCAGGCCATTAGGCGATGCCTGACAGCAACAAAAGGTGTGAGCAGCTGGACCTGGGGACAAATATTGACAGGCCTGTGCTGGCACAAAACTCGAGCCAAACTGTGTGTCAACTCATTCATAAATGCATTTGGGGCTTCTCTCAGTGGCTTGGCACTGCTTCTCAGATTTCCCTTCACATGTCGCAGGCAATCGAATTCATGTTGGAATTGCGTTTAAATTATGCAACCGGGACACAGGAGGAGCGGTCCAGAAGCAGGCCATGAATTTGGCATGGCTGGGCAACCACTTGGAACCGACCAACCACTGACGAACTGACCGAGCCCACATGCTGTCAAGGTGAACAACGATTGTGTTTATTACATGAGCATTAATATGCAAAGCCCATTGCAGGTCAGTGGGGTGCAGGGTGTGGCATGGGTTGTCCTTTGTTCTCAGTTTTCTGGTGATAAGTGACACTAATAAGCCACAAAGTGGGTTAGCCAACTTCATAAATCAAAGGTATTTTCCCCTGGAATCCATTCACATTTCACGCCACATCAAATACTCTCTGTCTCTCTCTCGGTTCTGGGAGGGAGTAATGGCTTTCCGTACCTTTTGGAAGCATTATTTATCCGGAAAATTGCAAAGAAATTAAAGCCAAGCTTCAATTTAATTGAATGAGAGATATGTGGAGTAACAGCCATACATCACATTTCATCGTTTGTAGGCTGTCGGAGGTAGGTCCAGAATTGATTGCACTCCCTCCCACACATGTAACTTTAGCTGTAGCTATAGATACACGTGTGTGTGTAGCGTGTGTGTGTGTGTGTGGGTGGGTTAGTGGCAATTTATTTGTGTGGTGTGGTGACCCAGTTTCTCTTCTATTGCCGCTGCTGCTGCTGCTGGCCTGATCAATTTGGCCTTGAGCGTCAGGTAGCAACTTCTCCTGCTTCAGCTGCAGTTGTCCTTGCACTAAGTTGACATTTGATTTCTCTAGCCGCTACCCAGGCACACATACCAAACCCCCCTGCTCTACCCTCCTTTGCTACCACATTTCTCTGGGGCTGTCGTTTGCATGATTTAAAACTATTTAACTTCTCTTTTAGTTAAGGGCTTTTTCCTTTTGTACTGTTACAATTTGGACTGAGATTCTCCCCCATTTTGCACCTTTTCATGCTGAGTGGTTTTTTATTTTTTGTTGAGCACCCGAACACCGCGCAGCGAGCAGTGCACTGTAGCACTGCAAATGCTCTATGCTCTCAGCTGGTGTTCAAAAATGTATGAGTGCTTTAACCTTGGGCTGCAAATGGGGGCGCAGCCAAAGGGCTGGCTGGCTGATTCATTGCACGGCATTTCGCTCTCCCATCCCTCTCTCTCTCTCTGTCTCTCGCTCTGTGGTAAATTGTTAATTACCATTGTGATGCATTGTGTGCTCTTTGCTACTCCCACCCACCATTACGTATACGTAATTTTTATTTTTGCAATTCAGTGTTAGCTGTACTAGAAGTAGGGCTAATGTGGCTGCAGGGCAAACTGAAAACTAACACGCAAATCAGCACAGCAAAATATCAACTTCTACCAGGGAAGACTTACTGCAAATCTTTAGGAATTCAAATGGCAGAAATTCTCGCGGGAAGTGCCCTCTTTCCATTAACTCCTGTCCTAAGCACTGCAATTTATTAAACTAACTACTTAAGCATGCGAAAATATAAGGCACAAGGAAAACACAACACACAACACACATAAAAATAATCTAACACACTCTCAGCTCAGCAACTCAGGGAGGGCACTCTCTTGGCCAGAAGTGAACAAGAGAAAGGAAAGAAGATGAAGGAGAAGTGGCGAGCATGGCAAGAGGCAAGAAGTAGAAGTACTCAAGTGGCAGCACACACTTCAAGGCTCGTCTTGGCAGCCAAAGAGATATTTTCAACACGTTGTTCGACAGCAAACAACAACAACAATATCCGTCACAATGGGAGGCTACACTTTGAAAAAATAGGCTTTAACTCTAACCATTGTCCGGCAAGGTTCCACGTTATTTCCCAACCTTTAGCTTGTTGATCTTTTAACCAACAACCAGGCGATTTTCGTCAGTGTATTCATGCTTTTTGCAACTTAATTGCAATGTGTGAGGCAAGGCTCGGCCTTTGCATTATGCATGAACCGACATATGGCTCGTTATTATCATTTTGGAGACTTCTTTCGGATCATACCACCTGCCGCCTTCTTGGCGCTAATTGCAATTAAACAATAATGCACGCAGAGCAAGGCATCAGTGGTGGAAGTGGTTGTTTCTATTGGCGTAGGGACTTTATAAGAATTCTCGTGAAGAGAAATTCGTTTAGGAAAAATGTCCAACTGGCTTGTAATTATGTCGCGCTCGCACTTTTGACGGCAAAAAGGCGTTTAATTAAATGTTAACAGCGACAGCGAAGGGGAAGACAATTAACACAGGACTCGTAGACTCGTTGTTGCTGTCGTTGCTGTCATTGTTTGTATGTATTTGCATATCATTAAGTCAGGAAAATTGCTGAAAAGGCTCCTTTTGAGAGTGCATTATCAACATCTGACATCTGACTGAGGGCTCGAGGACTGGATGGGAGGCAAGTGTTTAATTGCCTAGAGAAATTGCCACACAACGAAGTTTGTCTTGGATAATGAGGCACAGTCTTAGTCACAGCTGATACCTAAGGGGAATGCCGCTTACTCTCTGCTTGTCGCTGTCTCTCTGAGCCTTAAATGATAATTGCTTTTGAAGTCAGTCTGATCAACAGAATTTCAATTGACCTAGGCAAAGCAGTCAGAGTCAGAGACAGAGCCAGAACCATGCCCATCTCCACGAGCATTCAGTTTGTCCTTAGAGCCACTTAAGAGCCATAAAAAATCAACACCCAAAGTGCCCAATTTCATTACGCATAACATTTCGGCCATCTTCCATCTACCATCCTCCCTATCGTCCCTGTATATAGTAGCTATATCTGTATATATATCCCTAAAACCTATTCCCATTTAGCTCTCAATGAGCTTGATGTGTTTTTCAATTTTTTTTTCGGGCATTCGGTGAGGAGAGAATTCAACTGGGAACACAGCTTCCTCCTCTAATATTAAATGCATATCGCAATACGAATGTGTAAATTCTTTTTTTGCTCGATGTATGCGTGAGGGAGACCGATATAGTCACAGATAGGATGTGTGAGTGAAAAGGAGAACCGAAAGTTAAGCGGAGAAAAAAAGCGCCGCATCTCCCATGCATGTTCGTGTCACGTTCGCGACTTCATTTGAAATTCATGCATAATAAGCAGTCAAGTACAGTCACCACCCATCCCCACACGCACACACACACACACATCAGCATCGTGTGCGTGTGTGTGCAGCATCATGAGGGTCGCTGGGGTCGGCACTGGGACTGGCACTGGGACTGGGACTCTCGCTTGCTTGCTCGCTCGCTCGGTTCGTCGGCGGTGGCTGCTGCATAAACAAGCATCCAATGTCGGAGCTAATTTTATTAAAAAGCAACGCCAGCAGCCAACATCCAACAGCCAACAGGCAGCACAAGAGCTTAGCTGAAAGGCAAAGGCACCCACAATCCAGAGAGCCGCAGAGCACGCACAGTGGTTCCAAAAATAAAGAGAAACTTCCAGCGGCTTCTTCCATCTATTCGAAATCGAGTTAAAGCTACGGTTAACAGATCAAATGCTATCCAACACGCTGGAACAGGCCGCAAAGGCATAGAAGATCATCAGGGAATCGCAGAGAAAGGTCATCAAAGCATTTTTGCCACAACTTTGGCCCTTGACGGGATGCTTCATATGATCGTTGCAGACATCAATTTCTTTTTTATTTTTCATCAAGTCAAGTATCTGGAACAAGTCCTGGCTAACTTTGTAGTCCTTGTTGCATATCCTCACCGTCGAATTGAATCTTTTGATCACATTCTGAGCCCGTATGGCCACCTGCTGATAACAATCTAGCCTCCCAGCAGACCTTTTCACATGGTCAGCTATGTGATTCCAGAACTGGATGGGATAGTAGAAGAGTTTCTTTAGCTGTGGCAACTCCTCCAATGTCAGGTGTCCACCTATGTGGGCAGTCAGGCAAATGACGAGAAACGTAACCGAATAGAGCACCTTCATTGCGGTCGAGATTGAAACTCCAACTGAGATCCGTATCTATCGAGTTAGTTGCAATTTTCATGTTTCAAGCCTCATTGTACTGTAACCAATGTGATTGTCAGACCACTGTGACAGCTACTGCGACAGCGGTGGCGGCAGCGATTGGTTGACTGTGTTCAGCCTGGTTGACTGCCGACAACCCGCTGCTATGTAGTGCAGTGTAGTGTAGACTGATGGAGTCTTGCCTACTCCTCCCACTCGCTCACACTCTGCCAGAACATAAAAATGCAGCTCTCGAGCATTAACAAACAAAATGCGTACCCATGCCACAACCTCCTCCATCACCCACATTCCCAGGCACCCCCAGGAAAAGGGGGGCATGGGCCAAGCGGCAGCAGCAGGCAGCGGCTGGTTTCTGGTGGGAAAAATTTATGCGAAACGAAGTTAGGCGAAGCGCTTAGCATATAGCAGTGACAGCAACGAAGCGGCCTGTTCCATCCATTCAGGGCTTCTGCTTTTTTTCCACGTTCACTTTCACTTCCATTTTAATTAGATACATAAATTTCTAGCTTTATAGGAGCCAGAGTCCAAAAGGTGGGCTGGAATTGAGATTCTATATGTTTTTATTGTCTCTGTCTGTTCAACGTTAATGACTTGTCATCAGGCAGGATAAATCCCCATCGGAATGGGTCCTGCTACGCAGATGCCCCTAGTGGAGAAAGATGAAAAGTTGGTTGGGATGGAAACAACAGAGAGTTATGGCAGCACCCTGGAGGAGTCCTCTATAAACATGCAGCCGCATGAGCACTTTAAAATTAATCGCACGATTTATGACGCTCAATCCAACCGCTAATTTATAAGGCTTAAAGCCCATGCCGTCAGGCAGGGCCTCCTCTGGCCATCCATTCGAGTATACACTCGTATGAACGAGAAGCGAGTGTACTTGCGTGTGTCCCCGCTGCAGTCCACAAAACACTATGCGCATTTGAAATGAATATTCGCAGCACTCGTGCACGCAGCTCGTTCTGAGCTCGTTTTTGGGATGGAAATGAAATAAAAGGAGTACCGTGATAAGGAGGGAAATATGGGCGCGTAGAAAGAGTGTGTTTGTTCATAGATTCTGATCGCGGTTTGTGCGTTTGCGGCGGCTCCGACGTTGGAAAATTCAATTTTAGCAAAGCCGCCAACGTCGACAGCATGAACGGCGAAGCCATTATTTTCAGCAGCACAGCAAACCGCAGACATTTAATGTGCGAAATAATTTAAAACAAGGCGAAGCTCTTCGATGAAAGTATTTGTATTATGAGATACCCTGGAAGAACTCGCAACACTCATGAATCCGTTTACCCTATTTACCCCGTTAGTAATGGGTACACTTAATGAAAAATTGGTTAGCAGGAAGATTACTTCCATTCACCTCCAGAGCCACAGCCATAGCCATAGCCAAGGCCAACGCCATATGGCGCCGTTTATGCGAAATTTTCATTAGCCATTTAATTTCCATTGTACAATTGAAATGAATGCCACCGAATGGAAATCTAATTAACAAGTGATCCTCATTCCATGTTCCAGCTTCAACTAATTCCACTAAGTGCTTCACTTTCATTTTAATCGCATTCTCATTCTGCGTTTTGCTCTGCGCAAAATTTTGATTTAGTTTTGCGCTCTCTGAATGTTTTCACGTTCAACTCTTAAATAATTTGGCACGAAGTCTCATTATCGTTTGCCAAAAAGGGGCTGTTGTTACCTACCTCCCTGTCCCCTGGAGTGGGTGCTCCACAGCTAGGAAAAGTTATAAATTGCTACATAGTTTTCCTGGTGGCCCAATTTTTCCCCACCAGCTCCCCTTTCTTTCTACTCAGCTCTGCTGTGTGGGTGACTGTGTGCGTAACAAAATTAAATGTGCGCTAAGTAACGAGATATTGTATGTATGTGTTTGTGTGGGAGGAATAGTTGGCATAGGAATATTTCCCTCTGTGTGGGTGGTGAGGAATGGTACATACGTTAGGTGCGGGACGGAGTCTGCTCGTCCTCGGAGGCTGCTGTCTAGTCTTTGCATTTGCTGGGACAAATTAAAAGCACTTGGAGATTCCATTTTATGGCCATTTTCATTCCCCTACCCCGGACTACCCCCCCATGCGACGGAGATGCTCTTGAAAAATTATGCATATGTTAGAAGTCAACGAGCAGGTCCATAAATTCTCTAAAAAGATGGCAAAAGTACTCTGGGAATGTGGGAATGTGTGTTCGCCCGGAGTCGCAATCCGAACCAAGCACGAAATTGATTTGGTTTTAGTTTTGTAGCCAAGAGACTAAATGGCAACTTTGGTATGTAATATGTGCAGGCATGTATGTATCTTTCTGTTTACTTGTAACTTTATCTGACAGACAACTTTAATGGGTAGAGTTCTGTATTTAGCTTGGATATAAATATTTGAATACGTGTATTCTTGGTTATTCGCTACCAAATTGCTACAAACAATTGCAGTGTTCCCTTTCGTTATCTTCTTTGCACTTTACCGTTTGTTATTGGTCACTGCTTATACCATAAAGCAACTATATAAGGAGGCCTCGGCGGTGGCAGAGTTACTCGCTGCGTTACCCAATTCTCAGTGCACGTTTGCTTGTCGACGCAGAAGTTTGGTTGCGGACAACATATATTTTCAAATTTTTTTTTAAATGTTTATTTTTTCAGAACACATTATGTACAAAATTGCCTTCAAATGATTAATCTGCACACTCCATTGTCGTTGCCCTCACACTTACAGCGAGAGCCCTTTCAATCGCACTTTTCACTCGCACTAGTCCATAATTTTTTCCGACGAGACCTCCTTATATAGTTGCTTTATGGCTTATACCATCGCTATGCACGCACCGTCTTGCGCACTGTTTGACTCATAGCTGCGTTGTTGTTAGTGTTAGAGAGAGTAAGAGTAGGGGGGACAGATCAAAGGGGAGACGGTAACTAGAGATCACCGTACGAGCAAGCAGCTTGGGTAGAGTGAGAGAGAGATGCATCGAGAGAGAGCTACAAGCTGTAAACAATGAGAGTCTGAGAGGGTTGGGTCTTTGTGCTCTCAGAAGAGTAGTTATTTGGAAGCTTGCTTGGGAATTCTGCCATGGGTACGACATAAAAAGAGGAGAGCAACGAAGGCATGAACCCGGATGGGAACCCTGTTAATAATCCTACTTCGACAAACACGAATACATTATATTTAACTCAACGAATTTATATGAAAGAGTAAAGCAAGAACAAGGCAGGACAGAGACTCGCTCTTTTCTTACCCTGTTTTGGTTCTTTCAGATGGAAGAACCCCATTTGTTTGCTAATGGGCTCAAAGATATTTGTACAATTTGTGCCAATTTGAAGAAACGTGAACTTTAAAAACATCTTGGCTTTCGATTCCTTTGTACACCACACAGAAATTTGCCCATCTCTGTCTTCTGTTTAACCCACTCCTCGGCAAGACTCTTGAACTGTTTAAGTGGAAGTCCGTTTTCGGTTCAGTTCAGAGTCTGCTATCTATAGAACAGAGGGAGATGGGCATTCACAACCAATTGAGCACAATTTGTGTTCCATTCAGGCTCCATCATCATCGCTTTCGCTCTCTCTACCCCCCCTTTGGCTGTCACTTGGCAACTCATTAACGTTGGGCCTCCCTTCTCTCTTGATGCTCCCTAAATGAAAGGAGAGTGCTGCTGCTATGCCTGGCTATCGATAGCATCAAAAAGGTTTCAGGTTACACTCGTCCCTCGCCTCCATGAGATTATAATCTGGTACAAATGAGGAAATCCCAGAAAACCTACAGATTAAATTTGTATTCCAGTTGTACTTCCAAAAACGGATGTGGCCATGTGTGCAAAGTTGAGTTCCCTTACAGATTATACGCCTTTCTCTTATGCCTTTTTTTGGGTGTGCGTTGGTCATGGGTGTAGTGGGAGTGTGAGTGGTAGAAGGGGAGCCTTACTTCATTTCGTTATTTATGAGAAGACAACACTAATTAAACACAAATGTGAGAGACAGAGAGTGTTGTCCTTTCCGAGGGTAAGTAGGATATATGATAGGCACCGGCTCCCCCTCTCTTGCAACGCCCCTGTTCAAGCGGTAGAACTTGCCCGAGTAATTTAGAGAAAATGTTTGCCTCTTTTTTGGGTCTGGTCCTGGTCCTGGTACTGGCTTTTCGACTGCCAGTTAGTTTGCCAGAGGCCTCTCCCCACAAATGTAATTTTGTGTAAAAATTTTCATGAATGAAATCGTTGTAGCAAGAGTGTGTGGGGCAGGGAGTGGGGTAGCCGAGGCTTAAAAGGGGATTTCGTTGTAATTGTTCTTGGAAGCAGCAGCAGCAAGCAGCAGGAAAATGGAAAACTGGCAACAGTATTCGGGAGGACAATGAAAAGGCAGCAACGAATAAACTGCCATTGCTTGAAATAAATTCAAACATATTCATTTACTCTCGGCAGCGCACAAGGCACATAAATTTACAAAATTCCTTAGAAAACAAAAGGGATGTGTAATGTGTCTATGGGTGCATTTGCTGTGCCACAGGTGCTGCAGTTTGCACCTGGCTCTGCCTCTAATGTCTGACAGCTTAACGCCTTCCAATCATATTTCATTTGGGAGCAGATCATTCGCCTTGCAATTCCCCCAGTCATTTGTCTACTCAGCCAAATTACTTGCACGGAGAAGGGACCAGCTAGAAGGTGAGAATTTCCTAGACTCGATTCAGCTTTTGTGGTTGTGGATAAAGTTGCCGCTTGATTAATGACACTGCCACACAGAGTGCGTTTTCAAGTGTGCACACTCCATGGGAGTCAGTGCTCATCGATGAGAGAGAATTCTTCTCAAGAGTTTTCCAAAGGTTCTCTCAGGGATAGCGCTAAAATCTTATTAATATTCCTCATATATTTGCTGTTCCTCCTCGAGAAACTTTACGAATTACGAGCATTCCCCATTGGCAACTCTGGTGGCACCTGTGCAGCGCGCTGTGGCTGTGGCAGTTGCAACTGCTACAACTACACTGAAATTGCATATATTTTCTATAAATTATATTTTCACAGCAGTGCCTCTGCCCCATAAATTTCGTCCCAAATGAAATTGCGCAGATTTTGCCAAACTGCCAAACAGGCTACAAACAGGAGGCCTCGCCTCTTCGCATTGCCAAAGGTTTTGCTTTCGCTCACTTTAATATTTATGAAAACAAAAGGCGTGTTGTGTCACACAGCGAGAGACTGTCTCGTGTCTCTGTATCTCTGCATCTCAGTGGATGTGGATATGTGTCTGTCATTCATTTATGCATGTTCTGTACATATTTGATGGCTGTCAGCGCGATGAGTAGAGCCCGGGTAACAGAATCAGGGCGAGTCTCGAGCCTCAAGCCTCAAGCCTCGAGTCTCGACAGTTCCCCGACTTAAGTGCCCTTCATCATATTTTATGTAGGCTCGAGTTTTATGTGTTTTAGAACAGCTACAGCTACAGCTCGACATCTCCTTTCCACGTTACAGGAAATTAACACAAGTAAAAATTGGCAATAAGATGAAACCCATTCGGGCAGGGCAGGACTACAGGGCAGAGCTACTAACCGAGCTACAGGCCGTTTGCGTCACCAATAAATGTTCAAATGAGCCAAGTTATTTACAGTTGTTAAGAGGGGAGGCATGCCCCACAATTGTAGCTCGTAAAACAGCTTAAATGATTGCCGAAATGGCCAACGGGGTGTGGTTGTGGGCCAAAAGGGAGGCCGTGTTAAGCCTTTTACTGCGTAGCCTGTCCGAAAATTCATCGTAAATAAGTGGGCAGAAAATTCTATGGAAATTACCCGCTCCCTCCTGTCATCCTGGGAACCCCGCCACATGCCATCGAACAACTCTTTCGCCCTACACTCGCATCGCGACTTCTTTCTCTGTTTGTTCTCGTTTGACGTCGGGCAATTACCGCCAAATGAGTCCGAAAATAAATTCACATTAATTGTGCTTGTTGCTGGTGCTTTTGTAGCTTATTTTGGCCATTTTAAAGTTTGGCTCCAGCATCCTGGTGCGCCAAAACAATTTAATTGCCACCCTGACGCGCGGCTCTGTACTCGCCACAGAAAAGTTGAATGGTGCGGGAATGATGGACTAAAGAATGCTCAGTAGAGCAATACAACAACCAATGCTTATGAAACCCCCCCCCCCCTGTTGCCTGTACAGTGACCAATCTCAGCGTATTCCTCTCCCTCTCCCTGTGTATCCTGTGTCTCCATGCTGGGTATACGAATGGCCAAAACGGCAAACAGGAACATTTGCGCGGCTTGTTGATTGTCGCGACACATTGCCCAAGAACGTGAGCCGAATGCCAGGCAGCAGGAAAGAACACAGGAAACCGAATTACAGATACAACACCAGCTAGTAAGAGAGGGGCAAAGGGAGAGTGGAAAGTGGGGCAAGCGACAGCATTGGAGACTGAATCACAGTGCCCTAGTCCTCAGTGCTGAGCTGGCGGCAGAGGTGCATTTAAGTGTTTCACTTACAGCTTTTATGGCAATTGGCGTGAAAATTGTAAAAATGCATTCTGTTGCCTCATTTTTATCTTCCGCTTCGTTCTCGGTCCCTGTCCCTGTCCCTGTCCCTGTCGTCTGGCCCTCGCTTGCTCTGTGTTTTGCCAGTTGACTAAATTGAGTTTCAATTGCCGACACATGGCTCACATGGATGGTGGCACGTGGGGAATTCTCTCAATTGTTTTCTGTTTTGGGACACACTGGCTGGCTTTTCCATTATTTATGGATGGCCAGCTGCATGGCTCCACGTGCAGGACACTCAGGCGGAGGCCCGTGCCAGTCCCAGGCCCAGAACACGATCTAAATAATTGAGCAGACAGCTTTCTAGTGTTCTCTATTCCTGAGCATTTGTTGACTCTTCGGCCAGAGGCTAGAGGAGATTGCAAATTGCCCGACCGGTGTCGAAATGAGGACAATGACGTCGCCTTCAATGTCGTCGGAGTCACAGTCAGAGTCAGAGTTTTGGCTCTTCACTCAATTTTAATGCCATTTAATTAATTGCAATGGGGCTGATTCTGATTGACATTTCCTAAGCTGCCAAAGCGTTTTCCTTTGGCACTTTGATCTCTGATAATTCATTAGCTGAAGGCATGCATAAATCCTTACAAAGTTTAGGTTCATATTTCGGGTATCTTCGATGATAATTCATGTTCATGGCATTGCACACATTTCTCTGTCTCTCTGCTGCTTCTAATGCTAATGCATTTTGTAAGATATTAACAACTGTTTATGTTCAGGCATGGAATGGGAATTCAGGCTACTGATGGCTGCAGCTTTCCATCTCAGTGGGTTTTCCTCTGTAAGGGATCGGTTGTGTGTGTGGCTACAAGAGTTGCTAAATGGAAGATAGTTCCTTTGAGTTAAAAAAGTTTCCCTTGGCATACACTCAATCTGCGTCCCTAATTGTTTTCTCTAGCGAAACAACTCTATTCCTGCTATGCATCTGCTTTTTGTTTAAAGAATTTCCCCTCACGATGCACTGCCACATTTATGACACCCAAAAAAGAGAATAGAAAAACCAAGTGAGGGGAAGGCCATCAAACAAATGGCTGAAAGAAAATGATTAACTCTCCAGAGTAGCAACAGCACCAGTAGAGAGAGACACGCACCAGATGCCAGAAATGAGGAGGAAGCAGGAGCCAGCAGAAACGCAACAACTTTTTGCTGTCATTTCGAGTATATTTTTCATTTTTATGACGAAGCAGAGATGAGTATTGTGCACTGGACTGGCCATTCATTCATTCATTTACTCATTCATACAGCCACTAGCACCGCCCCTCTGGCTGCTGTGTCTGTGTCTGCTTCTGCTTTTGCTTCTACTTCAGCTTCTGGGAGACAGAGATTAATGAGAAGCCCTCGCATTTTGTTAATTTTGACAACTTCTGCGCTGACTCCGAAGCGAGTAGAGCGTCCAGGGGCATTGAGTTGTGGACCACCAGTAGAGCGAGACTAAGCAAATTTAATTGCCAACTGCTCCTCCCCTGCCACAGTCCCCGCACAGCACTCATTATGCTTGACGGAATTTTGCATTTTGTGCCTGTTACTGTGGTTCATTAAACTTTTCAGTTTCATTTGTCATTCCAGAGAGAGGAGGAGAGGGGATCCAGTGGGGGAACAATTGAAATGTATTTGTCAGATAAAACTTTTGTCATGGCCGCGTTTCTAATTTAGTTGCAGATTACTCAAAGGTGGCAAATGACTAAAACTTCAAGCCCCATCAAATCTGTCAAAATGTCAGGCTATAAAGGGTTTGCCGGACGAGAGAGTTTCAACAGCCACAGGGAAGGATACAGCAAAGGATGTAGAGGGATAGAATGGAGCGAATAGCCCCGCGCTTGAGTGTGCTAATTGGATCATGAATGGGTCTTTGTTGAGATGATTTTGCTGGGATCTGGGATCTTCGCCTCAGGGCCATACGCCGCTGTTCCTCTTTCATGTTTGCTTGGCTTCCCTCTCCATTGGCTGCTGCTCCTGCTCCTGCTCCTGCTGCTGCTCCCTTTTTGCCGGGAAAAAACTCATCATCCATTAGAGTAATTAAATTGACAAGTTATTTTCTTTGTTCTTTATGTATTTACAACCTCATTAATTTTATCTGTCACTCTCTCTCAACTCTTCACACTATTCCTCTCTTTAGGGACATAATGCACTTTGCTAATCGATTCATTACCTCCACTCAGACTGCTGCTCAGAGGTCTTAAAGTTACACTATTTGAATTGGCTTTAAGAATTCCTTTCTGCTCTTCTTCTCACCTCATTACCATGGCAAATGGCAACGGAAATTACCAGCGATGCCATGTGCGATGGTGGAATGGAAACACGCACGCGGATCGAGGAGTAGTTCGCACATCAACTGTTATATATCTTAATTAAATTGATTGCCGTTCGCGAAATTACTTTAATTCGGTCTCCATTCCTCTCTGGCTCCCATCTAGCGCTCTCTTTCAGTTTTCATTACTTGCACGCTTTTATGCATTTTAATTAAAGTTTATTATGCTCACGCCCACACACGAAGAGGCTGCAGGAACAGCCCTCACTTCAAGTGGGCCAACAGGAAAAGGCAGCAGCAGGAGCCAAACAGTAGTGGAATAACTATTGTCCCGGAAATGCAAAGTTGCCCCCTGTCCCGCGTGAGCAGTGCGAAAAACGCTGGCCCCAAAAAGTTCAACTTTTGTTAATGAAAATAATGCAATTACAGTGGGAGAAGTCGGAGCATCGAGGGGCTTAAGCTGCAACTCATGTGTGAACGTGTTTGTGGTTTCAGAGAGAGGACGGGACGGCGCACCAAAAAATAACTTTTCGCTTCTTGTCCGTCTGTCTATCCCAACTCAACTCAACCGATACGATCCATTTACCATTCCCGTTTCCCCATTTCTATGACTGTTGATGCTGTTGTTTGTTTAATGCAATTAAGCGAAGCGGAAGTAATTCCGCTCGAGTTTCCTGCTGACTGACTTCTTAACTGACGGCAAGTGCTCGTAGTTTTCGTTCGTTCGCTGGCATCAAAAGAGTTGAATTCCAGCCACACTGAATGAATCGTGAGGCATAGAGTTTCAGTTGTTACTGGCTCTCAAGCTTTGACTCTCTGTGCCTAAGCCTCATTGGAGACGAACCCTGCCAGACCCTGTCAGATCTCGGCTTATTTGTCTATGACACTGCCTCAGGGGCATATCAGGGACAGAAAAAAGTTTTCCTGTCCTTTTTTCTTTTCTTTGCTCTTCTCGTCTTTTATTTATTTAACTGTGCTCAAGTTTTAATTTCTTTTTTTCTTCTTCTCGGCTCGGCATTGTTTCCGCTCTTCAACCTACTAAAAACCTCCACCACAGACGGCGGCGGCAGTGTGGCAGTGGAAGGAGCAGGCTACTTGCCTCAAGTTGCTGTTGCGGTTTTGTTGCCATTTCCTTTTGTTTGGCTTTTCTTCTCGCTTTGGCTTGCGGTGCATGTTAAAGTGGAGGCTGCACAACTGAGAAGGCGCCTCCCTCTGCCCTGTGCTTTCCTGTGAATTTGATTACCGCCTTCATAATTATTGTCACAGTGTTTTTGGTCACAGTCTCAAGACTCCCATGGCTTTGGCCTCCATCTTGACATGTGTGGCACGCTCAGACCCTGAGGCCTGTGCCCACCAGATTGCACTTTGTTGCAAGTGCAAAAAGTTGTCCACCCACCCGACAAACAAACAAACAAACAAACGGAACGAACTGAAACGAAGAGCAGGCTGCAGCAGGCAGCTGACAGCGGGAACTGGGGCTAGGGCTGGTGCCTGGTGCCTGGTGCCTGGGAAAAATCTAAAGCGTCACCAACTATGGCAATATGTTAACAAAGTTTATGCAACTTTGTTGCTGCCAGCAGCAGGGAGAACCGCCGAGCATGGACCTCTCCCCTTTCATGGTGGAAAAAGTGCCGAGCCAGCGCTAAGCCTTTCGATCAACTAAAGATGTGATTAGCCAATACCTTCTCGAAGCAAAATTGCTGCCCCTGCGGCTAATAATCTACTTCCCTTCACTTTTCCACACCTTACAGCTCATCACTTGGCCCCTTGCCTCATAATTTAAATGGGCAAAACCGAGCAATAATCCTTAATTGCTCATTTTGCTTAAGCATCTCATCTTGCGCTCTGCCAGCGAGCTCCCTCTGCCATTCGGCAGTGCCTTTCCTCTATCCGCGCTACCCGCTTTCCTTTGGCTTTTCATTTTCATTTAAAATGCCCAGAGCAAACAGAGCGGGGAGAGGCGGCTGGGCTGCGGTGTTGGGCAAAACGAGTGTGAAACTTACTCGGGCAGGCCGCGGACTCTGTACTCTACATCTCTGGCAGGTATTCCATTATGCATGTGCCTAGCACACACAATTTTAGGCCTTTCAGCGGCCTCCACATGTGTATTTACTTTACGTGCCCAACAGGAGGAGGGTTCCTGCAAGGGTTACTGCTGCAGCGAAAGGAAAACTCTGCTGCACAAAAGACGACACAACGATGGGCGTCGGATGTTCACTTGCAAAATGCACGTGCAACGTGGCGTATGCTAAATATTTGCATTGATAAACAGCCACCGCACGGACGCGTGTGTGTGTGGCACCGAGTACCTGCTACGAGGGTGTGCGAGTGAGTTTTTGAGTGAGTGCTCGGGGCCATTACATACTAAGAGTACTCCGACGAGCAGTGGTTACTCTGAAGTTGCAGGAACAAGAACCCCAATAGAATTTGAATATTTGCACTAACAACTGATAAGTAGAAACACCTGAAAAGATTTGCCACTGCAACAGCTCTAGAGCGAGGCAGAAATTAAAGACTAAAACCTGTAGGAGGAACACCCAGCTCAAATGAGAGTGCGAAAGGCAGTCGATGCTTCCAATTTAATTGAATTTCATTGCTGCTCTAAGCGCATTCCACATTCCTTCAAATACGAGCATAAGAGCAGGGGAAAGAGCAAGCCACACACATGTACGATACGCAAGGATGGAGGCAATGAAAAGAGGGACACAGGACGACTCACATGCCTTGCAGCACTTAAAGTTTTTCATTTAAAGTTTGTGAAAAGGTGGCTCGGGGACCTTCAGTCCCCCAGTCTCTCGCTCTATGCAAAGAGCTTATCGATTGGCACATAGCGACACACAGCAGAGCTCAGTCAGGAGCAGGTGGGCGAGGTCTCCACTGTATGCAACGGAATTTTTATTATATCCTTTCAATGGCAGCGAGCGCAAGCCATTCAGGCACAGACCACTAAAGGTTAGGGCCAACCACAGGTTTATTGATTATTATTAACTGGCCAAGCAATTTACGTTAATAAAAAAAACGAGCGACCTTGTCACACAATTATTACGCGAGTGTTTGAAGAGAGAGAGAGAGAGAGAGAGTGCTGTGAAGGATCTGCTCTTTAATTGCGCAATTGAGTGTAAATTGCCAGATTGACTCATTGACCCAGACCAGGAAGAGTGCGGGAGAGCAGGAGGAGCAGCAGCACCACCGAGAGCTCTAAATGCAGTTGATGTGCCATGACAATGCCCCAGCAGTCCCACTGTCGATACCAATGCCAATTTTTTTCTACAACTGCGAACGAGCGAGCGAGCAAGCGAGCGATGATGATGATGATGCACTTCATTGAGCAGAAATGCAAACAAGCAAGCAAAAAGGAATCAACAAGGAGGAGGAGCCAGGAGCAGCATACATCGTAGTGTACTTGTGTTATTTTTTTTGGCATTAGAGACAGCAGGCAGCAGACAGCAGACAGCGAGAGCCAGAGATGGCACACTAGCTTCTGGCTTTTGGAGCAACAATCTGCTGCAGCTGCCTCCTGCCACTGTAAATTGACAAGGATCCGCCACAACACAACTCGAAACCAATTAAAACAAATTAACATTCATTTGAGTGCTTGCAAAAGAGGATTTGCTTGCCTTGCGTCTTGCGACTTGCCCTCGCCTTTTCCTTTGCATTTAATTTAGAATTTCAAATTTACTCGGATTGAAGACTTGAAGTTGTGTCAGCACTTTTGACAGCTTGCTGGCATCTATGGCATCGTATCTAGCAGCATACTGCATTATGTTTACTTACTGCCACATGCTCAGCTGCAGCTTTTGCTCTCTCTCTCCATTGCACACACATGAGGCATGAGGCATGACGGCGACTGGCATCCAAAGAGTTGCTTTCAAAACATAAATTTCGTGATCAAAATAAAAATACGAAAGCGATAGCTGTATATGCATTCTCTGTGTACAAATATACATACATGTGGAAGGAGACACAGATGAAGACAGACACAGACACAGAGACACAGAGACACAGAGCTGGAGATGGAGTCTTGTGGCACAGCAACAGACCGACATGCAGCCAGGGAAAACAATTTAATGATGTTGTACAACGCTTTGTTTGCCTCTCTGTCTCTCTGCATGTGAGTGCAGAGACTCTCTGCAGAGACAGCTGCTGCACTCAACTGATTTCGAGTTGGTCAAAGTCAGGGGTTGGGCGGGCGACCCACAGCACTCGGACTTAATTATGACAGCAGATGTGTGCAAGGAAGGGAGCAGCGGACAAAAATGTAACATAACTTTCAGCGCTTTCGCCTATTTACTCAACTTTTGTGGCGCTGGCAAACAGCTGACAACCCCCAGCCAAAAGCCAAAGCCAGTGGCAGAGTCAGAGTGCCAGAGCGTTGGCCAGGCCATCGCCATTGTAACTGGCGTTATGGTCCAGTCTTAATTAAACGTAATTAAAAAGTTAGCCACGACACGCATTTGTTAACGTGCTGCAAAAACATTTTCGCCTGCATCTTGCCCCTACCTTCTCTCTCTCTCTCTCTCTCCCGCTCTCTGTAGCTCCAACCTTGAATGTGGCAAAAGTTTTTGGCCAAGTCGAAACCTTTTTGCGATCTCTTCTCTTTCTGGTTTTTATGACTTGTCTACTTTTGCCCCTTTTATGGTCACTTCGAGGGGGGATTTTTGCGCATAATTAGACAAAGTTTTGGAGAGAGCTCTGTTCTGGCCTCAATAAACTTTCGCCCCACAAATGTGCGAGTAAAAGTTGCCCCACGAGGAAGTCATACAAGTACTAGCAGAGCAGCAGAGACCTGCCAACAGATTTATGTGCTGCCTGCCACACACACAAGGAGAGCAGAGGGACTAACTGGACTCCCAATCCTACCTAGAGAAATGAAGTCTGTTATCAATTTTTCCCTTCAGAGAATTTTTATCGCCTGAAACTGTCTTTCAATTTGCTGGGAAGCTCTTGAGAGGATTCCACTCTTAGTTGATTGAGCATTAGGAATTGATCTCTACTTTTATGGCCTTGTTTACTCTCCAACCACTCGGCCGGGTGGCCCAAGGTGTCTAAGGTGTCCAAGTCTGCACGCTGACCAGCTTTTTCGAGTGTTAGTTTATGGCAAATGAAAATATATATAAAATAAATAAATGTGTATGGATCTATATGGCCAAAGCCATCGCCTGGAACCCTGGTCATCCCGTCTCTCCACCCAAACAGCTGAGCCCTGTTTATTGCTTTCATTTTTCTCGATTTCATTTTGTTATTATGGCTCGTAAATATTTTATGTTCTCACATTTTTTTCTCTCTTCTTTCTCTCCCTCTTTTTGGCTCTCTGTTTTTTTTCTGGGGCCTTTACTTAGCATCAAGCCAAGTGTCAACACAATTCCGCTTCCACCTTAATTGATGGCCATAATGCACACAGCGCTGCCTACGCTTCCAGCCTCTAACCTCTAGCCCCTCTGCTCTACGCTACTCTATCCTTTGGCCTCGTCTGACAATGATTTTAATGCCTCGCAACATGTTCGGTGGGTAAGAATTCAGTGAGGCATAGATAAACACACATACAAACACATATTTCGCTGTCATTTTTAACACCTTTTCGTAGCCCATTCGGCTTGCCTCCTGTCTCCTGTCTCGTGTCTCGTGCCTCGCACTTCAATTACTTTAATGAGGAGCGGAGGGGGGCCGGTGCCGTATGCAGGGGCGGTGTGAAGGATGCAACATGCCGCAAATGTCTTAAGTGCCTTGGGCGGCAGCTTCGTCGTCGACACTTTGATGACACTCGACTGCCAAGGGCTCAGACACACACACACACCCACACACTCCCTCATTGACGCCTAGAATTTTGTGTTGCATACTTTCTGGGCACGTGTTGAAGGTATTTTTGACACTTGACGACGCCCCTGTACCTGCCGCCCGCCCTGAATAACCTTTTGGGTGAAGGTCACTACAATTTCAGCCCCATCTTCAAAGGGAAGGCAAACCCTTTAAAGGTCCCCCACAAATGTTTACACAAGAAATTAAAACAATCAACGAACCAATGTCTCTTTTCTCGGTTTCTCCTTTCTTTCTGTATTTTTTACTCCCTAAGCCCCTTTGAAAGCCTCCTCTGAATGAGCAAAGCAGAGGAGAGTGAGAACAGGCAAAAGGGCGAAAAGTAAAATGCGAATCCAAGCTGAAAATGTGTCAAGGTCCGCGGATTTGAATTTAAAAGTGAGCCCCAGGACCGAGCTACAGTCCTCGCCCAGCGTCCTTATCCCGGCCTAAGTAAGTGCGAGACTTGAGAGCCTCTCCCCATAAAACAGACATTAAACGAGTGTCAGAGAGAGAGAGAGAGAGAGGGCAGCTAAGCCCGCGAATTGCAGCGCGAACGTATTTAATTTTATTCCCAAGTCCTTCTCTGGGACCCAAGAGAGAAAAGGTCAAAGTGAAAATTACCAAAAAACAAAAATGTTGAATGCTGGACAAGTTCAAAGAGCAAGTGGGGCAAGCCCAAAAGGGAAGAGTAAACAGAGGAGCGAGCACTTTCCAGTAGAGTAAATCTAAATAATGAACGCTGGCCGATTGAACTCGAAACCCATCATAAACCATACATATATATTATACACAATGTACATGGAAAGCATTTCGCATCTATCATTTTACCCTTCAGATACTTTCAATTATAAAGAGAGAAGGAGAGGGGCAGGGGGGAACGTCAGCTTCTCGCCATGTCGCAGCTGCTTCGCGGGTAACATGCTTTTCCTCTTTTCCCACATGACGTATGAGCAATGTGCATTCATTTGCAACTAGATTGCTCATACACCATAGTTGTGTCGGCGGCGAGTCACACGTCAACTGCTTCACCGAGCATTGAATATCAAACTCCCACTGAGCAACGCCGTTGCTTCAGCTAATTTATGCATCTGTAGCATGGACTTTATTACACATACGACACGTTAATCAGGAGATAGATAATTCGGCCTTCACACTGCTTCAAGTCATAAATTCCTCAACTCTCGTGTTCTGGTCACTTTATTGCTGTAATAAGACATCTTTACATGCTGCCACGTACCACAGTCGTACATTTTGAAAGGGTTGCTGTAGGTTGTGCAACTGTTGTACATAGTCATGCCCCGTGGCAGTGGCAGTGGCAGTGGCTGGATTTAGTGCTAGTGCTCGTGTGTGTGTACAATAAAATGTCTTGTCAACATTTCATAACTCACTTTGTATGCCTCTGTGTGGCCGCCTCCGACCCAGCAGCATCCGATTTCCAGACAAAGAAGAGGAGGAGGAGGCTGGCGGCCCAAGACACACACGCATTAGCCGGGAAAGGGGGGACAACTCTGTCTGACACGCACAAATGTCTGACTGCTTGACTGCCTGACTGTTTGCCAGCCTCTTTCACACACTCATTTGTAGCGGAAAATGTTCAACGTGTTGTAATAAAACATTCTTCATATAGTTCTGCCAGGGATAATGCTGCCCCGACACCAGTCATTGACGTGCTACGAGTATTCCTTCAAGAATACTGAACGATGAAGGCAATGTTAAACACCCAAAGTCAGGAGTCATGTGTTAATCAAAGACTGTTTGGTTTTTCGCTAACTCACGATTGAAAGAAAAGTTACCTGGCATGAGAAATGATTTCACAAAAGTGAAAACCCAATGCAAATGGCCTGTGCAAAAGGAAACACTCAGTTCCTTCCGCCAAACAGAAGAGACTCATTCAAATTAGCTTCTCAACTTTGTGTGATTTCAATTATTTCAAGTGCTGCTCGAGACAGGAAATCATCGACACAATTGATTAAATTTTACTGTCGTCAGGTGTCCTGCTTTGTGCTTCGATTTGGGCCATAACTTTTTTTTTTACATTTTCCCCCCATCTGCTCGTCTGCTTGTTTTTCCCTATTTTCCCTGCGCAGTCTTGTTTTATGCTCCTTCTGCTGATGCTCCTTCTTTGGCTGCATGTAATTCCCCACCAAAAACATCATCAAATGGCAATTTTTACGTTTATCTCAAATGACATTTATGTTTCCCAATGGTTACATTTTATATCAAATTGAAATTGCACAAACAAACATCTTTTTGGCTCGTCTCTCCTTGCCTCTCTCTCTCTCTCTGTTTATTTCTACCTTTCCTTTTATGTTTTGGCAAAAGGAATTTTTAAATGGTATTTTGATAAGTGTCTAGACTCCAAGCCAATAGTCGTTCTTTCTTGCTCTGCGTTTTCCGAGCATCAAAAATAATAAGCCGAAAAACTGTAAAAATGTTGCTGAAAAGGAAAAGAGTTGCGTTTCACTCTGGATATTTTGGTCAAGAAATGTATCAAGCATTTCTTCCATGAACTACTGCAACGATCAGTGCCACAAATCCATGCACAGATTTTTCTGTAATTTCCCCCAACAAACTGCGTTTCGATTTCAGTAAAGTGCTTTACAAAACACTTTTCTAACGACCAAAAATTGGAGACGTATTTCATTTTTTGAATTAATACGCGAGTTTTTTGTTTGCATATTCAAATAGAGATACTGTGTATCCCCACCGCCACGCGGCCATATATCATCGGGCATATTTGTATGCGTACGAATAAATATTGCCTAGGGCTGCTCCTCTGCCTCTCTGCTTCTGGTCAACAATGCCGCAATGAAAACAATGTCACTTCAAAATGTCACACAAATCAACTCCCCAGCCTACTCTCTAGGCTCCTCTGCATCTCTGGTGGGTGGGTGGCAGGACCATCGATCAAAGCGCATTCGCTTTGGCCTCCGGCCAGCACAGCAGAGTAAAGCATTTGGTAAAAATATCATTCAATTGTCAGCACTATAAATGTGTGATCATAAATCATGCAGACACACGCAGACACCCCACAGAGGGCTGCAAAAATAACTACAAATAATACAAAACAATAAGAAAAACGGTGGGGAGCGAAAAAGAAAATATGCGGCAAGGTGTAACCAAAAGATGGAAGCCAAAACCAATAACAAGAAAGTAGAGCGAAGCTTTAGATACTCTCTATCTATTCCGGATATATGTAATGTTCACGCCAGGCATCTCTTTGTAATCATAATATCCCCCCAAAGGCAAAGGGTATACAAAGGAAAAAGGGCTGGCGCCATACCAGACGATGCCAGAACCTACACACATGCGTGGGTGCGTGTGTGTGTGTAAGTCGTGAGTTAATAATTTATATATTTATGCCGCTGAAGCGTGAAACGAAGTTGAAAAACCAAACCAAAGCCAAAACCAACAAAAGGAATAATACAATAAAAAATACACATAATAAAAGAGCTGCAAATGGAAGGAAATGGGGGAACAATCCACGCACACATAAGCCAGAGAGGCATAAGTATACCGCACACAAACACAGGCACAGGCACAGACACAGCCACAGAGGAATTTCATGAGAAAATGGCGACAGAAATCGAATTGCGTTTTCTCGTTTTCCACCTCACACCTGATGGAATGCCTGTGGCAGGGGATAAGAGCTGGAACCAGCTGGCAGCAGGCAGCAGGCAGCAGGAGTTTGTGGCATCAAGAGGAAACTATAAAAAGGTTCAAGAGTTCTGGATTAAGTGGGAACAATGAGAGGTAGATGCGTGAGCTTTTCTTTTTATGGAAGTCGTAAAGTGGTGGAGTGGCAGAGAGCGATATTTTGTGCTTTAAAAATCTGCAAGTCCGCCACGCCAGTCCTAATTCAGTCTCTAAAATCTAAATCTTCTTGGCAATTCCTTCCGCAAACTGAAAGTGAAATCATTTGCGGTACGTGTTCCCCTGCTGACTGACCTTTTGCCTGTCTTTTTGTTGGTGTTGGTCGCATTGGGTATGCGGAAACTGCTGCAGAATGCCGAGCACTCTGCCACTGCTGTGTGGCATAATGCATAATTAATACCAGCACAGGCACACTGGGAGGAATGGCGGACTGGTGGCATGCAACGCCAAGGCTAATTTGGCATAGGCCCATGCATTTCGGGTGTAAATCACCTTGGAAAGAGTTCCCCTCAGGGCGTCCCCTTCAGCTGCTGCTTTTGCAGCTTTTGTTTTTAAGAAAACTTTCTAATTGCCACTTTAGCTGGAAACACGCTCACTCTCTCACCCTTTCTCCGCCTCTCCAAAACGACAAACAATGAAAACAAATGGCATGACAGAGCATCAACACAGCATCAAGTGGGGGAAAGGCAAAAGGCAGTAAGAAAGTGCCAAGTTGCAGAAATCATCCACAAAAGGAAAAGGGGAACAAACATATTGACCAAACATGAGTCGAAATTATCATAATCTTCAACCCCTTAAAGAGGAAATTCTCGTACCCCATGGGGTAAATGTGCGAACTTCTGCACACACTTGAAAATTGCTCAAGTATTCACCTAACGGACATCGTTTTGTGTAACTCATTATAAATGTACAGCACACAGAGAGAGCCATGGGTAAGGGGATAAATGTGTGTAAGCCTCGTATCTATTGTTTGTCCAGGAAGGAACCTCAGCACCAGCACCAGGCCCAGCCCCAGTCCCAGCCCAGAGCCTCTAGCCACCCAAAAGCCTTCCGTAACGCGATGTTACCGCTGTCCTTCCTGTGCTTTGGCCTGCAGCAACAATTGCAGCTAAATGGCCCACTGCTACTGTTTGTCTTCCCAGCCTCCCGAGTTGCCAAAGTTGAGCGTGAACATTTTATTAATATATATATATATATGTATATGAATGTACGAGTATGTATACATATACATGTACACTCGTGCACAGTGAGAGTGGTTGAAATTTTTTCATTTCAAAAAATGCTTCAAACTAGCGAAAATGTTTGCCTCTTTTGCCTCTTGCCGGGGCGGTCCAAGGGCAGCTTTATCATATTTTATGAGTTGCGAGAGAATGCTGTGAGGCGTGGGCGAGACATGACCTGAGCTACCGCCCGACCGAGAGCTTCAGCACTTTCACTCTTACGCAAAAAGTTCAAGGACTTTTTAGCATTTATAAAGCAATTAAAATTTAAATGAACAATTTTCGGCACAGAATGTTTTACTGCTCGCCAACAGGCAGTGAGTGGGTGCAGGCGAAGGGCAACAAAATGTGACATGCAAGTCATGAAATATTTATGAATTATTCGTTGAATACAGTTAAATAATTGTTGGCATTTTGTGAAAGCATAAGACACAGGGGGGGGAAGGACATGGACAGAGATACAGAAAGAGAGGAGGAGCAGCAGCCTGCCGAGTCGGCTCAAGCAATTAGCCAAATTTGTCCGAGTTTTTGGGATATTTAATTTCAATTGAAATACATTTCATTATTTTGAATGAAAGTCAAAAGTAATTAAATTACAAAATATTCCTGTGAAAGATTTAGTTTCATAAATAGTCATTAATTTTGATAATCTTTCTCATTTCTGTCCGGTAATCTTCAGGCTTGGCAGCAGCCTACAAATTAGAGCTTTCAAACTCCCCCCAAGCTACTAACTCCCCTCTCAAAAGCAACCTGAAAGCCAATCCGCATGGTAATTTATTTTGGCCAGAATCTAGATGCAACCCAAATGATTGTTGTGGGACATCATTTATATCGACTCTGGACTCTCTTCTGTGGTATTTCCAAAATGGCCGACATGTCGGTAGGCCTTTGTCTCATTTGTCTCTATGTATCTGTGTGTTTGTGTGTGTGTGGGGGGGACACATATTTCCATTATAAAGTTTTTGCAGCATTTTGTTTTTAGCGCATTTCAATTATGATGAGGGTCAGTTTTTGGTTTTTTTTCGTTACATTCCGAAACTTCGTTTCGGGTCGAGGGCATTAACTTTACTACCGACATCCGCGGCTGCTGCTGCTGCTGCTGCCTGTCCCTGCTGTTGTGGCCATAAATTACTTTGACCGGACAAATGAGAGCGGGGCATGCAACAAGCTTTCGAAGTGCTCGCCGCCGCTCTGGCCCGCCCTCTTATTTGGTGGCTTGCAGCACGCGAGCATTAAAGTTAAATTGAAAATAAATATGGCCACGCAGCCACCGAGCGTTTGAAATGTCAATAAAAAAACTACCCAAGAAGAGCACATGTGTGTCTGTGTGGGTGTATCTGTTTTTGCTGCGCAGCTGCCAGAAGTCAGGCGGCATTAACCGGCGCCGACCTCCCACACGGCGAAATCTTTAAGGAAGTTCCTTCCACACCCCAAATGGAGCTTCCGAAAGTCGAAAGTATGCGATGCGAACATCAACTATAAATGGTACACTTTATTTGCCCCCCGAAAACCTGTTGTCTCGTTAACTGTGACAACCCTGGCTGGCATTCAGCCGGAACAAAAACAGCAACAGCAACAGCAACAACAATTATAGCCTCTTGTCGACATTTAGACTTAATTTAAATGCAAGACTGAAACAAAGGGGCGAAAACCCAGGGAGAGAATGGCAACGAAAAGAGCAAAACGAAAACAAAATGGAAAGAAAAGGCATGCAGAAAAAGGTAACACAAATGCCGCTCCGCTACGCTCGACGTAACGTAGCGTAACGTAATGGTTGACAACAACACAAAATGTATATAATTTATGTGGATTTTATTTTGTTGTTATTTTTTGCTCCTGCTGCTGCTGATGTTCTTTCTCGCAAAAAGTTGTTCATTTCAGCGTTTAAGTTTGGGACAAGGGCACATGCTCCCTCATACCGGTACCCGTACTGGCTCTGGCTCTGGCTCTGGCTCTGGCTCTACATCCAATCGAGTTTCAGTTAGCCCGGGATAAGCGCGCACACACACACATGCACACCACATACCGCTTAAGCCAATTCACTTTTGGGAAGAAGAAAAGGAAAAAAGAAACTCAAACTGGAAGCTAAATCGCAAGTGTCTTGTTCTTGCTCGAGCGTTGGATAGGGCTGAGGGATGTTACGGGTGGGAGAAGGTAGGTTGGGGTAGGATGCCACGGAGGTTAGAGGTCGCAGTATTTTTCGGTGGTGGCTCGTATGCGTGCGTTTGGCAGCAGCGGGGAAGCAAGCAACATTTGCTGTAAAATGATTTCCAAAAAATATTCTCAAGCGGGAGGGCTGCTCCAGGAGATTAGCTTACTATTGGAGCTTGCTGGCATTACTACTCCAACGACCCTCGCTAGACAAAACACAACTAAACTGAAGTACACGCTGTGTCTGCTGTGGATGTTTCTACTTGAAATCAGACCGCTGCCCGCCTCTTCCTCTGTGGCCATGATTAACTTTTATCTGAGCAACGTCCAAAAGTGTGCCAAAGTTTAAAGCGTCAGAGGAGACAGGAGGATAATGATAATGACGCGATAACATTAAAGGGGGACGAGCAACACAACAACTGACAAGCCTCATTGCCCAATAGATAGTTTCCATTGCCAGGGGAATTTTCTCTTTGATTTGGCAGGCGAACTCGTGCGTGCGTTAAATTGATTCGCACCCAAACGAGTCCCAGCAGCAGTCCCACTACCAGTACCAGCGGTTGTCCAGCTTTATGACACGAAACGAGGCGAACTTAAAGCCCCCAACCTGATAAAGTATGACAAGGATACAGTCGGAGAAGGCCGAGCAAGAGGGAGTTTGTATTTTACAGCAGATCAGCCCTTTTGTCACAGTTCCGTTTGTCGTTTCTCATGGCTAACCCAAGCCCAAGTCAAAGCCCAAGCCCAAGCCTTTTGTCCCTGGTCTCAAGTACGACCAAGAAGTGTGGGTAAGGATCCATTGTATTCCTCTGTGTGACTCTGTGTGTGTGTGACTCTCTCAATGAATAAGAATCTCCCTGCCCTCGCCTATCCTTCGCCTCCTGTTTATAATCAACTAAAAGCCAAATAATCAAAAAGTCAACACAATGCCCAAAAAAAAGAAGGAGCCACAAGGAAAAGGGGGTAAAACATTGTTTGCGTTTGCGAGGAAACCTAAGAGATGGGCTTTCTAGGAATATGTCCCATCGTTGGTTATGTTTCTGAGAATCTTTTTGAGGTATTCCCGGAAGCTTCAAGCCCTTTCTTATGTCTGTTAGGCCACTATAACTCAAGGTTCCATGTAAACGAAATTCACACCATGATCTTAAGTTCAGTTAACTAAAACTTTAATCAGAACTTTGCCTTAACCAAATTCAATTCATTTTCAACTTTATGCTGATGGAAATCTTCAAGCTACAACAATTTTCGAACCTCAACAAGTGCGAGTCTTAAGTTCGATAACCATCAATAAGAAATACCTCATAAAGAGTCTACCAATACTGATCTGAAAACATCTCTCTCTCTCTCTCTGTATCTATAAACTTATATTTATATTGAAAAAAGCAACGATTATCTTTGGACAGACAAGTCCGTGCAGCTTGTCGCTTGTCGCTTGCCACTTGCCGCTTGGCAGGCGTTGGCCATAAAAATCAATGAGTGCTTTTTGCCCCAAAGAAAAGAAACAACCAACGGAAAATAGTTGGCAGCTGACAACGGAACAAGCGGGGGCACGACACACACAGAGCAAAAAACCGGTGGCAAGATGTTAGGAGATGTTTTTTAAAGCTTTCTTGCGACCTTACTAACCCCCACCAACAGTATATTTAGGCCGTGCAGACGAGTATGTGTTTTGTAGTAAACTTATAAAAATATCCAAATACAATAAGGCTGGAGCAGGCGGAACAGCAGGGGGTTGGCTGCTTTGGTTTGCTTTGGTAGGAGGACACGGCTTTCCACACAACATGTTGCCTACTTTTTGACATTTTCAACATGTGTCCAACGCCTCCCATGCTTTCTCACTCTCTCTTTCTTTCATGCTGTGTGCTGTATGCCCTGCCTAAAGGTGTATGCTGATTTGGTTACTAATTCTCACTCTTCCCTAAACTATGTATATTCCAGCGAAATATTATTTTCAATCTGTTTACCATATCTAATATTTGCCAAAGAAATCTTTTTTTTTTTTTTTTTCAAAGTGTATTCCGAAGTTCGGCCTATAACGATAGTCTCTTCATTCTTCCTTATTTTTTTTTTTCAGCTTTTCAGCGTTGACGTTTGCGTTGATTTTTGACAGCTGCCTTCACACACAGATACACACACACGCACACGAACATGAAAACAATAACAAAAACTTGTTACCGAAAGTTGAGGCAGATTGCTTCTGCCTCCTCATTCTTTCCTGCCACCACAGGAACACCCCTTGCTCTTCTCCCCCCCTGATGCTGCTCTACTCATGCCTTTTGCTACTGCCACTGGCAGTGCTCTTCCCAGTTATTGTTAGACTTTTTTGTGCGTTAGATGTGCATACTTTTTGCTCATATCTCTAAGGTTTATGTCAAGGTTTCTTTTTTATTACTTTCACATACACCATAAGGATGGGTGTGTGTGCTTTTTAGGGGCTCTTTTTGCGACATTTTTTGTCGTCGTTCCGCTCCATCTTTCACTCACCTCACCCTCAGTGCCACAAATTGCAGTTTAAAGTTGACAGCGAAAGGATATGAGCACTTACCTGTAAGTAAAAGAAAGGTAAAACGAAAGCTGATTAAATATACGAGCAAGCAAAAAAAACCCTGGACTCTGGACGTGTGTGGGTGTGTGTGTGTGTGTATGTTTGGGGTAATACAGTTAACATTTATGGAGGCATAGAGCGCGCAGTGTGAATGGCCATGGCCATGGCTATGGAATAGACAGACAGACTGGCAGATGCTTCACTTCCTTAATGGTAAATGTCATACCGATTATCGAACTGAAGACTGGAGAGAGAGTATCTCCGGAGCAATTGCGTGGAAAACGAGTTCGAATCGTTCCGAACATTTAATATTACAAATATTCAAAGAGAAGTTTTAGATTGGATTAGAAGGAATTTCTGAAATTTAATTTCTCTTTAACAAAGTTAAAACTGCAGGCATACGGAACGTTTCGAAAGTGTAAGACAGGCAGCAGCAAACTGAACAAAATCTCTGATAAGTGCCTTACAGCTATGATATGCACTGCACTTGAGAGCTCTCATCAGTGACTCTAAGCCATTGCCATAAGCCCAATTGAATGGCATCGCATTACATTGCATATTGAATTCCATTTGTCAACAATTTTTACTCCAGCTTTGACCCTTCTTTCACACCCTCGTATGTGGGACTTGGCCTGGACTGCAATTCCAATCAATTAAATGAAAGAAATTCTAGTCTTACAATAAATTGTATGCGAATTGTGTTATTTTTTGGAGCAATCAGAGCGCAATGTGCAAATAAAATGCAAGGGAAATACTTTCTGGGCGACATTTTGAATGCATTTCGCAATTGGTTTTTGTTTGCCCAACAAAATTGAAAATACAAAAGCCACAAAACATAGATTAAGATGTGTGTGTGTGTGTGTGGGATGGGATGATATCCCATCCTTAGATACTAAGTGGAGATGGACATGCAGGCACACCAGTAGAAAATCGAGCATGGATAAAACATTGAACGCTTGACTTAAATGCCCAACGTGATGCGGCAAAATGGGGGAAAATTCAACGCTCTCCAACCCGGCAATACAACAAGTCAAATATTGATACTAGGCTGGGGCTCAAGCTGTGTGCCAGGGGGTGTGACCAACCAAAGGACGAACAACGAAAAACGAACAACGAACGACGAGCGATGAAAAAGAGAAAACCAAAAAAACTCAAAAAAGTGCACGCGCCGAACAAAACAAACAGTTTGGCCAGAAAACTTGGCAAAAGCAATTGCAATTCCAAAGATGGTACTACCATAGGGGGCGTAGCAGAGGGTAGGGGGGTTGAGCGGTGCATGGAGCACAGGCCACAACAAAGTTGTTGACAATGGCAAACACGTTAACCAAAAACTTTGGCACAAAGATAAACGCAAATAAATTTGCACAACTTGTTCCCTCTCGCAGCCTTTTGCAGGAGTTTTGTCTTGCTGTGGGTCCTCCTCTCTGTCTCTGTATATACCTTTTACTGTGGGAAACGTGCAAAAGGGGAAGTGCATTACAAAGTACCAAGGGTTCAGGGACACCCGCATGATCGGTGTGTGTTGTGGCAGTGTGGCAAGTTTACGAAGCAATTCTAAGCCCGCATGCAAATCACATAAATATAGTAAATGCCTCGGACTTTGATCAGATCTTTCGGCCATAAACGATTTTCACGGTTTTAGAATCAAAGAAGAGAAGGAAACAGGCAGAGACATGTGGTGGTGACATGTCGTAGGGCCGGATAAAGAAACAACAAATTGACATGCATTGAACAGGACTCTTCCCTCAAGCAAGCAGCCAAAGCAAAAGCAAAAGCAAAAGCAACCAACAAACCAACCAACCGAAAAAAAATACACACATCTCCTGTGTATCTGTGGCATCCTTCGCTCTTTTGCTGTGTGCATGGCAATGTATCTTGCGAGCTGTGCAGAGATTTTGCGACGCATGACACTCATAAGTAAAATGCCGTTGGCCCCAGCTCCGACTACGTGTAGCCACGACTGGACGAAGACCAATGAGAAATCAAACCGAGTGTATCCCTGAGCTTAAGTCAGTCCAGCGGCAGTGGCACACCAACAGAAAAGAAGAACCATAAAGTTGAGCAGCGTGCACAGAGAGAAAGAAAATGGACTGCTCTAGAATCTTTGCCAGTAATTCCTTCCCTAAAATTTCTCTCTGTGTGTTCTTTGCACATAAATCGTTTTGCGGCTGACCGTCTTCACCACTAACCGCTACACACATACATATATCCCATATCCCGGCCATTTCTCTCTATCTGTGAGGCACCAAGGACCAAAGACGAAAGCCACACTACAGCCATTGCTCCAACATCTAACAAGTTGTCGATGGATTTTTGGCTGAGCAAACCAGCAACAGTAACAAAGTATGGCACCAGAACATAAAGTAAGTCCAGGGAGGGTTGTCAAAGAAGTTTGCCAAAGCGGAAACGGGAATGTACAATGGAAACGGAAGTGCTTTAATGGGAATACTAGATACAGATTTCGATGGTCCTCAATCCACCCTCGGCCATGGCCACCCCATCTGTGGTAGCATCTTCAGTAGCATATTGGCTACACTTGTTATTGACAGCTTTGTTGCTGCAGAGACTTCTCTGCCCTCCCTGCTGTACGGCAACTGTACGGCTAACTAGTTGGCCATCATCTACACGTACAAAGGGATGACCACAACAAACAGGGCAGGGCAGGGCAGGGCAGGGCAGGAGTAGAGCAGTAAGAGTGACAGGGCAATCGCTAAATCATGCCATACAGAAATCTCTCAGGATACTTTAAAGGATATTACAGCAAAGAGTTCAGTTCAGTTTGCCAATAAGGCAAAGCTTCTTCTTCTCTTTCCTTTTTTGTCATTTTTATTCTGGCTTCGAAAAATGTCAGAATAAATGCGGCCAATCGCGAGTCCAAACCGCACAACTCTCCTCCCTTCTCCTCTGGCTATGGCTACCATTCGAACGGACGGGACACATATGCGTATACTGTGTAATGTGGCGCGAAGAGGAAATGAAAAATGTAATTAAAAAACTTTTTTTTTTCGGCCAAGTCTTTTGTCATGAGCGTGGGAGGCATGGTCGGAGGCTGGGCGGGTGTCAAGTGAGCAAAAGCCTAAGTTGCAAGCCAGCAATTTGAGAGGCGGCCTTTAAATGCAACGAGTGTCATTCAGTTGTTTGGGCAGGCGGAGGCTGGCTGACTGACTGCAAGCTTTTTAGCTTCCCATGCGAGTGGCACGCGAGAGTACCTAAGGGGGGACCAAAGGAGCCAGAGCGACCGATTCATGTGCATGTAAAAAGTGCTCATTAAAACATATCAACAAGCTTTATGGCAGCCTCTTCCGCTCTTCGTCTCTGTCCCCGTTACATCCTTCCATGTTGCCGACGAGTCGTCGTTGTTGTCGTTGTCGTTGTCGCCGTCATCGGCACCGACGGCAGTTAAATTCATTCATAAACTACGTGACAAAACGAACGGAAATGTAGAAGCGGAAATTGCCAACAAACACATGCACACAAGCATTGACACACTCACACATGTGCACACACACATACACATACACACATACACATATGCAGTCAGACATTGAGACTGAAAGTCGGTTGGTGAAGAGAACTGGTTGACGCGGAAGGACGGATGGGCACAAAGTATTCTGGCATTCAACCGCCGCCATCGGCTTACCCTGGCATTTACAATCAATTTGGAAGCCCAACGAGATGCAGGCAGAGAGTGGGAGTGGGATACCCTGTAATGTGGTGCAAGGAAGTAACAATTGCAGTCTCATTTCTGTTGTTCTTTCTTGCACTCATCCTACTGTATGCCTTGCTGTTGAAATATCTCATCACAGATTGCCCTTCCTTAAGCTCGCTCTGAAGGGTACTCATCAGGTCGACCTTCAAATGTTTCTATTAATTTCTGCTTTCTTTTTTATTTGGCATCGCACGTCGAGTGTGCAGAGCCGCCTCCGCCTTTTACTCTCCCTTCCCCACCATTCATTCACCTTCCTCCACCCTTTTGGTATGAGCAACACCATCAACCATCACCAATCATATTACATTTGCAATATTTTCCCTTGCCTTTGCTCAGAGAGAGAGAGAGAGAGAGAGAGAGAGAGAGAGAGATTCAGTCATCAGATTGTTTGACGGATGCGTGGGAGGAGACAGGCAGCAGCAGCAGAGAGCGGGAAGGAGCAAGAGTGTTGAACGATGATAGTTGGAGGCAGTGGAATCTCATAATATTAAAAGTGAGCGAAGAGGGCAAAGGGCAGAGAGAGAGAGAGAGTCAGCAATAAAAATCAAGTGTATTTCTCTGTGCAACGATTTCCGATTGAAATTGGATAGATACTCGTTACTCCGATGGTGCAATACTCCAAAACATTGCACGAAAATATTCAGTAAATAGAAAAGCAATTCCACAGAAAAGCATCCTTAGTCCAGGGGATAAAATCCTTTACAAAGAACTAATTTTTCAAGCCATTAAATTCACTTTCTATTCATGGCACTCTCTCTCTCTCTCTCTATCTCTTCTGCTGCGGCTGTGTGCTATGGGCTTTAATGCCGTGAAAAGCTTTTAGTTGTAAGCCAACAATCTAACGTTAAATGCAACTGCAACTGTAACTGTCGTTGCCCCCCACAGGACCTGAAGGACATGCCACAACTGAGAGGAGAGACTGAAACAGATAGACACACTTAAAATACCAAACAACTCAAAAGTAGCTGATGCTTCTGTAGTTGACCCAATTCAACCTTGACCCATTTCCCACATCCACTGCATCAGACACACTACGATACATCCCGCTGAAAGCTCGAACTATAATTAAATGTTAATTAGCAGACACAACAACGGAGCACAGCGGGGCACTGGCGACTGGGGACAACTTTTAATGGATTGAATGCTGTTAAAGCAACCAGACGGTCTGCCACGATTCGTTTCGTTTTCCTTTGATCCAGTAAATCCCTAGAAGCAATGGAGGAGACAGGCATAAGGCAGTCAGGAGGCAGGCCCATTCGTTTCATCGTAGATAACAATCAATTCCAATCTGTCAGTATCGTTTCACCTGCTCAATATGTATTCATTCCACACGCAGCGCAACGAAACCAAAACCCACACCCACACACAGAAGAGAACGTGGGAAGGACCTCGCAACCAGTCGCAATCCTTGGACATTCGTGAGGTTCGTTCTATATAGGTTCTGCCTCTGCTCTTTCTGTACGATAAATGTCAAAGTCAATGCGGTATACTCGTATTCTCCACCAGTTCCCAAGCAATCATTCAGTCAAGGTCTTGTCCCTTTTGTAAAAATATACAAAATTATTCCTATTCGCATTCGTATGCGATATCTTTCTGTCTCGCTCTCTCTCTCTCTCTCTCTATTCCAGCCTCTGTGTAGCCATCTCTTTTCTACTCTATTTTGCTGAATAATTGAAACGATAAATTTTACACACAATAAAATGCTAGAAATTCAATAAAGTTTACAATTTTACAGTGCCACATTTGGGGCGTGGCATTGACATGGCATCCCAACGCCGTGGCATGTAGTAACTTGTTGTAACTTGTTGCTATCCATGCGAGAGAGAGAGAGAGAGAGAGAGAGAGCGAGAGTGGAACAGAGGGAAACGAAACGAGAATGGGACATGCATAAACATGATTTTATGTGCACACAACACGACAATAAAAATCACGCATGAATTTCATGGATCCCCAAACTCAGTGTCGCCTCCAGCCCCATCTCTGTGCTCCATCATCATCGCCCCACCCCACCTTACGTGCCACTTGCATAAACAACTGAGCAAAGTATATTGAAAAGAAAGGTAAGGCACAAAGAAAACAATTCCAAATGGAGACCCAACCATTTCACATCGAGTATACCCTGCAACTAAGAGAAACAAAGACTAGCAGAGAGTGAGGGGAGAAATAAAAAAGGTCGTCGTGAGAGTACAAAAAACCTCAACACGAGTAAAACAAAATGTAATTACAACAAGGACTTTTCAACAGCAACATTTTGCACATTGCAACAGCTTTGTCGGAATCATGGAGAGAGCGAGTGCGACAGCGACAGAGACACGTTCTGGGTGGTACAGGAGGGTGCACAGATGAAGAAGAAGGTGAAACAACAATGCAATATAGTACGTGAAATGCAACAATGTGACACACGCACGCGGCACACAGATCGGGGGGCACTGGGGCACACGCACACGAGTGTGAGTGAAAGTGAAGGTTAGCTATGGGACCGAGTTTAGCCGTGCGCCACACGAGCTGCCTGCAACAGCATCAGTGGAGCAGGATTTGGCGTCAAGCATGGGTATGTGGTATGGGGTATAGGGTGTGGGTGTGGGTGGGATAAGGACGGTCTACACTTGAGCTTTATTGCATACATTAAGGGGCCAAGGTGCGCCGCAGAGCAACACATGCATGCAGCGCGTGCAAAAAGGAGCCACAGATTCAGTGGGGGCGCGGGATTCGAGTGGGTTTTCCATTTTGTGTTTTGTTAATGGACATTGTCGCTTTCTGTTGCCAGAGGAGGAGGAGGAGGGCTGACAGGAGGAAAGGCACTACCACAAATCAAGTCACACATTGAAGTTCAGATACCTCGAAGAACTATCTACCGATCTAGCAAACATTAAATTTGGAAGTCCCTAAAGAAAGGGTTCGCCTCAGACCTGTTTTTTTGCCACCATCATATTCCATTCTTCATTTTCAAACCCCACAAATTTCCTTGAGCACACATTTCACTTAGTGGTTGAGCGATCAACATTTTGGGCAGCCCCATCATCGTCGTTGTCGCTCATAACCATAGCCCTGGGTCCCACATGAATACCAAACAGGCGACCGAGACAGAGACAGAGACAGAGACGGAGGCGAAGGAGGCACTGCTCATTGTTTGGTACTTAGTCAGGAGGATGTTGGTGGCGGCAACGTTAAAGAGAACGGGAAACGGCGCCAGTGCCAGTGCCAGTGCCATGTCGATTAGATGATGCTCCTCTAAGCTGCTACCAGCTGCCGGGAAACCCCCGCCTGACTAACGAGCGGCTGATGCGACAAACGCCATTTGGCTTTTAGGTTGGTTAGGAGGTTACCAGGTTGAAGGACGGTGAGATGTGCTGCTGTGTAGTGTAGTGTGGTGTGGCATGTGGCATGTGCAGGGTATATGCACCTGCAGTAACAAGCTGAGGACAAGCAACGACGAGTTGGCGTCGACATCCTTGACATGCTTGCGGGATGCCATGACAATTGCACGAGGAATCCCGACCTCTGACCCATGCCTCCTGCCTCTGCAGCATGCCTCGAAATGCCTCTGCCTCCACCGCTGTCTGTGCGCATATTTCTTAATTAAAACGCTGCCGTTTTGGTCTCAATTAAACGTTTGGGGCCTCCCGAACACAGCAACGCACTTTACGAACTGCAGTTTCTCCTCTAGCAACTGTTGACAGCAGCTAATGGAAATGGAAATGGCTATGGGTACGGGCACGGGCACGTGGAAAGTTCTCCCCCCAGACGGCAGGCAAATCAAAAATTCATCTGTCTGTCAATTATGAGAGCAAAAAGGAAAATACACACACTTGATGCTGTCTACCCATACACGGGAAAAACAAAGGACGTAGCTTACACTCTGGTTGGTATACATATACAGAGAAAATCTATTGAATGAAACTCGCCAGAACATAACAGAACTTGAACTTTTGAGTGAAAGAGCTACGCACCCACGCAATCGACTCTCTCTCTCTCTCTCTCTCTCTCAGGACTCTCTCTCTCTCTTCTCTGTTGCTCTCTCCTGGAATTGAGCGCAAAAAGAAACGGGAATAAACATGCGCATCCCCGAATATCCTTGAAAAGGCAAAACTGGATGCGATACGAATCTCAATTCCAGATTTTAATTCATTATATGGCGAAATAACTCAACTCAAATTGGTGCTCAAGGGAGCACACAGAGCAGAGCCTCACACCTGCCGACCCACAAAACCTCGGCACACGCTTCACGTTGTTAATGTCACCATGGAGACGGGATTCAGCAGGAGCCAGTACCCAGGATCCAGGACTATGGGGCTATGCAAATATCTCGACGCACAACAAAGTAAAATTCGCTGGAGGCCTCTTCCAACTCCTGCACACAGCCAGCCCAGCCAGCCAGCCAGCCTGGCGAAATTTGCATGTTTTTCTTTCTGTCTGTTTTTCCGACAGACACGCTTTGGGGCAGGAGTGGTGGGGGTGGCTGCGGAGGTGGTTGTCGGTGTGGATTTTGCTTTTTGCTGGGCAAAACTAGAGACAACTCAAGTCAGTCAATTGGCCTGGCACAGTCCCACAGTCTGTGGCCCCTGCACATACATTCACTTTCATTTTGGCTGCCGTTTTCAACACTCGTATTGGCTGCCACTGCCACTGCCACTGCTGTTGCTGTTGCTGCTGCTGCATACATTAGGGCGCCCCAGCGCTGTACCGTCGGGCTGCCTCTGCCTCTGCCTCTGCCTGTTTGTAATACGCTTTGCAGTCGCCAGGGGCACAATTATTTTTTACCGTTTATAGGGCATCGCGCTTAGGTGCCGCCAAAACGGACCAACTCTACTCTTTTCCACCCGTTTTGTTGTTTTTCTTGTTAAACGCTCCTCTGCTCAACGGCTTTTAGTGCACGGGAGTGCCGCTAGGAGTACGAGTATTGAGAGATTTGGGGGGCATTGAAGTGTCTGGCAAACAGCCCCAGAAAACACACTTCAATTCTGGCCCATCATTTCTGTGCCATCAGGGGATGTCCTTACTAAGAGATACATTTAGGAGATGGATGTTATGAAGAGGGTACCATTTCAGGGATAATTTAAATATCATTTTATCATTTACAATTAAGAATATTCGAACATTTCGTAGAACTTAAATATTAAACCCCTCGGTCAAAGTATTCATAAAGTTCTTTCATTATTTTTACAATCAATAAACGCCTTTTATGCTATGTTCGTAATGATTTATAGATTGAAATTTAATGGACAAACTTTGTACACACTCAAAGAGGGATATTAGCGATTGGTTGTAAAAATGAAATGATTGTTAATTGGAGGGCCAGAAGGACAGACAGTCGATGGGAAACGGTTTCCTAACATAGCCCTAAACTTTTCGAGTAGCGCATATAAATATTTTGATATTTGAATATTTAAGAAATTTATTAAAAAACTATCAAGCAGGAAGGATAGTTATGATTCATTTTTCACAGTCTTCTGCTTTGTCGTTTTCTTTTCTATTTGCTTGACCATACTTTATGACTGAATACTTGAATCAATTTCAGGAGAACGTTTAGAGGTTTAGTCTTCCGTCTTTTGTGCACAGAACCATAACCATTTGAGAGATTTGTGTGTAAGTTCGAATTAAGGTTTAAATGGAAACAAGATCTAACGCATCTGATTGCAAATGCCAATGACTTTTTAAGGAAAATTCGATGTTAAATGTAAGACGAAATCGTAAACAGAAAATGTACAGTCAAGAAGGGAATGGGAGGGCAGCAAAGGTAAGACGCGGGTGGGATACGGTGAGGTGTTTGCCTTAGCCCTCACGCTTCAGTGTCCACCCCTCTTGATACTTGCTTCGTTTTTATGACATTTTTAAGTAAGTCGCGCAGCTTGCAGGGCACTCCTATTCCCTGTCCCCGTCACTGTCCCTGTCCCTTCCCCACCCACCTCCGCTGTCTGTCTGCCTTCCCCTCTCCTCTTGCTTTATTATTGCTTTCTGTCTTGCTTTTTGTTTTCAGCATCTTCTTTTTATTTTGTTTTGTTTTTGTAATTGAATGCGTTAAATTACAGCAAATTTATGCTTATCAAGTTTTTGTTTCTTCTCTGTTCTTTGCTCTTCCCTCCATTCTCCCCGCTCTCAGTGTCTCTCCCCACTTCCTATCGTTGTCTGGGGGCCCACGAGTGCTGTTTACGGTTATTTAGGCGCAGGCACTAAGTTCTATCTCTCTCCCACACACTCTCTCTCTCTCTCTCTCTCTTTCTTGTGTGTGTATTTTTTTACGAGTATAAGGGGCTGGTGGAGGAGGCACTGGGATTGGCGGTATAAAAGATACTTATTTGCAAACTTTTGTGGCGGCATCGCTGAGTCATTCAAGGATGACAATGAGCAGCGGAACTGGGAGCCGTTGCTGGCTGGAGGAGGATGCCTACAGGTGCCCCCAAGGGTAGTCGCAGATTTAGAGGAGCTCGGGGATTAAACACGAACCATGGAGGTGGCAACGTGACTCACGAATGTGGCTGTTCACGCGCCCATCTCTAGATCTGTGTGGGTGCAATGCTGGGACAAGGTTATCCCTTGTCGCTGGCGCCACGGAAGTGCTGAGCGCGTAACTAAAACTTGTTTTCCTTGCACTGCCGCAACTTGCTCCACTTTCGTCCTGCTCCAACTGCAACACAACCTTGAAACTTCCTCCTGCGTGCACGTAAAAGGGGGAGAACCGAGCGAACCGGAACGGAACGGAACGAAACAGAGCCGGAAGCTCTAACCGGAGCCAAAGCCAAAGCCAAAGTCAGAGTCAGAGACGCAGTCTGGTGTGGGTTATCCGCTTTACCTGGCACACATAGAGGGAAAAAGCAAGAAGGAACGAGGCCGGGTATGAAATTTAAAAGTTGGGCTTAGGCCAGAACCTAGAGGAAGTTTCCTACATTGCGTGGAGCCGTTATCTTTCAGGATATTAACAAATATATAAATACTGTGGCCAAGCAATGGCTCCCGTTTCTTGGGCCAGCGTGAAAATAAATGTAAATTAATGCTTAACGAGAGGGACACACCAGAGAGCAGAGAGTCGTCGCTGCTTCGTGGCTTTGCCACGCAAATCCAATAGAAATTTATGTCATTTAAATGCACGAAAATGCGTAAAATGTCTTAAAAAGAAAATATATGTCCTGGTCATATATAAGCACACAGACGACAGAAGCTGGAGTCGCAGTCTTCAGTCCCACAACGCTTGACAGTGTCAAGGTGCTGCAGTCAGGACAGGACCCGAAATGCCGCACAATTTATGCGTTTCCCAACTGCCAAACAACAAGGAAGAGCTATAAAAGACTGCAACGACTATACGATACCCAGTAGTCGGATGTCTGGGAGTGTAAGCTGAAAGGAAAATTCATTCAAACAATATACCCTTTCTGTGTGCAGCTTAATGGGTACTTCACGTTCAATTTTGAACGCTGAATTATTGTACTCTGGCAGCGACCCATTCGGCAATTTCCCAACTGCTGATTTTCCAATCAGTGCACACTTTGATTTCGGCTGCGATGAGGCAGCTTATTGAAAATATTTGTCATTTGCTGCCAAACGAAATCCAATCCGACGACCGATGCGATGGCTGTGTCTTCATTAGTCTCTGTCGGAGAAACAGAAACGGAAACCAAAGAGGCAGCGGGAACACAGAGCAGAGGGAGTACAGAGCACTGAAGAGCACAGGTCAGGACAAAGTCAAAGATTTTCTCGTCAACTCCCTCAGCGATGCTTAAGTAATAACTTTTCAGCGACAACAAGACAATGGGCTCAGGCCGAGGACCTGTGACACGGGGCACGAAGCACCAAAGAAAAGAAGGGCCCACACGCAGCAGAGGCAGATACTTTGAATGCGTTTCCACTGGCCAGAATCTCACAGACAAAAAGGCAGAGAGGAAGCAATTAGGATTAATTGATTGGTTCGTCGATAAGAATTAAGCTTTTGTTGTTTTACCCACAAAACTCCACAGCATAATAAGTGCTAGTGTGGCAGCGGGATCATAATGGAAAATCGAGGATGTGGAAGCAAATTTAAGCCGGAAGTTGATTTCCAAAATTGTTCTTGCTTTGCTTTTTCAAGTGTGAAGAAAGTACATTAAATATTGATCATTTGCAGTCAGATTCCCAAGGAACCTTAGATGGATTTATAGGAATAAAGATTGTGTTGGGTTTCCTGACTGAAGCATCCCTACTGTCGCCTCAAAGTGGAAACACTTGGCAGCAAGAACCGACTAGAGAATTGACTCGAACAGAGCCGAGCACCGTGCCATGGCGCAGCTTGTTATTTTTGTCAACAGCGGGGCACATGAGACTTCATTTTGCGAAAGACACGCCACGCCACGGCACAAAAAAAAAAAAAAAAGAAGGAAAACTTTTCAACTCTCGATGCAACTTAAAAAAAAAAAGGGACAGATACGAGTATACCCTTTATAGAGTGGGCAAAGAGGAAAGAGAGTTGAAGGAAACGCATGTGTTTTTTTCTCTCCTACTCAAGGAGGTGGAGACGGTGTAGTACCCTCTGGGGAGCAGATGGCGGATTTGAAGTGTGGGCTCCTGGGGCTCCTGGGGCTCCTCCGTATGACAATTGTATTTTTTCTACTTGAATATATCTTCTCATTGCTTTCCTACTTCCACTGCCTTTCGTCTGCCCCTTCTCTTTCTCTGTCTGTCTGTCTGTCTGTCTGTCTGGGTCTATTCACCATCTTTGTTTTTGCAACTTTTTTCCGCCCGCTTTTGCCTGGCAATTGCCGAGCAGCTCAGCGAACAGTGAAAACTAAAAATATGGCCAAGTTTGGCTCTGGGCGATCTCCATGTGAATTTATGGTCCGCTTCGCGTGGGAATTTCCCGAATGTACGCGGCACACCCATACCCCCATACCCACAGTCCGCTACAACATACAAACGTCTACATCTGAACACAAGAGTGTGGTTTTCTGTGTGCTTTTTGGCTTTGACTTTTTTTACAACTTTTTTACATTTTTTTACATTTTTTTACATTTTTTGTGGCGTTTGTTCGTCTGCTTAAAGCGTCGTAAAAATGCTCACAAGGAAATTGAAAAATCGGATGCGGAATTGAATAATGTTAGAGAGGGTCGCAGGGCCATGGAGTGTCACCTTGCAAGCAAAGATTTATGCGCAAGGGAAGAGGGGCATTGGAAAAGATTACACATTTGAAATTGATAGTGGTACATGAGTGGAGGGGGGTGGATGTATGCAGCAGCATTAGGGGAAAACCCAAAGCACTTGTTAACGCAAATGTTAGCCTGCGGCGACGGCGGAAAGATTTTCGTTCTATCCTCAAGTTGATGGAAGATGAACTGAAGGTGGGTGTGAAAAGTGCAACAATTTTCCCACCCATTGAGCGACACTCTGAACGCAGAGTTTCTCCCGGCAATTTAATCAGAAAAGGAAAAGTTCTTTTCAGTTCTCTCGGTTGAAAGACAAACAAAAGCGTAGAAGAGGGTTTGCACTCACCTTTAATTATCGCCAGAAAGATCAACAGGACAAACAGCGACAGAGACGACGGCAGCGAGGAGTCCATGTCCTTGGTTTGCTTGCTTCGCTTGCCTCTTGGGTTGAATAGCTGCCTGACCTCCGACTGCCTGCTGCTCCTGCTGCTGCAATCCTTGCCTCGTCGCCTTGGTTAAATAGTTGGCCAGGGCTTCCCCTTCGTCACCTCTTTTCAGGCAGGGCGTCAGTGGTCGTTTGCAGTGTCCGCGATGATTAGCACAAAAGCGGCGGCAGCTGGAGACAAAAAGCTCCCGATTGGACCGGAGACGCGCTAGCGGAGGGTCAGAGTTCACAGAGAAAGAGTGTCAACAATGGCCGCCGGTGAAGGCGGTCCGTGGCCCTTCCCTGCTTCCCTCTGAACGTGCTTCAGCGCTCATGAAACGTGTCCCGCTATTTTCTCACTTTACTCCCGAATGAATCTCTCAATTTCCTGGTATGCTGTTGGTCTGCCTCTCCTCCAACTGCTTTGATTATTATTTTATTCTACTATATTTTTGAGCAAATATTTGGCACGCGTGTTCCGTTTGCTCGACTCGGATTTTGCTGCGGTTGCGGCTGCTGCTGCTGCTGCTGCGGCTTTCTCTTCCTTTTCGGGGTCTGGTCTTTGAGGTCTTGTCGGGGCTCCAGGTCGGTCTTTTGGGGGCAGCAACGTTGCAGATTTAATTTCCGGCTTGCCTGGTCACAGATCTTTTTGTGAATATCTCTCTCTCTCTCTCTCTCTCTTTCTCTGTTTGCTGCCGCTTCTTTGACGAGTTCTCTTTCCTTTCGCTTTCTTTTGCCTTTCTTCCTAACTTTCCCCTTAGCGTATTTGCTTTTTGCTATAATTTACATAATTTGCACTTGTTTTTTCCTTTATTTTAGGAATTTGGTTTTGTATCTTATTTGTTTTTTGTTTGGAGCTTGAGAAACCTTAGGTAGCAGTTGTTGTTGTTGTTCTTTCTTGTTGATATCCTTAAGTTCAGTTTAGTATCGTTGTTTCGTTCAGTTTTTTATGTTTTTAGCTGTGAATGTTAGAAAATAGAGAAGAAATTACATATAAAAATAAGTTTTTGGTAGAGAATAATAAACAGAGTAATAAGTAGAAATTCTCCATTAAAACTTTACTAAACAAAAACTACCAACATTTTCTTAAAACTTTTCTCTTTGCCCTTCTTTCTTCAACCTCGAACTTCAAACTGCTTGCACTCAACATATCCATCAAAGTTTTTACATAAGTTGAGATTGCGTTTAACTAATTTTCCGCATATATCCTCAATAAATAGATATATTATCGCTAAAATCAGTTAACCTTACCATACCTTCGTCCTACTCTGCTCAAAAACGACTAAAAAAAAGGCTGTAGAAAGCATTTAACTCCCACAAAATCACTCTGACTCCTTGCATATTCCCCTCTATATTCATTAATTCTTTCGTCTCTGAGGTTTTTCGTGGATGGACAGAATCTTAGTGCTAGCCCTTTGATGGCAAATCCTTTCGGCCACAACTTAGCGTACTGCTTAAAAGGAACCGCAAAGAAAAGTGCCACAAAATACTCGAAAAACACACAGAAACTAGAGCCAGCAAAGAACCACACAAAGGCACACAACAGAGAAGCAACAGAGCAAAAAGTTGGAGCAGACTTAATGTTTAATTAAAAAATATATTCTGTTAACCCCATTAAGTGGTGGTTTTTTTCTGTTTTTCTGTTCTTTGCTGTTTTTTTACCCAATTTCTGTGTGCGGGTGCTTTGTCACCTTGTAGGCTCCACCTCTGGATCCACAGACTCCAGTGAGCAAAAGCCCGAACCAGGGGAGGGCACCCATTGATTAGTTTTTGTTTTCGGTCAACAAACTTGAGTAAATTAAAACAATGAATTTGCGTAAAAACGCGCTGCGCACAAAAACAACAGCCACACAAAGCAAAAACCAAGAAAAAACCGAGCCAGGGTCGAGGCTATTGATACCCTTTAATATTCCACTTGAAGCAGACAAGCTGACAGGCGTGGCAAACGTCTAGTCAAAAGCAAAATACCCTTAAACTCTCTGCGCTTGTAAGGGCATCAAAAAATGCGATGCAGGAGCAGAAAAAATAACAAAAGCATGCGAAGCGCAAATTAAAACAGTGGCTACGGCTGGGGCCAGCCCTGGCCAGAGGGAGAGAGCATGTTCTGGAGTAGGTGGCTCTGGAGGAGGCAGGGAAATGCAGTAATTGAAATACATGCGGCGGTGGCGGTGGCGGCGGCATGGCTGCGTGTGGCAAAGAGCGCCAACGATGCTGCCAAGCAACAAAACAGCACCGAGTGCCAGTAGAAAAATTCCCAGAGAATGGAGTAGACTAGACTACAGGAGTACCCGCTACTCTAAGAGAAAAGAGCAACTATAATCGATATTCAAGATCTTCTTCTGGTGTACAAACATATGTCTGTAAGTATAGGGAGATCTTGGATCTCTGTTCCAACAGTTTTTGTGGAACATACCCTGAAATGCTTCAGAGTACCTTGAAAAGTATCGCAGCATGTCGCTTAGCCGTCACAGTCACACATCACAGCCACAGTAAGCCACAATAATTTACACGTGCTCCATGACCACAAAGGGTGGCAAATAGAGCGACACAATGGGAGAGTAGGCAGTCAGCGGGAGAGAGATACAAAAGCACAGACCCACACCATGGTGAAATTACTTAGAAGGTGACGTTGTCCGGCAATAACATATTCACCATGCATTGAGAGACAATCGCTAGAAAGGGATAGAGCTAGAGCTATTAGTCCCCGAAAGAGACTCGTGACTTGTGGTGAAGTTGCCACCTTGTAAGTAAATTCACTTTAGACCAAACCTATGAGTGATAGAGAGCTCGAAAGAGCATTAATTATGATGAAAAATTAGAATATTCAACTTATTTGATTCCCGAGTGGAATCACAAACAGAGAAAGAGCGATGGAGAGCTCCCACTCCTCCTCTCTGACTCTTACTCTCTTACACTCTTACCCTCTCTCGCATTCGCTGATATTAAAATCAGTATATTTTGGCTGCTAGCTGCGTCAGCTGTTTGTGTAATTAGAGGTTTTATGAGTTATGTGGGTGGGTGTGTGTGTGACTTTGCGTGTGCGTGTGTATCTATAAGTGCCCAAAAGCAAAGGCAAGCGCTAGGGTTCTGCGTAGTCCTTGCTGGGGTAGCGCCGAACGAACAAGAACGAAACCTTCGGCCCTTGTCGCGGTTAATTAATTTCAAGTTTTGTTTCAGTTCGTTGCTGGCTGGCTATATTTTTGTGTGTGTGTGGGTCTGCGAGTGGCACAAAGCTGGCAGGTAAAAAGTTTCAAAGCCAATTTAATGCTTCGCCAATGATGAGAGGCAACAGAAGTGGCCGAGGCTGAAGTCTGGAGACTGTGGCAGTGGCAGTGGCAGTGCCAATCTCCCACATACACAATGAGCCTTGAAATTGGAAAGAGTAAGTGTAAGGGTAAGCCTCCAAGCAGCAGAAAGTCCCTGCTCCTTTATCCCTTCCCCTCCTGGTGACGGGTTAAATATGCAACCGCTTAGGCGTGACAAAAAACGCGAAAAAAAGTTGCCTCTGGTTCGGTGCTCGTTCTCGGGCTCCCCTGTGGCCACTGCCTGCCTGCCTGCTGCATTTTTAACGTACTGTACACGGCCTCAAATTACCTGCCACACACACACACATACCACTCCCATGTGGTAAGTGGCCCACAGTATCCGCTTTGAGGTTTCAACTTTTTGCGGTCGTCTGTTCATAAGTGAACTCTCCAGAGGCACACACATGCCGAGATATCCATGGAGATGGCTGAGCAAATTTGCTTTAGCTGCCTGCAAATTATGCACTGGGGAGGTGGTGGCTACTTATCGGGGATTTTGAGTTGAATTAGAGCAGAGTCTAACAATGGGCACAGATTCCTGAACACACCGATGACTCCTGCGGCACCCGATGACGCCTGCTCACCCCTAAGAATCCCTGCTAATCAGGCGGCAAAGTGCGATTCGAGAGCCAATCAAACTAAAACTGCATGTAAAATGAGCTTTCAATTCAGAGTTTTGGAGTGTTGTCGATATGTCAGACGCGGCGGACAGGCACGGCACAGATACAGGGGTGACTATCCCTCTTGGCCTTCCATTCATTCATTCATTCATGCATTCAACTGCCGATAAACACACACAAAATGCAATGCACTCACTCACACACCCTCACCCAACAGCAGCACTCGTACATACACAACACACAAACACACACTCAAACACTCCCAAAGCACAAATATTGCCCCATCGCGATGCATCGATGAACTGCGGGGAGGCTCAAGTCATTTCGGCAAAATACTGCTGCATACTTTTGTGCGGCTTTCGAGTGCGGTTATTGGTGCCCCTCTTTGAATCGATGCAGGGGGGAGCCTTTGGGAGTAGGAAGTGGCAGGATGGGCGTGGAGTGGAGTGAAGGCTGGGAGTCAAAGCTTTTGTTAGCACAAAGCCAAAACAACAAGTGCTATGTAATTACAACAACAGCGCAAACGACAAGGGAAATGCAGAAAAGTGCAGGAAGACAGGAAGGAAAGGCAGGGAGAGAGAGAGAAAAAGAGAGGGAGAGGAAGAGAGAGGAATGGCTTATTTGTTGTTCACAGCGATGGAGATGGACTCGTGCGACAAAAGACACACATCACGAGAGATATCCAGCTCTAAATGAAATGATGATTCAGAAAGATTCAGTAATCGCACCAACAGATATTAAGATTAATTTTATTTGTCGCTTTTATGGTGACTAAACTGCAGCCACGTGACCGCACAAGGTGTCACGCACTCATCTCCAGGCTGCCTGTTGCCCAACCAACCAACCAACCTACCAACCAACTGGGTCAGACATCGCATCGATAATGATGAGAGATGCGGAATGCGGAGGCATCTGCATGATGATGATGAGCAGAGCTGACATTAGAAACAATTTTAATAGCCATTGGCGTAGTTTAATTAAAATTGCGAACCAAAAAATATTCAACTATAATCTATGGCCGGAAAAGATAGAGAAGCGAAATAAATATAGGCCCAGAGAGCGAGGGAGCGAAGTTAATTTCATGGCGGAAAACGGGGAAATGGCACAGCAAACAAAGGCAAAGACAATGGCCAGCAGCCAGCAGCCACCAGCTGAGAGTCACCCATACCCAGGACACATCAGGACACACCAGGACACCCACACACACACTGATGCAGAAAGAGAGAAATTAAATTGGAAATGTTGTAGTACGTGCAGCAGACAGCAGGCTAAAAGGAAACACAGCAAAGGCATACTGCAAAAAAAAGGAGGAGAATAGCTGAGGAATGCATGTGTATGTGTATGGGTATGTGTGTGTGTGCAACAACAAGTGGCCGCCAGGACATGGCAAACGGAAGCTGTTGCTGTTGCTGTGGCTGCTGCTGCAGGATGCAGGACTCTGTGCCCATTATACAAATGGAGGCAGGCGGCCTCTTATAAGTTGGAAATTGTCTCAGATTTTCCGAGAAAGAAAAATGAGGGGGGAAAGCAACAAGCAACCAGCAAACGGAAGAGAATACGAAAGTTTGATGCCCTCTAAAGGCACACACAAAAAACTACTGAAGAGGAAACTATTGAGCAGAATGGAATTTAATAAACATTACTGCAGATGCGAAACTACTTACTACTCCTAATCTGAGCATAAAATAACATGCTAGATATATAGTTATAGCAGCTCCAACTCCATTAAAAAGTTATTCGACTTCAAGCAAGAGATAGAGAGAGATTCTCCACCATTCAGTGTCTTGGCCATCTTTCAAAGCGACAGACAGCCCAGACAAAGGCAGGACTCCCAAGATGCCAGACGAAAGATGGGAGATGTGTGTGGGGATCTCGGAGTGCCCACAGCAGCAAAGGAAAGACCCAACATTATTTAGGTTTAATCAGCAAAGCAGATTTGCATACGACAGTTCGGTTGCAATGAAATAAACCAACTGGAATCCCAGTGTTCAGTACCCAGGGAGAACATCGAGGCAGAGCTGATGGAAATGGAAAGCAGGAAATACATCAAACAAATGAGAAGGACTCTGCAAACGGGTGAATCGAGGGAAGGAAAAACTATTATAAACTGTTGACAACTGGGGAAATGAACTTTTCGGCCGAAATGGCAAACGTCCATCTCGGTCCAGCCCGTCAGCCAGGGGGCCGCAGACCACGGAGTCTCTCAGTTTGCATTTCGCAGTTTTTGGCTATCAAATTCTGTTCTAAAAGTGCAGCACGAAAATTGCCAAAGATTGTGGGAATTCCGTTCCAAAAGAAACTTTAGCAACTCTATCCAAAAATGCCAAAAAATAAAGAACAAAAACCCAAAGACCTCCTCCCTTCTATGGTAAAAGTTTTGCTACATTTTTAATTGATGCTGAGCTGGCAAATTTCAATTCGTATACGTAATTTCCCTTGCACTAATGTTTCTGGTGTTCTGTTTGCCAATTTATGGTCCCTCAATCCCAGTGTCAGTGAATTAAAATCAAATTAAGCAACTTTCAACTTTTGGAAACGCAATGCGACAGCAGCAACATGCAGGGGCTGACAGCCACCAGCCAGAAAAAGGAAAAAAACACTGATGTGGGCTTAAAACGCTACAAAATGCATCGTGTTCCGCATCCGCTTGACACTGGAAATTGCTCACAAAAAACGAATAGAAAGGGAGAGTGAGTAAAACAAATTTTTTTGGTCAGCAAAAAAGAGTAAAAATTCAGCGAGGAATTTCCAAAACGTCTTTATGCGGGGTGGAACGGGAGCGAACGAAAATTGCTTTCGGTGATTTTTATTGGATTTTCCTGTGTGTAATATGAAATTCATAACACAACCAACGACAGCGAATGTCCGAAAAGCAAGAAGGGGACTACGGCTGGTTCCAAACTGCGATTGCGTTTGTCGACGATTTGCAGTTTTTCATGGAGCTGCGAGCTGCCTTTATGCATTTTGAATGTTCCTATGATTTTTTTCCACTGCGCTTTGGACAGCGCTGAGCTCAACACTATTTGATTGCTGGTTGCCCGACGCGTCCCACTGACAAGCTGGATATTTCCAAATGCCCTAACAAAAAGTTGTTGGAGTTGTGGCCTAACGACACGACTCGTGCTCGTTACGGGAAAATGTTACTAGTTAATGTAGAAAAAGTAGATGTAAATGATACATAAGTGCACTTTTTTAGGGGCTTAAAGTTTCATTTGGATTCTGGATTCAAAAGCACTTTAATTAGGTTTATCTTTAATTCAAATTATTTCCTTCCTTTTAGAGTACTTTTTTCCTCTATTTATTTCCTTTTCAATGGACTTGCTTTCTATTTATCTTGTGCCCTTATCAGGCAACCTACTACTTTTTTGCCTTCTTTATTTCAGTTTTCATTCCTTCCTCTGACTCTCACCTACCTAACTACGTTCTGGCAGTTCTCTTTCTGTTTTTCAGTTTCCTTTTAGTTGAGTGTTCCCTAGACCTCGTCTTTCCTTTCCTTTCCTTTGCTTTCCTTTCCGCTTCCTGTCCCGCAGGGCACTTTCCAGCAAGGGCAAAGGGTATTCCCGCTTCGTTATGGCTATCCAGGAGTCATAAATCTTTCTCTACACTCTACATTCTTTTTTCTGTGTTGCCTACATACGAGTATCCTGCGTTGATTCGACTCGTGTTTGACTTGACTAGACAGAAAATTGTGTGCAAATTAAATTTGAACATGTGCTAATTCGCTCCATTTATGGAGAATTTAGTTTCGACTCGTTCCTTGCACTCTACTGTCCCATTCCCTTCCAAGCTATCCATATCATGTTGTTTCCACTTACCCAGCAATTTTTTGTAGAGCTGAAGTTGAGGCTGCTGCTGTCGTGGATGCTGTATCTTCTGGTTCGCTTTTCTGGTTGTTGTTGGTCTGCTGGTAGAATTTGTTGTTGTAAATTTAGTTGTAGATTTTCCCAGTCGGCGTTGTTCCTCTGATGACAGCAGCTGGAAACATTCGGCCACCTTTTCGTTTAGAGGATGGAACAAACACAACAGAAATGTTGATGAATGTTCCATAATTAATGGAAAGATTTAATTGCTCTTTGTTTTGGTTTGCTTTGTTTTGGTTTGGTTTGTTTGTGTGGCTCGTCTTTTGCCTCTGTGCCTTCGTGTTTCTGTTTAGGTAATTTTTAATATTTGTTTTAATTAGATATTGAATTAGTTTAGTTGCTGGTTGGATTTTTAGCTGCGTGCAATTTAATTTTTAGTTTTCTTTTTTGTCGTTTTCTGATGGATTAATGGCAGTGGCAATTGATGATCGAATTGCTGGATAGTTTGCCTGCTGAATTTGGTTTGCTGATCGAATGATGAATTGAGTTTGAGCTGCCATTTTGTGTTAATACTTTTTGGCTTCTTCTCATTGTGCATTCAGCAGCAAAGACAGAGATACAGATTCAGATGCGGGTGCAGATGCAGATGCAGATGCAGAGATGTGGAGATGCAGATACAGATACTGATGGTTTGGGTTTCTGTTTAGCATAATTACTTTTTAACTTTAATCTTTACTCTGCTCTTTTCTTTTTTGGTTTAATTAATTCTTTAATAATTATGAACACATTGTTGTTGGCTGTGGGTTTCCTCTCGTTCGTTATTTATTTGCTTTTTTTAATCATTTTTCTGTGTGGTTTTTTGTTTAAATATTTGCATATTGCATGTATTTAATGAGAGCAAAAAACAAAGAAAAACGTTTATTGAAATTGGATTTTATCTGTATTATGGATGCGAGAAAAGAGAGAGGCAGGAAGAGAGAACGAGAAAGATATAGAGTGAGTGAAAGTGCGAATATTTATATAGTTAAATGTTTACTCGAATATTAAGTGAGAAGAGGGAAAGTGGGGCGAATTGGACTGTCATTTCATCGATGTATCTCTGATGGAGGAGACTCAATCAATCTGTCAGTGGAGTTGCCAGTTTTCCATTGATTGATTTGCCAGCCAACAAAACAAAAGACTGGCTACTAAGCAAGAATTGGCAATCATCAGCCGGGGCTTAAGCATTGTTCCCCAGATACAATTGTATCTCTTTCCCTCTGCCTGTTGCACTGCGACCACACAAAAGGTAATTGGATAGGGGGAGACTCTCTCCCAGCCTGAATTCCAGAAACGATGGACCCAACTTCGTTTACGGATATATCCATTTCCCATGCCCCGCACTCAAAAACTGTCACAGACCATAAAAATTCAATTCTGAAAGCGAAACACTGAAGCAATAAGAAATAACAATTGGCTTGGTCACGCCCGGTTCTAGTCCAACCGTGTCCATGCCACACCATTCTACAGAGACGCCATTCCCAACACCCATCACGTGCCACAATTTACGGTCAAAGTTTCGAGGGTCGAAACCATCGCAAAACTGTTACGAATGCCAACTAAACATTAGTTTAATGTTTCTCCGTACCCCCCACATTGATAACTAGATATATATGTACAAAGTACTCCATATTCCGAATGATAGCCGCCACGGAGCAGTAGCGGGCACAAAAGTTTGACTAAAGTCACTTAGAGAGCAGCCGCAGCAGCCATTTGGAGTATCCGTTATGAGAGAACAAAATCCAACAGAGCACAGACAAAAAAAAAAGAGTGAAGTGAATAAAAAAGATAGGAAAAGAAAGGGAAAGTACAGAGTACAGAGAGCCAGCCCCGAATGAAGCTATTCGAATGAGGAGTGTCCCTTAAGTGATTCCCGAAACTAAAAGTTTTTTTTGCACTTTTATTTTTTCAAAACTTTTCTCATAAATCAATAAGTTATCAATGGATGGAAGGGGAAATTGGCCAACATGGGATCAAAAGAGACCAAAAGAAAGAGAATCACAGTAAAATAAATTATTAAAGGACAAAAAACAATAAACCATAGAATTAATTAGAGAATAATTCAAAGACCAGGAGGTTCCATTAAAGTTGAAAGTCTGTTCTCATTCGAGAGACTATAACGATCCATAAACGTAATCCACCTGACGGCCCTGTAAATACACTGGGGACGGCCTTTTGGGGGGCAAAATGATAAAAAGAGTTGATCAAGAGACACCCGAAAATAAAAGCAAAAGAATGAAGAAGAATGGAGAAAAAATCCCAGTCACTCAGCTACTGGCGATTTCTTTGTTATAGTTGCTTCCGTCCTCGCTATACCCTTTAATTATGGGTATAATCGTTATCGGTAGATGTTGGGGAAGCAGCACAAGAGGAGCTTCTAAGGTCTGGCTATTGAAAGGAAAGTGTGCAAAGATCCTTCTATGTGGTGCAAAGAGAATGTAATTAACAATCGGAGAACTGTTAATAGAAGCAATAGATGGGCAAGGGTATCGTACGCTTCGGTATCCAAATTCACACTTCTCTTTATGTTTTTCTGTGTGTGTTGCTCTGCTGCTCTGTGTTGTTGGTAGACAACGTTGTTATTTATGACAATTTCATTGTCTTGTCCACTTGCTGCCCTTCTTATTTCCGTCTTTGCCTTTTGCTTATTTACTACCACACATACAGCCACACAGACGACACTGTGAAGGGAGAGAGAGAGAGAGAGCTCTCTGTGCTTTTGTGCGCGCGGCGTTATCAAACGTTTTCCGCGCTGTTACTCTTAGGATTCTGTGTGCCCTGTGTGTGTGTGTTTTTTTTTAACCATTCACAGGATGTGGATGTCTGCCCACTCTACTAACCAGTGACTAGGACATCTTTTTAAACAGCTCTATCTGTGTGTGCCTCATTCTGCGAGCATGTGTGTGTGTGCGTGGCTGTTATCAGTGCCACAGGACTCATCGCCCATTGATGGAAAGTTTGAGTGCAACTTCGGGCTACTCATTTTTTGACTCAAAGGTACAGAGAGAGAGAGAGAGAGAGAGAGATGAGAGAGTCGGGTGCTGCTTGGAAACGGGACTCAGGGAAGTCGACGGAACTCTGTTTACACTTGAAAGCGCAGGGCGGGGGGTTGAGAGGCCCAAATATACTTCTGCCAATTGTTGCAAACCCTGTATACTGCTTATTGATGCTGGCGTTTGGTGTTCCTCATATTAAAGAGGGAAAAGCGGGAGAAAAGCTTGCTAAAAACTCCCACAAATATTTATGTATAACCAATTTTGAGCGTTGCCTGCCGTTCGTTCGTTCTTTTTTTTAAGGGAAAAAGTGGCTTAGGAATTTATTTAATTAACCCTAAACTGACAGAGAGAGTTTAGGCCACAAGTTCTCTGCTTCTCCTCCCTCCCAGAGTGACAGAAAAATTGTCTTTTAAGTGTTTTATGAGTGGGGCATGATTTCAAATGATTTTTCTCGCTGTCTCTGTTGCTCATCTTGTTGTTGTTGTTGTTGCTGCCATGTGCTCCAATTCCCCCACCCAAAAAAACACATACACACAAATACATGGGAGTATAACAATGGCGGGGAGCACACACAAACAAAAAGAAGCTGAGAAATAAACTTGCAACTTGTTTGCACGCCTTCTGCGTTTCTCCTTTTTCCTGATTAGAAATGCTTTTGATGTACGTCTCTGATGAAAATACGTTAACCAAGCGAAACGAAATGAGCTTTACTGCTGTAGCTGGGGCATCTCTGTGGCAGGGCACTGCGGCAAGTGCAGCCACCTTAATCAAACATAATGAGCAATTAAAAAAAACTTTCCTTTCCTTTATTTAACAATTGAAAGAGACCGCCAAAGAGGACCCATGGAAGCACAGAGAATGGAGAATGAGGAGGGATGGAGGAAACCTTCAAACATTATAAAATTAAGATTAAAACAATTCAAACTTGAACAAAGTAGGGAAAGTACGTAAGAGGGGAGCCACATTCTGCCACTCTACTTTTGCGGAAACTTAATATTTAATTTCAGTGTGAAATTATATTCATTTCTTATCTAGGTCCCACATTTAATTGTCCGCAAACTTCTCTCACATTTAATAGCCGAATTTTGTGGCTGGAAACATTAGAAAGTTTACACCTTCGGGGTATCAGGTGGTCCCTCTACCATTTCTAGGCTCATAAACTATTTGCTGACCCCCTCAGCATTTCCTGACACCACATTCTGCACACACTTACAGCCATTCTCCTAGTCCCACTACTAAAACTACAAAAACTGCCTGTGTGTACGGGTGGATTATATTCCATTTTATGCATAATAACTTTTCTTTTAAGGATCATGGCCGCTTCCCAGTCTACTCCCTGCTGGTGCATTGCCTCTCATGGGCTTCATGTAGCATTCCTTTATTTCTTTTTTTGTTGTCTGCTTGAATGTGGCCTTCAACACAGACCTCTCCAGGCCCCACCACAACCTGTCTATACAGTTTGATCCCCTCTCTCTGCAACCCCTTTCGCTTGGCTGTATGTTAAACCAAAAAGTTGTAAATCTTCCAACTTGCGTTTAGTGCAACAAAGTCGCGTTTTCATATGACGAGAGCATAAAAGAGTAAGCAACAAAAAACTTTACACACTCACACACAGCAGAAAGAGACAGGGAGAGTGGGAGAGAGAGACAGAAACAGAGTGTGAGACATGGATGGGTAGGGGCCAAGTTTAGTGGGTGAGTGCCAGGGCTGGGCAGAGTGGAGCAAAAAAGCGCCGAGCTCGACAGAAATTCAATGCTGGCGACGAAGATGTTGTTAAAATAAAACAGAAACGAAAACGAAAACGAAACGAAATGAAACGAAAGCGAAGGCAAACGTAAGACGAGCAATAAAAAGTGCGTAGGGAGGAAAAATAGAAAATGCCAAAGGAAGAACACGGAGAGAGAGAGAGCAAACGAGAGAAGGTAAGGGCAGAGCAACGATGACGATGTCGAAATTAATACGAAAGAATCACATTAAAACTTTCACAAGGAAAGGAAACAGGCAGCAGCCAGGCAGACAGGCAGACAGGCAGTAGAGGCAGGACTCCCCTCCTGTGAAGCTCTCCACTCCACTCCACTTGCTTCGGTCTGCAGACTGATGAAAACGAAGCTTTCGGTTGGGTTAAAGACGAAACATATTGTGCGTAGACGCACACAAACCCAAATAAAATGGACGAACACAGATACACACCCACACACAGAAAACGTGTTCATGTTTAAGTGTTTTGGTGCAAGTTCTCGGTGCAGAAGATGGGAGGCAGAAAGGGTGGCCATGTGGAGCCAGGTTGATGACTACAACGAGGGTTGGGATTTGGGATTTTGGTATTTTGGATTTGTACTCCCCATACCTCAATGCCTCCCGCAGACAGATAGACACACACATACACCCACACAGAGGCAGAGAGAAAGTGGAGCAATTTCGACGACTCCATTTGTATGGGTGTGTGTGAGAGCAATACCTTTCCCCACACACACACACACACATACATTCTTTTCCATTCTTGTTCTTTATTATGTCTACTCCTCAGACACTCAGAATCGACAGGATGTGGATGTGGGGGCGAGGGTGGCGGTAGAAGTGAAATAGAAAGGACAGCAGATAAGGACAATAACATCGAAAACATTCGAAATCAGAAACATCATAAAGAAAACCTGAGGCAGGTCGAGAGCATCGGGAACAATTGAGAGAGCAGGAACAGGAGCCCGAGCAGCGACAACCAGGATAAAAATAAGACGTTTTGCTCAACACAATAGGGATATAGACATAAGCTGCAAGGATCAGAAAAGCTTTCTTCATTTGAGCTACACAATGGGTCAGCTCCAATTGGAAGGAATACGCGTACGATATGGAGTTGGTTCCATCGATATAAGTTAACTCGATTCAAGGGAGTCATGAAGCTTAATCTAGATTTCATTTATCAATCGACTAAAGCGAATTATTTATGTGCAGAGAGAAACCAAAAATTCCATTTATTTAAATAATTTAAACAATTTTGTACGCAAAATGTATAAAGGAAAAAACAACATGCGTGGCACCTGCAGCGGAATCTGATATGCTGTACATTTCATTTATTTACAGATTTATCTCCCAGGCATAGGCAACAAAATCAATAAATAAAGCTATTTAATATGCGAAAAATTCAGCGGAATTAATTCTTTATATTTATTGATAATTGGTTAAGATAAGTAAGCTTAGTCTCTACAACTAAATGCCACATAAAATATATTCATAGAAGCGCCAATCATTATTCGTAAAGGGAAGCAGCCCTTCTATCTATTTTAAAACCTCGCCTAACTCTATTCGATAAGTGAAACCATTCGATGCTCAATTTTCAGCCTTCATTCTGAGCACATCCATCCACTGAACGTTTTATTTTCGACCTTCAGCTTCAGATGCCCTCTTAAAGTCTTAAAACACACGGCATCCATCTATCTGTGCAACTGTCCGCTTAAGGCGCCATTGGAACTCTCTCCCGGGTCTCGTGTTACCGAGCTTTCATGTTTGCCCATGTTCTCCACACCACATCCTAGATTTCACCCACCTGCCCCCTCCGCCATCCCCGAGGCAACTATCGATGGGGCTTCTCTGCGGCCCAATTTTTTAAACTACAAGTCTCCTAAAATGTGAACTAGGCGGTGTAGTCAAGCAAAATGATTGATGAAAAATCTGCGTGTGTACACAACTTGCCACTCAACACGGTACACACACACACACACACGCACACATTCATTTTCGTTCACTCACACACATATGTCCATATACAGCAACACATCACACACACACACACACACAGCTACATGACCACTTACGCCCACTTAGGCACGCCGCGTTCTGGTTGTTGGCCCTATGTTTTATTTGTTTTTTTTTTTTTTTTTTGGCAGAAGTGTGTGTGCATGCGGCTGCTGCTTTCTCCAGTTGTTAGTTTGGCCGAAAAGTTGTCTTTTTCCCTCCCTTGGAGAGAGGGACAGACTAAAAGAAAAGTTTTTCTTTGGCCAACTGATTGATAGCAGTGCAAATGTTAATTGCACAAGGATAGGGCAGTGTCCGCAAGTGTGGCAGTAGGAGGGGAGTATAATAGATGGGGGACAGCCACAAACACTACAGAAAAACGCAGTGGAACAAAATCAGAGCACAATGAAATGGCAATTAAAGTTGAGAGTATAATTAAAATTTACTTATCGCAGCAGCAGCAGCAGCAGCAGTAACAATTGGAAAACACCCACGCACACTGACACTGAAACACACACTGATTGTAGATGCAGCTGGAAAAACATTAATATGCGTTTAAAAATGCCATGAAAACGAGCCATAAAATGCGCTGTAATTTTGAAATCAGTCAATCAATCAAAGCACTTTCGGATAGCAGCCAAAAATAAAGCATCCAAGTGGAACGAAGAGGAAAAGAAGAAAATCGCCAGGGACGACGGCCAAAGGAGAATTGCTTCGATTCGTGCAGATAAATGTCAGAAGCAACAGTTTATAAGCCAAGTAACTGACATCCCAACTGCAAGACGGATCAGATCCGAAAATCTTGAGTGGAAAATGGCTGCATTCATTTATGTACACATTTCCCTTGCGAATTATTTGGTTTGCCACAAGTTTATCACTCATTTCACTCTTTTTGAATTGCATTTCCATCATGTTCCATCAAAAATCAAATGAAAATAAAAATAAAAATGTTTTTGTTTCTAAATTATAGAGATTTCAGTCCAGTTCCGACCTCTTTTCTAGGGCCAATTATTTTGTAAGAAATTCAAATGAAAACAGATTCTGGGATAGCAAAAAAAACAACAAATAAATCAACACACATTTGTTCAAACGAAACACATTTTGATATCCATGCAATTTGATATCCGCAAAATGTTTCTGTGTAAACAAGTCGCTGTGAAATATTTTGCTATTTGCTAGAACTAAAAGTTGTGCTTTAAATGTAAGACAAAACTATCGAGTTACACACCAAATTATTTCCACATGAATTACTCGCAAAGATTTGTATTCACAAAGGTGGAAATTATTTAATTTAAATTTAATTTGCTAAAAACCTAACGAATGTTTTCCATAGTTCCTAATGGAATTTTAAACCAAAAACAATCTGTAGCTACATACAAAATGTTGTCAAACTTTTACATTGACACATATTTAGTACATATGTAAATTCATACGTGTACATAAATGTACAGATTAATTTACTTTCGCTTTGCTTCATTTTCTCATGGCGTTTGCACTTTCAACCCAAAGAAAATCAACAGCACACAAATATTCTTATCAATTTTCTCACAAAAATGTATCACACTAAATATTTGCACGGTTACCAGGACGGGATATTATTTTATTAATATTATTAAAGTACCGAACAATTCCCCCAATCAGAACATGCACGGGTATGAGCGGGCATGCAGAGAGCTGCACGGGCAGCAAGTCAAAGCGCAACAATTACACGAAATGTTGAGTGAGAAAAGTCGTAGCATACAAGTAAGCTGTTGCATCAGAAAACGAGTGCAGCAAGGGAATTAAATGGGATAAAAAAGAGAAAGGAAAGCGAGAGAGAGGTAGAGGAGAAGCTGAGGATGGAGCAACAATTTTTGAAATTCTGTTTACCTTGGTTCTTGGATTTTAAGCGGTTTATTTTTTAATGGAGTTTTAGTTAAATTTCAGCTGTTTGTTGTTTGTTTTGTTTTTATGCACACACACTTTATTTTTTTATTGGAGCTGGAGTTTTGGGATACGCACACGGACACACACACGCAGAGAGACGCGGACACTTACACACACAGACACACAATGGTACGCGCGGGAGGATGGCCAGAGAGTAAAACTGGAGTTTAATTCTGGGCTCTGGATGCTGGTGCTTTGTAAAAGTTGTAAACTTTATTCTAAGCAATAATTCTACATATGTATCTATATGTCTGTCTGTCTTCCTTTTTTATGGGGTACTCTTTCTGTCTGATTCTGCTGGGCTTTATTTTTGCACAAAAACAGTTGGTTCAAACGGTACACACACGACACAAGGCAAGGCAGACTCGCGGCAGCTCGGAGAGAAAGTGCGTCCTGTCTGGTTGTACCCTAACGAATTAATGCGCTCAACGCAGCTTTTCACACGGCCATGGACCCATGAGCACGCAGCATCCACATGGAGCATGTAGCACGAACGGAGACGAATCCAGACCCGAACCCAGAGCCAGGCCTGTGTATGCTGTGGCAGCCGAAAGCTCCTGCTTGAGCTTGAACTTGAGTGAAAGCTTCCCCCACTCGGCCACTCGGCTGGCTGGAATGTTTACAGTTGAGTAGAGCACCATGGCTACGCCAACGCCAGCAGCGACGCTAGCTTCACCTTCAGGAGCGTGGGCAGCATCCAGAGATCTGGTCAACGTCTCTACTCGTACAAGTACGAGCACGGGTATATGTATGTATGTATGTATGTGTGTACATACCTGCAAAAATAATGGACACCGACGGCGGGCGAACATCGCGCTGTGTAGAAACGGGGAGGAACCCTTATTAATGAGCGACAAGTGTGCCACGAGTTCGAGTCCAACATGTGCTCGGCGCCTCCACCGCCGGTAGTTGATGAGTGTCCAATATTTTAGTTACCAGGAGACAACGACAGCTGAACCGTTTTTTAATGACAGAGACAAAAATCAAAGCGCGATTTGCGGGGGGGGGGGGGAAGACACAGTGGAATGAGACTGAAGAAACTCTAGAGAAAGTTCCGCCAAAACAGATGCACCAAGGATGGGATATGATCCCACTTATCTGTATCCCTCCTATGAATACATCAGAGGTAGGGCAGAGAGCCAGAGCAAAAAGTGACCGCCAAAGGAGATGTCACTATTCGTAAATCACTTAAATCTCACTCCATCCAAAATGACCTTGAAACAATCAGAATTATTCCACTCATTCACACCCCAAAACATCCCCGAAAACACCACCCACCACAGAACAAAGCGTTTACAGTTTTGTGTGCGGCTTACAAGCGATGAATTATAGAAACCAATAAAATTAAGTGCATTAATTTATTTGGCTCTTGTTTTTGCCGGACTTCAAAATGGAACTTGGAAATTGGCTCTGTGAAAGCCAAGGGCAAAATAATCAAACAGAACACCAACGGAATGGATGAGGATTATATTTGATGCATGCTGCACACACATATTTATAAATGTATATAAACATACATAAATATGTACCTGAAGCCTCGGGGGCACAGGTTGAATTAAGGTTTGTGGGAAGTGCAGGTCAATGCAATCTCAATAAAGTGTCTAATTTTAATTGCATTAATAGGTAATTGATGGAAAATGGATTAGACAAAAGGACACAACGGGAAATGAATTGAAGTGAATTGTCAGACTATTTCAACTCTCTATTTTGATTTAAAATTCGAATTTAAAAAAGGGGGCGCGCTTCAATTTCCAGGTCCTCGGTTGTGGTGGTTCATTTAAATCTGAAAACTGGTTCATTTATAGCTGGAGTGGCCGACACCCGATAGTATACATATGTATATTAGCAGCATGCTGAGAGAAGTGAGCAGCATGCTGCGAATACTAGGCAGCACTGTTCCCCAACATTTTCCATGGAATAAGCAACATTTCGTACCCTTGCACTATGGGTAAAAAGCCCGAACTTTTGGCATTAATGTAATATTTTTTAGGTAAAATGTTTGAATGTGACTTAAATTTTCTGATTCCGGAATATCAAGATGGAATAAAACTGGGTTTAGAAGATTTTTATTGAATACCATACACATTTTGGGCGCTTTCAAAGTCGAATGATTTTGAGATGCTTTGACTTAAGCAACTTGCAGCATTAATTGTAGCTCGATTTCAAAGTTTAAATGTAATGCACAGAGATTCACGTTACATGTTATTAACCAATTATTAATGCTTTTTGCCCGTTTTTGCCCATTTTCGGAAAAATTTAACGTTTGCAGATGCTTATGAGTTCACTCATGCAGCACTTCTGGAGGTCTGGAGCAACAACGTTGCTCACGTTGGAGTGATTTCAATCTAATTACTTTTAACCAAACAATCATTCAATTAGTCAACTAAATATATGTTTTCAAGTTCTAAAATGTTTTAAAAGATCTTTTATCATAATTAATCTGTTGGATAGATTTTTATATAATACATCCGACCTAAATGGGTTCCAGTTCGTATGGGGGCGGGAGGTAGACAGGGTCCAAAAGACTAATTTTTTTTCCGAAATTCTACTTTATTCTAAAGAACATTCATGCCAATTTGTAGAGCTCTGCTCTTGTTTTTGGATTACTGCATAAAAAACTTTTTATCCTTACCCATTTTTACGTCTAATAAACGCTAGGACAAAATGGATATCAATAGCTTGTGATCAAAGAGGACTCCTAAGTCATTTAATGTGCTGAACATGGTGTTCTAGTTCGAGTATGCAAGTTCCAGTCGAAAAAGGAACGAGAAGGGACGTGTGAGACGCTTCTTACGCGTCACAACTTTTATACCCGGTACTCAGTATAACATCTGTACCTTAGCGTTTTTTTTCAGATTTTAAATTTTAAATTTTTCCTTCATCTTTCATTAACATCTACATCTACGTCACTTCTCACGCCAACATGCTCCTTTAGCTCGACCCCCTCCCCTAGACCCACACACTGGAATGTCACGGCAGAGAGAATGTGCAAAAAAAAAAATATAAGCTGCGGGACGGGGTGGGTTTAGCCATTGCAAATCAATTTTTTCATTCTGGCTATAAATATGATCCAATCAGATCCCAATTCGGTGATCTGATAAGATCCCATTCCCTATGGAATGCGGGGCCAGGCCTACTTTTTGCAACTATCGATAGTGAGCCAGTTCGATAGTGTCCAACCATCGATAGTACCGATTCGACCGATAGTGGAATGAGGCATTTGCACAGGAGAGGATTTCCCTTACCGTTTAGACACAGGAGAGGATTTCCCTGGAGAACTTCCCGTAGGATTAAAATTGACCTGGCGCCATTGGAATTTTTGTGAAGTATTTACCTGTTGTCGACACCTTAGTTTTTGGTACAGGTTTCGCATCATGAAAGCTTTTTTACTGTATTGAGGGAGTTTTGAAAGCTCTTTTCCTTTGCGTAGGGAGTTTGAACAGCTAATGAGAACAACTAAATAGAAAATAAACTTTATTAATATTGGGCTATACACAATGTATGGTTTATAAAATATATTTATTTATGTATTTTCAATTAAGAATTAAGTGCTTATAATGGAAAAGGAAGAAATATAATTAAATATGATACAAGAGAGGAAGGAAAGATACAATTTACAAATTTGCTAAAATAAGGTGATGGTTGGTAATCATGACACTATTAGCAGTGAGGCTGGCTGGTATTTTACCTCCCAAACATAGAGCTACAATTCTCACAGTCAGAGAACTACTGAAAGTAAAGTCTCTAAACCCGACCTTGTACAATGATGTTATTAAATCCACTGCAAAGACTGCCTACACAGCTGTGTACCAAGAATATAGTGATCTTTTCGACAATTACAATGAAGCCAACAGACGAAACCCACCTCAACATGGACAATTCCTTCACGAGTAACTTTATTGTGCACTGGATACCCGGTCACAAGAACATTGCCATTAATGAAAAGACTGATATACTAGCCAAATCAGCCACTAATGTAGGTAAACTATTTAATTTACCCCTAACATTCGATGAAGTAATAAGAAGAGTTAAAATAAAAGTTCAGACGGAATGGAACAATGAGTACAAGGAAATATCAAAAACCAAAGGAATTTATTTTGCGTCAATTTACAATGAAATTCCAGTCAAACCATGGCACTGGGCTCTCGACTGGAGTGCAAAAAACATAAAGGTCATAAATAGACTGTTAATCAGACTGTTCAAAGCCAGAAACACCAAAATTTGCGAAGCATCATATTGTTTAAATTATAAGAACATTGCTGCCCCCATCACCAATCATCGATAGCAAGACTCTTTAACAAATATCGACGAAAACACCGAATATAAAAATATCGACAGCCACATCGTGCGACCATCCATCTACGCGGTAGCGATTAATTACAAAAAAAAAAACAACAACAAAAAGTGCAAAATTCATAGAAGCCTAAACAAAATGCCGGAAGAAACGAAAAAAATCGACCTGTCTGGAGATGGTGGCGTGCTCAAGGAAATCCTCAAAGAGGGTACCGGCACCGAGACTCCACACAGTGGATGCACCGTCTCCATGCACTATACCGGCCGTCTGGTCGATGGCACTGAGTTCGATTCCAGCGTGAGCCGCAATGAGCCCTTTGAATTTGCACTCGGCAAAGGTGAGACATGAGACATGAGGCCAAAGACGACGCAGTTTCTGGAATTTTCTTTTTCGTTCTGTTCCCTTATCTTAGGTCGCGTCATTAAAGCCTTCGACATAGGAGTGGCCACCATGAAGCTGGGGGAGCGCTGCTTCCTGACATGTGCTCCCAACTATGCCTATGGTGCTGCCGGCAGTCCGCCCACCATTCCGCCAGACTCTACCCTGATTTTTGAGGTACGATAGAGACTAATGCTTAGCCAGTGCAGTTCTCCATATCTAAATTCATGTTTTGCAGCTGGAAATGCTGGGGTGGAAGGGCGAGGACCTGAGCCCAAACCAAGACGGAAGCATTGACCGCATCATTCTGGAGCCTAGCGATAAGAAGCGGTCTCCTAGCGATGGCGCCTTCGTCAAGGGTAAGTCGGGGGATTATCTAGTTTCTGTGGTTGGCTTAACCGCAATCGGGGTCTGTGACTTGCAGCCCACATTTCTGGTACATTCGAGGGAAGAGTGTTTGAGGATCGTGAAGTGGAGTTTGACTATGGCGAGGGCAGTGCCATCGGTCTTGTGGATGGCGTTGAGATTGCCCTGGAGAAGATGAACATAGGAGAGACTTCAAGGTAAAGAATATTGACACGGACACGGGGATCCATTCAAAAATCGATTTTCCATTAGAATCAAAATTAAACCAACGTATGCATTTGGCGGCACCGGCAATGAGGCATTTAAGATTCCACCCAATGCCACAGTCGAGTACAAGGTGAAGCTTATCGACTGCGGCAAGGGTCTGGAGGAGTGGAAGCTTAGCGACACTGAGCGCATTGATGAGGCCAAGGTGTACAAGGAGAAGGGCACCAATTACTTCAAGAAGGAGAACTGGGGCCTGGCCATCAAGATGTACACCAAGTGCAAGAATCTGTTACCCAACAGCGCCGACACCAACGAGGAGGTAAAGAAGCTAAAAGTGGCCACACACAGCAACATTGCCCTGTGCCACCAGAAGTCCAACGATCACTTCGAGGCCAAGACAGAGGTAGGTACTCATAGGCCAGGCGCACATCAACCATTTACATTTTTTTAATTTTCTTTAGTGCAATGCTGTGCTCGCCCTGGAGGCCAACAATGTGAAGGCCCTCTATCGTCGCGGGCAATGCAATCTGATCATCAATGAGCTGGAAGATGCCCTGGAGGACTTCCAAAAGGTTTGACATCACATCATAGAGAGACAATTTGCGCATGCTAAATGAAAGATTGTTTGGTTAGGTCATTCAATTGGAGCCTGGCAACAAGGCCGCTGCCAATCACGTGGTCATCTGCAAGCAGAAGATCAAGGAGACAAAGGACAAGGAGAAGAAGCTGTACGCCAATATGTTCACGAAACTGGCGGCCAACGAAAAAGAGGTATAATATGCCTATCAACGAGTCATAGGTGATTTTTTCATCCCCCTCAACTCTCTTGTCTTTCGAAGACCGAACCACCACGGGAAACAGATGTGCTCAGCAAATGCGGAGAATGGTCGGAGGAGGATGCCAAACGCGAGGCTGATCTAACGCTAGAACGCGACAATATAATTATGATCTAGTCGAGAGGACAAAGATGATCAATTGTTTAGCAGTTTAAGTACTACTCCTTAATGGTCGAGTGAGCCGGCCCTTAATTATTTCCACATCGAAAATCGAAACAAAATTTAAGCTAAATATTTAACATGCAAAAATGGTACTTCATTATATGAAAAAAAAATATAAATAGCATTGAAACCCGTTTACTTTTCTCATTTGTCTCGCGGCAGCAGCTGGAAGCTCGGCCGTGGCTCCCTGTCGCGCAGCCACAGCGGCAAAGTCGGCACCTGGGCCTTGATATACTCCGAGGCACGGAAACAATAGCCGGAGCAGAATTTCTTCCGCTCTGTGAGATCGTATACCTTGTTTCGCGTTGCGCTGATTTGGTACTTCTGTTTGGGTACACTGCAAGTAATTCGGTTAGTCCGTCAGCCACCTTTTGCAGCGTCCACTTACTTCTCTAACGCGTTGGAACAGAGCGGGTAGCCGCAGTTTTTGCTGATTTCCCGCTCGTCCACAACGTCGATATAATTGTGGGGTGCGATTTCCCAGAGCTGGGGATAGGAGGAAATGTTAACTAAATCTTAGATACCATTAAAAGCCATGCAAATACCATGGCCAGAAATTCAGCCTCAGCTATGCTAGGCTCTAAGAGTCTCACAACAATTTCCTGAGCCCGCGCAATTGCGGCCCGCTTTTTCACTACCGCCGCGATAAGCTGTGCTCTGCAAAGGGTGGAATGGTTTAGAATAGTGCATTTAAGAGTCCACTAGCTTACCGTAATTGTTCATTCTTTTCTGTCATCTTTGCTGCATTGTTTTTTATAAATATTACCTACGCGGCCAAACAGATGCCGCTATCGGTTGCACTATTGATAGCACTATCGATGGCACAATCGATTGTACCGATGGTTTGTAAGAACAAAACAAATTGATGAAAAACAAACAAAAATGGTTTGCGAAAAGTGCGAGGCGAAGCTGACAAAAGTCTCGGCCCCAAATCCCTGGAAAACTAGCACTGCCCCAGCAGGTGGACGCAAGATAAATGAAAACAAAGCGCTATCCTCGGCCCGGGACCGATTCAGTCCCATGGGCACGACCCTGGCACCTTGCCGGTAAGAAACAAACAGACTTTGCCTGGGATTCCAGACCACTGATGAGATTGCTTCCCATTTCAGCATTTGCCGACAAAAGGTCCACCAGATGGGAGCCCACTATTGCCAAGCGTGCGCCTACAAAAAAGCCATATGCGCCATGTGCGGCAAGAAGATCCTAAACACAAAGAACTACAAGCAGAGTTCAACGTGATGCAGTCCATGGCCTCACGGCAGCAAGGGGTTTATACTTAAGACTAGCTTAGTTACAGACAACATAATAATTATATCAGATAATAGTATCAACAAATGCAAAAATAGTTACGTCAGGCCTCCGTCGCTGGCTCTACCTTCTCCTTTCGCCGCTTGGCATTTTGGATCTGTGAGGAGTAGCTTAGCGCCTCCTTGTCGAACTCGAGCGGCATGATGCCCAGATCACCGCTGTAGCGATTCTTGGCTATCTGCAAATACTTTTTGCCCCGCACCGATGTCAATCGCTTGTCCTGAATGATGAGCACATTGTCCGCCTCCTGTGTAGCTTTGGCAGTGCCAAAGACGGAGCTCGTGGTGAGGTCATCCTCCTGGCGCTCCTTGCGCGGATGCATGACCAGCGTTACGTGAACATTGTGCTTGGTGGCGAAGCTGCGAAAGGCTGCAATGATGGCATCCTGCTCCCAGAACTTGTCGCCGCGCATCGATGAGACTCCCATCATGAACTGAAGGTTGTCAATTATCACATGCATCACGTCGTGCACGTATGACGCGTGCTCGATGGCCTCCAGCACTGGCTTCAGCGGCTGCTGGCCGTGGAAGGTCATAAAGTAGAGCGGCATGCGCTCAAACTCCGTTGCCCAGTGATGAAACTCTTGCAGCTTATTGTCCAAGGGGTAGCCCACATATTGTCGCAGCAGCGTAGCCGCCAGACGGGTATTGCGAATCTCGAAGGAGCCCCAGAGCGTGGAAACACCCTGCATGGCCAGATCGAGAGAGTACTCGCTCATGAAGGTTGTCTTCCCGCTGCCCGTGGGTCCTGTCAGAATGGTCAGCTCTCCCCTGCGGTGGCCCTTGAGCAACTTGTTCAGCACTGGGAAACGCTTCCACTTGACGCCGTTCACCTTTTCAATGTTCTGCAGCTCGCTGAGTATGTCGTTCTTCATCGCACCAAATGTGGTGATGGCCTTGTGGCGCACCGGCGTGGCCTTGAGCAGTATGTGGCGGAGGTTGAGACGACGGCGCAGTGCCAGGTGGGGCGCTGGTTCCGTTTCTGTGGGTCTAATGAGCAGGCAGCGTTTTTCATCAATCTTTTGGGCAAATGCTCGGGCGGCATCCCAGTTGTGACTGCTATCGTAGTGCAGCCAAAAGACCAGCTCCTTGAATCGCTCCAATCCAGGCAGGCATTCCTGCGGCAGCATCTTCAGCTCGTACGGCAGGCAGACAATGCAATCTGAAAGGGAAAATCGCATTTTGTGAGCTTTGTGAATCGCAGTTAAGGCGGTTTGCACGTACGCGTTTCGAGGTTTTGGCTGGAGAGGACAATAAAGTCGATCAAATTGCTGACTAGAACCGCTTTGCTCTTGTTCCCCGTACCATGAACCAGCAACCCCGAAATGGTGGTCCCCTGAAAGGTCTCCTCATGTCGGTCGCTTAAATGCAGCACCTTTTCGCCGACCACCTGCTGCGCTGCATTCCGTAGCTTGAAGTGCAGCAGATTCTGTTCCGGCTCAAATTGGGCTCCAATGGCATTCAACTGCGACTCCTTCAAGCCCTTGATTCCAAGGGCATCACATGCTTCTGGCGTCACATCTATTAGGTTGGGAAAACGCGTTTCATAGACGGGCTTTTTCTGTGGGGGACGCTGGTAACCGGCTGGCGTGGGGACCTGATAAGCCGCCAGAGCATTGGCCAGCGAGGTTTTCAAATCACAGTTTGGGCAAATGAAGGCACCTACAAAGAGAAATACATAAACACTGTGTGCTGAAGGAAATCCCCTCCATTACACACCCGTCCGCTTGTTTACGTAAGCCAGCAGCCCTTGCTCGGCGGTGCCGCCTCTTGTCTGTGCTGCAGCCGGCTGCCTGTTACGTTCACACAGCCGGCACTCCAATTGTAAGCACGTGTGTCCATCCTTTGGATGTACACTGATCTGTCGCAGTTGTCTCTTAAAGTCCAAATACTCCTTGGGATCCAGTAGGCACTCCGCGTAGTCTGTGTCTATGTGCGTTGCATAGTTTTCCTTCCAGACTCTGGATTTGTGGTTATTTATGCGCAACAGCGGTTTAATTAAACCGGCGCGTCTCATCGTACATGTTATCGATCAACACTGCGTAACAGTGATGATTTGAGGTGATGAAAGCCATTACTGTATTGGCCGTGTACTACCAACAATTAAATAATAAATTTCATGATTAGCATTTGTATGAAATCAGCTTTATTTCGCATTAGATTAATAGTCCGATGCAACTCTTCTTGTGGTAAACTATCGTTATCGAGCGCGGCTACTTTTGAAAGACCAGATAGCGCACCTTTACAACCTCGTAGATTCCACACACAAGAAAATATTTCAGGACAGACTCGCTCCTAAAAACAATCCCCGAATTTCCCAATCCCCATTATCAAAGAATGCTGTACTTCTTTATATTTTGTATTTCATTGGATACTTTATTTTGTATTAAATAGGAGGACAATTGATGGAATACAGCGAAGCACTGTTCAAGTGCTGTACGCCATACAGTTGAAGCCACAAAATAATAGTGATATTCTGAAATTAAACAAGGAACGTATTAGTTATCAACGTGGTAAATGCATTTTAAATATTTGAGTAAAGATTGTTAATCAGACACCTAAGCCCATCATTAAGCCGAAACTTTCTGGTGGAAACCGCAAAAGGTATTTAAGGTAATCATCATTTAAACAAATGTAATAGTACGTAAACAGCTATTAATAATTACCTTTTGCATAGGTTGGGGGATTACAGATTCTGTAGTCAGATGACCAAGAGGTATGCCAAAATGCTGCAAAATAAAGAAACGGATTAGTTTGTATAATCAAAGACCGGGTACAATATTTATTCGTATAGAAATGCTTAATCAGACACCTAAGCCCATCATTAAGCCGAGGCTTTCTGGTGGAAACCGCAAAAGGTATTTAAGGTAATCATCATTTAAGCTGCTACGAATAATCCATGTGAAATGGGAGAAAATATTACCTTGGTTTGGAGTACCATGCCGCCTGGAGTAGCCATCAGAATCATAACCTCACAGCAGAGTTCGATATCTGAAATTAGGTATATTTATTAATGAAAATCCGAACCAAATATTTAAGCTTTTAATTTGCTGATATTTTAATCAGGTTACATTTTCTCTGCACGATGATCTTAGTACAGGTCTGTGTAAAAATTCATCACGTTTCTTTAATTTTCTCTAAATTTAATGCCTTACCTTGTTACAGAGACTTTTCCACTAATGTACAGCGTCCACATGGTTCGACATAACCTACAAAAAAAGGAAAAAGCTCATTAATGCCAGAATTCATACAGAAAATCACGTTTTTTGCAATGCTAAATCAGTTTACATTTTTCCGCATGAGTCTATTCAGTACAGGTCTGTGTAAAAGTTCATCACAATAAATAAACTGCATTGCAAAAAGTTGCCCTTACCTTCAATGTCCACAGGAGTCTCACATGGGCTGATCGGCAGAGGTGTCTCATCAGCCTCCGCATGTCCGCAGGGCCTTGTGCACGCACTCACATGGCGTTAATTGTTCAAAGTTACACCAAAATATCTGGCTTCTATCCCTGCAAACCAAATACATGTTTTCCATTAGAAAAGCAGTCAATCAAAGATCACACAGCAAGAAAAATGAAATTAAATGCCATCAGATTGCCGAATAATCTTTAATGAACAAATATGGTTCAGCGAAACATTGAAAGATACAACGTTAGGCCGAGAAAAATGTTCTTTCAGTCTCGTCATCAGTTTCATCATTTTGTGGCACTAAGTTTGTTTAAATTCTTTCACTAAGTTATTTTCGCTTACCATTTTGCTGGAGTTGTTGAAGAAAAGTGAAGCCACATCCGGGCGCACGTGGAAATGTAGAACGAAAATGGCGGAACAGCAGTGCATCTAACTTGTATCGATACTCCGCAGAGTTGATTTCATGATCTTCGGTATATTTCAGCGTTGCTTTGTGGGGAAATGTTTGTATCGATACTAGTCGGGAAAAACAGCTGATGACCAAAATAGTTTTTTTTACACGTGCGCCTTTTTAATTTGATTTTAAACTGAAAATACCCTAAAATGGTAAATAAATAATTGCATTAAATGTGTCCCCTAGTAAGAGATGTATTCTTCCCCCAGGGCAAGCAAAAGAAAACCCAGAAGGTGAAGAAACAGCGCAACGCACAGCTGAAACGCCTGATGAAGCCCACAGACTCGCGTCTGAAGGAGCAACTTCGGGAAAAGCGAAAGAAGGCCGAGGACCCGCACCAGGTGAAAGTGCATGAAGCCACTCAGCAGAGCTCTGCGCTGTTTTTCCAGTACAACACCCAGTTGGGGCCTCCCTACCACATAGTCTTGGATACCAATTTCATCAACTTTAGCATTAAGAGCAAACTGGACATTGTGCAGGGCATGATGGATTGTTTATATGCCAAATGCATACCCTACATTTCGGACTGTGTGCGCGCAGAATTGGAGAAACTGGGAAACAAGTACAAGCTGGCCCTGCGCATCATATCAGATCCGCGCTTCGAGCGTCTGCCCTGCCTGCACAAGGGCACCTACGCCGATGACTGCATCATCGAACGTGTGCGCCAGCACAAGTGTTACATAGTGGCTACCAACGACAAGGATCTTAAGAACCGCATACGCAAAATACCAGGAGTGCCAATTATGTATGTGGCAGCCCATAAGTACGCCATAGAAAGGATGCCAGAGGCGTATGGCGTGAAGGCATAATCCCCTTTTAGCTTTAGTTTAAAATAAAAAATCTACTTTAAGAAATGAAAAACAGCATAGTTTGTATTTTTATGTCATTGAGTTTATTTAAAACCATTGGTTTGCTCTTGTCTGACGAGTCTAGGCATCAGCGTGCAGACGGGCTGTGGGCTTGGACAAGAAGTCAGAGTATGCCTGGTAGGGGGTAGAGCCCAGAGGCATCTCCTTCCACAAGTCTGGAGTGAGGTAAGCGTAGGTCTTGGCAATGGCAGCATAGGTGGCCTTTGCGAAGTTACCCAGGGTACCGGTGGAGCCACGGGCCGAGGTGTAGCAATCCTCAATACCAGCCATGGTCAACAGCTTCTTGGGGACGGGAGCCGAGACAATGCCAGTACCGCGGGGAGCGGGAATCAGACGCACTGAGACGGAGCCGCACTTGCCAGTAACCTTGCAGGGCACGGTGTGGGGCTTGCCGATCTTGTTGCCCCAGTAGCCACGACGCACGGGCACGACGGACAGCTTGGCGAGAATGATGGCGCCACGAATGGCGGTGGCAACTTCCTTGCTGCACTTGACACCCAGGCCAATGTGACCGTTGTTGTCGCCGATGGCAACGAAGGCCTTGAAGCGGGTACGCTGACCGGCACGGGTCTGCTTCTGCACAGGCATGATCTTCAGCACCTCATCACGCAGAGACGAGCCCAGGAAGAAGTCGATGATCTCGAACTCTTTGATGGGCAACGAGTACAGGTAGATCTCCTCCAGGGACTTGATCTTGCCTTCGCGCACCAGGCGACCTAGCTTGGTGACTGGCACCCACTCCTTGGAGTCCTCCTTGCCACCACGGCCACGGGCGCCACGTCCACGACCACGACCGCGTCCACCACGACCCCCACGAGAGCCAAAACCGCCACGGAATCCACCACGGGCTGGAGCTGCGTCCGCCATTCTGTAATCAAAAGAATAACCAATATTTCGTTAGCCCATAAAAGTTGTTACCAAAATCAATGTCATTCTTTAATTATGTGTGCTTGGATCAGACTCCTAAGGCCATCTTTAAGCAAAACGCTTTCTGGTGGAAACCGCAAAAGGTAATTGAAAGAATCATCATTTACGCACTGCTAATACTTTTTTTCATGAGTACCGTGTCTGGCATCGCCATTTTGAAACACGTGGATTCACGTGGGTTATGTTTTACTCTAAATTACAATCGAATCTTTTGTATTTGGCACGAACGGAACATGTCACAAGTATTTGCGTAGGCATACACACAAATTTCAATGTATTTTAAGCCATTTTAAACAAAATTATCATTAATTTCAGCTTACATGTGTATATTAAATGTGTTCGGGGGTGAGAGAAAAAACGAAATGACCGAGAACTAGAAAAAGTGTGACTGTGGACCCTCTAAAATATACTTTCTCATTTTAAAAATATACTGTAAATATACCGTACTCTTAAATCATATTCCTTGATTTTGATGTTCCATTTGATATTACTAGCTTGCAAATACTTTCACCACTGAAACAATCGTCTAATCCGATTGAGGAATCAATTTGGCTTATTATAATACTCCTTTTTATTGGATTACATAAAGGCATGTAATCCAATAAAAAGGAGTATTATAATAAGCCAAATTGATTCCTCAATCGGATTAGACGATTGTTTCAGTGGTGAAAGTATTTGCAAGCTAGTAGTTTGACAAATTTGTATTTTAATTTTTCATCCAAATCACCCCTTCTGGAAGCAAGGGAGCTTTGTCTTCAGTATGTAAATATATGTAAACTATACGATATTGATATTTGAACTAAAACCATCACGTCCTACTAAGGATTTCCTCAACAGGTGCGAAAAAGGTGGGAGCTTAGAAAAGTTCGTCCTTTTTTACCTACTTGCCTACCTTGACAACAAAGGAATTAGGGCAGCACTCACCCTCCCGGACTAATTTTTGGGTTTCAAATATGAGCTCGATCTAAGGAAAATATCGATATATTTAACGCCTCCGACTCATTTCTGCTCTCCATTACTTTCCTTTATAATAATACTTTATATAATATATTGAATACATTTGTGTTTGTAAAGCAATTTCTAATGTTTCTTTTTATTCAAGTCACTTATATGATTCCATTGCAACAATGTGCCCATATGTCGTGCGACCATCCAATTCGCTGTAGCGATATAATACCAAAAAGAAATGTGACCATATAGTATGACATCGCGGTATTGAAAGAGCGAGAAAATCTGCAAAAAGTTGTTAATTGTACATAAACAAAGAAAACGGGGCTGAAATGCCATAAAACATCAATCGTGAAACAATAAACATGTAAAAAGTTGGCTGGCGATGCCGTAAAACCCTACAAACATGCATTTTTCCATACCGGACACGCAGGAACTGGGCTCGCCCACGTACACTGTGTATAATATACATATAAATGGGAGCTATCATTGTTTTCTGCGCTACAAGCAGTTACATTCCTTAAACGAACAAATGCGTCGGCATTGCTCGAGTTTGAGTTTGCCCCCGTTTCCCCCAAAAAGGTTTCTGCCGCTAACCAATGGGCAGCTGGAGACGAGACGCAGTGGCCTGGAGCAGTACCTGCAAATCATAGGTCAGGATGCTCGGATTGCTCGTTTGCCGTTTCTACAACAGTTCTTCCAGCGTGCCCAGCTGGACACGGCACTGGCCGAGGGCAATGTGGCGAGTGACAGCGAGGAAAAGCAGCTTGAGGTCGAGGTGTACACTAATCCGAATGGAGCCCAGTTGCCGATTAATTGCAATGTGCAGCAGAATGCCAGTTTGCTGCTGAAGAGCGTATGCCGCGAACTGAAGCTGCCAGAAGAGCTGATGAAGTTGTTTTGTCTGTACCTGATGCGCAAAAAGCGGGAGTCTGATGAGCTGGTTCTGGTGCGTCGCCTGATGGACTTCGAGTCGCCATACATAACGCAGCTCCATGCCCAGCCATGTGAGTTGTTGCTACGCACGTGCTACTGGGACTCGAGCTGGGATGCCAAGCTGTACGGGAATAAAGTGGCCCTCAACTTGCTGTACAATCAGACCGTGGCGGATGTGAGTAGAGAATGGGTTGTCATCTGCTCGCCTGGGCTGGGTCGTCAATTGAGTCATCTTCAGATGCAAGGACGTTGCTTGGAATATATGAACGTAGTGCGCGACTTGCCCTCCTACGGCTGCCTGCAGTTTGAGGCGGCGAATGTTGACTATCCGGATCCGAAAACAGTCGCTTTGGTCAGCATTGGCAACAAGGAGCTCAGCCTACGGACGGCACGCGGCGCCAAGATATACGAGACAAAGTTTCGGGTCACCAGAATGCGCTCGTGGCGTGTGAGTGTCACGCACAATGCACTGGAGTCGAGGCATGAGCCCTCCCAGTTGCAGCTGGCATTTGAGTATTTGATTGCGAAGCAAACATTGCGCTGGATAACCATCAGCAGTGACCAGGCCATGCTGATGTCTGTATGCCTGCAGGCAATGGTGGATCAGTTGTTGCACGGCGGAGGAGAGAAACCAGCTCCGAGTAGCGATGACGAACAGGATGCGGGAGCTACTTCGTCCGCATCCACACCCAGCTCGGTATCATCAACGTCGACCTCGACCTGTGCATCCACATCGTATTCAACGACAGCGTCCATGACAACGCCGCCAGTGAAGTTTCTGGCTCAGGACTTGACACCCAAATCGAAGCAGCAAAGACTAACGACGTCCCGCACTTTTGGAGCTGTATTCTTTCGCAACGATGGCGAGGATGGTGCACATGTGGCCAATGAAGCGTTTGAGGGTATCGGTGATGATGATCTCTGAAGCGCTAGCCAAACTCTACTAATGGGTGCCAAACTAGTTGAATTTTCTTGAATATAAACAATATAACAAATATCCGCATGTTTTGTAACCACTGTAATTGTTAACAACACAACACAAATCGAAACCGCACATTTAAATTAACAAAGTTAGTCATTTTTGCGTGTATATAAAACTTTATATTCTCGGCTGCTGCTTGGCTAACCCCCAAGGGAAATGGATGAACCGGTGATGTATTTTGATGACTGCTCAACAGGAAAGCATTTTCTTACCTTTATTATTTCTAAGAAATGTTTGTTGAGTTTATTATTAATGCTGTGTAAATGGAACACTCTTTTTTTTGGACACATTTGTAACCTGCTTATTGTTTAACACTCTTATTGTAATATATTGTGAATCTTTTTTATGTTTACTCTTAGAATAAATACGTTATGCATTTGGAAAAATAAATGTACTGATAACTACTCTGTAAGGTTTATGTGCTTTTATTTCTGTGTAAGGTTTGTTTTTTAAGGGGGAAACATTATATTATTGTGTCAATAAGGCATAGTACTTTTCAAAATATGGGTATGTTGCCGCCAAATTCCATTTATCGATAAGAAATACCCCTATTTTTGTAAGAGAATATGAAGGTATATTTCTGAGGGTTAGACGGTATATTTTATCGATGAATCTGCGGTCACACTGATCATAATCCAACGAAGTAATCGCGCGCGTAAATTAAGAGATTAAAAATAAAGTGCAATGGCAGATATAAATAATCTCGCAACCGACAATTGGACGCAGAAGCACATCCTCGCTGCACCCCGCAGTCACCAAATATCTTCAAATAAACGAATAAAGAAGCTTAAAGTAACGAGTTAACAGCAGTGCCGGTATGTACCAAAATCCGCATCAAAAACATATTTACAAATATACTTTCTTGCACTTTGTTTTGGTTATTGTGTGCTAATAATATGTTGTGTTTGAGCTTACTGATGCCAAAATGAACCAAACCGAGTAGGAAATTGCGCCGAGAATAATAATGATAATAATGAAACTACTCACATGTTTACCCATAGAAAAAATGTAACGGGAATAGTTGGCATCACATGTGACAATGGCGGCGGAAATGCTAGAGGAAGAGACAGCCAAACTTTTGACTAGCGGTGATTTTATTACATGTAAACATATGGATTCACATAAAAGGTTGAGCCTTAGATTAGCGCTGAGACTTGGGTAGTCATTTGGCACTGGGGCTTGGTGTAAAGTGAAGTGCAGTGAAGTCCGTCGGGGTTAGTGTCACTCTATTGCTGGTTCCAAAATAAATATTTGCTTATGCCTAGGTAAGAGTTACGAGTAAGATAAATAGAACAGAAGGTTTTGCAGGCCTAAATGCAAGTCGACAACAAAAATGATAGCTGATAATGTCTTGCGATTGCCCGATTGCCCGATCAACCCTCTGGGATTCCAGTCCCTTGCCCAGCTGTGGATCCCACACCAGCTGTTCCCGTCTAGTTGTTGTTGTGGGTGTAGTAGAGGACTGTGTTGCCGGGCAGCTGCCAGTGGGAGGCCTTTAGCTCGATGAGCTGCAGCAGTGTCCGTCGTATGGCAGCGGCCGAGTCGCTCGCATTCAAAAAGGCATCGCGCACGAGGCTCATGAGCAGCTCCAACTGCTGTGGCAGCTGCTGCTCCACGTCCTGGCCAATGCAGGTGAGGACATAGAACAGGCACTCAACCTTGAATGAGATTATCAACAATCATTTTATCATTTAAGCTAGGGTAACGCACCTCTGAAAGCGAACGAATCGGCGGACGCACACAATCCTCGCAGCACTTGGACAGCAGACTGAGCAGCACCAATGGCGGCGGCGTGCCCTCGTGGTGGGTGCGCAGCTGGATTTGGCGACGCTTCAACTGGCAGAACATCTCCGTGAGGAAGGCCATGAAGGCCGTGAAACGAACACGGGAAGGTGACTTCATGCCTTGGATGGCAAACAGAAGCTAAGGGAAGAAATAAATCATGGATTAAGGCATCGGATACTCTTTCCTTATGGATTACCTTCTCACGCTCCTGGTACCACTGACGGCACGTATTGAGCAACGCCTCCAGGAAGGTCTCCTTCTGCTCCCTGGCTATGATATTGAGGCATAGACGGGAGATGGGCAAGGCGAAGCGACGGCTTTCCACTGCCCGCTTAATGAACTGCGACGTCAGCTCCATGAGGCAGCGCGAGTTTAGCTGATTGGGATCTTCCAGAGCTGTGTCGATCAAAGCTTGGATCTCCGGCGTAAACCCTCCAATGTCGGACATCTCATTGCCCAGGCCCAGGCCCAGACCGGCCATGCCACGGGTCAGAGCATCAGCCGAAGACAGCGACTTGGAGCGTTGCAGGGCATTGCCGTTCATATAGGGATCCAAGGAGCCGTTGAGGTTGTTCCCCTGATAGGGCTGTCCATAGTTCGGCTGGAACTGCTGGTTGTGGCTTGCCGAAGACTTTTGCTGCCCTCTGGGCTCCGGGGCAAACTTTACACGATTTGTTGTCTGCAATAAGTAAACACAAAATGTAAGTTGAAGAGAAGTTAACCCTCTATTTCGCCTTCTCACATGTAATATATTGCCACTGGATGGGGAGCTCATCAGAGGCATTTGTCCACCCACCAGCGGACTGATTGGATGTGTGACCAAAATGGAGCGATGATGACTGGCCTTCATGCCGCCGGGCATGTTGCCAAGGGAGAGACCAGCCTGTCTTCGGTTCACGTTCACATTTACGTACTGGCCGGGTCCGTTGGTGGGGAAGATCAGCGACGAACTGGAAGAATGTTGTAGATTGTAGTTTAGCTCTGCAAGGAGATGGGAAGAGGGGTAAACGATGGCATTAAAAAGGTTTTGCTTTACCGATTACTGAGTGCCTCAGTTGGCGAACAGTTGCCCGTCATCGTAAACTCCTGGGCATTCACATTCAGTTTGTTTGCACCTGCCACTGCACCACCTGCACCTGCAGCCATTTCGCCGCGCACATCTGTGACAGAGGCATTTATACAGAGGAGGAGTAGGAAGGAGTTTACACCAAGAGTTTATAGCATGATGATGTGAGGGGCAGGACATTTTTTTTTGAGTGTATATAGAGTATGAGACAGAGAGACATATGAAAAGAATCGAAAAGAAAGACATTTTTCTCAATAAATAAGTTGGTAAGGCTGTGTATAAAGCTTGCAGCTGAACGAGCGAAGCAGACAAGAAAGCGACTGAGGATTTCCCCCGGGAAAACTAACAAAGATTATGCCGTGGAAACCTCACTTCAAGCATGTATAATCTATGATATTTGCAGCTCTTCTTAAAGCATTTATATCTGTACTCTGCACTGAAGCGTAAATTTACAATCGTGTAATCTAATCTCTATCGATGCCAGCGAGTTTATATTATAATGTAGTAGAGGAATACAATTCCATAGACAGCTTAAAGTATTCCGCAAAGCTAGCTAAGCAGGAAAGTGTAAAGAAATGAATTACTCACTTGGCGGTCGATATATATCCATAGCAGGCTTGCCCCGCATCTGTCCCGATTGCTGATTTCCAGGCACATTAAAGGCCAGACTGCGCCTTTTGTTGATATTCTGAGAGCGAAAGAAACATTTAAGTAAACACCACAACCGTAGAGAGAGATAAGTGACAGCGCACCTGTTGATTCGAGGTGCGCACAAAGCTGCGTTCTCTGGATATAACGCCGGGCATCATGGGCTGAAAATCGGGCGACTTGCGCACCTTTCGAGCATCATTCTGTTGACTGTTCAGGCTGGCCTGTGAGTGTTCCACTTTCTCGGCCATTACTGTGCTGATCTGATATTTTGTTAGCCTAATCTTTGGTAGATTATATCCACTGGTTAATTGATTTTCAACTGGGATTCCTTGGAATTAGAACCTTTGGGTTCTAGGTTTCTAGTTGTGTGTTTTTTTCAGTATTTGAGTAAAAATTTGTACATATCACAATAGTTGTTGATTCCACTCTGATCCGATCCTTTGTTCTGTTCGAGTTGGAGTTGAATTTCTCTCTTCTTAATACAATGTTTGCAGAGTCAGATTGCTTGGTCTGCAAATGGAATGAAGTGGTGGATCAGAAAGATTGCAGAAAGACCAAGCCTCAAGCCCCACAAACATGTTCACCTACTCAGGAAATACATCAAAAAGATACTCAAGCTCTTCGTACAGAGAAGTGTTTATCCAAGAGAGAGACAGAGAAGTCGCCAACCGGCTTTATAGATGAGCGTAGGAGTTGCATCTGGTTTGCTGCTGCTCAAGCCGGAGCACTTCAGCTCCACAGCAGCCATGACATCAGCCGCAAAACTAATGTGAGAGCTCCAAGCGCTACCCACCCAGATGTAGAGTACTAACCATGTACATATCGTATGTCTACTATGTGTTCTCTCAAGAGCCACAAGCCCCATGCGAAGATTGGAATTGTAGGGAGTGAATCACTTACCTTTTTGTGCAAAGTTTTATGCTTCTTCCAATTGTTTTTCGAGCTTATGTGTTCGTCGATTCGAGTGCTGCTTGGCTGTTGTTGCTGCAGTTATTTATTATTTATATTTTTAGTTCGTATAAAGATATTTATCTACTTCATAGATACGCTCTTTCTGTTGGTTCGTCTATCGTTTAATTATGCTGGGCAGGCACGCGCTCAAAGTCCAGCCGCAAAGCCATAAGCCATAAGTAATAATTCCGTAAATAGTCCCGGAGATATTCCAAATATGAATCCAAGTTCTTTTCTAGCTATGGAATCTCTCGCACAAAACACAAACAAAGATACAGATGCACGATCGTGGGTGAGGGTGAATTGTAATTGTTTGTATCTCTCTTGTTTGCTTGTGTGTGTGTGTGTTTGAGGGTGGAGCAGCTGTTCTAAGAGAGAGAGGAGTTGTATGCAAGATATGAGTCAATGCAGAAGAGCGGGCGGTGTTCCGGCTTCTTTATTGAGTATACGCACCGTGCGGGCATCTATGGCTGCGTTTTTTTTTGTGTTTGTTGCTTTGTGCTGCCCGTTCTCTCTCTCTCTCTAGCTCTCTTGTTGGTTCTGTGCTGTAATTGCGTTTTCCTCTTTTGCTTGTTTGGTTTTTGTTCGCGTTATTTTCGTTCGTTTCTCTTTATATGTAGATCGCAGATCGCTCGCTTTATATATTGTAGTTCTTATTCTTCGGCTTACTCACAACTAGACACTACACACACACACACACACACACACACACATGGAGCGAGGGAGGAATTATTAATTATTTGTGTACATTTATTATGATTTTGAGTCATAAGAATTCATAGGATGACAACATCCAAAAGCTACTTTAAAGAGATTCTTTTTAATGTTTTTATTATTTATTGTCTGGCTCTCTCCACGCGCTACCTTTCTTCCTCTATTGCCGAAAATCGCTCACATGTGCCACTGCCATCGTCGCATCTATATTTATACTATATGACCGGACGGATGGATGATTTGTGTATGTATTTCCACGGACAAACAGACAGACATGGGTATATGCATGCATTTTGGCGTTTCTTCCGTTTCCGCCAGAGCCAAAAACTCAGAACTGGGTGTGACGCGAAACACTGGGGAATCTATTTCATTATTATTATTATTGGCCTGATATTTATTTAGTATTTTGTGTGCAATATGATTTCCGTCGTTCACAAACAGTTTCCTTCTTTTTTTTTGTCTATTTTTAAATAGATTTCGGCTTGCTTGAGGAGCGGCAAAAGCCGAAAAAAAGCAATGAACGGGCCTGGGGAATGGGGACGAGGGAAAACTTATGTACTCGGCATGAATCACATCACATAATAGCAAACGGATTCCGATTCTGATTTCGGACGATTCGTTAGAGTGGAATAGAGACAGAGACCAAAACCAAACAGTTGGATTGCGGATGGCACTGGCACATACTGTTTTTGTTTAATTATAGAATCTGCTTCAGCTGTGTGCTGCCTGCTCCGTTCCGTTTCGTACCGATCCGCTTCGCGTACTACTGCAATTGTTCGAGTTTTTGGTTTATGTTTTTCGGGGGGTCACATCTGTTCGTTGGTCAGACTCCTCCAAGTAAATATATATCGTCGTACACTATGGATATGGTATGGTTCTATCCACTATCCATCTATCGCTGTGCGTCGTGTCGGGGGTGTGTGTGTGTGTTTTCGCAAGTAGTATGTTTGTATATGTATGTGAGTAACGCGCTTAAACTTAAAAATTAAATCATCGGCGCGAGCGATCAGTTGAAGACTGAAAAATGTTTATGAATCGCCCCGCCGCGCAAAAAAGCCAACCGAAAGCTTCCTCTCTCTCTCTGAAGCAACTGTATAAGGTGGTTCCGTCGGCTGCCTAACCGCTTAATTTAAATTGTTCGTAAATATTAACAAAGCAAGAAAGTTACAATATATTGTAAAAGACAAAAATAATGCATTTTTATTTGCGAGTAGGCAATTATAAAAAAGAAAAATGCAACTCTTTTTCTTGCAACAGTCTACTTTAAACCCCACGCCATCAAAGGGTTAATCAGCACACTCTATTTTCGTTTCACCCACACTTACCACGCAGAACCCTTTCACTCGCACTAATTGACAGCATGTTTAGTGGTGCCGTTTTGCCGACGGGACCACCCTATATAATTGCATCATGGCTGAAAGCTCCTCTCTCTCTCTTTCTCTCGATGGGGCGAAGCGCAAACAAAGCAGAGAGAGAGAGAGAGCGTCTCATCGAACAAATAGCCACCCGTTTGTGGGTATGTTTAGTTTTCAATGCACAATAGATCTTTATACTTATAACAAATCATTAAAACTTAGTAAAGAAATGAAAATCAATGCTAAATGAATGCAATCCGAAGAGGTCTTCGAATCGATGGAAAACATTTGTACGCCTTAGCTTACATATCGTATCATGGAATTATTTTTTAATGGTTAGACAGTTGCATTCTTTTCTGGGGAGTTACTTATTTACTCGTACAATTATCCATGCAGATGAAATTACAATTCAATGCTAATTATTGGTTGCTTAAAACTATGAAAAATTATGTTTTATGGATTGAAGATTGGGCGCGGAGATAGATAACTACTTCGTGGGCGTGGCAAGGGAGTTGTTAAGCGAGTTGGATAGCTGCTCTTCCTGGTCCTTGTCGAGGCCCAGGGCCATGGTTAGTAGCTTGACCACGCATCGCTGCTCGTGAACCTCGCCCTCGCCCTTTTCGGTGGAGGTGATCTCCCTCTCCAGCTTTAGCTTCTCTTCGGCTGCCAGCAGAATGCCCTCCTCGATGGTGCTCTCCGCCACCAGGCGGTAGATAGTAACTGGCCGCTGCTGGCCCATGCGATGACACCGATCCTCGGCCTGCTTGTCGTTGTACGGATTAAAGTCAATGTCGTGAATGATGCAGGTGTCGGCAGCCGTCAGGTTGATGCCCACGCCGCCCGCCTTTGTGGACAGCAGAAACACAAAGATGTTGTCATCCACATTAAAGTCCGTGATGAGATCCTGTCGCTCCTTCACGGCGGTGGCTCCATCCAGGCGGCAGAATCCATGCTTTCGTATCCGCATATACTCCTCCACAACGTCCAGCATCATTGTAAACTGACTGAAGAGCAGCACCCTGTGGCCCTCCTCCTTCAGCTTCGGCAGCAACGAGTCCAGGTACTCGAATTTTCCCGAATCGCATATCAATTCATCCGGAATTCTTACATCGTTCATTTCCTTTACCAAGCAAGAGAGATTCATTAATTTTTGAATGTTTAAATTGTCTCCTTTGGGCACTCACATGCTTGTTGCATAGCTGATAGACCTGAAAGTCCGAGAGAATAGCCAGCTCCTCGAATATGTACTGCTCGTTGGTCTTTTTGTAGGTTGTGGCGCGTGCCAGTCGCTTGGCAAAGCCGCGCAAATCCTCATCGGTAAAGTAGTGGCGCATTAGCAGCGGATGGTTGGCACAGCGACGCATCTCCATCATAATGGCAACGCCAGCACGATCGCCGCTGCTGCATACGACGCCTTTGTTATTGGAATAATAGTCTACTAGCTCGTGGTAGTACTCCCTCTGTTGACTGCTCATTGGTACTTTTTCCTATTAACATATTGAAATGATAATTTTGGTATGTAAGATTCCTAACCCTTCCGCTTACCACAATGCTTTGCTTCTTGGGCAGGTTGTTGAGGACATCCTTTTTGAGGCGCCTGAGCACAAAGGGCTTCATGATGCGCTTGGCTCGCTGTATTTGTGTTTCCTGGAACTGGGACACCTCCTCCTGGTCGCCATCGGTCTTGCCCTTCTGCAAAAAGTAAAGCAAAAACCTCTTTAGCTGCCCATAAAAGTCGGTTTCAGTGGGGACTTGCCTTGACAAACAACGATTTGATGTCCTCGATACTCTTAGCAAAGAATTTTGGCATCACAAAGCACAACAGGGAGATCAGCTCCAGCAGATTGTTTTGCAGTGGTGTGCCCGTGAGCAGGATGCGCATTCTGGCATTGATGGTTATGAGATTGGCATACCGCTGTGTGGTCATGTTCTTCAGCATGTGCGCTTCATCGAAGATGACATAGTCCAGCTTGCACACACGGAACATTTTCCTCTCCTCGGGCGTGGATCCAACGATATGATAGCTGTTAATTAATGCCAGCAATTAGTGTGATGAAAGACTCAAGCGACTCGATTGCTACTCACGTTGTCAGCAGGACATCGAAGCCAGTGAAACCATCTTTGGCATACCGTCCACGCATCCTTCTCCGCTCGTCCTGCGATCCATGATACTTCTCCACCACCAGGCTGGGACACCAACGCGCGATCTCAGCCTCCCAGTTGTCGAGCGTGGACGAGGGCACCACAATCAGGTGGGCCGCCTTGCTGAGGCCGTTCTCCTTTAGATACGCCAGAAAGGCAATCACCTGTATGGTCTTGCCCAGACCCATTTCATCAGCCAGGATGCCGTTCATCTCCTGTTTGTGCATCACGGTGAGCCAATTGAGGCCTATTATCTGATAGTCGGCCAATTGCATTCTGAAATTGATATTATTTTAGATTTAAGCATTTTTTAACGATTATCCTCGACTTGGCTTACCCGCTGCTCAGCATCTTTGGCTGGTCTACGATGCCACCTCCATTAGAGATGGCCTTCTCCAAGCGCGTTACCATATTGTTGCATTTGTTTAAGATTGTGGCCACCGTGTTTTGTTTGTTGATCAGATCCTGTGCATAGTTGAGCAGATCGCCCGACATGCGGATGCTCTCAAGTTTCTTTCGTAGCCCCGCCCAGTCACTGAATGGCCTCTGCTCAATTATCAAAGTTGCCTTTTTCTCGGAGAGCGTCTTCACCGACTGCAGCTCTATGATGGTAGCCTCGTTCATGAACTGGAACACTTTCTTGCGCTGGCCAGTCATCTTGGTGGCCATCTCGGTGTCGCTGTCATCACTGTCGTAGACCTGATCCTTAGACTGCTTGACATCTTCATCGTCCGAGCATTCACCGTCCGAGCATGTGGGTGCCCTGCTGGAACGTGAGCTGGGTTGCAGCTTGGGCCTGCCCAAGGGACCATTTTGACCTTTCGGCTTGCAATTCTCTCTGAGATAGCGTATGGAGGCTGCCACATCCCAGTTTGAGCGCGAAAGAGATTCTTGAACAGCCTGAAATAACGGGGAATGCAATTCTTATACCAGACTCAAAATCGATTTTCGCAGTAATGGTTATCGATATCAGTAATCCCCCTTTTGTGACGCCTCTGTGCGTGCCAGCTGTTTTGGTACGCCGGCCCTGAACATCACATCGCCATGTTCCGCGCACACATATGTATGGGACGCGTGCTTCCCGCTTCCCCGCGACAGAGTTTCTACCTGTTCTGAATGAATGAACGTACCATTGTATCATACTGCGGCGATATTTTCGCAGCTGCCATGTAGCGTTCCTCCTTTTCTTTCACCGTCAGCTCCAGCTTGGTCTTCTTTGTCACTTGGCTGTCGGCCCCGTCGCTGTCACTGTCTGCCATTACCTGGATGCGTTTCTTGCCAGGAACTCTCTCTGGGAAGGGTTGTCACAATTAGAAACACCTTCGCATGAAATGTCAATACCTCAGTTACCAGTTTTTGCCTGGCCTGCGGAGACGGCTGAATTTTTATTGATGCGAAACTGTCGCAAATCACTCAGGCTCGATTTGGTAGATGAGCTGTCTGACATCTTTGGGCAAGGCTGGAGCGAACTGACAGCTTGTTTACTTTTTAGTCACAATTATGCGTTTCTAAATACGCGATTAACATATATGCGAAAATAATTTTCCTACACCTTTGGCTTTTCTTTGCGTTTACACGGAAAACGATAGTCACGCCGATAGTACAGGCCGATAGTACTCCTCCATCGATACAAATAGTGTGCCGTGCAACCCTGTAGGGGCAATCGAAAGTGTGTGACGCGCTTGCAACCCTTGCATTTTTTTCGCTTGCTTGTAGGTTAATTGAAAGTATTTTTCTTGCAAATAAGTCGTTTATTGAGCTGAGAGTGCACCAGCAAACTGGCGACAATGGCGGGCGGCAACACTCCGCGTGTTATACAGGTGACCAACATTGCGCCGCAGGCCACCAAGGACCAGATGCAAACGCTGTTCGGCAACATCGGCAAAATTGAGGAGATCCGGCTCTATCCCACCATCCGGGATGTCTCGTGCCCTGTGCAGTCGCGCATCTGCTATGTGAAGTACACGGAGACGACCAGTGTGCCTGTGGCCCAGCATCTCACCAACACGGTGTTCATTGATCGCGCCCTGATTGTTATCCCCGTGCTGGCCATTCCCGAGGAGTACCGCGCTCTGGAGATGCTCAAGAACGGCACCATAGTGCCGGGTCTGCAGAAGCCCGACTCGAAACTGCCGCCCGAAGTGATCAACCGCATCGAGGGCCAGCTGCCGCAACAGGTCATCAAGACCTATGACCCCAAGCTGGTGGAGTTCAATCTGCCAGAGTATCCGGCCCTGCCCTCGTTCTACGATGCTCGCAAGATCGAGGAGATTCGTCGAACCATTATTGTTTGCGACGTAAAGAACGAGTGGCGCTTGGACGACCTAATGGAGTGCTTCCAGCGTGCCGGAGAAGTGAAATATGCACGCTGGGCAGAGAAGGAAAACAAGACCTATTGCATGATCGAATTCTGTGAGCAGACGAGCATCATTCACGCCCTACGCATGCAGGGGCAGGAGTTCAAGGGCGGCTACCTGAGTGTCTATCATGCGACTTACTGCATCACCAAGCCGGAGGCCAAGTCCAACGAGGCAGCACAGGCGGAGATCGAGGAGGCCATGACCATTGTGAAGGAAGCGCAGAGCATGATATCGGCCGCTATTGATCCAGTAATTGGCATGCTGGCCAAGGACAAGCGTCGCCGTTCACGCTCCCGTTCTCGCTCTCGGGATCGCCGCACCAGCCGCTCTCGCTCTCATCGCTCCACGTCCCGTAGACGCTCACGTCGCTCGGGGTCCAGGGAGCGACGCAGTGGTTCGCGCTCCAGGCGCTCTCGCTCCAGGGGAAAGCATTCGTCCCGTTCCCGAAGCAAGCGCTCCAGATCCCGTCACCGTCGCAGCACCTCCCGTTCGCGTAGATCACGCTCCCGTGGGGGCAAACCATCACGAACGCGCGGCAAGCGCTCTAGATCCCGTCATCGTCGCAGCACTTCACGTTCTCGGCGCTCCCGCTCGCACGGCGCCAGCGGCAGCACCAGCAGCAAACGCTCGCGTTCCCGTGAGCGCAGCAAGAAGTCGCACCGCGAGAAGCGCTCTTCCCGTTCGCCCAGGTCTCGCAGCAAACGCAGCTCGCCCTCGCCACCACCGGTGATCGCCCTAAGCAGCAAGAGCCGTACAAGCCGCAGCAAAGATGTGTCCACGGTTGTCGTCAAGACAGCCTCTTCGGTCGTCCGTCGTCGCGAACGTTCACGCACACCCGAGGCGCCAGTGCGCAAACTGAAGGTCATCTCTGAGGATATAGAGTTGAAGAGTTCGCGCTCCAGCGCCGATTCCAAGTCGCGCAAATCGGTGAGCGTTGAGAAGTCGGACAACATGGATATATCCAACTCCCCCTAGAGCATAGATCTATATGGACCGCACAACAATGCATAATAAATTACACATTTAAGTAATCCCCCAAAATAATACGATGTCACGGATGAAATTACCTCCTTTCCACTTTCTTTCTGATTTCCCATCAAGTATAAAGTAAAATATAGAGCTGCGGCTTTACGTATTTGTATCCCTCACTCGAGAGCAGTCATTGAAAATACATAACTTAGCTTCTAAGAACAATTATTTGTTTCATTTAAAGTAAATTTCTTGCAGTGCATTGGACAGCTGAGGAGGAATGACTTGTTTGTCGGCTGCAGCAAAGCTCTCGCGCTATAAAGCTCTGCAAGCTTTTTCCCCCTACTAAAATGCCAGTGACAAAGCGTCGGAATCAGACAGAAGTCGAAAGTAGTCCACTCGAACGGTTGTTTTCAGTCTACATTTGATAAAGAATTAAAAGTGAAATTATCACAAAATGTCTGCAGCAACAAAAGGTATATATTGAGCAAACCCCTATCCATGGATAGTGGATAGTTCCTGGGCAATGGATGTGACTTACGCGAGAGGCTGTTCCGAGTCTTTGACGAGAATGAACTTTGGACTTGTTTTTTTTCCCTATCTGATGCTATCCCCCGCACAGTGCCGGGTTGCACTTTGGACCTGTTGAATGAAAAACAACATTCTGATTTAGTTCCCACAATTTGAATATTTATTCTTGCTTACACGAATAACATAATATATGATATAAACAGGAATTTATATTGTGGCTGCCAAGCGCACGGCTTTTGGCACCTTCGGTGGCGCCCTGAAGGGCATTAACCAGACACAACTGCAGACAGTGGCTGCCAAAGCTGCTCTGGAGGCGGCTGGTCTGAAGGGAGAGCATGTGGACACCGTTATTGTCGGCAATGTGATTTCGGTGAGTGGAAACGAAACCCCCCCTCGGTTCCCTTGAGAATCCATTTGATCTCGGGCATTTTCTATGTTGCAGTCTTCCTCCACGGACGGCATTTATGTGCCCCGTCACGTAGGTCTTAACTGCGGTGTGCCCATTGAAAAGCCTGCCCTGGGCATCAATCGCTTGTGCGGTTCTGGCTTCCAGTCGATCATAAACGGAGCACAGGACATTCTGGTGGGCGGTGCCAAGGTGGCGCTCACCGGTGGCGTGGAGAACATGTCCCAGAGTCCGTTCATTGCCCGCAACATTCGATTTGGCACCACCCTGGGGGCCAACTACAATCTGGAGGATGCCCTATGGGCAGGACTGACCGATTCCCGCTGCAAACTGCCAATGGCCCTCACAGCCGAGAACCTGGCCGATCAGTACAAGATCAGCAGGGAGCGTGTGGATGAGTTTGCATTGCTGTCGCAGAAGAACTGGGAAAAGGGTCAGAAGGAGGGCGCCTTCGATGCTGAGATCACTCCCATCAAGTTAAAGGTCAAGGGAAAGGAGGTGGACTTTGTCATCGATGAGCATCCTCGTCCCAAGACCACCATTGAAGGCCTCAACAAGCTGCCCTCGCTCTTCAAGAAGAACGGAGTTGTTACAGCCGGCACAGCGTCTGGCATCTGTGACGGAGCGGCCGCCGTGATTGTGGCTTCCGAGGAGGCTCTTAAAGAGTACAACCTCAAGCCCCTGGCCCGCTTGGTCGCCTTCTCCTTTGTTGGAGTCAACCCTGAGATTATGGGCATTGGCCCAGTTCCTGCCATCCAGAACGTACTCAAGGTTGCCGGCAAGAAGCTGGAGGACATTGATCTCATTGAGGTGAGATTAGGTTCCGCTTAAATGGTTAAAGACCCTGTTGACCGTTTCCTTGTTTTCCACCCGTGCAGATCAACGAAGCCTTTGCTGCCCAAACTCTTGCCTGTGCCGATGCTCTGAAGCTGGATCCCTCCAAGCTGAATGTGAATGGCGGTGCCATTGCCTTGGGACATCCTCTGGGTGCCAGTGGCTCTCGCATCACCGGCCACCTGGTCCATGAGCTGCAGTAAGTTTTCATTCGTTGAACACAGGTTCAAGTAGACATTTAATCATCGTTTCCTCTCTCGCAGGCGTAAGGGACTCAAGTATGGTATTGGCTCGGCCTGCATTGGCGGTGGCCAGGGCATTGCCTTGCTGCTTGAGGCTGTTTAGAGCTGGACAGAGCTCATTTTCGCATTTACAATTAAATTAGTACTGAAAATTCCCCTCAAAGAAAAACTAGTAATAAAGAATGAAATTATTTTATCTTTACAATTTATTAAATCTTTTGCGAATGGAAGTTGATCAGCTTTCTACAAGAAAGACAACAATTGCATCTTCGTGCTATAAAAATTTCAATGTTCATTGCTGGAAATGATTTACGGACGACTGATGGGTGGATATGTCTCAGCCGCTGTTTAGGGTATTGATTCCCAATCTCTTAGAAGGCCTAACATTAAGTGTAGATGACGAAATTTGTTCAGTTCGTTTGGGCACTGGTGGAGAAGAGCGCCAGGGCTCCGCTGGCGAGGCCAACGGAGAAAATGTAGTTCACAAATGGCGTCGAGTTCTTTAGCAGAAAGAAGCTGATGAAGATGATCACAGCCAGGTAGATGGAATTATTGTAGAAAATTGAAAAGGTGGTTGCCTCGTAGTCGGCGACCTCGTTCTTCTTCCAGAGAATGCGCTCGTCCTTTTCCTTTCGCGTGACCTTCTTGTCGTCGCCCAGTTGGCGGTTCACCTCCCGGGTAACAGCATCCTCGCGACGTCCAGCGATCTTGTGCTTCAGCTGGAACTTGATGTTCTTGTAGGCAGTAGCCATCAGATAGGTGCTAGCGGCGGTCACCAACACGAACAGAATGGAGCTGGGCCACAGGTCCATGTTGTGTATGCGCCAGAAGAGCCCTGCAAAGCAAAACTTTCATTCATAAAGAGCGGCCAAAAAATCAACAACGTGTCACTTTACTCACAGATGGGCACCGCGGACACGATAAAGGCATTGCCGTAGAAGAGGGCCGAGGACTTTGTGCTCACATTGCGGCTGAAATCCTGAAGCAGAAGCTCCTCCTCCTTGGTGAAGCCGGAAGACTGCACTTTTTGTTGCTTGCCAGAGCCCATTTTTCAGTAATTTAAGTCAAACAAAAGCAATAGCTCAGTGAAAGTTGATACAACGCACGCAAAAGTCTATGACGAAGTGTACACGAATGCAAGAGTCGAGAGTTGTCGGCTTCTTGCCGATGTGACGTGTAAACGTCAAACGCAGGGTTGCACTGGGACTGGGTCTAATTGACAGCCCTGGTAGTCGATAGTTGTGGATATCAGCAACACACATTTACCGATAGGAGAGCAACAGGTTCTGCAGCTGAGCGGAATTTGATTTTATTTTAATTTAGTTTGAAATTAAAGGTGCGCTATAGAATAAAGGGTACCTGCTTAAAGTTTCGGTTGTTTTTGGAAACAGTCGAATTGTTGGTTCGAAAGCATCTAAGCTAAATTATCACAGCAAACCCGAACCTGTCCAAAGGTCATTTCAAGTTGTTTACATGTTTCGTGCCTTTTAGGTCTCTGGTCCGTAATGCTCCGAACAAAAGTCTTTAATCAGTTGGCCCGTAATGGTGCCAGCCGGCTCATGTCCACCGCCACCAAGCTGACCACAGTGGAAGTGAATGACAAAACAGGAATCGCCACCCTCACCATGTGCAGGCCTCCAGTGAATGGACTCAATTTGGAGCTGCTGAAGGATCTGAAAACCTCCATTGACGAAATTGAGAGCAACAAAAGCCGCGGTCTCATACTGACATCCGTAAGATAGTGCATTGAATTCTCTGCGAACATATTTAATCAATTGCATAAATCACTATCAGTCCAATGCGACAATATTCTCAGCCGGTCTGGATATCCTGGAAATGTACAAACCCGAAAAGGAGAGGATTCGTGCGTTTTGGACGCAATTGCAGGAGGTTTGGCTTGCCCTCTACGGTAGCAGTGTGCCCACTGCAGCTGCCATTAATGTAAGTTTCAAGATACGGATTCTCACGCCTGCTGTAACGATTTGTTTTCGTAGGGTCACTCCCCCGCCGGTGGCTGCCTTTTGGCCACATCTTGCGAGTACAGAGTCATGCTGCCAAAGTTCACCATTGGCTTGAATGAGACGCAACTGGGCATTGTGGCGCCCAAGTGGTTCATGGCGTCGTTCCTAAGCGTCCTCCCACAACGTCAGGCAGAGCGTGCTCTCAACCAGGGCCGTATGTTCACGACGGAGGAGGCCTTGCAAATCGGCCTCATCGACGAGACTGCCAACAGCAAAGAAGAGGCGGTGGAAAAGTGTGCTGCATTCATTGGTACATTCGCCAAAGTTAATCCTTTGGCTCGGGCACTGACCAAACAGCAGTTCCGCTCAGCCGATTTGCAGCAATTGGAAAACGAGCGTCAGGATGATCTGGAGAAGTTTTTGTTCTTTGTTAACCAGCCAGCCGTGCAGAAGGGTCTGGGCATTTATCTCGAAGGTCTGAAGAAGAAGTCCAAGAAATAATCATTTATTGAGATTATAATTGCCAATTTTTAAATAAAGCCAATTTACTATTTATTTCAATATGCTTGACAGTGCAAGAACAATTTCTGCTATTCGATAACTGATAGTCGATAACGATAAAACAGTCGTTGATCGATAGTGGCACAGCAGGTTCTATTTTAGCTGAATCGATTTTGGTATAATCTACGAAGCTGGAAGGATCAATATTTATATAGGTGAATACTAAATTTATAGATTTTATTTGTTCTATACTGCTTTTATAATCATACCGATTTTTTTTTGCAGCTCCAGGGCAAAAATCTCCATTAAACCGGCACCAGAACAAAGGTCACCTTTTGCATACTTTGGTGATAATGTTCTCTCCCAGAGTCGTAAGCCTTGTGCCTCGCACAGGCCCCAGACGTTTCATGTCCACCGCCAGTAAGCTGACCACAGTGGAGGTGAATGACAAAACCGGCATTGCCACGCTAACAATGTGCCGTCCTCCCGTAAATGGACAAAATTTGGAACTGCTATTGGATATTAAATCCTCCATCAAAGAAATAGAGAACGACAGCAGCCGAGGTCTCATAATCACATCCGTAAGACCATTTTTAAATTGAATACGTTTCAGCATAATTATGGCATTCACTTCTTAGGCTAGTCCGAAGGTATTCTGTGCTGGCCTAGACATCCTTGAAATGCATAAGCCGGACCAGCAAAGGCTACGGGCCGTTTGGACAGAACTGCAAAATGTTTGGTGTGCCCTCTATGGCATTAGTATGCCCACAGCGGCTGCCATCAACGTAAGTCTGTAAATATGTGCCAACAATTTTGTACATGCCAATCTCCAAGGGTCACGCCCCAGCCGGTGGATGTCTTCTGGCCACAGCCTGCGAATATCGTGTTATGGTGCCAGATTGCAGAATTGGACTGAACGAAACCCAGCTGGGGATTATTGCGCCGAAATGGCTGGTTTCGGGCTTCTTGAACATCCTTCCAAAGCGAGTGGCGGAACGGGCTCTCACTCAGAGTCGCCTCTTCACCACGGACGAGGCCTTACAGGAGGGCCTCATTGACGAGATCGCCAACAGCAAAGAGGAGGCTGTGGAAAAGTGTGCCGCCTTCATAGGCACATTCTCCAAAGTGAATCCCGTGGCCCGTGCTCTGACCAAGCTACAGTTCCGGGCGGAGAATTTGCGCCAGTTCCATAAGGAACGCGAACAGGATGTCGAGAACTTCCTATCCCTAGTCAACCGGCCAGAGGTGCAGAAGGGTATAGGCGCTTATCTCGAAGGTCTGAAGAAGAAGAAGGCCAACAAACAATAATCATTGTGTTAAATATTTACAAACTAATATCAATGCAAACAGTTAAATTATTTTCTAAATTCGTTCCATTCGATAGGCAGTTTTCACAACGATAATCGATTGTAGATCAGCTGATCGCTGCGGCTTCATTTTGTCAGTTTGCTTTGGTTCGCGTCCCGACTGCAAAGCAAATGAAAAAAACAAGTTAATTTGTTTAATTGTATGCCTGCCGCTGAGTGCGTGATTGCTCTTCAAGTTCCAAAGTCGTAGAAATGTTGCGCAACAGGCTGTTGGCCTGTCTCCGACAAATCAAACCCATCAATTGCAGCCCATTTTTGCGATCGCTCTCAAATGCAGCAAACTCGGGTCTCACTCAGGTCGAAGTGGACGACAAGAGTGGGATTGCCACATTATCGATGAATCTGCCGCCAGTGAACACTCTCACATTGGAGTTGATGCACGACTTGATCGATTCAATTAACCAGATCGAGTGCAACAAGAGCCGTGGGCTCATTCTGACGTCGGTGAGTCTGGCCAGTTGACAAAGGTTTTCTTGACACGATCTTCCATTATTTTGCAGAGCAATGACAAGGTTTTCTCTGCCGGACTTGACCTCAAAGAGCTGTACAAGCCCGATCAGGAGAGGCTGAAGGAGTTCTGGACAATCTTCCAAGACCTGTGGCTGGCCCTGCATCTCTGCGGCATTCCAACAGCAGCGGCCATCAACGTAAGCCCAAAGTGTGCATCGAAGAAACACCCAATAATCATTGTACTTTAGGGTCATGCGCCTGCCGCTGGCTGCATTATGGCCACGGCCTGTGAGTACCGGGTCATGCTGCCAGATTTCTTTATCGGAGTGCATGCCACGCGATTTAGTTTCCTCGTCTCCAAGTGGATGATGCTCTCCTATCAGAGTGTGCTTCCACGCCGGATTGTCGAGCGGGCGCTGAACCAAGGTAAGCTATTCAGCACTCAGGAGGCCCTTGAGGTGGGCCTCATCGACGAGGTGGCCTGCAGCAAAGAGGAGGCCCTGGCGCAATGTTCCGCCTTCATTGGCACCTTTGACAAGGCCAATCCGATTGCCAGAACACTGACCAAGCAAATGTGTCGCGACTCGGATGTTCGCGAGTTGCTCAGCGATCGTGCCGGGGACCTGCGTGCCTGTGTGGACTACATCAATACTCCCCTGTTCCAGGAGGGACTGAGCGCCCACCTCCAAGGCCTCAAGGAGAAAAAATAATTGGTCAACGCATCGAACTGGTGCTGTCCAAAGTGTGCTGCATTTATTATAGAAATTTGTATATTAAATTGTTACTCCCAAAAACTTATTCCTGGTTCAACTCCTGTGGAAGATTGGCCAGAGCCTCTGACATCATTTCCATGAACCAATTTATTTCCAATATTTTGGCACGATGTCGGTCGACTTCCTTGCTGTAAAGAGAAGAGTGTCTATTGTGCCTTTTGTGGTCTTTGAATTCGGTCTCCACTCACCTGTTCAGCTGCTGAATCATGTTGTCAATGAACTCCCTGCTGCGCAGGGCCATGCGATCCTCGCGTTCATCAATGCGCAAGTTGTGAGTTGTTCGCATGCCCTCGACCAGTTTGAGGACAGCCTCGCGATCGTCCACACACATTGTCAACTCCTTGGGCACAGCACCAAGTTCGCGACGAGCCTGTTTGGTGGCCAGGAATTGCGTCACCATCTCCGTCATGTTGTCTGCAAAATGGCCGCTGACATCGTGTAGCTGCAGGAAGAACACCTGAGCTTGCTCCACAAAGCCGGCCATCAGTTGGGAGATTTTGTGATGGAAGTTCCGCGTGGATTCCTCAACAGCCTCATGCAAATGTAATTCCTGGGACATCAAGCTCTGCCACATCTCGTTGAGGGCATCATCAAATTGTCGATTGAGTGTGTCCACCTGTGCGTACGCTTCTGATCCGTCCTCGCTCTCCTCCAGCTCACGCAGCATCGCGCGCAGTTCCTCGAATGTTCGCTCCTTGTATTGCATAAACTCTTCGATCTGCGACTGGCCCAGTGACTGCAGCTCTTGCTGCCCTTCTTCCATGTTTGAGTTAAAATCTTGGATCTCCTTATCGCGTTCTCCAAAGCGCTCTAGGCCCAGCCTGTAGATTTTCTGGGTCAATTGGTGAACGTCTTTGGCATACTCCTCTGTGAGCTCTTGCGCCGGAGCCCCTATCAGCACTAGGAGTCGCCCGTTCTCGTCGTCTCGCCACAGGGAATCGTACAGCTGATGTCCATCTAGATGCTCCACAAAGCTGGAGGATAGTCGCTCTGCCTCGGCTGCCTCCCTTGCAGCCGTTTGAAGAGCCTGAATCTCACGCTCTTGCTTGTCCTCGATCTCACGTAGCTCGCGACTGTTGGGAAAGAGACTTGGATGTCATCTGGGTGAGGGAATTAATGGAGCGAACTCACTAGAAACGCTTCCGTGCCGCATCCCGTGTATCCGCTTTGATGAACACATATTCGTAGTAATTCAATTGGGGAAGAATGGCCGTCACATAGAGAGATAAAGGGAAATCTGGTTGCTGTGCAATGGGATTACCTTCCAGATTAAGTACTTTTAGGCTGTTTACAAAGCGCAGTCGTTCGATCTAGAGAGAAACAGAAGCAAGTAATTTAAAGATGTAATTTCTCAGGGAGAGCCTCACCCCATCAACCGTGTCGATCAGATTATTGCCAATGCTGAGAATGACCAGCTTTTCGAGGTTCTCCAGGTTCTCAATTTTCGTGATGCGATTGCTGAACAACGAGAGGGTTTCCAGATTGACCAGCGTCTCCAGGTTCTCGATTTTCGTGATGTAATTGAAGCTGAGATTCAGCTCCTTGAGCGCTGTGAGCATTCCAATGTGCTCGATGACCTCGATTTTGTTGCAGTTGAGGCACAGCTTGGTGAGATTGGGTAACATCCAGAGGTGGTCGATGCGCAAAAGATCTTCAAAGAAGAAATCCTTCAGATTAGACAGTGTCAAAGCACTTTTCAGTGGCTGCTTACTCTTAAACTCCAGTCTCATGGTTTGTATGCGTTCGTAGACCACAGGCTCCAGCTGATGCAGGCGACTCGACTCGCCCTTTTGTCCCTGCCCTAGGTATGCTGTCTCGATCATCTGGCGATCAATGATGCCCGGCTCTGGGCAGTTGATCTCCTCAAGGAAGCCCCTCGCCGGCTCCACACTCTCATCCCCTGAACCCTGGCTGACCTGTTCGTCCATTTTGATTGACTCCCGCTCAACATTTGCCAAGCAGAGTCCATTCCATATCAAGGCTATGGTTGCCTGGGGCAACCAAAAACAACAGAGCCCTGCCTAGTAACCACTTGGGTCGTGGTCTCAGGTGCGTGTTCCACCCCTTCGATGACTCGCTGGAACAGGTGCAAAGGGGTTTTTCTTTCTTTTCGCTCCGGTGAGGCCGGCTCCGTGTGCCGATTGATTTCACTCGTAGACCTTCGTGCGTTCGGCTCTCGCTGGGGGGTGCAGCGGAGCCAAGGGATGGTCTAGTTAGGGTTGCGGTTGTTTAGCTTTTCGGGTTGTTGTGGATATCGGCTCTGGCAGTTGTTAATATTTGCTTCTAAAATAAACTCCTGTTCGCGAGCGAAACTTACCATAGGGAGAAACTCAATAAATCTCCACTTAATCGTTTGAATCGAATCATCCAGGCAGAGATCAAGTGGAGATCATCGGATTTAAACGCGATTGTGACTCGAGGTACGACTAAGGATTGCAGAATAGTTAAGCAAAGCCCTTCCTTTCAGTGCATTGGATAACAGGCAGAACCCCCATTGACCGAACGTCGAATCGATAAAGTGACCCCGGGAACCTTTTGTTTATATGTTTGCACACAGTGCGAAAAGTGTCGCATATCACATATAGTACTACTCAAAGTACTACCCAACCCCTCCGAGATGTGCGTGTTCCATGTGCAAATCTAATAAATTAGTTAAATGTGAATGGGTTCAAGGTCTCGGTGCGGGCAGCCATGCTAGATCACGTCCATACTCTCCTCCATTCGCCATGGCACCAGCTACTCCAACAATGAGGACCGCAACAATGCTCAGCTTCATCCTTAGACTGCAAATGGGTTTAGTTTTCCACGATGTGGATATTTTATAGGATTCTCGGCATATAATTGAATTGGCAATGCCTTCATTTGAATGTTAACTAATTATGTGGGGTGCTTGCATAAGCCTTTTTTTTTGGACTTTGGAACAGTATAGTCGGAAGACTCCTTCTACCGAACTTTAAGCCAAATTAATTATGCACAAGTGTAAATACTTACATATGTACATGTGTAGGGGCTAGCTTTTTATATGTATGTGTCTGTGAAGTAAATAAAAACTAGTGGAAATGAGTGTGAGACGATTTGTACACGTCACAACCTTTATACCCGGTACTTAGTCAGTATATAGTATGTACATTCATACATATGTATGAAACCTACATCTGTATATATGTATTTATCCTCATGATTTTTTGGAATTTTACATTTTTTCTACATCTGTCATCTACATCAATTCTCACACCGCGCCCTTTTTTCTCGCCCACCTCCCACAGAGCAGCACCCTGTACAAGGCAGAGTGTGCGAGCGAGATAGTATGAGAAAACAAAATAAACAAAGCTGCTGGAAGGGGTATGTACTGGACATGCATTTCGGCATTTTGCCTATAATAATGATCCAATCTGATCCTAATTCGGGTATTTGATGGAACTGCGTTTTTTCTATTCTCTTGACCTTTTTTGGGGGCGAAAGGGGCCTGCCGATTTTAATCCCGGTACTCTAAGAGTAAATAGGGTATATTGTATTTGTGCACAAAGTAAATGTATGTAACACACCGAAGGAAACGTTTCCGACCCCATAAAGTATATATATTCTTGATCAGCATCAATAGCCGAGTCGACAGAGCCATGTCTGTCTATTCGTCCGTCTGTACGTCTGTCCGTCCGTCTTGTTGAGCGCCTGGATCTCAGAAACCCTAAAAGCTAGAGCCAAATTTTGCACCCAGACATCTGTATGCTCACACTGTATTTCAAGTGTTTCAATTTCTTTACAAGTGTATTTCAAAAATGAAAAGGTCCCCGCAAAACGACGAAAACCTCCCAAAAACTACAATTTTGAAGATAAAAGAAAACTTAACTAGGAAATTACCATATCTATCAGATCACCAATTGGGATCCGATTGGATCATTATTATGGCCACAATGAAGAAATGAATTTGCAGTGGCTAAACGCACCCCGTCCCGCAGCTTATATTTGTTTTTTGCACATTCTCTCTCTTGCACATTTACACTCTGCTTCGCGCAGACACGTCTCTGCCTCTGCCGCGTCTCTGCCGCGTCTCTGCCCGACTCTGCAGTGTGTGTCTCTAGGGGAGGGTGGCTAAAGGAGCTAAAGGACCGTGTTGGCGTGTGTTGTTGATGTAGATGACAGATGAAGACAACATTTAAAATTTCACATATAACCGCTAAGGTTCAGATGTAGTACTGAGTGCCGGGTATAAAAGTTGTGACGCGTAAGAAGCGTCTCACACGTCCCATATGGCTCAATCGACTCGGCTATTAATGCTGATCAAGAATATATATACTTTATGGGGTCGGAAACGTTTCCTTCTGTGCGTTACATACAACCGTTATTCCCCACAAATACAATATACCCCCTATTTACTCTTCGAGTACCGGGTATAAAAAAGATTTTACTCAAATATGCCTGACTAATAGTATGGAATATTCCCAATCGAATTGGGAATGCACGAATGCTGTGGATTAGCTCTGCTAAGACGGCATTGAGAATTTGATTGGGAATGCGATTAGTGATCATCTATAAATGTCTTCGCAAGATGGGGTCTCGAGTCATTTAATAACTGAAGATGAAGCTGCAGCTCCTCGTACTCCTACTACTAGAGCTCCTCATTATGGCCAACGCCGGTGGACGATACTCCTTTGGGTTGGGAAGAAAATAGATTTACATTTTTCTTATCCACACATTCAGCTCTTGTTTTGAGGGGAGCGAGCACTAATGCCTAATACACAATAAAATCATGAATCCATAAAATAGTTTTATTTTCCATAGAATACAAGCAGAGCTTTCATTTTAATTGTCATATCTAGAGAGGTGTGCTGATGATGATACTTAGATATGGTTTTATCCCTTGACAAATTAACTGCACAATAAGTGTAGAATTTGGACTAAAGTTGCTTGAGAAGTTACTCAAATCGTCCTGAGACTGCTTTTATCCAGCGTCACCTTTTCACACAGCCCTCTTCTCCGTCAATAATTCAATTGGCAACACACTCCAGAAGATGTCAACTAATGGATTCCTGATTATGTCCGGTGTTTGCATAAGACTTCCACGTGGAAAACCCTTTAGCAGTAGCTAAGCTTTATAATTATTAATTTCTTGTTAAATTTACACTGGCTTCAGGCTTCACAATAACGATTGAAATTTGCTAAAGAGTTTCACTAATGCAAACACCGAAAAAAAAATTGGAAATCTAAAGCTGATAAAGGATTTACCAATTCGACGGGTGAAGTTAATATAAATATTCCTTTAAAGACAAATAAGGTTAAAATCCAACTGAAGATTGAATTTTGAATTAAATTTACCCTCTCCACTCATTGAGCTCTTTTTTTGTGAGGAACGCTAATTCAAACAGCAAATATAATCAGGAATCCATGAATTAGTCTCTTATCTTATCATCGTTTGAAAAATGCCAAATATATGCGAATTCTGAAGATGAAGACCAAGCGGAGTCAACTTTAAGTTATCAGGAAGGTTTTGAGAGATAATAATGAGATGTGTTTTATATGTAGATGCTAAACAGAGCAAAACAAATGAACAGTTAATGGCGGTTAGACAGGTTTTAGTTAAAATCTACTTTGCATTTTTAGCAGCTTATATTTTTTATTACAACTATAATTCAGCTGGGAATATGTCCGGACCTTAGATGTCCTTTATTATCTACGACTCTTGATTTGTGTGTCGAACAAGCTGTAATTACAGACCCTACGACCCGCCACTACTTGCCATCCCATCCTCATACGTTTGTTGGTGTATCTGTGACCTTGACAGAGAGTTGGTTTTCGGTTGAAATCAAATGGAATTCGGTCAAGCTTATCGGTTGGGTGCCTCTGGATCAATATATTGATTCCAAATTGAATAGGTGGCATCCGATCCGACACATCGGGCCACACACATGTCCGGCTCATGGCCGATTCGATGTCGATTTGATTCCATATTTAGTGCATGTCATTTAATTAGAACTCTGAGATTGTTTAGAGGTTTTGCCCCAGTTGGGTTAGTGGTGGTGTATAAATAATACAAATCATTTATATTGCTCATTCTTTTCTTTATTTCTTTGTGCACAGGTGCACAGCTAGAAACTATGTGAAGAAGCTGAAGTTTGCTATTTTTTAATAAGCATGAACCGATATATAACGCTGACCCAACTGGGGGACGGCACCTACGGCACCGTTGTGCTGGGCCAGCGCAAGGACACCGGCGAGAAGGTTGCCATCAAGAGAATGAAGCGCAAATACTACTCCTGGGAGGAGGCCATGAATCTGCGTGAAGTTAAGGTGAGTCCAACACAAGTTCCAGCATTTGAGTCTTTCTGCTAATTCAGCCCACAATTTTCAGTCGCTAAAGAAACTGTCGCATCCGAACATTGTTAAGCTCAAGGAGGTGATAAGAGAGAACGACACGCTCTACTTTGTGTTTGAGTACATGAAGGAGAACCTCTACCAAATGATCAAGGATCGGGACACCCACCTGCCCGAGCCGGAGCTAAAGAGCATTCTCTTTCAGGTGAGCTGGCACTAAGATTTGTTTGCCATCTGTAAGCCATCCTCCTGTTTAGGTACTCACTGGCCTGGCCTTCATGCATCGTCATGGCTTCTTCCATCGCGATCTTAAGCCGGAAAATCTTCTCTGTTCCGGTCCGGAGCTGATCAAAATAGCTGACTTTGGCTTGGCGAGGGAGGTCAGGTCGAGGCCGCCGTTCACGGACTATGTGTCGACCCGCTGGTATCGGGCGCCCGAGGTGCTGTTGCACTCCACCAACTATGGCAGCAACATCGACCTGTGGGCCATGGGCTGCATAATGGCAGAGCTGTACACATTCCGACCGCTCTTTCCAGGCAGCAGCGAGGTGGATCAGCTATTCAAGATCTGCTCCGTGCTGGGCACGCCAGAGAAAGTTAGTAAAAAGCGCAGTGAACACGAGAAGAACATTCTAATCAAATTTCTATTGACAGGGTGACTGGCCAGATGGTTACCGACTGGCGTCCATGATTCACTTCCGCTATCCAGATTGTATCAAAGTGCCACTAAGCAGCGTCGTCAGTCGCTGCAGCCAAAACGGACTCGATTTGCTCGAGGACATGCTCGCCTACGATCCCGATAAGCGTCCGACGGCCCAGCAGAGCCTCAAGTATCCGTACTTTCACTCGCTCAAGCGGATCTCACCCACGGCGGCCACCAAGGCGAGTGTTCGCCTCAGTTCCAAGTATGCGGCGGCTTCCTCTGGGACCCAGACTGTGTCAAACCATGTGCTTCCGGTGCAGGAGAAGCTGCAGGCTGTCACCGAGCTCATCCATCAGGGCAACAACATCAACAACAACAACAACAACCTAAGCAATGGCAAGGGTCTGTCGAAGAACGTGAGCATGCCGCGAAAGTATCAGCCAAAGTTGAGCTTCTTAAACAGCCACGAAATGGGCATGCCTGTAAATGGTAGTGGAGCCCTGGCAGACACTTCCAGCTTGGTCGGAGGACCCGCGGTAGATCAAGGGCAGACTCAGCATCAGTCACAGCAACAGAATGGAAGTGAATCCATAAACGACATCTACTTGAATCGAAACATTGCACAGCTTTTTGGTTTGCCAGCAGCAACGGGCTCTCAGCAGCAGCTGTACCATCCGAATGTCTCCTTCAGCAACACCATGGCCCGCAATGCGGGTGCCATTTATGTCAGCGGCAGTCAGCTGAGCTACGACACTGCCAAGAACAATGCCAAGAACAACGGAGGTGGATATTATGTGCCAGTGACACGCAGCTCCCTGCTGGCACCCGATGCCAAGGTCTACAATGTGTTCTCCAAGGTGAGCGCCAGTCAGGCACCGCCCAGCATAATCGTGCGCCAGCCACAGCAGCATCAACAGCATCCCTCCTACGAAGCGTCATCCATTAATGGAGCGGCCATACGTTTGTCCGCGAGATCCCGTCCGAGCGGACAGGAGGCCAAGCTGAGGTCTGACGATCTGGACCAGATACTCGGGTGAGTAGGGATCGACTCTTAGGGGGGGTGTCACTGTACTGTTTGAGCATTCCATCCATTATCCATCTTTTGCTGCACTCTGAGATTCCCTTCGTTCCCTCACCATGTGACTTTGTCTTTGTCTTTCCGTGCAGCTCCAAGCTGAAAACCTCCGCCAAACGCCAGCGAAATGCCAAAACCAACATGCTGCTGGAGGACCTCTTTGGGCAGCTGTCAATGGACTCTGACAGCGATGGCAAGTACCCGCACACTGTGCCACCCACGCAGCAGGCGAAGAGTGGCGCCCATCGAGAGCGCGATCTCTTTGGCGAAAGTTTCCTGCGGCCCGGCATACGGAAGAAGAATACCCAAAGCAGCCTGGAGGTGAACAACGGCAGTCACGCGGACTCGCTGTAAGTACGGAGTAAGGCGGCGGAGGAGAAGCTTCCCTGGCCTGCATGCAACTTGTAGAATTCTCATGCTCTCATAATCATGCGCTATCATCCATGTGCTCCATGTTGTTGTGCTCTCTCTCTATACTCTGTATCTGTCTTTCTCTCTCCTCTCTCTCTCTCTCTCTCTGTCTGTGTTTCTGTGTCATCGTTTTTTGTGTTTTCATTTGCTTGTGTCATTGAACATTTTGTGAGGGTTCCCCAAGTGATAACTCCTCCTCATCCTCCCCCTCAATTGATGAAGAATGTCGCTTTTGGCCCATAAGGTAAAAATCAACATTCGCGCCCAAGTTGTAAATACATTTGAGTAGATGTAGACATAATCTAGAAGAAAGTATTACTGTCACCAAATCATATAACCATCTGTACCCATTATCGTAGCCACAAACTTATTATTTGGAATAAATTACAGACCCTTTGAGTTTCATTTCTTTATGGCACACTAAACGCTAGATAAAATAAGACTTTGATGAGCTCTTTCATGCTGTATTTATTGTTAGATTAAAGATGTTTATCCACACTCTTTCAGAGCAAAAAACACACAGAAGCAGAAGCAAGCAGCAGCTGGGACTGGAGCCGCAGCATTCCCCTGGGATGAGACCAACAAGACGGAGGATGAGAAGCTAACTGCCTGGATGGTGGCCGAGAATGGTAACTTGAATGTGGGGCAACAGCAAGCACTCCAGTAAATCCAAGTAGTCGATTAGCAACTGAAAATTCGTGACAGCACCACATCAGCACCAATCCAAAAATTCACTGGGCAGCCCAGGTATTTATTTTATGCCCATTATCATATTCCCAGGATCGCTGCTGGAGAATAAATTCTGAAGGAGATCATCGACTAGCAAAGTGCCGCGTTGTACCTGAAACAGAATGGAATGAAACTGAAACTGAATCTGAATACAAACCGTCAAAACATCAAATCAAAACATCCAAACGAGCGTTTAGAGTTAAAGTTAATATTGTTGATGCTGTGATACAGAATAAGAGATAAATAAGATATACTTTAATCGATGCTAATATAATCCAGAGTGAATTTTGAACATAAATGGTGCTTATTTAGTGATAGAGTTGACGCTGCAACTGGAACTGCAGCTGGAGCAAGTGCAAGTGGGCTTCAGTTTCATTTCCCTCTTGCGATTTCGCCAAGAGTTTGGTGGCGCTCGTTGCATAAGCCCCAACAATTGCACTTGTTTTGCGGCAGATTCAATTTCATCTGCCATAACTTCGCCACTGCGACAATGGGCCAACGGTTGCTTTGCATATAAAAGCTGGTTGAGACAAGCCCTTAGACAACAGTCGATTGACAGCCACAGCCACAGTTCACAGCCCATATCCAGCTTCAGTTCCAGCATGAGTGCCCTGGTAAGCGATTAACACCATGGAAAGTGTATCCAAAGTGTAAAGCAGCCCTTGAGTAGTCTTCCAGCATTGGCCTTTGCATGTTCCTGTGTGCATTGGCCGCTGTACAGGCTTCCATCATCGCCAGCCACAGCCATCCCGATGAGTTGATCTCTAGTCCGGCTCAGTATGAGTTTCAGTATGCAGTCCATGACAGCCACACTGGGGACATAAAAGATCAGTTCGAGCATCGTCGTGGCGACTATGTGACGGGCCGTTACTCGCTGATTGAGCCCGATGGTCATCGTCGCATTGTGGACTACACCTCCGATCCGCTGCTGGGTTTCAATGCTCAGGTGCGCCGTGAGCCAATTGGGAGCGTCTACCAACGCTACTGAAGCAGACAACACTGAAGAGGAACTATAATATACATATATCAAATGATATAGAATATATCCACAGGCTGTTTGAAAATTGTTTTCTAAAAATGCATTTATTGCCTTCTATTTACACATGATATGTACAATATTACGCTGATGAGATAGCACCATCCTCATACCAATCCACTGCGGTGCTGGTAGCTGAATGGCGAAAAGTCTTAGTGGAAGAATCGTCGAAGAATATAGACAGAAGCATAGGTAATTGCGTAGAAAGTGGCTACGAGTAAGTGTCTGGGTATCAGGTTAGAACGAGCTGCTAGATGCGGATGGGTGGTCGTCGTCGTCGATGCAATGAAATCAGTGTTTGATATCTCTCTCTGTCTCCCCAGTCCAACTGTCTCTCCCGCCTTAGTGGTACAGGCCGAGCGGCAGTTTGGGTGCGGCAAGCAGCTTTGGTGCCCCATAGGCCAGGGGCAGCGGAGACAGAACCTTAGCAATGGGAGCAGCCTTAAGCACCTTGTGGCCCAAAGGATCCCGACGGACGACAGCATTGAAACCATTGTGGGCATCCGAGGTGTAGTCAACAGTACGCAGATATCCATCAGCATCGATCAGCGTGTATTGGCCCTGCACTTGATCACCCTTGCGGGACTCCGTCTGGCTCTTGATGTCGCCAGTGTGCTCGTCGTGCACCGAATAGGCAAAGTCATAGTGGGCAGGCGCCTCAACCTCGACAGCCTTCAGCAGGGGCTTGACAAGTCCCGGGGAGTGGTAGATGGGGCTCAGTGGCAGCTCGATTGCAGCGACAGCGCCCACACCCAGGATGAACAGAGACAAAAGCTGCAGCGAAATATATTGGAAAAGTTAGTTAGTAGAGTCTACGATTCTCCCTGATCCTTTAGAACTTACAGCAAACATTTTGGCTTGGAATTTGTGTTTGGATTTCGTTTGTGCTGGCTTGGTAGTTGACTTCACTTTGGGCTCTTGCACTGAACTATGTCTCCAAGTGTCGCGTTTGCATCTTTTATATGGCTCGCTGAGTCAAAGCTCTCTGGCCGGCCGGCCAGCCCCTACTCCATTCAAAATTCAAGCCCAAGCCCAAGCACACGCACCGCGAACCGCTAACCGGAATCCGTCTAATGCAAAATTTTCTAATTTTTATTAATTTTATTTTTTGCACTGTGCGAGCACATAGTAAAAAAACATTCGCCGTGCTCTGCTCCAGTTTTTGGCAACAATGTAGGCAAGGTCTAAGCTGTTGTCTTTGTGGCAATCGGGATCAATATGAGCCATACAATGGCACCCTTTTCAAGCTACGAAATCATGTGCCAAAGTCAAGCGAAAGTTAACTCTTATCAGTGAAACAATTAATCCGATATGTGCGGATTTAAGTGAATATTCGAGTGTGTTCAAAGATAATATTTCAATGCATATTGTAAGTGTACTTAAGAGAGCAATCCATAAATGTGCGCTTAGCCTCTAGCTCTTCATCCTTCTACCCGTATCTAAATAATCCATACGGATCCATTAATAGGATCAGCAAACTGCTGACAAGTTAGATGACATATTGAATGGCTGAATCGCTGACTGGCATGTGCATACGAGTATCTAACGCCGTCACAACAAACAAATTGCACGTTGACATTCGCAGATCGTTTCGCTTGATAGACAAACCCAAGATATGCCGCTAAAAAGCTTTGCCGATTTTCCACTAAATTAATTAATCAAATTGCGACATCCGCCTGCGGGCCGTGCCCCCCAAGATCTTTCTGGGTCTGATCGCCTTCGCCTTTCACGCTGGCACCGCACACAAATCAATGCGAAAAAAGGTAAGCAAAGTAAAGGCTTCAAAGACCAAACTCGTTGCTAAAATTCGATATGAAGTAATATGCGCTGGTGTGGAGTGTGGGGTCAGGTGAAGTTGAGTGGGGTGGAGCTGACAGGTGGTGGTGCCTGTGCGTATTCGCATCTTGCGCCACATTCATTTAGAACAAGATTACGATTTTATTGCGAGTGGTCGTGGGCCAATTTTTGAAGTCGCCACCGCCTGCTCACGCACTTGGACAGCTCTCGACTTCTCCATGAGCGTGCCTGCTGTCCAGCATCGCCCAACCCATTCAGCAGCAGACATACATATATGTACATGTAAGTAGTCTCTATAAATAATAAGTTGTGTCTACTTAGCGACATGTACACACGAGTAGATCGTGTCCGATATAAGTCAAATGAAGGAGATTGGATTGAATTTGGATTGGGGAGGGAAATTACTAAATGGCACGACTTGGGTGAGGCTGGCTTCGGCGTGTTTGTAGTTGTACAGCAGGATAATTCCTTTTTAAAGTTTTTCTTATGATAGAATATTAGTTAAATCGATTAATCCATTTCCTGTCTGATTTCGGCGTGCGATGGCTATTTTTCGCTATTTGTAGATAGACCTGGGCGTGCCACTTCCTTTTCTAATCAATCGAATTTTATTTTAAAATCATTGCAATACAATTTTACGCATTTCTAAAATTTTTATTATCCATTTCAATTGCGGTTTGTTTTTGTTCTTGTTTGATTTTGGATTTTTTGAAATATCAAAAAGTTGCAAATAGATTTACATATTCACTGATTTGTTTGTTGTTTAGATTTTTCTTAAGTTTTCAAATGTGTTAACAATACGACGCACTACACATAATCATTCGTCCCACATATGAATTGTATATGTTAAAAAATTTAAGGAAATTGCTAGCACATTTCACTATGTAGAGGCTGAATAATAAATATTTTCATAATAATTGGCAATTTCGAAAAAGGTTCAACTTGCACTTTGCTTGTGCATTAAACCATTAATTCGTCATTTAAAAAAAATTTAATTATATTAAACACAATAAAAACAAAAAAGACGGATAAATGGTTTCAAGCACAAGCAAATCGTGCCAGTGAGGTAAACAAAAAAGCAAAAGCAGTTAACAAGAAATGATGCCATGGTTCCCAGCTGACTGACTGACACCGTGTGTCTCTCATTGCCTGAGGGAGAATGACAGCTTGGGCCTGGAATTGTTTTTGCCTAATATGACTTTTTGCTCTTCTTTGACGCGTTTCTCCTGCTCTTTGCGCATTCGCTGGCGTTCCTCGTCCATTAGACGCTGCTCTTCAATTATCGCTAAGCGTTCCTCGGCCTAAAACAACACAGAATATAAATAAGACAACTTTTCCAATGAATTATAATAATAATTGTTTATAGCTTACCAATTTTCTTTGAGCCTCTTCTATTTTACGATTATTTTCGGCCAAAATCTCTTCAAGCTCTTCGCGTTTTTGCTTTTCATCCTCCTATAAAACCCAAACAAAATTTCGTATTAATAAATCATGCCTAATCGTTTAGCCACAGCTTAGAACTATGAAATAGAAACAGTTTCTTGACATCAGAGATGCGATGCAAACTGTGCGAGAATTGGACGCACAGAAGTTTTGTGGTTGCAGGTATTTTTTTTGCTTGATGGGCCTGCAAATGCAGTAAATCTATTTTTATGTTTAACAATAAGTTACAAAGAAAATTTTGGTGAAAGTAAAAAACATTTAGTAGTGTCTAATAAAGAATGTTATAAGTAAGTTTTTCTTTTGTTTTTTTTTTTGATACAATATAATAGCACACAACATTAACAAATGTCTATTATTTCTAAATTGTTGGTCATTTCATTTATTTATTTTTTTGTTTTTGTTTTTTGCTACTTACTATTTAAATGGGTCATTATTCCAGTATAATGGCTAAATTTGTTTGGTAATTTTTGAATATTTTTCATTTTTATTTTTGTTTTCTTTTTTTTTGCTAATTCCATACACGTTTTTGGAAAAATAAAAAGCTTCAAAAACAAATATGAAAATCGCAAACTGGTCATGAGTATGTGGAAGAACGGCAATCCGGCTTAATAAAATATTACAGACAGATACAGGATGTGTTCTATAAAACTAAAACCTTGTCGAGTGAGTCTTAAACTAACTGCAGAGTCTTCTGGCGGTCGATCACAATTGTATATTGTTTTATATCGTTTTGTGTATCGTTTTATATCGTTATAGTTGATGGCTTATCACACCGTCCACGTAGTATCGTTTTCTTAGGACACTCACCCGTGTTTAGTCTTTGTTTTTGCAAGCAGCGTACAGATGGAACTAATTATTCGGCAGGCTCGAAGCCCGCCCCCACAACTAGACCACCTAACTATCGCAACTAACTTAGAAGAAAGCAAGACAGTACGCGAATCGGGGAACCTTTGTTTCAAGAGAAGAGTAGTGGAGAGAGGAGTTTGTGAGCAACCTTTGCTTATCTGTCCTTCCATGGACCAAGTGCTTCACAGCAGGGTTGGGTTGCTTTAATTCCGGCATGGGGGGCTCTGTGTGAATTGCTGGGATTTCTGTGTATTTATTGCGGGCTCTCGCGAGGAGAGTATCCCGCTGAATACGGTTTACAGAAAGCGTAGTATGCGCCCAATGATAACAACGGGTTACAAAAACCAATATGTACCAAAATAAAAGTTTTAAAATATATGAATGTAGGTAAAGAACAAACAAAAGATGAAGCTAAGAGTAAAAGTATGCAATACTTTTGTTTAGGCATCAAAACTGTGACACATGCGCGACACTTGGCAATGTCGTCATTTTGGCTTTTTTGTTGGTAGGAAAAATAAAAATTACAAAATTATTGGCAAGAAGATAGATGCGAAACCTGCCGCGGCGTTCCCAGGGGCTCAGTGCGGTTGTGTGTGTAGTCTTGTGGCGTATACAGGCGAGCTGAAAAATGCCAGGTTAGTGATGCAAATGGGTGGGGTGGGATGTTAGCCATGTCTACGCCCTTAAGCAGTTAAATATGAGGTGGGTTTGTGGATTGTGCAAATTATTTTAGATGATGGGATGAGGGCTTCGGAGTATTTTACAGATGCATGTACACACTCGCACACTGAGCCGTTGCTGAAAACGCCGCCAGAGCGATTTCTGGTGGCATTGTGAAGACGACTGTTTTTAACTGCTGTTTATGTTTGTTCATGTTCTCGGTAGTTGTTGTTTTGTGTGTAGTTTTCTGACAGTGATAGCAGCAGTCGTCCAGCGAAATCTGATTACGAGCACCTACCTCGCGACGGCGTTCTTCTTCGCGTATCTGCTCGCGCCGCCTCTCCAGTTCCAGCATCATTTCTCGCTCCATTTCGGCCTTGGCTGTCTCGACGCGACGGTTAACCTCTTGCTCAATCTCGTCGCGCCGCTTTTCGAGCTCTTCCTCCACACGCTTCTTGACCAGCATCTCAATACGTTTAGCTGCTTCCTCCTCGACGGTTTTTTGCTCAGCTTCTTTTTGTCGACGCTGCCGCTCCATTTCCGCAAGACGCTCTACCTGCAGCTGGTTTTGCTGCAATTGATTTTGGATATATTTCATGTAATCCCATTGTAAAAGTCATCCAGCTTACCTCATCCAGCTTCTTGAAGCGGCTGCGCTTGTGTCTACTACGCTGAGACTCATGGTCCGAGTATTGGCTGTCACCGCTCGATGAACTGGAACGTTTTCGAGGCTTCGATATAGACGGGGAACTGCGATATTCTGTGTGCCTGTCGCTGCGATGCCTCTCCCGTTCCCGGTCACGACGGCTATGGTGGTTCACCTCTGTTGATTTATCTCTGCCATTTCTCGTGCTGCTGCGCTCGTGGTCGTGGTCCCGATCCCGATTGTGAGACTTACTGCGTTTCTTGTGCTTGCTTTTGTGATGCCGGCGTTTTCCCGACGTGCTCGGAGTGCGTGAACGGGAACCCATTGCGAAATAATTGCAATTATTTCTATCACTAGCTTTATTGGAAGCTGCTTTCAGCTCACACAACAAAACAATCAATCTAATCAAATAAATTTATACAATTTTCACAATGCTCGAAAACAGTGCTGCTAACGTTGCTAGAATCCATTTTTCGGACAACCCTCTAGTGCTATTTTTAGTTGGTATTTTTTAGTGCTTTTCTTTAGTGTTGCACAACTTGCCCCACTTTGTTTATTTTGGTTTTTTTTTATAATTTAAATAGACTACAGGGGTTTTTCACGAGTAACAATTACTTCGTGGAACTTGTCTATCATCACTTGAAAGTCCTTGAAGCCCGCGCATTTCTTAGCCGCTTCCTTGCCCAGCCACTTCAATTCCGTATGCTCCTCGGAAAGAATAGGTTCCTGGTTTGGATTACGCAGCTCAGCCAGCCAATAGATAACGATCTTTGGCTCTTTCTTCACTTCATAATTAAGCGTTATTGGAGTGTTCTTGTCTATAATCAAGTCCTTTTCGTCATATCTGTTTATTTGTTTTGCATGTACTTTAATTAGATTTGTGTGCACATGTGAGGCATCATAAGCACTTACCCGGCTTCCTCTTTTGTTTCCCGCAGCGCTGTAGTGAAATCGTCCTCTCCGGGGTCTACATGTCCCTTGGGTGGGCTCCAATGAAAGCTGCCATAGGAGGCTTTCAACAATAAATACTGGATCTCCCCACAGAGACGCCGAAAAACAACAAATCCGGCAGCTTTTTTCATTTTCTTGCTGTTGATTGGCTTAGTGGTGGAAAGTTTCGACAGGTAATAACATGAAGAACATGGTGTTGAGAAACTGTTGGCAGTTATAACTAACAGTTTGAACTGATATCGCTTGAATGATCGTTTTGCAAATTAGATCTATTTTGTATTTGTTTTTAGAACAAATCAAACTCAACTTAACTAAGCTAATACCCAATTTCTAAACACATATAGTGACCTTCTTTAGATATGAATATGTTTCCTAACACTGCCCTTTTGATTTTGATTGGTTGAAAGTTGAAACGCCTAATAAGTCGGAAAAAAGTATTAAAAGTATTAAATTTCAAAGTACTTGGCGGGAAATTTGAGTTCAAAATTTTTAGTAACATTTGTACCAATTTCGCTGTAGCGATTAAATTAAAAAAAAAAGACAATACGTACTTGATTTAAAGCAATACAATTTAGAGGGAAAACAATAATTAAATTTAAAAATAATTTTAAAATTGAATTTTATTTAGTTATGTAATATAATACTAATTCCATAATACACACAGCACAGCAGTTCGTCCTTGCATAGATGCACTAGGCGAGTGTTTGTCAAACATGGTTTCGGGCATTTTTTATGTCCTGCCCTTTGTCTTGTAGGTAGCAAGCCGCAGTGTGTCGCATGTTGTTGCTGCGGGCCTTGCCGCAATGACCGCAGTGTCCTGGGAAATCCTGTTTGAGAAATCTTTTGAAGAATGACGGTTGTCCGTTGTCTTTGACAGAGTCAGAGTGCGCTAAGCAAGAAGATTGCATAGATGAAGAGTTGTTGTTGGTCTTTCCCTTGCTGGCATGTGTGTCTGTGCTGCCCGTCCTCAAGCCTGATGTTAAGTTGGGCTTTGGCAAAATTGTTCGGACATACATGGACCTCCCGACTTTTGGTCCCAACAATTCACCCGCCTCAGAATAGGCGCCAGCCTTTTCGGGTATTGGGACTCTGGAAAAAGAAGTGTTCGTTGCTTGTATGGAGGACTCCACACACAAGAACAATACTCCAATATCGGGCGGAAAATCGGATTTTACCCCCAATTATGGTGTAAAGATAGAAGAACTGCCCCGTTTCCGTTCGCTTTCCATTTCAGAAAAATAATAGAATTTCTTATCTCTTTAGTTGTGCGCGCAGTTTTTGAAAAGTTTTATTGATATCACTTAACATACATGGTCTCTACATGTTACATACACTTACATACTGTATACAAAGCTTCCTTGCTTCCAGAAGCTTGGTTGTATATATAAGGTCATAAGGTATGCAAACCAATAACCATTAGAAGTTAAAATACATAAAATTGATTTTTCAAACGGATGAAATTCTTGTTTTAGTGTCAAAAGTCCTTTGAGCTGGTAATATCAAATAGAACATCCAAAATCGAGACAAATCTTTTAAGATTCACTGCTTTGCACGTTAGGGTTGACAAATATTTAAAAAAATCATATCGGTGATATATTTTACTTGAAAATATATCAGTATAATATAAAATATATCACTGCAAAAATATCGATATATTTGATATATAAATTCAATTCCGTGCTCATCGGAAATAAATAACTCCCATAAATAGAACATAAACCGTATCTTATATGTTTTTAACATATTTAATCTTTATTACACTTGTCTGTGTTTTTAATTTAACTTATTCAACTATTCTTCGCTTTACGTACACAATTCTTTTGAGTAAGTGTTTATGGTTTTTGGTTCAAAACACCCACAGTACGAAAATCCTCCAGATCATGTTTCTATCTCGCACACCTCACAAAAACCACCACTGCTGCATAAATTGCACTTTCTTATTTTTCTAGAAAACTTTGAGAACAAATTCTTTTGCGGAGGTGGTAATTGGGACCAAAGCGCTAACCATACAGTCAACCCACTAACAAACACTTGCGGTGTCCGTGTAAAGTCGAGAAAACCCCAGTTTCCAGAGCTAAACGAATAGGGACGTGGGAGACATACACTTGTATCAGTGTTATATCGCAGCAATCTTGGAGCAAAATTCGGTGGCTCCAGCTCTTATAGTCTCTGAGCCAGACTGCGAGACGGATAGACATATTTCTTTAGTTACCGAACTTGAAATATCAACAAATATCGCAAAAATATATCAATATATTGATATTTTGGGAAAAAATGATGATATAAATATATTTTTATTTACAAAAAAATATCGATATATTGATATAATTTGGACAACCCTACTCCATGTGCGCAAAAAATTAATTCATTACATAAAAAAAGCGTAAAATTAAACTTACACGATGTACGCGCTACTTCGCCGCTTTGTGGGGACCTCTATCCCAACCAATCAGCTGAGATGTTACTCCTCCTTCACGCCGAGGGATGTGGTGCGGGACACCACCGATGAGGCCGGCACGCTGCTCACACGCTTTGCCAAACACATCGCGCTGGAGCGATACAAGGATAAGGAGCAGGTGCTGCCTCCAACGACGGTGCGCTATGCGGACTATTTTCCAATCACAGACGGTCGCTACTTCCAGCGATCTGTGGAGAAGACAGACGCCTCACAACTGCCAGCTCTGATCATTCTAGCCTCCAGCTATCGATCCAATGCAGCAGTTCCAATGTATGTAACCGCTCTCAACACATTGGATGCTCATGCTGTGGCACAGCTGGGCAAGATGGACACCTCAACGGTGCTTGAAACGCTGTACTCATTCCTTTTCCTTATACCAAACTGGCTCAAGCGAACGGACTTCCATCAGGAAGCAATGCGCCGGCTGGCCAAGGAGAGTTTCCATAACAACAAGGAGCGATTTCTGCAAGTTTGCTTCTACATGGGTCTGCAAAAGAAGCAGACAACATCGAACGACTTCCAGATGCTGCTGGAGGAGCACCTTCCAAGGCATTTGCCAGCTCTAACTGAATTGGATCTCGCTCTGATTAGCAATGCCGCCTACAAGACGTCTACCGTCATCACGGGCAGTGCAAAAGAGACTTATGACACAAATTTGGTCAATGCGGTGTTAGGCTTGAAGCTCACACCAGATAACTCTGCTTTGCTGATCTCTTTAATCAAGGCTCTGCGGCTGCAGCGTGTCCGAGACGAGCGTGTGTGCCAGCATCTGCAGCAAATTTGCTTGGACTCTGCTCAAATAACCCAAATAGAGCCTCGAGGATTGGGACACATTTTCGCCTTCTTTGCCGAACAACTTTGGGACCAAGAAGAATGCATGACCGTCGTTGTGGAGCGACTGTTGAGCTTGCTTAAGCCAGGCGACCTGAGAGCCAAGGATTTAGCCACATTTCTGTGGTCTAGCTCGCAGCTCAATTGTCAATTTTCCGCCGCACACCTGAGGCAGCTGGAGCTTGCTGCGCTGCGAAAACTCGATCATGGAGATTATAATTATTACCCAGACAATCTCGTAGATACCTGCCTATCCCTGTACACGTTGGGACACTACTCAAAGGATTTGATAGACGCCGCCGAAGAGCTAAAGGCCACACAGCATCGCTCAAAAGCACAACCCAAGGTGGACAGTCGTTTGACAGTCTTGCGTTCGGCAGTGGCCATTGAGCATCCATCACTGTCCAAATTGAAAACCGAACAAGTCTTCAAGGAGTTCAACCGCGCCCCTGGCTACTTGCTTAAGGAACGCTCGGACTTCACCAAGTATGCCGAACAGCTAGGCCAAGATGCTGAGGTGGAAGGCGTTGATTTAGTCTGCCCCATCAATGGCATCAATATACCCAGCCTGCGTGTGCAGACAATGGGCGATGAGGCGAGCGTGTACTTCGTTGAGCTACTCACTGCACAACAAACATTAAAGTTTAGCAAGAAGTCCACATCATTAATGCGCCTCAAGCAGCGCCTCTTGGAATCCTTAGGCCACAAAGTTGTTATGGTAGGAAGTCCTCCCATTAATCACAGCGATTAAGTCGTACTAATTGTTGTTCTTTATAGCTGCACTCTGGAAATATGGCGACCAGTGCCAAGGAGCTGCATACGCTGCTACAACCAAAGGTGGAGAGCATAGAGGCTGCTGAGGTCGTCAGCAACTGAATCGTGTGATATTGAGGCTGATTTTATATGTAGGCTTCATAGGCTAGTTACAGATTGTAGCTTTATTTAACAGTGTTTTTATGTACGTGTAAATATTATTTAAATATTAATAGCACTAAACAACAAATAATGTATAATACAAGGGAACGGGTTACGCGACAGACACACTTCGCTCTCATCGAATGGATTTAATCTTTGCCTTGAGTACGACATAGGAAGCGAATCGGAAAATGACAATCATTGCACACAGGGCAATGATATCATTCCAGAACTGATCGCCAGACATTGTAATCTCCTCCAGAAATTTCTTTGGATACCTGAAGGCACAAAATACAAATAAGTCTCCAGATTTACACCGAAAAAGGATTTATCTTTACCTGTAATGGCAATATGGCGCCTCATTGCACTCTAGCACCCCCCGATCTAGTCCGTAGATGGCAGATATAAAGCCCTCCAGGCCATATCTTAAATATGATATGTGACTGCCCCAGCGCAAGTAGCTGGGAAGGTCACGCAACGTCACGCCAAAGCCAGCAAACATCATCATGGGAATGGTAAGCACAGGAGCCAGGAAGGTGCCATTAGTCACATCGAACCACGCACCAATCATCAGCCCAAAGCTATGGCCCACAAACACTATCAGCAAACTGATGGCAAAGAACATCCAAAAGCGAACCCACTCCATGGGCTGGTAGCTCCACAAATAAACGATTGAGGTGAATAAAAAGCAACTGATGATCTGCAATAGAAAACTTGAGATAGCGATCTTGAGATGAATATTCCAATATATTACTCACCGATATGGGCAGATCCACGAGTGTCATGGCTGTATAGTAAGCTTTCATGGAGTACCAGCGGTTGAAGTGTTCCTTGATCAGAATGGACATCTCAATGGGGACTGTTAGAGGCGGTAAGGATTAACATCAATTATGGCTGATGAAAATGTTTACTTACAGGTTAGAACTGTTAACATCATCGTGGTCATGGAGTGGTGCATCAATATGGCAAAGAGCAAATTGTAATTATCCAACACACGCGATCCCTCGCGACCCGTGTGATCGTACATGGCACCGAACAGCAGCGCCACAGCTATGTTAACCCCAATGCGGAGATGTGTCATGGTCGTGTCACGGCGCGCCTTGATGAAGCCCCTGCGCAGCAGCACCGAGCACTGGTTCGCATAGCTGGTGTCCTCCAACGAGTGGCTCTTGGTGCGTTTGGGTATGGGATACTTTCGCATCAATGCCTCGGAGCGCAGCACCGAACTGGCATTGTTGAACCATGTCAGGCAGCTGCCATTCTCTGTGGCGCTTTTGAGTGTATCTATCTTGTCATAGCCATACTCCCCGCATGCCAGTTCGATGACTGAGGAGGGGAAATAAATGCTATAAATCTGTGCCTTCTTCTGCTTCTCTTTTACTTACTATAATCCGCTGGGTTGTGATACATGGGACAAGGCAGGTCCACTGCTTGCAGGAAAGGGACCAACTTCTCTGTGCCACCCTGGTAAACGCAGTTGCCTGATGACAGAACGTAGACCTGATCGAATATCTGAAATAACTTGGCCGTGGGCTGGTGAATGGTGCAAATGATGGTGCGGCCCTGGGTGGTCAGTTTCTTGAGCAACTCGAGAACCTTGGTGCAGGAGCTGCTGTCCAAACCACTGCATAAGAGGATGAGAAATGGTTAAGAAACAAGCTAAAAGTGGCAAAGGGTTAAAGATCCTACGTGGTGGGTTCGTCTAGAAACATGACAGTGGGATTATTGATCAGCTCCATGGCAATGGAGAGCCTCTTCTTCTGACCACCTGACAGGCGCATTGTGAGTGTCTGATCGTGATCGTACAGACCCAAGAGCAGCAGAATATCTTCGATCTGTAAAGAGTAAATCAAACATTCAAATCACTCCAACTTTTCTTCATTTAAACATCTTTCAGACTTACCCTGCTCTCCTTCTCCTCGTAGCTGACGGTATGACCCAATTTCAAGTCTGCGGCTATATGCATATTCTCGTTCACCGTCAACAGGGGCTGCAGACGATCATCCTGTGTTATGTAGCAGGACATGCGACGGAAGGAGGCTGCACAAAGAGAGGAGAGACCATTAGTAGGTGAATGTTTTTCCCATAATTTCCCCCACTACTTACGCAAATTGCGTCTGCGACCATTCAGCAATATGGAACCATCCACGCCGGTGGTTTTGAAACCGGAAAGTGCATCCAGCAAGGTGGACTTGCCCGCACCCGAGGGACCCATAATGGCCACAAGCTGACTGCCAGGAAACTTGCCACACACATTGTGTAAGATTTCCTTAGATCCTAAAAAGAGAAGAGAAGTGTTCAAAATGAAGCCATAATAATAGCAGTTATAGCAGCTTTTCTCGCTGTGTGACATCCCGAGTGCACTCGCCATTTTGGAAAGCCAGCTCATAGGGGCAATGGGTAACCGGTTCAAGCAACTACTTATATTCGAGCAATCCATCTGGAACTACATAACAAACTAGAATACTTCACCCATTTTACGATACACGTAGAAGCAAAGCATTGATGGATGTATCAAAGTGCATCTTAATTGGGTAAGTGACAGAGAAAAATGAATAAACTCGCTAGCAGAGGCAAAATTCAACTTCCTACAGGCATAATTAGTATAAAGAATTGTTCTTGGTGCCCTAATCAAGTTACCAGGGGGAAAACAATGTCGATATAGATATCATGTTCTTGTTGCTTATTTCTTTGGTTCTACATGGACTTTGAAATCGGCAAAAATGGCTTGTAAAACCCCCCGAAAGCGCTGTGATATCGAATTCAAAATACTCTTTCGCTTTTTGCATTGTGGAACGCTGTTTAATTTGACCCAACTTTCGACATGGACTCGTATGAAAAGGAAGGAAACTTATGAATGATTCGGCAATGGAATAGGAAGCGGGAAACGCGTTGACGCGGGGGCTAGTCGCTTATCTAATCAACTTTGAAGAACAAAGTTAGCGAAAGAGCACGGCAAAGCAGGTGTTTATGGCTGATTGGTATGTGAAGCCTAACCAAAATCAATAACCTTGAAAGACACTACTGCTTTACCATAGGATCGATCCCTAATCGTGGATATAAACTGGCAACTGGGAACGGTTACAGTAATTATTCTTTTTCTCCGAGTTGCCGCATAAGAAGTAGCCGCTGATCATAAACCGTATACAGTCATGTCCGCAAGCTATTATTAAATAATAACCAGTTGGACAATCTTATCGAACCATATCTTAGATCATGCGATCGTAGCTGAATGTGCCCTTACCGCGATTGAAGCCCAAGTTCACAGTCAGCGACAGCTCCTTGAACTCAATGTCCACAGGCTCGCGTGCCGGCAAATTGTTGAGGGCATCCGTGTCAAAGTGCACCTCCTCCTCGGCCACAGGCTCCAGTGGCGGCTGCTTGCTGGCCGCGGCACCATTGCTGTATGCCACTTGAGGTGGAGTTGGGTTAGCCGTAGTGCTGTTGGTGGTGCTGGTGGCTGTGTTCGTCTGACCATTACGCCAATTGCTCGCACTGCTCAACGGCACTGTGGTGACATTGTAGACTCGTCCAGAGTTGGCTTCTCCAATCTCGATGCCGAGCCCAATGCCAGCGACACCATCGCCGGCATTAAAGAACTGCTCCCGCGCTGTCGGCATTATCTTTGGTCAACTGCAAAAAAGAGATTCAAATGCAAACAACTTTGATTAATCCTCATGAATCCAATCCAATCCAATTTACAGCCATTCAAGCCAAACTTCCAAACCAAGGTGAATTTACTTCCAAGGTGACCCTCTTTACCACAGGGAATCTCTAACCCTTTATATGAGCGTGGTGAATAAGTGATTGGTCCTCCCTTGTTCGTAAATTAGCCTAGTTCCAGACCAGCCCGGCAGTTTATTGAGATTTTTCCCACAAACGGGTTTAACTGAGAGCGACTCATCATTTCGCACTTTGATCGAACGCTGACTGATTTCGAATCAAATCAACCTTTGAGGCTGTCCTCTCCTCTCCTCTCCTCTCCTCTCCCTTAGTTACTGATGAGAGGCTGCATCAAGTGGCTTCCTGTGAACAGAGACCGGCGCTGAGTTAATCCGAGGTTCATCTGATTCGGACTCTACCGCTGACGAGCGAAATGACGAAACATTTCAATTATCTCCAACAGCACCAATTAAATGTGCATTTACATAAGCGAAAATGTAGCACGCAGTTTACTCCACACACTTCGCATACAGCCAGAGCCATTAAATACGAGTAAGTACATTAAATGCCAGCACAGATTTTGCAAGGAGATCAAGGCACAGCCAGGGAGGCAATCAAATGCGAATAAAAATTAACAATAGTTGTGACAATTGCCGAATGCCCCCCATCTGCATTGATCTGCTACAATCCGATGGGATTATGGGATCTGATTCGGATTCAGATTGCAACAAAAGCATTGTTTAACGTACAAAATAATTGCAATCGTCGTGCAGTCGTTGTCGTTGTCGTTGTCGTTGTGACGAGGCCATAGCTGGTACTTCTGTTTCTTCTGTGTGTCATCTTTAACCCGCGGCATCTTATCGCCATCAGGGGCTATGGTGCGAAAACAAAAGCCACAGCACGCCCACCGTTCAGCTGGGACATTTACCTTTTGCATGGGGAGAGGTGAGCATTTGCTAATGAGGAACTGCACTTGAATTCGCGTAAACAGTTATCAGCCGTTCGCTGCAATTACTACACATGTCAATGCCCCAAGTAGAGACCCCTGTGAGTCTCTAGGGCTAAAACGTAGGGTGAGGCTAGACCTACACTACTCCAATGTGACGTTGACGAGTCTTAATCAGTTGTATTTCACTATTGATTGATACGAGTGCTGTGCTGTCTCTCTGTGCTGTCACGTTTTGCTGGACTTGCTGTTTTCTTGGACAGAGAACGACACCGAGTCTTATTTAGACATGATTTTCCTTTGTTCAGTCTTGGATTTACATTTCATATTTGCCTGTGACTACTCTGACTATCCCCACATACTTGTGTACACATTCTGCCCTGCTTGGCTATCTTCGGGTCGGCACCTCCCCCCCTTCTGAAAAATGTATGCTGGGAACAAGGTGAACTCACTTACAGGGTGACGTCTTCACCACAGGGGACCCATAGTCAATCTCCAAACCTCTTCTAGTCTATATGTTCGTGGTCAATAAGTTATTGGTCCGCCCACAAAGTCACCTTGTAAGAAAATTCACCTTGTGCTGGAGCTATTATATAAATTCTCTCTCGAAGTAGATACAGATAGTATGTGCACACATTTGTCTGTATGCCTATGTGCCGATGCTGACAACATTAAACATTGTTTTGTTTTGTATACTTTGCTCGCCTCACAAACCGGTTCATAGATCTTCGCCAATGCAGCTGGAGAGCACGGGAGCACGGGAGAAGTGAGAGATTCAAAGCAAAGAAAGCCAAACAACAGCTGTTCCCAGAGCAAATTAGAGCAACAGCAGCCCCCAAATCGATCGAAGAGATTAATGCTTGAGCTTTGTCTGAAGAAATCTCAAGAAATTGAAGGTACTCCTTGTATGAGTTCACTTCCACAGACGTCTGTGGGTTAGCACTTCTTCTAGCTGGAAGTTCCATGAGTTCAACCTTTTTTCATTTGCATCCATTGTATTCTATCCTTTGTATCCAAAAGGAGTGCTTTACTCCTCACTGATTTACACATAATGCCATTGATATTTGGCAAGCAAACACACTGATAAGGCCTGAACCTGAAAACGTATTCCCCCAAGCCACAATTCACAATTAATTAAATGTTTCTTGGGTCGTGCCTTAATTTATTTGTTTAATTTGTTTGTGTTTTGTATCGTTTTTTGTTAATATTTGTATATTTTCTTGTCCGCGCTTTCAGTGTTTTTTGGGGAATCCTTACCCGATTGAATGTCAGCAGGTGGTAAGATTTTCGTAACGGAACGGAACCCTTTCGGTTGTATCTACGGGTGTGAACTCGCGATTAATCCAATTAACCGGGGAGTAACAGCGTCTTCGGAGCGACGTACACGACTGGCGGTGCCAGTAAACACACAAATAATAATCCCCATCTAGTTGCGGGGACTGTTCAAACGCGTTCCCTCAGAATTCGAATTCCGGTAGAGTCCGATCGCCGAGCGGCCAGCTGACGACGACGACTCATACAAGACCCACACAAGCACACAAAGAACACGATCGAGCGTCTCAGCCTAGTGGAGATACACGCACACATACCGGAATCGTGTGCTGTGTGGGCTTTTGTCTCTGGCTGTGTGCGTGCGTGTGTGAGTGAAATGCAAGCTTTATCAGCCGAAGTCCGCAACGCCACTCGGCAGCCGCTGCTACTGCGCCTTGCCTAAGGCTTTGACGGTTACCTCTCTCTGTTGGCTTATATTTTGCATTGGTTATTAATGTTTTGCCGCTGTTATATTTGTCGTTTTCCTTCACTGATAAGAAGCTCACACTCTTTCGCTCACACACACACACACACAGGCACACTCTTGAATAACTGCTAACAACGCAGCTGATTGGGTTTTTGGTAGCACAATTTACAGCCCGATCGCTCGGGTCACAAGTCCACATATCGAATTACTTCGATTCTTCATTTATTATATGTTGTATGTGTGCAGTCGTATTGTTCGAAATAAAATGTTTTCTTTGCTGATGTTGGTTTCTGCACTGAATGGCATCAACAGCGTAGAACAATGCACAGCTCTATACGAGTCATGACATTATTGAGAAATTTTACAATGGTACTAAATATTTACATATTTACGTACGATCCACGGGTCGTAGCATGACTTTACCTGGTGTACCTGTACCCTGGGATCACTCTGTCCTCTGGGACGTGGTGAATTACTAATAACTAAGTTATTTCACCATGCTTTGGGATCTTACCACCTTTGTGTCTCTCTCAATTGATTCACCACTTTAAAATTATAACTAAATTGTTCGTCCTTTGTCCCGAATCAAAGCAGTAGCCATAATGACATATTTCTATGTTGGAGCGCCCTGCCCAAGCTCGAATGTTTCTTTCAGTTTTTGTTGTTTTGTTTAGTTTGTAGAACAAACTTGATTGATAAGTATTTATTTAGCTATTATCGTAATTGTTCCCTCATTACACAATCCATGAACCGACAGTCCGTCGCTGTTAGTACTATGATTCAATCCTCTGGGTTGGACTTTGAACGTTCTCTCGACTCTAGCTAAACAAAATCGAATTGATATTGTATGTTCCCAAGCTTAGTAATCGCAAAGTTGTATAGAGAATAATGGAAAGAAAAGAACAATATGAAATGAAATCGGGTTGAGCGATACGTCATGGACTTTTTAACTGTAGAAGTGCCATTTCGGAGTTTGAGCTGGTTCCGGCGGCTCGCGCCCCGATTAGCCTCGAGCACTTGATGACATTTTAGGGAACATTTCGGTAGGTTCCGGGCATGGGAGTGAACAAATCTCTGAGGGAAGTCAAATATGTGCTATAAATAACAATTTACATAAGTGTTTAATAGGTTCAAATATTGACTAAAACACAATCTGCATGGCTGTGAACAAGCAACTAACCAGCCAAATGATAAGATTACAATTTACGATCGTTCACGCCATACCTGCACACGCGTTAGTTATAGGAAATCGTAAATAAACCGCCTGGAAACGCATCTCTTTTGATTACATACAGGAAATCTTAGGCTAAATCCCCATTTTAATGCCCGGTTTAAGCGATTCGCAACAGCTCAGTGTAAGCAGTGTAGGAGCGAGAAAGCAAGCAGTGCAAGTACATTTCAAGTTTCATTCCAGTGCTGTCCATGTCCCCCACACTTTATCGTACCTGTATTTTCATGTACTGTCCATGTCGCTGTCGTTATGTTATGGTGCTGCTCTGCTAAAGAACCAAAGTCCAAACCAATGACGGCGTCTTTGAAATCACTTGATCGACGTCAACGCGAGTATAAGTATCGTCGCATTGTCGGGGGCGATCTGTGATGGTCGTGCGCTTTGCTATAAAGATAGCTTTCTCCATTGTTCTCACTGAACAGATAAGGCAAACGAAATGACTTTTGACTTGACACATGTCTGATCTGCAGCGCAACGGAAGTGATCCCTCTTGGCTTCCCTCTTGCAGTACTTTCACAACTCACCACACAAGCAGAGTTTCAATCCCGATTCCGGCTGGCGTGTTGGAGACACTTCCATGAAGCTTGCTTAACAAATTTCTCACACACCTGAAATTTTGCTCAACCGGAATGAAAGACCAAGGATGGTTACGGTTCAGCAAGATACAGGCGCGAATGAAATATGCCAGCACTTAAATCGAATAACAGGGAAAAGCACCAAAAACTTGTAGGGACACTTGGTTGAGTTGGTAGGAAGGAAGGAACCGCGACCGCAACTATTCCTAGCAACGCTCGGAGTTGAACTGATGCACGGAACGGTGCGGCAACCTCTAGGTAGTCTCCCACAATGTGCCACTTGTGATCGACCCGGAGCCGTGTGCCTCTGTCTATGTGAAACATTTCTCGCCGCTGCTGCCCCTGCTGCTGTTGGCCGGGGTTAGTCGGCATTAGAATTAGAGACTCGGAACAAAAGGAACTACTAACGCTGGTTGGCTGAGTGGTCGGCTGGGCTCGGCTAACTGGCTGAATGGAATTGTCAGGTGGGTGGGTTGGGTCCACTTGCAACAGCGGCGCATGCTTTCTAAGCGCCACCGTTGTGCCATGTTGTTGTGGGACGCACCCTACTAATACAAATAGCCAAATGGAAGCAGAACGACAGCTGACACCATCATGGAACGCGCCTTTTTAACGAGCGAAGCGACGAGACCCCACCTAGAATATAGAAACCGACCAGCACGGGGATGGAGATGGACAGAACTGGGCTTGGGGCTTGCCACATAATATGTAGCCGTTTATCATTGCACGAACGAGCCACAAACTCGTAGCTCTGGATCCTGTCATATATCCTGCCATTTAAGTGTTAAATGAAACTCGGAAAATGCATTTCCTAATTAAATTTGGAGACGAGGTGCAGTGCAGAAATTAGACTCTGGGTTAGGTCTATGCCACAAGAGAGTTTGCAGCTTCAAAATCATTAATGAAACATTTTAATGATGTTTTGAGGTAACCCATTAGTGCTCCAAAATCAAAGAAAAATTTAGATTCAGTTGGACATTGAGTGAAACTGGAATATCCCACATGTCGAGCACTTTAATGATTACCATCCCTTGCTAGCCATGTTTATTAGTCAGTTATATGTATCCACAGTCTGTTTTCTGTGGAACACACCTTCTGCCAAAGCCAATCCTTAAAAGTTTACCTAGGACCTGGCGGGGAGTCACCACACCCAGCCCAGTGGACGTGCCACATTTCGCGCCCCACAAGTTGCCCTTTTTTCAACCCACTCCCGCATGTTGTGCCCTTATGGCCGCACAGACACACACGAGGACGAAGGGCACGGAAATAAGGAAGCGCTTAATAGCTGCGGGGATGATCTGCGGTCATTAAAAGGGCGCGTCTCACATTAATACCAGCAAACACAGACACACGACGACCGCCTAAATGTCAGACCATTTCGATGGCAGTCCCAACAGAACTGGGCTTGGCCAGACATCTGGGTTCTTCTGATCTATTATCGCTAATTGAAAGTTAACAATTGTGATTCCTAAATAGGGTTTACATTCGAGAAAAGATCAGCAAATAGATTCAGAAATAGTAAGGATAAAGGCAGCTAGATTTCAGAACATATTCTAATGGTCCGCTTGGCTGACACACCCACCTGCTGGTTAGCCAGCAACCAAACTCCTCGACAAACACATTGACACACTGTGCTGGCAACGCTGACCATTGGCCAAGCGTTTGTTTATGTACAAGCCATGGTCTACATACATATATATAAAGCTGATCCCACCCTGTGGCCAGGCCAAGCCATCCGAATCAGCTTTTGTCTTGCCTGCATTAAAATCTAGGTGAGGGTGTGCCTTCAGCCTTTCAATGAAATTTAGTATCAATGAGTATGGATGGGGCCTCTGCCATTTACAAGCCAAATGGTTAATTTAAATGCAACTATTTAATTAATTTTGTGCTCCGCCTGCAACGATTTGTTTGCACGTAATTAAATCGACTAATTGAACGACAGTTTTTAGTATCAATTAGCCGCGGGCATGGGACAATGTTTAACAAATTAAAATTGAATCAACAATTCTTAAACTTAGACTACGTCCACTCCGGCTGGAGATGCTGCTCTGCTTGGGATTGGTTTCTTGGTTTCGTGGTTGGACTAGATGGTTGCGGTGGACCCACGGCCATGGGCAGGCGATCGCCCCAACGGCTGACTTTGGCACAGCTGTAGGCCGATCTAGAACAAGGAAACAGGCAGTAAGTATCGTGAGACAGGGGCGAAAACATGTGAACAATCATTTGGGGTACTTACTTCCCGTGCTTGGCCTTCGTGAAGATGACCTCTTGCAATTTTCCCTCTTCCGTGCAGAGGCGGCAAATCGCATGCTTTGACCGCACCAAGGTGGGACGCACAATGCGCGGCCAAGGGCGAGAGGTGTCTGAGACGGGGCCCTTCTTCAGAATGGCATAGCTGTAGAGGGAGGTGTGGCTATCGCCTGAGGAGTCGCTACTCAGTCGCAGTGGAGCGTATTTAATGGGGAAATTGCAGGGTGTTCGATCTGCCAGATCACTAAGGCGAGGACAACGTACATCGTGTGGGCACTGAGAGTGGGAATACATGGACTCAAATAACTGTGCGAAAAGTCATTTCAAGAGCTTACCGGAGCAACTGTGTGGCCTTGCAGTTCCTCATCGTTGACACGCAAGAGGAAACGTCTGGCTTCGTTGACCAGCTCGCTGCCACGTCGTGTTCCCTCCTCCGCAATGACCATGTAGCCATCGCACTTGCGCCACAGATTGAGCAGAACCTCTTCTCGCTGTGCCTTGTCCACCATCTCAAAGAGCGTGTGCGAAATAATGACCAAATCATATTTCGTTTCAATGGCTGGCAGAAACTGGCGATAGAACACATTTCGCAGAGAGATTTGCTTATTTTCCTGGCCATCCCGAAGTATCAGCTCGGAAAGTTCATTCATTTCCCTGGATCGATCCACATTGTAGTACTCGAATATGTTCTCCTTCCACAGCTCACTGGCCACCCACATGCCAGTGCCGACACCGGAGCCAAAGTCAAAGTAACTTCGAGGCTTAAAGTGGACATCCCGCTGGGCGAGCTCTGTGAGAATTCGCTTCAAGACCGCATACTCCTGGGCTCCTCTGGCCACTGCATAGACAATGGCTTCGTATGCACCGTACTCAATGCGCTTCCAGGCATAGGTGCGCTGGCTCAGGCGTTTGTTGATCTCCAGCTCTCGCTTGCGTTTCCAGCGATTCGCTTCCTCCTCGCTTAGCGCGGCCAACCGTTCCAGGGACATCTTTGAATTAACTTCCTCAACGATTAGTTTCTTTTTGTTTTCGATTTCCGCCAGTGTGGGTGGAGGATGGCGGGACTTGATGTACGAATTGAGCATCTGGCTGTCCTGCAAGACTTTCTTGACGGGATGGTCGCCTACAATCTGCCTCAGTGTGTCGCTCAATTTTTGCGGCAGCTCAAGTTGGTTGGGCTTGACGATGCCAGGATGCTTCCGCGGCTTCAATGTCGCTTGCTCCAGTCCGGAAATTACTGTTGGCTCCACATCAACGGCGATTTTACTTGTGAACCGATGCAGTCGCGGCGCGACATGCCCTCGTGTCAAATTTACTGTAAATTGCATTTTATTATTGTAACTATAAATGATGCAACATGCAGCACGCGTTTGCTTTGCCGGTGTTTTGTTTTGCGTACTAGTGTTGAAAAATGTCCGCAGAAATCAGCTGAGGGCTCACATACATACATACGTGTTTGCCTGGCGTTGTGAACCCCTCGAAAATTTACAAACTTTTGCGTGCAACAATGCTTATGCTTGGCATCAACAATGAATGAATACGAAGCACAGGTGAGTGTTTTCCTTATTTCAATCGGATTTTCCTAATCACATGCTTCCTTTCTTCAGTTGGTGGCTGTGGAGCAGGCGCTGAAAAATGCCACCGATGAGCAGCAGCGGGAAGAACTATCAGCGCTAAGAACGAATCTGCAAGAGCTCTTGGCCCTCACTCGAGAGACGGAAGCTGACCAAACTGCTCAACATGGAGACATCCTAGACGATGAGTTGCTGAGGCTAAAGAGCGAACTAAATGAACTGGAGGAGGCAGCTGCCAACGTTGGCCCCAAAAATGAGGACGAAGAGCAACAATTGGCGGATCTGCGCGCCAAGTACAATGCTCTAATAGGAGAAAAATGCTCGGCCCCTCACGAGCATAGCTGGGGAGCCGTGAGCTATCACAACGCGCTGATCTGTGGCGTGGACGATGAAGTAATCATCAACAGCAATGCCGTCCTAGACGTTCGGTTACGCGTACTCTACATAAATCCCACACACTGCGAAATGCTGCCCTGCAATTACTATCTGGAGGGAGAGTGCCGCTTCGATGAGATACGTTGCCGATATTCGCATGGTGCCTTGGTGCCCGGTGCCTCCATCAAAAGCTACATTCCCCCCGATTTTCCCAGGCTTGCTCGTAACTGCCCGGTGCTGGCCAAGATGCCAGATCGCCTGTGGCATCGCGGTCGTGTTCTATGCGCTAACTTTGTGGAGCAAACGTGTCGTGTGCGTTTAGATGGACAGGACCACAAAGAACGCGAGCGCGACTTTCAATTTGAGGAACTTTATCCACTGATTGCAGAAGAGGAAGATGGAATGACAAGCGAGGACAGCACCTCAAGCCAACAAGATGGCAGCAGTGACGAGATTGAATCGGATATGGATGACTTAGAGGCAGCGCATCGATCGCGCATGGTCGAATTAAGTTTATTTACTTTTAAGCCAACAGAAAAATTAGGCGCCTGGGAGCAGTACACACGAGTAAGTTTTTGAATGAACTTTTCAACTAACAGAATAATGATAATAAATGTTACAGGGAATAGGATCCAAGCTTATGGAGAAGATGGGTTACATTCATGGCACTGGACTGGGCTCCGAGGGCCGTGGTATTGTTACGCCAGTAAGTGCTCAAATACTTCCTCAGGGACGATCTCTGGACGCTTGTATGGAGCTGCGAGAGGCCGCCAATGGAGACAAAGACTATTTTAGCGTCGAACGAAAGCTAAAACGTGCCCAGCGCCGCCAGAACAAGGCCAATGAAAAGGCCTATGTTCGGGAGACCCAGCGCACGGATGTCTTTTCGTTTCTCAATGGGAGCGTGCTTGGCGGCAGTGGCAAGAGCGGTCAGCAGGCCGAGCAAGCAGCTAAGAACACAAAAGCAAGCGATCTGCAACAGCACTCGACAAAAACACTTAATGTGGAGACCGTGCGAGTGGCCGATGACATACGACGGAAGCAGAGGGACATTGCTAAGGTAAAACAGTCCCTGGACCGCAATGCTACCGATGTGCAGCTGCAGAAACGGTTGCATATGCAGTTGCAGAGCCAGAAGCAGGAGCTGGCCACACTGCAGGCCCATGAGCACAGACTCAGCAAAGAACAGAATACGCGTAAGAATAAAATGTTTGAGTTTTAATAAAGTTATCCCAAGAATTGGGGACGCAAAATGCCTCTGTCTATCTATGCATCCATCCTTAATATTATCTTATTTTACCTACAATTATATACTGCCAAATGCACCAGCTGTAATTATGGCGGTCATATATTGTTCTAGCAATGCCTGGGCCAGATGTGATCCATGCTCTACCGCCAGGGAATAGGCTGTCTCCCCGTTCTCATTGGCAGCACTCAAGTCTAAGTCTTTCGCCAAAAGTTCATTGCAAGTATGCGGATGATTGCCGGCAGCAGCGTACATTAGAGCTGTATTTCCCACAATGTCCATGTGTGAAGAATGTGCGCCACGTTCTAGGAGATACCGCACGATCTCATTGTGTCCTCCGGCAGCTGCCAACAACAGAGGAGTTACCAAGTCTGGGGCCGTGCTGTTTACATTTGCCCCAACTGCCAACAGCAATTGCACTGAGACCAGTTGCCCGTAAGAGGCAGCCCAATGGAGCGCCGTGAAGCCATTAGCATCCTTGTAGTCAATGTCTTTCAGCCTTCCTAGCTCCGCCGTCACCTGCTCCTCGGTAATCTCACCCTGACCCGCTCGCTCGTGAAAGGAGAGAGACACTTCCACGGGACAAAATGTGGCTTCTGTGTTGCCTCGCTGAAGATTAGTCAGGACGGTCGACTGGGGACGATAGGGCAGAAATGCACTTTTGCGCTTTGCATCCAGCAATAGCATGGAAGTGGGCGCCGCTCGCACGGACTCATCTTCGTCGGAATTTGTACTATTTTGCAATGTGTTCGCAGGCGCCACCATTTGTTGTAGATTTTAATCAATTTTAGCCTGTAATATACCAAAACACTAAACGGATATACCTACACCTCAATTAAACTTCAAAATATACCAAACAAGTATATGTTATTGTGAAAACGGTAACCCTGGTCTTGTTCTGTTTGGTTTTGTTTTCGTTTCTCTTTCAAAGTTTTTATTTGCAAATTAAATTATGTAAATTTAACCAGATTTGTCAGCAGCACTGTGTTCGTGTGTTTCGTAACAGGTTTCTATTGTGTCGCAGTATTTTTTTCTGCAAAAACGTCCCTGCACCTGTTGCGCCAAACAAATCATTTTCAGTGCAAACCTGCGTTTCGCCTTTTTTATGCCCTTTACTTGTACAAACAGTACTCTGAGAGAGAGAGAACTAGCTGCCTGCAAAATTTATTGCGTCGAAGTGGACTAGACCTCGCAGCAGCAACGCCAACTCACAAATATGGGCAATACGAGCTCAAAAGGCGAATCTGACGCCAGTGAACCACCTCTGGAAGGTGGGAAACAGAAACATCATCACAAATCCGCCACACAGTCATCATCTCACTCTCACAATGGGAGCTCGGACGGTGGCGCAGCGAATAGCGGGAGCGGCAGCGGCAGCAACAACAGTCTCAAGGTACAACAACAATCGCAAACAATGACCAGGTCGGCTTCTGGGGCAGATGTAACGGAAAAGTACTTGACGCAGCTGGTGCCAGTGGAGAAGCTGGCAGAGATCCTGCGGGAGCAGACGTCGGCCAAGTATGGAATCAATGGCATAGTGGCAGATGTCTTCGTGGTGAGTAATTTGCCATTAACTGATAAGAAGAACTCATTGATATACGCTGTTTTTCTTCCAGTCACAAGTCTTTCCACATTACGCCGATCTGGGCCATCGATTGTTCCAGCTAATGCACACGGCCTCCAAGGCCACGACGAAGCACTTGGGCACAGTCGCCTTTCGCCAGCAATGCGAGCGTTTCCTGGGCATCATGGACGATGCCAAGACCCTTGAGTGCTACATAAAGATGTACGCGCAGGAAGACAATTCAGATTTCATAGATAAGACGGGTGTGACTAGACTTCTTCACATTTGCTATACGATAGCCATGCAGCATTCTGGCAACGCAGTGCTCTGTACAGCCATTAATCGCACATTTGGCTCGGTCACCAAGTCCATATTTCTGTGCCACGACAGCCTCAGTCTGGGCTACGTGTGCCGCTGGTTTGAGCAGAACCTAATCCGTCTTGTGCTGCTCGTCCACAAGTATTGCGTGCACACGCTATCCACCGCCTATCGCGGCCTCGAGCAAACGTCACTATCCTGCGGCATTGAGCTACAGACTCCGGTTTTGGAGCAGCGCAATCCTTTCACTGATACAACGGATCACAGCGGAATTGGTTCGAACTTCTCGGACTCTCTGATGCCACTGTCACAAGCCTGGCTCTTGGCTGGCGCTTTGCCCCCACTCTATTCCAAGCCACAAACCATTGCGCCATCGCCAGCTAACAAAGCCAACAACAGCGCCTCGTCAGCCGTCCAAATCTTCAAGGAGAAACTTTCAATGATGCCATCCCACTGGACGCTGCTGTATGATTCCAACGAGCATGGAGTGGGTGCCAATCGCTTCTTGCACCACGTTCTCGGCTATCGTGGGCCAACGCTCGTACTGCTCCACACAAAGGACGAGCAGACCTATTGCGTTGCGGCACCCAGTGAATGGAAGGAGACACACTTGTTTGTGGGCGGTGAGGGCAGCTGTGTCATCCAACTGTTGCCCAAGTGCGTATCGCAAAAGAACGCGTATCCCTTGAACGCTTTTTTAACCATTATTCCATTGCAGATTTGTGATACTGGAGAAGAAGCCCAATATCCTCTACTTGAACACCAGCATACGAGGTTATCCCAAGGGATTGCGTGCCGGCGCTGATCCTCGCAAGCCCATCATAGCTGTCGATGAACATTTTGAAAATGTTGACTGCAAGGGCTTGGCTGCTGGTCTCATTTCCATAGAGGTGATCACTTTTCAAGTGTATATTTTTCTGTACTTTAATCGTATTCGTGTACAAAAAGCCTTATTTAACACAGTATATATATGTGTATATGCATATATGTATGGGTATATGGTGTAAAATTCATAGACGTACATATAAACGGCGTAATTTCCAGTCTAAGCAGTTAAAAACAAAACACACTTTGCTGCCCAAAAGTGTGTTTTTACGATGCAGTTTCAATTTAGTCTACATTTCTCATTACCCAACAACCAATTTACCAACAACAAGAACTACACGGTGCTTCCCGTCTTCTTTTCCATCTCTCTCGACAGGTGTGGGGCTGCGGCGACAAATCATCACGTGAAGTGCAATTGGACATTAAGAAGTGGCAAATCAAGGAGGCCGAGAGACAGCGAACAGTCAAGCTTACAGCCGCCGACTGGATGGATCATCCAGACCGATATCTACTCGAGTTGGGCGGCAGGCAGAACTATAACAATTAATACGATTTCCTTTTCTGCTACTACTGCAGCTGCGTGTATGTGGGCATGCATAGTATATGTATATTTATATATTATGTGTCTGCCCAAAAAGCAATTCACCAAGCGTCACGTCACGTCGAAATTTACTGGGAATTTCTATTACAATTATTATTCACACACGTAGCACAAGAAGTAATCACTGGACTGAATTTGTTTTTAATTGATGTTGATTGATATTCGGTTTTACTTGTTTTTTCTTTCCCCCCTCTACTGTATTCCATTTTGATTTATGTTCGTATCCGTGAATTCCGTCTATGCTTTTAAATGTATTTGTCTACTGTCTAGCCTGTACTTATAGCTGGAGTCCATCTATCCATGTCTCCGTCAGTTCTGTTTTTGTTCTACATCTTTGTTTTAAATGATAAAATGCAAGTATTATGAAAAAGGCCTAGAAATGATAAATGCTTAAAATAAATGTTACAAACAAATATGGCTATTGGTTCTCTGATATTTTACCCCCGCACGTTATCAGCTACAAAACGAAATCAGTGCGGATAAGTGTCTGTATCTTCGCGGTTTTAGTGGACGATAAGAGAAAATTTAGATAAAAGCAGCAGAGTCGACATGGCTGAAGGGAATGTCATTCAAAAATCAGTAAATTTAGACATGTGGGAATGTATAAACAAGTTAAAATTAAACAAATATTCACTTTCAATTGGGTAAAACGCAAATTAAAAATCAATAAAGAATACAATAAATAATAATACAATCATAAAAGGCGTTGGCAAATATTATTTCCCATATTATTATTGTGACGTATATTAGGTTTACAATAAAAGTTTCTATTTAAATATAAGGAACGCCCTTTTCTGACCGGCGGTAGTCACAGAAACAAATTCACAATCGGTTCGGGCATATTTCAATTTAACTACTTGGCCTAGCGGATATAAGTGTAAAAATGTTTAATCGAGGGGGAGCTCCAGGAGTTGATAAATAGCTAAGACCCTTCCATATGTATGCACGGGATAAACTATACGATTGCTATATGTATGTAAAATCAGTTGTTGCTTTCGAATTTGCAAATTAAGGCCACAATTTCAAAGACAATCATCCCATCCTATGGGGTGTTGCGAGAAAGTTTGTTGCTTCGAATGAGTATTTTTAAAACTAATATTTGCAAATGACTAATCAGAATATTGGGGAAGATTAATAAATATTTAAGAATGGGGAATAATTGAAGCAGAAGAATTCATGTCTAGGGTCTAGGTGATGTACTCGCGATCGCGACGACGCCGCGTCGTGGAGGTAACAACCACAATCGGATGCTGTTCCTCCTGTTCGTCAATATCGTCATCGTCGTCGTCATCTTCGTCCTCCTCATCACCACCTGTTGAATTTGACCACTCGGATGCAGTTTGATTGCTGCACGTGGCACTGAATTTCAAACTGCTGGACATGCCAAACGAAACGGACAGCGAGGCGCTCAGTGACGAGGCATTCAAATTTTGACTAACATCTACACCATCTTCATCTTCGAACGCGTCATCGATATGCGGGTGGTGGTGCTGGTAGTGGTAGCGATGTCACCTGCCCGCTCCCGCTCCCAGCAGTAGTGCATAGTCGTCGTTCGACTCGGGTATGGGCGCAGCTGATGAAGCAGCTCCAGCGACCGGCACTAGACGCAAGAAGCTGCTTCCACCAGCGCCCACAAAATGCTGCTGCTGCTGATCGCGTTCCCGCTCTCGCTCCCGCTCTCGAAGATGCTGAGTCTCTCGCTGACGCGGCGATGGCTGTGACCTCGCACCCGGCAAGTGCAGTTGTTGTTGTTGGTAGTTGTTGCTATTGCTACTATCACCAGCCCCGGCTGCGCCTGCTATGGGAAATTGAGAGTGGGCGTGAGTTTGATTTGGTTCGGTGTTCAGGGTGTTCAGCTGCCCCACATCAATGGGCACAATCAAGCGACTTGATGTGGCCCCATACATGTTACCTGATTGAGTTGAACTGCCGCCCGACAGCTGCTGATCTTGCCGCTTGCTAATTAAGTACTCCGATTCACTGCTGGAGCGCCGGGGACCACGTGCCAGCGGCTGATAGGTGCTGCGACCCTGAAAACGGCGGCTTAATGTGCTACCCACCACGCCCAAGTGCTCGGTGACATCCTCCTGCATGTCCGATATGTCCATCATGGAGAGAAAAGCACGACACCAGCTATGATTCGGATTGTTCCAGTACTGCGGCGAGTTGATGTGGAACGGATGGTGCGGAAAGCTGTAGATGTGAGCCACGGCAGCGACAAACATCTCTATGCAAATGAGAAAGTTCTGGCAAGGGGTTAATTGAAGGTTCAAACTGGTTTCACTACATTCACTCACTTGCAGCATGGATGCCAGATTGGTATCGCCCACATCGGAACCGAATATGTCCTTGATAATGCCATAGTACACGAGGACATTGAGAAGAACTCCCTGGCTGTGATGCGAATGTCAAAACTGAATCTGAAGCATCAATCAAGATCAAAACTTACAAGAAGGAAAAGAACACCACCGCCTTGATGCACAGAAATTTGGGAATGGGTTTCATGGGCTTCAAATCCTCCTTGTTTGCCCGATAGAAGAGCACCAGGCAGTACATGGCCACGAACTGTGAGATGTTGTTCACGACTACGATGTACGGGAATGCCACATTGCCAGCGAACTCGCCCTCGCCATAGACGCCGCACAGTTCGCAGATTCTAAGATTTTCGGGAATTATAAAGTGTAGAAAGCAAGCCACGAGGATTCTTTGGCACTCACACAGCTATGAATGTGGTTATGGGCCTAACCACGGTGTACTGCAGGATGCCGTGCTTGCAGTTATGGATGAATTCGCGCCCCATAATCCACGGACGCATGCAGCAGAGGGGGAAGAAGTGATTCACCTGCGGCTTATACTCCATTGTTATCTCCAAGTCCATGTTGAGATTCAAGTAGTTGAGCAGGTAAACCATAAAGTTGTAGATCACATAGGCCTCATAGCATTCGCGGAATGAGTCCACGTATATCGAGTGTTTCGGAAAGAACAAACCAATCCACTGTGAGACGACAATAAATAAAGTATTAGATTTCATATACAGCTGCGCCCGACGGCAAAAGCAGACTTGTGGTTTCTGTTTCTGATTCGATTCCAGTTTCGCTTTCGTCTGACCCACTTACCGCATTCAAAGCGTAGATGGGCACCATCCACAGTATGCGTATGATGTGCTTCTGCAGAATGGGCTTCGTGAAATGTATGACGTGTTGTATGATGTGCCATATTGACACGGGCACCGCCGATAGCACAAACAGTCCGCCAATGAGTATCAATTGATCGTTGCGCTGGAAGCCGTCCTTCACAGAGTTCACGATGAGCAGGGGCACCACAATGATTGCGAATATGCCATAGGTGACAATCAGCAGCGGGCGTATCCAGATGCGCCAATCCTCGCAGAAGTGACGTATGTCCAAGCGACACATCTCTTTCTCCGGACTTTCCTCTAGAGTGCCTCTGGAGTTCTCGACAGCAATTTTTCACAGCCGAAGTTTTGCCGAGTTATTTTGCTTTCGTTGTCAAACGACAAAACAACAAAGCAACAAAGCTGTTGCCGTTGTCGCCGCCGCCGCCGCCCTGTAACTGTTTTCGATGGGTTGTCGTTGTCGCCGTTGCTCTATTACTCAGTAATTTATATTCTCCGGTTTTTGCACCCACGCATCTGTTGGCTTCTGCGGCACATTTTCAGGTATATCTTGATATCAATGCAAAATCAACGCTTTTTTTTCAATATTTATAAGTTTTTTTTTTTGTTACTGCAAATGCGGGCAGTGTGACCGCGGAATTGGCGATAAACCATACCGCACAACACTCGAAAAAATACCAAAATATACCTTAAGCTGTGTCGGTAAACGCGACTATATATATGTGAATATGTACATATGTAGGTGCAATTAATAATAACAACAAAAACAGTGAAACCCGGACTCTGCGGAGTCCAATAGACCTGAAAAACTCATATGAATACAGATATGAGGTTACTAAATTATTTTTATTAAACAATAATACTTAGAATTAAATGATTATTGGGACAGAAAATAAGCAAGATCCATTTATAAATTTATGTTTAGGTTTCATATTTTACACAAATATGTATGCCTACTGCTACAGTAGAAGGCCAAGTCTGACTTTCCTTTGTCTTCATTCTTTTCCAATTAAAATAAAATCCCAATTAACAGGCCGTAGTCAAATAGATTAGAATAAGTTTTGGGGTTTAAAAAGGGAAGTTAAAAACAATGAATTCTGTTGTACATTCAGTAGAAAATCAGAATTCTTCGTTTTCTTTCGACTACGAATAAGAAAAAGCCACAATATCCAGCGAGCCATTCTATGTGCGATTAATTAATTTCTGTGATGATTCAAAAACAATATTGCATCGATTTGGTTTCCTGTGAGCATGGAACGCTTGTTGAAGTCATATATCTGCTCTCGCAGCGCCTTCTTAAAGCTGAGGGTCACCACGCCGGGCACGCTCTGATATAAGGTGGCAAGGTCGCACAGCGTTGGATAAATGTGTCCCATCTTGATCCACCACTCAATGGGGGACTCGTCCAACTGTACCACTACCTCGTTGCGGTAACGTTTCAGATCAGTTTCCACATTGCTGTCGGCATCCCGCTTGGGTCGGTTTGGTATCTCGGCAACATCAAACAAAAGTTCCAGCTCTGCAGAGGAGTAAGTAATTATAAACTGGGGGTTCCAAAGATCCACACAAGCATTGAATACTTACTCGACTTCTTGGCACCGTCGCTTGTTCTTGCCTCTGTCTTGATGTTAACAGTTGGCAAAGTGCTCACGGAGGTAGTGGCTGCCACTTCTGTTGGTTCACCGTTAGATCCGCCGAACGTTTTGTTGTATTTCTGGGTCAGCATGCGGACACATCTATCCAGATTCTCAATTGTCGTCAGGCGATGGAATCGGGGATCGAGCAGTGCAGCGCTGGCCAGATTTTCATTGGATATAACGTAGCTCTGCAGCACACCAGCAATGGTGCGCTTTATGTTCATCATCAGGGAATCATCCTGCTCCACAATGCCAAGTTTCTTAATCAATATCTTTGATGTTATCGGCGACAGCATGCTGCACAGCGGAATATCCTCGCCCCTCAAAGTGTCCAATGCAATCTAGAGAAAAGTTTTGCTTATGAAAAGATATTCCAGTGTCAAATGAGTTGAGGCAACACTTACCACCAAAGCGCTGAGTGCTTCTGTCACTGTCTTGGCCGTCAGCACTAGTTGATCCATGTCTTCGGACCACGAAATGGATTCAGTAAAGAACTTCAGCATCTCATAAAGGGTCCAAGGGAAATTATCATTGTACGAGGGCAGCTCCGATACCTTTGAGCTAATCTCAGCCGAATGCCGCTGGATGATATCCTTCACCTGCTCTAGCAGCGAGGCCACCTCCTCTATGTCAAACACGCGCAGCAGACATTTGTCAATAACCGAGACATAGCAGAGTACAACTGGAATATCTGAAAGGGCATACATTAGTTAACTGTACATTTAACTGTAAACACATTTCGTACGTACTTTTTTCTTTAAAATAACTGTACAGCAAGTCCTCTTCTTCGTCGTAATTGATGATTACCAGGGTGCAGTTGGTCAAGTAAAAGTCGGTAAGCAGATCATCAAATACGATGTAATCATTATATTCCACTGTTGAATGCAAGGCGCTGCGTACGGATTGGGTCTCCTCGTCCAGATAGTGGTAGTAAATGGTGAGGAAACGACGCTGCTCCACATTTACCCAACGTTCAAAGGCCAGCGAAAAGGGTTTCTCGGCACTGAACTCTCGTGTAAGTTCTCCAATCTCCAAGAACTTGGATGCGTGAATCTCGGACAGAAGGGAATCAACCTTATCCGGCTCGGGCATGATCGCAGTATTGCCCATGGCCTGCCGTATAAAATCGCTGAGACCCACATCGTAGAGCGTCTCCACATTGCGCACATCCCTTATGACTATGTCGGTCAGGGCCTCTGCCAAGTTGGCTATGTTAGAAGTCGTGTAGCCGCCATCCTCGGTCTTAATGGCCCGAGTGTGGTGTATAGCAGCCGGCGGCCGTCCCACTTTTCCTAACTTGCGCTGAAACTTTTGCTCCACGGAAGCCACACGCTCCTCCTCCTCGACCACATTGTCAGATTCTTCGTATGTGAACGGCACCATCGACTCGTACAGTAGGGTCTGAGACGACGATTCCTCCTCGGCCTGCATGGCGGCGGTGGCAACGGCGGCCTCGTCCATTTCGTCGTCGTCTGTGGCATTGTCATGATTACGATTATTAATATATTCCAGCTTCACGCGACGTGTGGAGACGTTTCGCTTCGTAAGCGGCGAATGTATGACGTTGCGCGGCGTTTTTCTCGGCGGCACTTGGATATCATGTTCCTGGCAGAGGTCCCGAAAAAGATCTTTGTGCCGATGCTGCAAGTGGGCTCGCAAGTTGGTCGTATTGCCGTGGTTGGTCAGCACCTTGTGGCACTTGATGCACACCACGTTCTGCTTGGTGATTACCTCGTTGTTGTCGTTCGAGGGAAAACCAAAATAGCGCCAGTAGACGCTCTTCATTTTCGGCGAGTACAGTTTGGAAAAGTTCAGCTGCGAGACATCTTCATATTTGATCTCGTTTACCGGAAGGGGGGACGCGGCGACCTCGTCACTCATCTTGTATTTGGTAATTATTTATTTTGATTATGCGATAATAACTTCCAATGCGAGAAATAAGCGCGCAATTTCTCGATTATAGATAGACAGTTCAATAGTCAATAGTTTTTTATCTGTATCAGAAGTACAGTACAGAGTTGCCACGCGACACGGCAGCCAATCGATAAGGCAAATGCTTCAATTAAATGCTTCAAAATGCACGAATTACTGAGAACTATTTTCCTTTGCTTTTACAATCTATTCTCAGCTGTACTGCAACTTTAGTGCGACAAACACAATAAAATAGTCTGAATTGAAATCAGTTTTTAACACTGATTGCATCACCAATCGATAGCTGGGGAAATTTTGCCCTCGCTGGTGGGAATTTTTTAGGGAAATTTTCGTTCCGTCTGTGGCGTGAAATTAGGGTTGTCAAATACCTAAGAAATATCATATCGGTGATATATTTTGTTTGGAAAAACATATCAAAATGATCGCTGCAAAAATATCGATTTATTCGATTATTTTCATCGCTTTACACTTGCATATAAACCCATTGAGTAAGTGTTTATGGTTCACAGTATGAAAATCATACTCGGCCCTCCCCCCTCACTAAAACCCCCACTGCTTTCATATTATTTTAGAAAACAGAAAAAATTCTTCCAAGGAGGTCTTTTCCGATGTCTTTCGTGGTAATTGGGACCAAACCACGAACTATACGGTCAATGCACCAACACACTCATTCGGTGTCCGTATAACCAATAGGGATCCCTAGTGACGCTTCGTGCATAAAATTGCATCTGTGTGAATCACAACGGACTCGAAACAAAGTTCGGTGGTTCTAGCTCTTAAAGTCTCTGAGTACTAGCCGACAAACAAGACGGACATGGCTATATCGACTCTCGAATATATGTATATACTTTATGGGGTCGGAAACAATTCCTTCTGTGTGTTACAAATGTACATTCACTTCTGTGCACAAATACAATATACCCTCTTAATTTATTAAGATCCTGTCGTTAGTTACCAAACATAAAATATTAAAAAACATCGAAAGAAAATATCACGATATAAAATATCGATATATTGATACTTTGATATATTTTTGACAGCCCTACGTGAAGTTGGCTGCGATTTCCTTTTTAATTCGTTGTTGGGAAGAAAAGGTGCGTGAATTTTTGTTGGACATGGAATTTATAGGAAATAACACAAAAGAGACTCTCAAATAGTGGAATTTACTGTGTAACATGTGCAGATAACATTTCGTCATTAATTGCTTCGTGAAAATCTTGGCAAAGAGTGCTGGACTGTGCGGCAAACAAATAAAATATGCGCAGCCACGTGGGCCAGCCGCTGCTTGGTTATGCCGCAGCGTCCGACCGCAAATACATACAATTAATATTTACTGTGTACTTTTATGTTGCAGCCAATCTAAACCGCCAAGATGGGTAAGGGAAATAATATGATTCCAAACCAGCACTACCACAAGTGGTGGCAGCGTCATGTGAAGACCTGGTTCAACCAGCCTGCGCGTAAACACCGCAGACACGAGAACCGCGTCAAGAAGGCCAAGGCAGTGTTCCCCCGCCCAGCCAGCGGTGCCCTGCGCCCCGTGGTCCGTTGCCCCACCATCCGCTACCACACAAAATTGCGTACCGGCCGTGGCTTCACCCTGGAGGAGCTGAAGGTGAGCTTAGCACAACAACAAACATTTGCAAATTTGTAATTTTAAATTGTGTTCTTGTATCCACAGGGCGCTGGCGTCAGCGCTAAGTTCGCCAAGACCATTGGCATTGCTGTTGACTTCCGTCGCAAGAACAAATCCCTGGAGTCGCGTCAGCGCAACATCCAGCGCCTCAAGGAGTACAGAAGCAAGCTGATCCTGTTCCCCATCAACGAGAAGAAGATCCGCAAGGGTGAATCTTCTGTGGAGGAATGCAAGCTGGCCACTCAGCTTAGGGGACCCATTATGCCCATCAAGGCCGAGAAGCCCGTGGTTGAGTTCCGTGAGGTTACTAAGGATGAGAAGAAGTTCAAGGCTTTCGCTACTCTGCGCAAGGTATGTTTTTTTGAACTTGTTTAATTAGTTATGCTTATTTGACACAACATTTTAACAATTTTTCAGGCTCGTACTGATGCTCGTTTGGTTGGCATTCGCGCTAAGCGCGCTAAGGAGGCAGCTGAGAGTGAGGAGGGAGCCAAGGGCGATCCCAAGAAGGCCAAGAAGTAAGCTGCATCTGCCCACGAAAGTTCTGTCTATAATAACAACCAGAATAAATAAAATAAAATTAGTTTTTTCTTGAACGTGAATTTATTCAGCAGTTTTATTGATGTGGCAGCACTGCTAGCGTGTAAAGTTATCGATATTCCGAAGGCAGTGACAATTGGTAGTTACCCGCGCAATTTAAATTCATGATAACAATTTCAATTGTGTCTGGTATTCTTGATTGTTCATTGAGGGTATATGGATTTACTAGCGCTTATCTTATGATTAGCGGTCATAAAACAAGAGACATCAGTTTTTACTTGGATCACAACAATTTGTGTATCGGCGGCTGTGTAATCAAAATCAATTTTATCAAATCAAATAACGCTGCGCCGGTTCAGCGATTGATTGTTTTTGTTTCGCTGCAGATGGTGCAAGTGCACCAATCCTCAATGACCTCAAGATCAGAACATTCAAGACCTAATCGGCTTGGTTTAATTGCTGGCGCAACCCCGAAGTGGTTTTCCATATGCCATAAAGGACTTAAATCATAACTAAACACTGCCACATGCGAGTCCAAATGGCAATATGAGCAGATACATGCATCCACATCCCTGACCCTGCAGATGTATGCAAAAGCATAACTTTCTCGAGTGGAGGAAAAAGGGTTGAACTTTCTCAACCCAATTGCCGATTGCGGACAAGCCAATTCAATTATCGGGTGGCACGAACATCTACGTGGATGCTGGAGAGCAATTTAGACAGAAGCCAACCCGCACCTCGAACCTTGTTTATTCATTTCACTGATTTTTATTTCACTTAACCTTGTTTGCTTCTCCCTGAGTCCAGGGAAGGACCAAGGGCTGGGTGTCGTGTCAACTGCATTCAAATTTTTATTATTGAAATTTATGAGCACAAAAGTGATTTTCCACATAGTTTTCGTGCCACCCCTTGATTTTTTTTGTGTGTGTGTTTTTTTTTGGTTGTTGCTTCTGTTTCTTTCCTTGTTTATGGTCCATGCTGGTGGCTACTACTGGGGTGGATCGAGGAGTGGTTGAATCGGTAAACAAGGGAAATGTTCCGCCGTAATTGGCAATTGTTTTTCTATTTTTGTGTGTTGTGTGTGTCACCTTCCGCACTCCTGGTGACAGTTGCCAGCGAAACTTTTTTGCAACATGTGCGCTGCATGGGCGACAAATCAAATGCAGATTTTCCAGTGCGGTTCATTTGAATGAAGGATGTGAGTGCGAGGTGCGAGTGAGCGGTGGCTGCCAATGACTGAAAGTTACTGGAATGATTTCAATTTAATTTCTGTGACCCAAATGTAAGACTTTTCTCTCGATTCTAATCGATTTTCTGTTAAATCTAAAGCGCTGAAACATCATCATAATTGATGTTCAAGTTCAGTCTCATCCAGTTCCTCATTTCAACCCCATCTGCATGCACTGCATCAAGCAGTGGCCTAATCTGCATGTGCTGAGACTGCGGCTGCTGTTTGTTAGTTGTGAATGTCCTTGCTCTGTATACAGATGTGCATATGCACATGGACACGTAGAAGAACAAGTACATACATACATGCATATGTGCACCATAAACGCAATCAGTGCTTAATGATCCAAGCGGCAATTGGATTAGTGTCTGCCGCCAGCCTGCGAGGCATATACGCAGACAGCGGGGTAGGGGCTGACACGCACCTTGTGCTCGCTGTGATGCCGATTTGAATTTAAGAGATATTCAGATTAGGATGAAAATGTCTCTAAAAATGTTTAGTAATACCAAAGAAATACAAATATATTGCTTGAGGTACAAATGCTTGTTCAAATTTCTTTGACGCTTCATGGTACGGAAGAGCGGCGTTAGTTGTTCAATTCTCTTTTGGGCTATCATTCGCATCTGAAATGCAACTCGGCTTCGTCAATACCTCTGCCCGCGCTGAAGTCTTTGGTGCCGCACAGTGGGGACTCTGCCGAAAAGAAGTGAGAAAATTAGAAGAGCTATATTAACGCTTTGAATATAATAAATAAATGCATCTAATAGAGTATTTTCCAGAGGCTTCATAATAATGTATTTTCAATATAATTTTAGTTTACTAAAATTGTTTCAGTGTGCAAACATGTATTGAATTCTCATTCATTTACTAAGTTAGCAAGTTGAAAAAGCCCACTGTGCGACGTGCCTGATTCTCGAGAGTTGAGACTTTTGTCTGTGTGCGTCGTTGGTGAAGTCATTGACGAAAAGGTGGCATTTTGGCGGCGAGCAGCAGGGACTCGGTCAGAGACGAAGAAAATTGATTGACACCCCGCGCGCTCCCTCTGCCTGATCGCTCATGCAAAATCTTGGAGCTGGTAATTCCGCGTCGATTAACGGCAGGTCTTAGGAGATTCTAAGCAATAAGTAGAGATGAAGTGAGTGTAAGATGGGTTTGCCAGACTATTTCATTTGCGTTCTATACCCATCAAGCATCATCCCTTATCGCATCAGCGCTTCAGAGTGTAGCCCCATAAATTGCATTTCTAGCTAATCCGTGACATGCCTCACTCCTCCTCAGCCCAAACAATAAACTGCTTATTATTTTTCCATAAAAAACAACCCAAAAAACCAAACAAATTAATCAAATATGCAAATAAGCGGGAAGAGGCAGAGGGCAAGTCCCATATTTTCACGCATAATCTATCAAATATTGGCACGCCATAAAAAAGCGCAGGCAATGCAAATGAAAGGACCCTCATGCGCACTCTGCTGCCACTTGGGACGGGTCGATTATGAGATCAATGGAGAAGGAGCCCAGGCCCGAGCTCGATCCTAGCAAAACAAATCGTAAAAAAGAACAAATTGCAAATGCCGAGTTCCGAGTTCCGAGTTCCGAGTTCCGGACAAATGGCCGTGAAATATCAAAATCGAATTAGAATCACAAAGGGGCGGGAAATATTCGCATATGCAAAACATAATTGGCGAAAAATATGCAAATGAGGTGCGACAGGCGGAAGGCAGGAGGCAGGAGGCAGGCGCACTCGTCAGTGCAATTGTTTTGTTTTCTCCAACTCCTTATGCGGGAGTTGAATGTCCTCTGCGAAACGCTTTAGACCCCTTTAGCTTGCGGAAAATATGGGGACAATAGACGTAAGGTTAAACAATAACAATAACAGTGGGCTATGCACTTAAATGCGTTTGATTATTGATTTTAACATCTATTTTATGTGTGAACGAACGAGCAGAACGGTGCCTGCCACAAACTTTGCCAAAATCCCCGCGATATGGCAGCAGCAGAAGAGCAGCAAAAACATTCGAACGATTCGTTCTGCTTCCTTTTTGAGTTGCAGTTGCCAGCAAAATCCAAAAGCCTCTGCCAAGAACCAGCGATGTGCAAAACTGGTTAAGGATTTCACATTCTCTTTCATTGGGAACAGAAAGTAATCTGCCAGCTCCTCCTGCCGCTCTCATATCATCCAAAAAACAAACTTAAAATGTGTTCAAGTGTTTGCGGACAGCAGTGTGGTCGACTGTCGACTGTCTGCCACCGGAAGAGCCAATCCAGAGCCAGAGTCCTTCAAGCCCAAAACAATTACGCAACTGTCCAAAAGTGCAGAACATTTAATTCCGAACACAACCCAGTTTATCGTCATATCAAGAGCAGACAACAAATTTAAATTTTTAACTGAAAAACACATGTTCGTATAAGTTCCAGCCACCCCCCATCCACACCAGACCGAAACCCAACCACAAGTGTAATCACAAGTGAAACATTTTGAATGCTTTGCTTTGAATGTCGGACAGACAGAGAAGACCGCTCTAAAATCAAGTGTCTGTGTGTAATGCGATATTTAAATTTTTACCCCGAAAAAAAGCGTGCATAAAAAACGGTCAGATAGGCATCGCCTATCTATGGAGTGGTGGGTTGGTGCTTCGCCCTAAACCTGCTAATGTAAATACAATAGAGAGCTACTTGAAGTGATCCCCGGATCATTTACTCATTTACTCACGCCATCGACCACAGCAACCACCCTACCACAGCTCTACCCTCCTCCCTGCCTCAACATTCAGTTGAATCAAATCAAGCAACCCCTTGCCACAGCCCACCAAAAAGGTCGTCGTCTGACTTTCAATTAATCAAATTATCGCGCGCCCGTTCTACGATGGGAGGGAGAATGGCAGCAGCAGCAGCCACTCGAAAATTGCAGATGGGAGGATGAGAGGACAAAAACATTTGTCCACTTTTTTGTTCTTGCAATTTGTACAGGTCAACCTTTAGGCTCCGGGATTGATTTTCCGTTTTTGTAAACTTTCTGATTGTTGCTATTTGTCGCGTGTGGCGGCAGCCAGCAGCCAATAAATTGTCAAAATGTGTCAAAAACTTTAATGACTGTGTGACGGATAATAACCGAAAATCGATTTGTTCAAGGCGGTGCCCATTGATTTCGATTGAGTTTGCAATTTTCGATCCGATCCATTTTTTAGGACACTGTTGTGGACGTTTTTATGAATTGCCCAAACGGAAGGCCAAGCACAATCGACTCATCCAGGTCCAGGGGCAATTTTAGAGTTTTTAACGTCAGTCGGTAATATTTCATACAGCTGGAAAATTCAGGCATGTGGGCGATGATACTTTGGAGAGAATGGCGAGAGTTTGAAGTTTGAAATGTTTAATGAACCCACTGGCAGTGAAAAAAAAACATTTGACGCCCCAAAGCAATCACAAATAGCCTTTCAACTAGCCCAAGCCGCAATCCATGGAACCGTCGCACCTGTCGATTGACGCCTGCAAGCGCAGGTCCGTTGTCCTTTTGAATCTGTGGCACAAAATCAGTGCCGTAACCCAAGTTGAATTTACATAGAAGGTGCCCTTGTCCGCTAACTTATTCACCACGCATTGAAGTACAAGCGCTAGAAAGGGATAGAGAGTAAATTCACCTTGGTCTAACCCTTTCGGCTCAATTGCTCTGCGTACATTTACACCCAAACGATAAATGACAAACAAAGTGAAAACCCACATCTGCATAAAGGAGTCAATGGTTGTATAACATGCATAAATTATCGCACAACTGTAACAGTCGCGTATATTTCACTTCATTAAGGGACGACACCACCAATGATCTGGTATAGGTCTGCTGGCCTTAACCCTTCTATTCCCGGACATACAACTACGAAGCATATGCAAAATAATGGCGCATCATTAGTGCGTGCGGCGGTGGAAAAAAACAATGGGAAAGGGTTGCAAGTGGAGCACGTGTTGCGGAGAGCCCAGCCCGCTGGACAGGACATGGAATGGGAATCGTGGCAGAATCTCTTTTTCACTTGCACATGGCGATGTTCACAGCAGGATAAGCAAGCGGAGTTCTACCTTTCCCCATAATTCCCATTACGCGCAGCGTTCCCCAAAAATCTGTTCTATTTAGGCTGGAAACGCCTCCGAATCTCGGCTCCACGCATTTCTCTTCTTCATCGGCCTGAGATACGAGTAATTTTCCCACAGGCAAAAGCAAAAAGTTTGACCTTGTTAAGTTTTTGGCAATAATCCAACCATGGGCAAGGCCAGGAATGGCCAGTTACCTGCTTGTGCAGAGAGTTTGGACGGAGCATCGTGGACAGCCTGGACAGGTACTCACTCATAAGTCACGCCGTCAGAGTACGCCTCGAAAGCGCATAAATCACCGTCCTTTGGTGTGCACGAACACACAGCGGTATCTCAGCACAAATATCTCTAATAATGATATCAGAGCACGCTCGCTCTATGTAGTTGCAGCACTTTGACAGCTTAAGCATTTGGGCTTTTCTCAGGCGGCGGGCATCGTGAGCGCATCTTCGAGCTTGCATCCCCGAATCTTCCCCCTTCTTCTCACACAACAGAAACAGAAAAACAAAAACAGCAGTTTTGGATAGAGAGCAAAAGCCAAGAGAAGAGAAGAGCCACCACGTTCACTCTCTCTCTCTCTCTCTGTCTTCTCCCACGAAACAATAAATACACAAACAACAACAACAGCAGCAGCAGAGGCAGCCTCCCAGAAGGTTAAGGCTCCCAGAAGATGCCAAGGCAATATGCATACGTGTAAGAAATTGCGACAATGATGATCATCGTCATCATCATCATCATTATTATCATCCGACGAGCGACGATGTGATTGAAACAAAACATCTTATTATTACCTTCGACCGACCAAAGGAACGACCCCGTGCGACCCTGATGTGGCGACCGAACAAGGAAGAGAGGAAAGAAGGAGGAACAAAAAACAAAGAGCTTGCAAAAAGAATTCCCACGGTCTCACGCCAGAGGTATGAAGCAGCGGCCAGAGGCAGCCTTTTGTCGTCGTACCATATAAGGCAGCGTCCTTCCCAACGCCTTCCGAACTCCAGTGTGTGTCCATGTCCATGTCCATGTTCCGCCCCCCCATCGAAGATTGTGTCGAAATTTCTGCGGCTTTGCTTTCGTTGCAACCAGCAGCAACGCCCTCCCCTCAATCCTCATTTCCCCATTCCCCCCACTGGACTTTGTTAGTAGTCCCCTGGGTAGGGGAGCTGCGATGCAGTTTGGTGATTGATTTCACTCTGAGCCCGAACCCGAACCGATCCATTCCGTGCATAATTTCTTAACTTTCACAGCCCATTGAGCTTGAAAAATCACGTCACACGGTACACCGTCCCCGTCTGCGGGAAGAGACAGCGGAGAGGTGGAGCCAGAGTGGTGTCGAAGACAGGTTGACAATTGACAGGTATCAAGTGGTTAGGGCTCATAATTATAGTTTTTAGTGAAGCGTAAAATGTGTTTTTTGTCGGCAAAAGACTGGGATGAGATTTTTCGGTTTCGGCAACTATTCGAAATTGCTTGCTGTGGCTGTGCCTGGCTGCTGGTTACTCGAGTGTGCTGGTCTGTTGCCCGACATGAGGCTCCACAGGGATACCTTTCGAAGGTAATTCAAGCAGTGGGGAAGACCAAAAACCACAAAAGCGGATGGTGATGGGCATGGGATCTAATCCAAGGAGCTGCCCATTGAGCCACATTGTTTTACATTTCATTAATGTGCCGAAAAGTGGAAATACTCGTACTTTCAATGAAAGCTGAGATGGGAGTCAGAGCCCCTGTCCTCTGCCCGTGGAATCTGTGTTATTGAAGAGCTGCGCAATTAACTTACCAGAGGCTTTTGATTATGTTGCCGCAAAGGAAAGAGCAGATGATGCCTACCTACCACCGCAAAAACACACCACGGGCAGCAGCACACCACCACAAACAACGAAATGGTTGTCCAACAGGTTAAAAGACACCATCCATGCTGCTGCTGCGAGGGCTGCTATCCACCACTGCGTCGGTGGTGGTGGTGTGGGCCGAAGATGCGTCGTATAACTGTTTACTGCAGACGATGGTGAGTTGCAACTCCCGACCTGTTCAGTCGCCGAGCTACCCAGCGGCCCGACATTCGTTCACCACTCGCGCTCCAGAACGGTCGTGCCTGCCCTCTGGAATCATCATCATTTGACGGCACAAATCAGAGCCAGTGTCAGAATCGGTTGAAAGTTCAAAAACTCCGCTAATTTCGCTGCTTGTCGCATTTTCAATTGAAATAAATTGAATGCAATTTGTGAGACGCTGCAAAGAGACTGCAAAATGTTTGTCTAACTCCCCGTCGAGAATACTCTTGCTCGTAGCTTGTCGCGTGTTTGTCGAGAATCAACTCCAATCGAAATCATAAACAAAGAAGTGCCTACCCAATCCAATTCCATACGAAATGGCTGATGAAAGTCTGCATACAATGCCGCTGGAGCACAACATAGACTATCATATAGTGACATTGTTCGAGCGCCTCGAAGCGATGCGCAAGGACTCACACGGGAATGGCACAAACAACCGTCTATCCAGCACCCTGCAGGCACCCAAACGAAGCATGCAGGCAGAGATTCGCACTCTGGAGTTTTGGAGGTGAGTGCCCTATAGCCCTATAGCCCCATAGCAGAGAAGTTTTCAATAATCCTTTGTGTTCGTATCACTATTATGTGTCTGTCGTATGTGGGTAAAAGGCGCCCTCTAAGTAATAGAAAATGAACTGTTCCCAGACAGCATCACGATAATGATTTCCCCGGCCAAACAGTTGAAAATGAAACTTGCGAAATTTCCCCAAAATGTCCCCTTCACCACCTCGAGATGGCCTTCACTTCAGACAATGTCGAAATAATTAACATTTCATCACGAGCTGATGGAGTAATTAAATCTTTTTGCCGCATTGAAAGGCCTGCCAGGAGCAGGCTTTTTGCTTCTCTTTTGAGCCAATAAATTCCAACGAAGCGACGTGACTTTTCCCCCTACCCTGCTCCAAAAATTCGTTTGGTGTATAGATTCCCGGAGTACAGAGCAGCTGCCACTCCAGTACATCACTCCGCAGCGCTTGTTTGATTTTTCGTTATCTTTTGAGCTTAAGGCGAATCCGACATGACTCGCCCCTCACTCGCCCCCACCCTTGAGCTTAATTGTCAGTGCCACAGAAGCGGGCATTGTGCAACTGAATTTGTGCAATATTTACCCACCAAAGTACTCCGTACTGTACTCAGAACTCATGTAGAAACATCTTCTCTTTCCCTCTCTTTGCAGATCCATCATCAGCGAGTGCCTGGCATCGTTCCTGTACGTGTTCATCGTCTGCGGAGCCGCTGCGGGCGCCGGCGTGGGTGCCAGCGTCTCATCCGTGCTTCTGGCCACTGCCCTGGCCTCCGGCCTCGCCATGGCGACACTTACGCAGTGCTTTCTCCATATCTCTGGTAAGGCTACAACACACACAACAAACAGACAATAAACAAGCCCGGCGACAAGTGCTTCGTGCCGTTTGGGGGGGACATTTGGACTTGCGTGGGAATTCCCTCGGTTCGGCTTTATCCACAGAAACAGTCCCACAGCGAGGGAGGAAGAGCAACTTCAAATGAAACACAACAGAAAAACGAAAAACGAAAAACAGAACAACAACAACGAGAACCCCATTTCTGTTTGTAATTTTCCAAAAGGCATTGCACTCCGACTGTCCCACCTCCCACCTTCTGCCTCCTGCCTCCTCTCTTATCGCCTGCGGCGCACTTGCGGTGCCATCGACTTGCACAAAGTTATTTTTTCTGTTCTCCCCCTTTTAAATTTGTGCATATTCCCCATATTGTACATATATTTGTTCATTTGCGTTGACATTCGAGGCAATTAAAGGGTTTCATTTCACAAAAAGTAAACCACGAAAACAGGAGCAGAACGAAGCAAAGCAAAGCAAAGCAAAGCGAATGGAGTGGAATGATATGGAATGGGAACATGTGTTGCTGATTTCGCCTCCCCCAATGGTAGATGCATTTTTGGTGGATTCCACGTTTCCCCCCATTTTCACAACCAATTGGTTGAGCATTAAGTTATGATGTTATCTTCGAGCAACAGGGGGCGGCCTTGCTCTCCGTCTCTTCCGCAGAAAGTGTCAAAGTGATATTTCATTTAAATATTTTCTGTTTCTTTTACAGGCGCCCACATAAATCCCGCTGTGACCCTGGCCTGCTGCGTGGTGCGCGGCATTTCGCCCATTAGAGCCGCCATGTACATGACCGCCCAGTGCGGCGGAGGCATCGCTGGCGCTGCACTGCTTTACGGGTAAGTGGAGAGTCCATATCTATGGCATATTCAATTTCCGTTGGGGGGAGGTTCGTTAGCTCGTTAGATTGAATGCACATTCCAGTCTCCAAGTTTGTGGTTGGAGCAACATATCAATGCACCAGCTGAGGCTGAGGAGAAAGTGCAGTTTGACCACACAGCAATTTGCATCAAGGACAATGCATCCCAGCACTCGTACAGCTGCTGGGATTTGCTCTACAGCTTCGAATTAAATTCAACACAGTGCTCGCTCGCTCCGTCTCCGTCTCCCTCTCTCTCTCCGTGTCCTTGTCGTTAATCAAGGCGTTGGAAGAAAGAAACATTTAGACAGATGATACGCACTTTGGGCCATGGGCGATGACTGTACAATACTTAGCAGGAAATACACGAAATTCGAGAGTGCAGAAAAGAAAAGAAAAGAAATAGAATGGTATAAATAGGATATGCAGGTAACCAATGGCTATGCTGTGAGTCCCTTGCCATACACACAATCTGGGAGGACATCACCTGCACGGCACAGTGGCGGGGCGGAGGACACGCAGGTAGCTAGATGCTGTCGTATCGCTTATAGAGATTGAGAGAAACATCTGCCCCTGCCTGTTTCTGTTTGGTCTGTGATTTCCCATTTTGTGAAACGTCAGCGGCGGGAAAAGAATGGATTCCTGCCTAGATAATGGCTCAAGGATCTTCACGCACCGTGGCACTGGCGTTGTGGGTTTCCCATTCCATGGCTACATAAATATCCTGCCTGGCTGGGTTTCTCTTTTGTATCTGTGCAGGAAAGAGGAGCAGCTAGCAGCAGAGGAAAGAATGGAACGAATTTTTCAAATGTCGCTCCAATTTTTTCGTGCGTCGAGTGGAGTCGTGGGTTAATGGCTCTCTTCTGTGCCCTGTCTGCAGTCCGTTGTCTGCTCGACATCTGTTTTTTCCTCCCTCCTCCGATTCCTCTTCTCTTTTTTAAGTGCGTTGGCATCTTTACTTTCTACAGATCCAATCCCTTGCAGACTGAAGCGTGGAATCGGGCAGGGCGGGGGCAGGAGACAGAGGAACGCTGAACAGAAACATGTTTCAGCTGCTGCTGCTGCTGCTGCGATCAGGTTCGGGTTGAGCTGAGTTTTTTTAAGGGTCCAACGAGTTCAAATTTTAGTTTTAGTCGGAACATATGTTTTGTGCTACCAAAAGATGGATGGATAGAGAGAGGGAGAGCGACTTGGACTCTGGGTCCATCTGGCTGATTAATTGCTTTAGATTTGGTTTGTATCTTTGCTTTGTCTATGGCATCACCACCCGGTTTGTTACTCCGCTAAGGGGGAGTTTCTCTAAATGCCTAACTGTTCAACTCCCACCACGAGGCTGGCTGGCTTCTCCTTCCTGTTTTCACATGTCACTTGGCACTTACCCTAATTGCACTGCCACATGTGGCCATGGAGACGAAGCAGATAGTCTTCCTGTACTTCATAATCTTTTTTTCGAAGAGGATAACGCTTGAAAACACATTGCGGGACGAGTACAGCGACAGGCAGACGGAGACCAACCCGCAGCACTTCTTGCGGGAGTATCAGTATCCGGCTCAGGCATTGTTTGAATAGTCTTTAAGCTGCCAGCACTGCCTCGCATTTCAATTTCAATGATTTCTGCCCGGACTTTGTCGAAACGCGCGCCGAGCACGTTCCAAAAATGTGCCACAGGAGAAGTCTTTGAAAATGATGAAAGATAAAAATCAGGTAGAGGCCGAAACACACACAGAAAGCAGAGAAAAAAACATAATTAACATTTCCAGTGGACTTTGCCTTTGTGCGAGGTTGCGCCTGCGCAGGACGTGGCTTGCGGCGTTGCGGAAACTTGAAATCAAACACGTGTCGTCGTCGCCGTGGCCGCTCCACTGCTCCTTTCTGGTTGGTCAGACTGCAGACCCTTGAGGGCAGCTGGAAATATTCACGGCACGAAGGGCACACCTGCCGCCACAAATTACTGTATTCCAAAGAGATACACACAAAAACAGGATTTTCGAAGCGGAAATTTAAATTTTAAATACCCAAACCGAAACAGATACAAATATCCGAACACCCGAACACACACAGATGAGTGCAGGTCAGCCGGGGAGGAGCTGGTCAGTGGTGGAACAGGAGTTGTTTCGGTTGATTTGTATCTAGCATGGAAATGCACTTCCTGCACTTGAATTTGGTGAATAGGAAAAGGTACCATTTCGAAATCGAAATCAATTCGTGTCACATGAAGCAATTCAATTACGAAATCCGCTTCTCAGTGCTGCATCCGAACCCCTTTTATTATGTGCTTCTCTCCGCTTGGCTTATCATTGGAATGGGAATGGGAATGGCATCCTGCTAGTGCTTCCGGGTAGCCTATGCTCCAGATATCTTCAGTGCTCATAGAGCAATACACATTTTTAGTAGATCTAAGGGAATAATTTGATTGGGGATTCAAGTGGCAGGAGCTGCCAAAAGCTAACCAGTAGCCACAACCACTGACACATGGCACAGAACCTCTGGCCTCTCGCCTTTCACCCAAGAGCCGGGGACTTGGATATCTCTCTCATCCTCAGTTGCACACACAAAATTTCAGTTTTTCACAGTTTGTTTGTTAGCTGTCTCACTTTTTATTCCGTAAACAATTTGCGCAGGAAGAGCTTTGCTCCACACACACAAAAAGTTTGTGCTATTTCTCTTGCCATTTCCGGCTACTTAGTTGCTCTTCCTCGCCTTTACGCCCTGTATCCTGTATCCTGTATGCTGTATGCTGTATGGGTGGGCGAGTGGGTTTTGTGGTCATTCGTGAGCTCTGTGAAATTAGCACTTTATAGATTTATGAGCAAACAGGCAGAAAGTTCCCCAAACTTTGCAGTTCCCTCAAATGTTTTCCAAAGCGATCAAAATTTCATCATTCAGGATTTACGTGGAGCAAGTGGAATGCCGAATGTCTCATATCATACAGCTTAGGTCAGTATATAAGAGCCGCTAAGACGGCAGACAAATTCCCACCATTGCTTGCACCTTTGCTGTACTGGGTAAGGGGCGCCGCCATTCGAGAGTTGAGTGTTTGAGCTTTCTATTTGCTCATGTACTTTTAAGCAGCATTTATTTCCGGATATTCGCAGTTGCTCATCGTGGGGGGTGGGAGTGTGGTAGATTGCTTCCAGGTACTGAGTACTGAGTACCGCAGTGCTTGCCATGCCATGAAGATTGAGTGGGGCAGGGCAGGGCAGGGCAGGGCAGGGGAAAAGCAGAAGCGTTGATGCAGTGTGTGAGTGCTTGTTAAATATTTGCTTGAGCAGGACTCCGCCTCTCACACTCTACTTGCCAACGAGTCGATTGTCTAATGGAGTTGCCTACAACAACAATTCAATGTTTGAGTAGCGTAATATTTTCCAAATTATCCAAGCGGTTGATTTACTCATAAATCGGTACTTTTGGTAGCGAGGACTGGGACCAGAGCCATAAAAGGTGAATTTACTTAGCAGGTGACGTTGCCTGCTGTGGGGTGGACCAATGACTTATCCACCACGCGCACGTAAACAAGCGGTAGAAAGGGATAGAGATCACATCAAAAGTAAATTCACCTTGGGAACATACTTATGTGTAGATGTGTGTGCATTCGGTTTGCTCGTGTTTTTGGGGTGGAATTATAATGTTGGAGGGTTTTGTTCGTTATAAAGAGTTATAAAGGAGTTATAAATAATAAATAACTTTGAGCGAAAGTCAATCAGCAATCTAATAAATATACTCCCATTCTCTCTCTTCGACAGTGTCACTGTGCCTGGCTATCAGGGCAATCTTCAGGCAGCCATATCCCACAGTGCTGCTCTGGCCGCATGGGAACGCTTTGGCGTGGAATTCATACTGACATTCATGGTCGTGCTCTGCTACTTTGTGTCCACCGATCCCATGAAGAAGTTTATGGGCAACTCTGCGATGTCCATCGGTGCCGCCTACAGTGCCTGCTGCTTTGTGTCGGTAAGTACCACAACCTCAGCGAGGAATGTCAGACAGAAATCTCGAAAGTCACAGCCAGAACGAGACCGAAAGCAAAAACAGAAATGCACCTGCCTGCCGTTGACTCTGTCGCAAAAATCGCAACGTGACACACACAGGTAGAACGAAAGAGAAAAACGAACAAAAGAGGACAGGGGAAGGTCTCATGGGGTGAGGGGAGATAATTAATTTAGCACTGAACGAGAACCAAAACCCAGACGCAGATTGTTAACTGAAAGATCTTGACACAAGAAATATTTAATCCTTAAGGAAAACCGATTAAACTAAAGTCTTTAATGTTTTTTTGTCTCCTTGCAGATGCCCTACCTGAATCCTGCACGCTCTTTGGGTCCATCGTTTGTGCTCAACAAATGGGACAACCATTGGGTCTACTGGTTCGGACCTTTGGTGGGCGGCATGGCCTCCGGGTTGGTGTACGAATACATATTCAACTCACGCAGAAGCCAGCGCCCCACCAAGGGCAGCATCGATAACGACTCCAGCTCCATTCACTCCGAAGACGAACTAAACTACGACATGGATATTGAGAAGCCCAACAAGTACCAGCAGTCGCAGGGAACTTATCCGCGTGGCCAGACAAATGGCAATGGAGGTGGCGGCGGTGCCTCAGGCGGACAGCACGCGGCGACCAACATGGGACAGATCGCGGGTGTGGTGGGACCCGTGCAGGGCAACTACTGTCAGAATCTCTACACTGCTCCGCCACTCTCCTCCAAGTACGATCAGCAGCAGCAGCAGCAGCAGCAGCAGGAGCCGCTCTATGGCGGCACTCGATCCCTGTACTGCCGCTCGCCCACTCTGACGCGCAGCAACCTCAACCGCTCCCAGTCCGTTTACGCGAAGAGCAACACGGCCATCAATCGGGACATTGTGCCGCGTCCTGGTCCTCTAGTGCCTGCCCAGAGCCTCTATCCCATGCGCACCCAGCAGCAGCAGCAGCAGCAGCAGCAACAGCAGCAACATCAACAGCAGGCGGTAAGCGCCGCCCAGTCCTCCCACCTGCAGAACCAGAACGTACAGAACCAAATGCAGCAGCGCAGCGAGAGCATCTACGGTATGCGGGGATCTATGCGCGGACAGCAGCAGCCACTCCAACAACAACAGCAGCAGCAGCTACAGCAGGCACCCGTGAATGTGCAGCAGCAGCAGCAACAGCAGATGCAACCACCACCACAGCTGATGGAGCAACAGCAGCAGCCGCAGGGCTTCCAGCCTGTGTATGGCACTCGAACGAATCCAACGCCACTGGATGGCAGCCATAAGTACGACCGGCAGCAGCAGCAGCAACAGCCCCAACAGCAGCTGTACGGCATAACGGGTCCGAGGAATCGTGGTCAGTCGGCGCAGTCAGATGACAGCTCTTATGGTTCGTATCACGGATCGGCAGTCACCCCCCCGGCGCGGCACCCGAGTGTTGAACCATCGCCACCTCCGCCGCCCATGCTCATGTATGCCCCACCCCCGCAACCTAATGCGGCACATCCACAGCCCATTCGTACGCAGTCGGAGCGCAAGGTGAGTGCTCCCGTGGTGGTGTCACAGCCCGCCAGCTGTGCCGTTACCTACACAACATCTCAGGGACCCACACCAACGCCCCAGCAGCAGCAGCAGCAGCAACAACAACAACAAATGATGATGCAACAACAACAGCAGCAGCAGCAGCAACATTACGGTATGCTACCGATCAGACCCAACTGAAAGCGGCTATCGTGGGGTCCAGTGACGACCCCGCCACCAAGAGCAATGCACGCCCTGGGCACCATGACCCTGCACAGCTGCAGCCTGGCCAAGCAGAGCAGTTTGTTTTAGTCGATAACGATAACGATAACGATACCGTAGAGAAAGGAGCAAGCAAGCATCCAAAGGAAGTGTACGCAAAGTCTCAGCCCTTAGTCTAACCTAATCATAGTTTAGCCAACCTCCCGACGTATAGCTAGAATAGATTGTAGAATAGAAACAGAAGAAAAGGAACTCTCACCTAGCAGCAGCAGCAACAGCAGATGATCGATAACAGTGATCGATTAATCCGTAAGATATAGCCGTAAACTAAGGAACTTTATTTATGTATTTCTTTTTCTTTTGTTGATCGTTCATCAGAATCTTCCAATTGCAAAGAATTTGTTTTCAGTTTTCGTTGCCTTTTTTTTGTGAAGCCAAAATTATAGTTAATTTGATTTTTATTTGTATATAGAAATTTTATAGTTTCCAGCGTAGGAACTAACTTTAGTATATTCCTGTAAGAACTGTAAGCTATAACTGTATTTAGTGATAATTATAATAGAATATGTACTGGTAATATAGTTGTTAAATCAACAAAATAACAAAGTGAAATATATAAAGTGTATCAAAGTAAAGTCTTCTCCTCCTACATGGCATCATCGTATATGGCCGAGTCTGATAGATCGGAATCAACCGAATCATATTCAACAGATTCCGTTGTTGAATCTAGTTTTGTCTGCACCTGCCGCATGTAACGCTCCCACAGCAACAGTCCCATGTGGGAGGGCGGCTCCTTGGCACGCTCGATGTCGTAGGACAACCAATGGGAATGCTGCTGGGTGTACAGTGAGTTGAGTAAAGTTGGCCAGTAGAACAGCGGTCCAACTTTTGACAGCTTGATGTGCAGCGAGTAGCCATGCAGCTTCTCCGAGGCGATCACCACTTCACCCAGCAGATTCATAGAACACCTTTGGGGTGGCGTGGTTTGTCCCACAAAATACGAGAGAAAGTTGCGCTGAACAAATAGTTCATACTCCGGCACCTTCTGCTCAATAACTAATTCGATTTGGCTTAGGGTCTGGTGCCACTTTACCATGGGCCAGGCAAATGTTCCATCGCGAGTCGTGGCACACTGCAGCGCTTTCAACGCTTCATCCTTCGATGGCTCTGGTGTTCCGGCATCCGTGAGGCAATGAACTGGGTTCGATTTTGATTTTTTAATTGTTTCGCTAGTTTCTGTGGGTGTCCCCATTGAGTCCCCTTCATCGCCGCCTACAATTGTTTGCAGGAATCGACGGGCGTTACTTGATAAATTCTCGCTGTCTAACTGGCCATTTAGCAACTCAAGGAACGAGCGCTGAGATACGTCTAGAGTTGGTTCCAACGTTGGGGAACTAAGCTGGAAATCAGCATTCGCTTTCTTTTGCTCATCCACTGGGATACTACTGGCTTCTATTTTGTCACTGTCCTTACCATCTGCTAAGGATACTTTTATCTCTTTGCCTGGACTCCGGAAATCTGATTTCTCCACAGCTTCAATTTTGTCGTTGTCCTTTCTATCTGTTTTCATAACTTGGGGCTCTTTTTCACTGCTTAAAGATAAGCCTCTGCAGGTAAGTGTATCCACGGGCCACTGAGCAAGGCTTTTTGTTGCCGGTTTGCCAAATCCTCGCGCGATCAATTCTTTTCGCAGCACAGATTTGAACACACTGGTTCGCAGTGTTGGGCACTTTTCGATCAGGATGATTTCCTTGACGTAGACCACATCGAGCATGGAGAAATCGACGGTTATTTGAATGTATTGTTCATCTTGCAGACCATTGAATGTATCTTGAACCCACTTGAGGGACTCTGGCGACCACTTGGCCTCTCCTGTGGTTGGCTCTACAAACGGCAGCTTCACGTCCATGGCAAGCATTGGCAGGCCCGTGAACTTAGCATCGCACTCCAGCAGGTCCCAGGGTCTAATCTGGATCAACTCCGTGTCGTGATCCATCAACTGAACCATTACGGCTTCTTCTGAACGAATGTCCATGACGCGGACTCGCTTGTATAGCCCCTGCTGATGCACGAGGCAGATGTCCGAGATGCGGATTGGTTGGTGCTGCTTGGGGTTTGATGCCACACTCAACTCCACCTCCGCAATCCAACGACTGGCCGGAAATGGCGCATCCACCCAGACCGTTGTCCCTTCCATCATGTACTCCATGGGCCAGAGGGCCATGTGAGCCGGATCGTAGATCTTGCATGGCTTGCACCGCACAACGGCTTTGGATTGCTGGCAGGGATTACTCGAAATCTGTATGTCCGACTTGAGGAAGTGATGACGCATGTTGCACTGCCTCAGGGTGCATTCGCCCGTCTTCACGTGGTACAGACAAAGGGGAAGACTGTCCCCGACCTTCGGCAGTAAGCGAGACATCTCCTCCGACAACTTATCTCTAGAGAGGCCGTGGACTTTGAGGAATTTCATCAAAGAGGATTCAAACTTGGAGTTGCACTCGTCCAGCATCACATGGGAAGTGAAGGCGGTTGGCGGGAGCTGCTTTAGCGACTCGTTTAAACGATTTTGCACAAGAAATTCCATGACATGGAAACGCATGGCAAACTTCTCCCACGATTTTGGCACGCTAAAGTGGATGAGTAGCTCCTTGTTCCGTCCCACCAGCTGCAGCTGCGTTGCATCGTAGACGAGCAACAGTTGATGTGGTTCCTTCAATAAGAGATTGATTAGATTTGTCATAAAAAAGGATAACAGGGTAACTCACATGATCCTGGGCCTTCGACATGTTCAAACACTGATGTCCAGCATTGGTCAAAACTATTCTCAAGTGCTTCAACTCCTCTGCAGTGTTGCAGAAGATGATCGTTCGCTTCTGTGGCTTCGGCTGGCAGGCAAGGAATTGTAAAAGTTGTGCATGCTTTTGCTGCGACTGTCCCACTGCCATTGTTAGCTTCATGCGCCCGTACATGGCTGCCTCCAGAAAGTCCCCAAAGATCAGCATATTCGAGGAGGTCCATTTGAGAAGCTTCGGAAACACTTGCTCATGCCAGCACTGGGCCACTAGAATGAGTTGCATTTGCAGTGGGTGCAAACGTCGCAATCGATTCAGACTGTCGTTCAGCAGCTGCGGAGCCGCCTGCAGCATGCGGTCGTAGTCGTCTACGACAATGTGCTTCAGACGCGCTGGCTCGAAGAGGGCTAGCCCTTTGCGTTTATAATCCATCAGGGCATTCAAATTGGCAATTGTGGACACCAGAATGCCGCAGGAACCGAGCAGCATGGTGACTACTTCGGGCTCGGCATGGTCGTGGGTGTTAACCACTTTTATGTTTTGAGTTTCAAAGTTCTGCATCAGCACAGAGCAGTGCTTGGACAGCACCTTGGCTTGGTTTGAGCATTCGGTAAGCAGTACGGCCAGTGGCCCCTTCTTCTTGATAATTTCTCCATCCGCTGCCATGGAGCGCATCACCAGGGAGCAGAGTGCCGGCAAATAGCACCAGGAGCGACTTGTGCCCGGGGCATTCACCACCAGCAAGGAGTTGCCTTTCATGAGGTGCGGCCAGGCAAAGGACTGAGTGGCGACAGGATTCCGAAGGCTGAGCTTCTGCAAGGCATTTTCAATCTCCTTGCCTAGAGATGCATCGCTCATTTTGTGTGCAAAATAACCTGACACTGAGGCACTGCAGTGGGCGAGGCATCTCTTGGCCAATAAGATGTTTATCTTCTCAAATTGTTTCTGCACGGCTCCGACGACGTCTTTCCCGGCAGTTGCAGCTTCCTGCGTCATAAAGGAAGCTTCTGCAGATGAGCAAGCTTTGGGCTCAGATTTCTCGCTCCGTTGTTTATTCTTATCGATGTCTTCCTGACCAGCCAACAATCCAGAGTATCTGCTGGGAGAGCCGCCTTCACTCATCGAGGCACTACTCGTCAGGTTAAGCTCTCTCGATTGTCCCTCCACTTGATTTCTCTTTTCGACTTTTTCCTCTACGTTTTCCTTTTTGTTTGAACCCCCGATGAGTGCCGTTTGTACAGAATTGTCGGTAAAACCGCTGACCTTGCTTAAACGCCGAGCTGCGTCCGGTATTGGCGGTTCGCTGCGCAGCTGAAGAATTCTCTCCAGCTTCATGGGATCCTCGGTGGGACAGGGCGGACTATGCTTTCGTCTGAATGGATTTCTGTCCACACAGAGTTCCGTATTGGATGGAATGCGATGCTGTTCGATGGCCAATGGAGGATTGGAGGCCGCCACTAGCTGGATTATTTTTGTGGCACGCAGTCCTGGTTTCAGCTCCTCATCGTTAATTTCCGCCAACTCAAAGGACAGTGGATTGAGGTAGCGTGGCATGTTGCAGCTGTCCTCCCTGCGTCCATGTAGCCGCTCCTCCAGATAGTCGACTGCATTCACTGCTTGCCCGTTCGACTTGATCCACAATATTCCAAAATTCTCGTTCATGGGCCCCTGATATTTAATGTCGAGATACAACAGTTGGGCCTCGTCCAGCTTTTGCCCAAAGACGCTCAGTGCAGCCTTAGTCCATGTGTTGCCTTTATATGGCGTAATGAACGCCACTCCTCCCATTTCCACGTCATAAAATTTCTTATTTAAGTTTCCTGGCAGAATCCACAGATTTTTGGCTGAGCAGTTTATGGTAAACCCATAGTCCATGGCAAACACCAGATATTCCTCCGACTGGCGCTTCTTAATGACACCACGGATGAGTTTCGGGGGACTGCACAGCATGTACCGCACAATCACCTCCAGATACTCAGAGTAGGACGGTTGTTGGTCATGTGGGTTGCAGTAATCGACCAGTTGCAGCTCCATTTGTCGCACCAGCGCACTGCAAGCCTCAACATTCTTGGCACTGATGTACCAGAACTGTTGAGGGCTGATATAGTGAGTGATGAGGATCCGTTTGCCTTGGCAATCCTCCGGCTTAGCTAAAAATTGTTGAAAATAATTATTGTTAATTAAACAGCATAATTAAAAATTCATCTTAAACATAAGCAATGTGAAATTTGAAATATTCCGAAAATTTTCCCGTTTTTCTATATCCGTATATCAGTGTTGGCTAATTACTCATAACGTTGCTGCACAGAAAGGAACAGTTAAAGACAACAGAAAGTATAAGCACTGCAGTGGCAGTAGCAAAACAATGCAAACTTTGCGCTTAAGCCGCAAAAGAGGAAGGGAGGTGCTTGTGTCGAATGCTATTTGTTTGCATTGCACTAGGACTAACGGACGACCCAAGTACCCCAGCCCCCCCCCCCCCCCCCCCCCACCGAAGTGAACAGGCCCCCCAAGTCCCGCCCCGCCCCAGCTTTTTTTTTTTTCTCCCCACAGGAGACCTCCAACTTGCCGTTTTACTCTAATTCACTTAATTTCACTAATTCATACGGTAAATGAGATGAGCGATTAAATGAAGCGAACGGCATTCACAATAGAGTTAAGGCATTAGGCGACTACGCCAGACCAACCCTCACTTTTTGTATTGGGGTTTCACCCTCATAAAAAACGAATATTATCGTATTATATCTTAAAAAAATCTCTCATAAAATGGGTAAATTGTTGAGCAAACTAAACAATATGCAAATGGGTTGATCAGCAACCGTCGAGGGTGCTTTATTGGTGTGGAACATCAATCAAATAAGTCTATTCAGGCACATGATCCACATCAAATTTGTTAATATAGCGAATAAACTCACCCAAATCGCGCTCCGTATTGTTTCCGCTATGCATCCTGTTAGGTGAGATTAAATCAGCGTTGAGAAACTGCAACAAAAATTACCAATTAGAAATTAATAGCAATTCATTTTACCCGTCCAACGATCCGACAAAGATTCTGAAGAGTTGATCTCGCTGTGTTGCAAATACAAATGGAGATCTGAAACTTTCAATGTTCAGATTCAAGCACAGAACACAAACACACACACAAATTTGCCTGCAACGGGAATAGCGGGAGTCAGCAATTTTAGCTAATAAAAAAAATCCCGGGACAATTGAAATACTAGTGGATCTCGGATGCACACTTCAGCACGAATCTAAACAGAAATATGATGTGTGATTATGTGTGTATGGACTTAAAGATGTATGGATTTTCAAACATAAACAAACGCCCCCCTGCCCTAGGTCAAGCCACCATTATGGCGAAATACGCAAGGAAAATTGTTGCTTTAAAAAACGCACAGTAAACACCAGAAGCCTAGATCGACTACACACTCAGCACATACAAATTTTATTGTGCATATGGAAATTTAATAATTTATCAAGGAGCGCGGACGGCAAAGAAGAACGGTTAAAATCAGCCAATTCTAAATTTTAGTGATCGATGTGTGAGTTTCCCGCGTAAATTAGCGGGACAAGTGCATACCCAGCAAACAATCTCTATCGCGGAAGAGTCTCAGTCGATTCGCCAAAACAATGAATTTGATCGCCAGTGATAACCATTCTTATCTTTTTCTGATCTTCTGTTGGGAGAAAGTGAGCCGTGAGAGCATTTTGGAAGGGTCGCCAAAGAGTCATCAATATGTGTCATAGAAGAGTCTCTCTGAAAGAGCCACGGGAGTGTATAATCGCCAAATTGTTTCTTGGGATAAACACAACATACATATGTGCAGGTGTGTGTGTATGTAAGCATCATAAATATAATGGGCAAAAATTAAAGTACGTAATAAAGGAATGGTGGGGAATTCAATATTCGTAGAAATTTCTATAAATAATACAATGGACAGCTCATCAACGCAGGGTAGCAAAACTTCCATACGCAAGATTTTTCTTAAATTTTTCGCGCTCTCAGATCGTGTTGAATTTCAAGAAAGGCTCTCTTTTCTATGGTTATTTTCGGTATATTGCTGAGGGTGTCGCGGTATATTTTATCGATAAATCCGCGGTCACACTGTTCTTCTTTTTCCGCTTCACAGAGTTGTATTTTCAAAGCTGAAGAAAAAAAAATAGTGGAGAGGGACGAAGAAAAATTAAGAAAATAGTCTACTTTATTTGTGCTACAGCAAACAAAATATTTAATTTGTGTGTCGGCAATTAAAAGCAGCAAAATAACCAAGTTTAATATTCGCCTAGACACCATAATGTCAAAGAACAAAAAAATGTCGCTATCGGGCGGCGATGCGACGGAAAAATTTATTTACAAACCCAAGGATTTGATATGGTAAGCTGAGTGCCAATCCTTAGTGCTCAGAACATAAATTTGTGTGTTGTTAACAATAAACAAAATGTGCATGTAATGAAAAAAACCTATATTTTCGTGTGGACTAAAAGCAACAGCAATCACATAACCTCAATGGCCGCTCGGTTAGCGCTCCAAATAAAGTGAAGTGTGCTTAAAAAAGGCAATTAGCGTTCGACAAAGCCACGCAAGTTCAACAATTTGGGTTCTGATTACCCTTGAAGTCACGGCAGTCGTATAAACAATATATATGTAGTATGTAACTATGTAATTTATGCTACCGCGATGGTCTCTGCTGCGAGAGCGACGTCGACGTCGCTGCGTTGGCGCTTTTTCGCGCGCTCTTTTTGTGGTTGTAGCTGAATGAAAATAAGCCCAATAGAAATTTGCGTGATTCTACCATAAATAAATGTGTATTTCTAATATATTAATATTTTTTGCAGGGCCAAAATGAAGGGCTTCACACCGTGGCCAGGCATGGTAAGCGGAATGTTTACGCTGCGTCGCTGTCGTCGTCACTGCCTCTGCCTCTGCCACTGCCGCTGTGTTTGTTTTCGACTGTACTTTTTTATGCAGCACGCCGCCTCTCTGCCGCTGCTGTTGCGTTGCTGTTGCTCCCGCTGCCGACGTCACAACGCACTTGCACCCGCTTTGTTAGTGACTTAAAAAATTGTTTCGTGAGGACCAGAGCGCACTGGTTGCTATCAAAACGCGGACGCCTACTAGCTTTAATTATGTACAGCCCAAAGCACTCACAGCGAGCAAATGTATCTTGTACATGTGTACATATGCAAGGAGCAGACGACGCGCGACGTGGTATCTTTTGCGAGTGACGCTCGTAAAAAGATGAATTTAGACATCTTAGAGCGCGCCCGCAGAAGTGAGTCCATGATTCGGGTTAATAATAAACAAATTTTCTTTAGATTGTAGAGCCGCCTCTGGACCTGCTCAGCCAGCAGCGACGTGCGAATACCAAGTGTGTGTTCTTTTTTGGCTCAAGAAATTTGTAAGTAGCGATGAAAAAATATCAAGTAAGCTAAGCTAATGTGGGAATACTCTCATACCCTTAGTGCATGGATCGAAGAGAACAATATCAAACCGTTTGAGGGACCCTGGAAGGATGAACTGGCCAAAGTTAGCAAGCCTGCTGCCTTTCGGCAGGCCATGGCAGACATTGACAAATACATTGACGATCCGGCCGAGGTTGACGATCAGATAAACGAGAGTTGTGGTGTGCCCAATCATGCCACGGAGGCTGATTTTGATAAGATACGAGATGCCGTCGATAGTGATGAGAATCCCATGGACACGGATGCCGATGGCAATAATGGTGTCGTCGTCCATGTTGTCGGCAGCCCGGATGTGGAAGGTTCCGAAGCCGTAGAAGCCGGGGAAAATAATGCAGATTCTACAGCCTCACCTACCGTTACTGTTGCGACGCCAGCGACAACAAAATCGCCGGGTAAACGGACACCAAAGGCAAAGTCGGTGTCTGCCGCGGTGTCCGCGACCAAGGCGGCAAAAGCTTCCACCACAAAATCCGCACAGAAACGGCGCATCTCTGCACATCAGACGCCCACTGGGGCAAATGCTAGTGGAGCACCGACTGCTAAACGGGGCAAGCGTGTCGTGTCGGGAGGCGCTGCCGCTGGCAACTTTGAAGGAGCAAGTTCGTCATCACCTACCGCCCGCCGTCGCGTTGAAGTAGATGCTCTGTTGGCATCGTTAGCTGCGAAGCGTGCACCCAATGCGATTGCCTTGCTGGATCGTCCAGTGGTTACGCGGCCTGAGACACAGGCCATCGACATGAACTCGCGATCCAACACATTGGCCGATCGTGACATTGTGCCGTCGGACTTGACCTTTGGCTTCCTTGGGCTGGGCATGATGGGTTCGACTATAGTTAAGGATTTGATATACACAGGGCACAAGGTTGTGGTCTGGAACCGCACTATCGACAAGGTACGTGCTAGAACTGTGCTGCTAAAACTCTTGAATTTTTAAAACAATTATTTTGTGTACAGTGCCAGCCATTTGTCGAAGCCGGTGCCGAAGTTAAAGACACTCCCATGGATGTGGTGGAGGCGGCTGACATAATCTTCTGCTGTGTTTCGGACCCCAAAGGCGCCAAGGATGTGAGTTAGAAATGTTTATAAGAAATGCTATAGGACTAAACAAATACTTGACTCCTTTTTGCCACGATTTTAGCTAGTTTTTGGCAACTGCGGCGTGCTGCAGCTGAAGGATCTACGCAATAAGGCGTACGTGGAAATGTCCACCGTGGACCCAGACACTTCCCTGGATATTGGAGAGGGCATCAAGCAATGCAATGGGCGTTACCTGGAGGCACAAATCCATGGCTCGCGTCAGGAGGCAGCCGAGGGTATGCTCATCATACTGGCCGGTGGCGATCGCACGGTATTTGAAGAGTGCCACTCCTGCTTCAAGACCATAGCGAAGAACACCTTCTTTTTGGGTAGTAAGTAAAGAATCCCACCGTCTTATCGGTCCCACCAACTGCGTATGTGAACGCAAGCGTTATATTAAATTTGTCCCCCATTGTTCTCTAGCAGATGTCGGTAATGCCTGTAAAGTGAACCTGATTTTGCAGACCATACAGGCTGTGAGCCTGGTAGGACTTGCTGAAGCGTTAGCGCTGGGTATGCAAATATTAATAAAACTTCCGAATGGGACACTTAATATCCATATCCTTTTGCAGCTGATCGTTTTTCCATTTCGCTAAACGATATCATAGACATTTTCGACTTGACTTCAATGAAATCCCCTCTGCTGCTGGCTAAGGGCAAGGGTACGTAAATCATATTATGTTTATAGACACTATTGTTATTGTGTTCTTGTTGTTCTTGCAGAAATGGCCAAGGGTGACTTCAATCCGCAGCAGCCTTTAAGTCACATGCAACGTGATTTGCGTCTAGTACTGAATATGGCAGAGAATCTGGATCAATCGATGCCTGTCACGAGCATTACGAATGAGGTGTTCAAGCATACCAAGCGCTTGGGCTACAGTGAACACGATTCGAGCGCCGTATTCGTAAGATCCAGATTTTAACATTTAGTTAACACAGCTACAATTTAAACTATACCTTATCATTTAGTTTAAACCCGTACACCGAACAGAACTTACAGCACGTAGACATTTACACTAAAACCACGCTCACCCACACCCACAGACTCCTTACAAACTATACTGACAAAGGCGTTCGATACGTGCAATATCAATGCATAATTGGTGCATTTTCTATTGATATTGTCATTTGAGACGTTATCCTGACCATTTATGTTTCCCCCCTATCCCCACCCACATACAAAACCAGCGTTACTGCTATGCAGATCAACGTCTCAAGAAATATTGCAAGCCGATCAAGATACAGAGTCCAGAGCCTAGAGCTGCCCGAAGGCGAGAGTGGTTAGCTAGAGGCAAAGTGGTCAAGAGGAATACCTTTGGCAACTTACATTTTGACAGATCTATCAGCCACATTCAAAAATTGTGCATTATATTCAAATTTTGTGGGTTTTTGTGTTATCTTTTTGCTTGGTTTTTTTAACCGCGTGCTGGTTATGCGACGTTGCCCCTCAGCATTGAATGAATTGGAAGCCCAAGGAAAATGAAGCAATTTGTATTTTAGGGCTACTGTATTTGAATGTTATGTATGTGAATGTTGCTTCCCCCACAAATAAAAATAAAGTAATGCATACATAATTTTAAATGTATAGAAAATCACAACATGCGAATAAACTGTACAAAAAAATACTTGAAAACACACAAATGTTTGACTGTAGTATACCGTACCGAACCACGGACTCCCTCCCTCCCTGCTGAAGGAGATAGCCCCTTCGTTTTTAACCACTTATTTATGCATTTATACAATCATTTTTAACCTTTTATTTTTTGTGTAAAACATAACTCTTTGGTTCACCCGGCACAAGCAACACACACATTTTAACTTTTTTGTCATAGAATAAATAGTAAGCAAAACGAGTAATAAATACCGCGCATGGGCGTGGGCCAAGGACAGTTTAGTAGTTAGTTGTCTCCTCTATAATAATAATAAATAAAAACCGAAACCTAACATACAGAAACAGTAAACTTTGAGCGCCAGGCATTGGCGTGGTCAATATTAATAATAATAAGAATATAAATATATTTTACTTATTATTTAGTCTGTATTTTGTTGTACAACAAAGATTAATAAAAAACATAATTTTAATAGTAATCGATGTAAGAAAATGCAAATGTTTTAATCACCCGCAAAAGGTTCGCTACAGGTTAGTTTCTTGTTTTCATGTTTCAATAATGACCTGCACCTCGAGTTAACTGGAAACGTAAGTGGATGGCATAACAGTGATAAGCAAATCACTAATCTTGGTGGTTCAAGTAAGGCTTAACTGCAGCATTCGAAATAGATCTACAGCTGTATGTACGTGCATATGTATGTATATGTCTACAGTAAGCACACATACTATTCGTACACCCTTATCTCTCATGTTCGAGTTAAACATAAAAATAGAATTGTTAGTTTTGTCATAAAATAAGACCACCCACAATGGCCTACGGTTGTGATCCAAAGCCGAATGTATTCGTTATTTAGTTTTGGGAAGGGCTATCAATGTCAATCAAATTGTCCCATTTGGACTCACTGTCAAGGCTGTTTAAATGATGTGGGTTGCGTGGGTTAAGGTGAACCTTTTGAGCTAGTTCCCTGAAGTGTTAGTATATTTCGTTAAATTTCTACGGCTTAGACGGTACATTTTATAGCAATAATCGTGCGTGTGTGTTGACTATTTCGCTTTAACCTTGCTTTGCAGTCAATCCAATAAAGATAAGTCATGCAAATTAACCATGCTCTTATGGAAATTTGAATGATGATTCGATTTAAACTACATTTTTAAAGGTGAGATTCCTAGATAGCTGGCAGTAGTAAACAGAAGATCAAAGTCGAGGAATATGATTTTAGACTTACGGTATATTTACAGTATATTTAAAAAAGAAAAGGGTATATTTACTAGGGTCTGTCGGTATATCTTATCGATAAGTCAACGGTCACACTAGTCGTGCGTGTGGCAGAATTAGTGTCAAAAAATTTATTAAAATTGATCTAAAAGTTGTAATTTGTAAAATTTGAGCCAGCATGTCGGAGAAGAAACGTACTCGTCGTCGCAAAGATGTAAGTGATTCTCAAGACCAATCTTCGTCTTGGCAAATGTGTGTGTGCGTATGTTAGCGCACCATCCAATTGGTGTAATGATTTTGTTTTTTGTTTTGATTTTGCACACTGGGAAAACATTAATTTATAACAATGGCGTGGTCAGTGATATGTGACATGTGGGATCATATGGCACATTTCATCTGCGTTTCTGCGTGGTGAGGGGTTAAATTCAATGCTGTCGAAGGCACACATATGTGTGCATCAATTCCTCTGCGTGCCAGAGTGTGCCCCCCGCATGCAACCGGCTATAATTAACTCTGCCCCCACCCCGCACTCCGACAGGGAAAGGAATATTGGAATTTAATATATTTGGTTAAATTCCGTTGCTGTACTTTCGGCCAATCTTCTTCCTCCTTTCCTGAATTGCAAATAAACAGCTGTGCGCTTGTAATACATCTGGTGGCAACGCTGCTGTTAACCGTATATTTGTAAGCTTGCCTTGTAAGCTGATCTCGCTCTCTCCGTCTCTCGCTCTCTATTTGAATTACCCACACTTGTCAGGTGCACCCACTTATCAGCTGCTGTTGTTGTTGGGGAAAGTTTCAATGGGCACATGTACAATATATATGTACACATGTATGTGTGTACGCTTGTGTTGATGTTGTGATCGAGACTCGTTTGACCAGACACTAAGCGTTGCTAAGATTCAATACTTTCTAGACCGTCACAGCGATCGCAACACGTCACAGCTAACAGCGAAGAAAAACATATTTCGAGCTGGGAGTCGGGTTATGGTGCATGATAAGTTTGCGTTTATTTTCGAGTTAAATAATCTGTTTCTGTGTTTCTGTGGAAATGAGCGAGGACGAGCGGTTCGACGAAGATGCGGAGGAGGAGCAGGAGATCTTCGACGATGACATGGTATTAAAACAGGGGGCAAGGGGGTCTATCAACATTTACATATATGAATGAGTGCCAGAGCGTGACGGGGAACTAAATTTGTGTCGTGGCCTATATTTGCCTTTTGCTACGTCGAACGTAGCATGGGAAAGTGTGCTAAAGAAATGCACTGACAATCATATTCTTTCAGGAATACGCCGAGCCCGGACAACAGAAGGTGGACAAGCCATCGAAGGATGAGAAGAATGTCGCCAAGTGGCTGAAGAAGAATGTTAAGACAAAGAAAACCAAATTCTTAAGCCACGTTGTCGAGTACTTTACTTCGAGCAAGGCCCTGGATGCTCTGATGAAATCGAAATTCGCCGAAGGCAACAATCCACTCTTCACGACACGTGAGCAGGCCGTGGAATTCATGGACGTTATGCTGGAGCATAAGTTTTTCCATCGCGCCAAAAAGGTGCCCGTTACGCTGGACGAGATACGGGGCAAGTCTGCTGAGAAAAAGGGAGAGATTAAGGAAAAGGAGAAACCAAAGGACGATAAGAAAGACACCGATCTGGAAGCGGACAGCGGCAATGGCGACGGCCCCTCAGCGACCACCGAGAAAGAGAAGAAAGAGAAAAAGAAGCGCAAGATTCGGCTGGATATGCATCCCGAGCAAATCTTTGTAGACGGCTCTGAGGCATACGTTTGGATTTATGATCCCATACCACTGCACTATTGGATATTCGGCTTCATTCTCCTGCTGGGCGCGGTGGGCATCTGTCTGTTCCCCCTGTGGCCGCCGCTGCTGCGCAAGGGCGTCTACTATCTCTCCATCGCTGCGGCAGGCTTCCTTGTTTTCATTCTGGCTCTGACTGTGGTGCGTTTAATTGTGTTCACCATTGTCTGGGCTTTAACTGGCGGCAAATTGCATTTCTGGATCTTCCCCAACTTGACCGAGGATGTGGGCTTCTTCGCCTCCTTCTGGCCCCTTTATGAGGTACGTGGGATGCTTTAGAGATACTTTAACAAAACTAACACCTAATATATATTTTTACAGAGTAATTATGGCAGCGATGCGGCCAGCGCATCTTCAAAGACCGACAAGAAATCAAAATTAAAGTCAAAGAAAAAGGAAAAGGACAGTGACGCCGAGGACACAGCTGTGGATGCGGATGGCGATGCCGATGCCGATGGTGATGGTGATGGTGATGTCGATGCTGAGGTCTCCACCTTAGAGCCGGAGAAAATTGAGCTTATCAAAGAGCACGATGCCGACATGGAGGTACGCAAGCGTCGCAAAGTCGGAGCCGACGAATACGAAGACGATGATGTAGATGTCGACGAGGAGTCTCAGAGTCAGCCCAAGGAGTCCAAAGCTGGGTAAGCTGGGGGTCCGCTTTTTAATTGACAAGGAATCTTGATGTGTTGCTCGAATTTAAAATGTATGATTGATAATTTGTGATGGCGCTAACTGGTTTTGTTTTTGTATGTATAACCACCATAAAAAAAAACAACAAAAAGCGCAAAAACTACATGCATTAACTTTAGCTCATAATTGTATAACCTTTGTTCCTTAATAAATATTATTGTATCTTTCCATTAATTGCATTAATCTTTTTTTTGTTTACATGCTCAGAGCGCGTTCATTTTAATTTTTTATAGCATGCATTTGTAAATACAATTGATTATGGATAGGTGAAGCCGGAAATGGTAATGGTGAATGGTTCTTAGGATTTGTATATTTATTTATCGATCAAAGAAATTTGTTTATTTTTGCAAAATTTAATCGCTGTCCTCCCAATTGGTTTCCATGGTGGAACTGTCGCAGATGGTTCTTCATGGTTTGTGTCCAAGGTGTTGGGAGGTGTTCATATTCAACATTTACTTTTTCCCCACACTGAGTAAGTTTTGCTTTTATTATTTTTGCTTTAACTTAAGCTTGCGCACATAGATTCTCACACCTATCCTTGTCAATTATGACCTTTTCCTTCTCTGCTGAACCACTTACTGATTTTATCTTTTCTCCCTTTCAGTACCCCACAAAACTCGGAATCGGATTCGGAGACATCCAGCAAAGATTACGAAATAATTAGTTCGAGTGAGGTGCAAAACGTTGCTGGCAACTAAGAATGGGAATTAAATCATAATATATATAGATTTAATGATCCACACACCACATCTAGCTAATTGATAAGACATAGAACAAGAATCACACATCAAGTACATACAGCAACCAACACACACCCATACTCTCTCATGCGCGCCCCTCTGTGCGTGCCCAATATTCCAAGCAAAGCGAAACCTCAGATCTGACCCATGGTGAAATTACTTGCCTTTCTAGCGCTTGTCTTTTTGATCGTGGTGAATAAGTTAGTGGAAAACGTCACCTTGTTGGTAATTTAACCATGATGTGACCCAGTTCTTCGATCGTGAGTTTTCATTTGATAGTCTCAATTTTATTAGACAGCATTAGCTGGGTCTCTCTCTCTGATCGTGAGATTAAGGTTGAGTTTCAAGTTTCAACACAAGCATTTTGTTTTTGTTTTCTTTTTGGCTGCAGTACACAAGTTTTCGCTACTGTTTTAGCCAGTTATTATTTTTGTTTTTGACTTATCATTATGTAAATGTATACAAAAGGAGCACCAGGCCCAAAAGGAGGCCTTGTTTAGTTGAGTGCAACAAACAATTGCAATTGATAATAATATTAAATAATAATATTACGCGTTGATGTGCATAAATATTTACTTTAAATGTAATTAAAGCAGAACTAATATCTACATAAAGAATGAAATTAGTAGTGTAACACGCAATTAACTATTATTATAAATAAAATAAAGCTAGGCAATTCTGATCTTATGTGAAGAGACACGAGTATTTGAGCATTTTGTAGTTCTTGCTCGAACGTTTTATTAAAAAATATATACACCCAACTCATAATTCGTCTTTGAAATGTCGTTCCATGTGATCCTGCTTCAGCATGGAGTTCAGCACTCGCCACGCATGTCGTGGCCAGACCAGGCCCAAGAGTATAACAGTTCCGGAAAGCTGCAAAGAGTGGATCAATCTATCTGATCGGACCAAGTCCTCCTCTTCATACTCACATAAATAATGAAATAAGCCAACCAGTACACCATCCAATAAGCCAAACTCGCGAGTCCAGTCATGAAAGCTGCCACGGGATTGCGATAACGCACACGAATATCTGGTGTGGGGTTGCGCCCGTGCTTGGGATTGACTGTTGATGGCATTCTTCTACGGATCTGTGTGTTCTGTGAAAATATAAACGAACAAAATTTGGTCAACAAATAAGTTTCCTAAACGTCTTTGAAGCTACCTCTCGAATTCTGTGCACAACTTGAAGCTAAGTCTGGCCAAAGTCTCGTGAAACTATTGTCCAGATATTTCTTCATCCGGAGACAGAAGCTGTATTGGCTTTGTCATCATTTCTTCAAGTTTCATCTTCAGCAAATACTCTCTCTGTTGCTCCGCCTCCGACTTTGCATTTGGAGTATCGAACTTGGACTTTACGAGCATATTGAAGCTGCGCTCCAGCGAATGTTCTCTTCGTATTCGCCTTCCCAGTTTCGCCTCTGGATGTTCGCCAGTTGCTGGAACATTGCCATAACAAAATTGAGTCATTTGTCGCTCATCAGGCAGCACCGCGCTCTCCTTTTGTTGCCTGAGGATCTTTGGGCTTGTCATTAATGTTGGTCCACTTTGTGTTCTGATCTTTCGTCTATTGTATTTTACAGAAGGAACGTCGCCAGGCCCCATGCGCCTTGGTGTTGGAGAGTGAGCTACAGGTGTGGGAGATCGGCTCGAGCTCACAGGTTTATTTATTATACGCGGAGAGCTGGCCATTCCACATTTATTTACCGCGTTGGCATCTATGTCAGGCATGCGAAACTCAAAGATCGCCATATTCGTAGCAGCTTGATCCGACAAGGTGCTCTTCTGGAGATTTCCCATAACATTTGACCTATGAGCAGCCATTTTAGGCTTCTCGCCACAGACATGTGAAACGGTTCCCAAGGTGTGGATCTCCCGGAATGTAACTTCTGTCCAATACTCTTTTGGCAAGTATTCAGCGGGCAGACTTTCGCAGAAAGAATTGTCAGAATCTGGTGCTGTCTGTGAAGAGCTTAGAGGCTCTTCGTAACCACTTAAGCTATGATATTTCTTGGAAGCATCCCCATGGGGTTTCATTGGAGTGGTTAAATGATTTTTAAGATCTTTGATCTCTTTGCAGCTGAGCTTAAAACCCGCCAATTGTTGTTTAGCCAAATTAGTGCTGGAACATCCATGAAGATTATCACTCTTAGAGACAGGCGTTTGTTTATCAACAACATTTTCAGAGATTCTAGAGACTTGTTTGCAAGTTTTTGTATGCTCCTCGGCCTCCATTCGGATCTTCCTTGATAATTGATTGGAATATTTTCTAGAAATCGCCTTGACGCTCTTTCCTTTTGTATCTTTATGTGGCATACCAGCAACGCCAGCCTTTCGTTGATGACCGCATTTGTCGCACACTGATCCCACCTTGTATTCCCGTAACGGAGATCTGGTTTTACTCATTGGTTTTACTCCCGCCCGCTGCCTACCGGTTAGCCTGCCGCGCACACTAAGCCCAGGTACATGCAAGGTCTTCATTGATAGATCTTTTGAATACTGTTCATCAGTCTGATATTTATTTGAGGAAATTACATGTTCATTTAATACTTCATGGCTAGGTGGAGTTAATGCTCTACTAAAATCGTAGGACTCTAGTTGCTCGTTTTCTGCCGCTTCTACTTCATCATGTCCAGGACTGCGCATACGAAGGCCTTTCATCATTTGTATGATTTTAATTTCTAAAAAACTGTATTTTTTCCGTGGAATGTCGGGTGTTTTGATAGCTCCGGAGTTGCAGCTGTCTGAGGGTGTAACCTTTGTGATGTCAGTTTGCATATGAGGGCTTGAACGACGCGCAACTGGCGGCTTGACCATGTCGAGAGGTTTGGGTGAGCCAGAGATCACGCTCTCATCCGAGCCAGTGGAGGACGGACATGGCAGGGGCAGACGTTGGACGGGTTTCATGTTCAGTGCCATGGGCTCCTGCAGCATGGAGAGGGCGCTGTCTACGACCAGTGCATCCTCCGATGGTCCCTCGTAGTACTCAAAAGGGACAGGGTTTCCGTACTCCGTCAAATGGTGACTCAGTCCGCCACCTTTTGCTAGGGCATTTGATGCCTCTTTTTCAGCCAGAGTGGAGGCCGAAATTTTTGACAGCGGCGGTAGCGGGCGTCTGGGGCGAGTGTGCAAAAGTCTGCCTTGCTTGGAGATTGCCCCGCCAGATGGGTCGTCGATGGGTGCGCTGAGGCGACGGCTGACCAAATGTTTTCCACGGACTGATTGAGAGGCTTCAGGCAATGGCTCCCACAAGGACTCGAATGCGTGTTGTGCAGACTTCTCCGATGAAGGCAATGTTGATGGCGTGGCAGTTGGAGTCGGATCGCGTTCTGGAATCTGTACCCCACGACGCCACTCCGGCAAAACTTCAATGGGCTTTGGCAAGTCTTCCAAGCAGTCCGAGTTGTCTTTAGTCTTGCATTCTTTGGCTCTTGGCTTGGGCACTCCGCCGCACTTGAAGCAATTCTTGCAGTTATGCATTGAGCATGGCTTCTTGACTCGCTTGGCCACCTTGACGCGAACAGCTCCGTGCAGCGCCTCCTCGACACGTCGTCGCTCTAGAAGCATCTTCTGCAGCTCGTTATCTGCGGCCTCCTCCTCATCGCTGGAGCTAGGATCGGTTTTAGCACGCCGCTCTAGTCCGCACACCTCGCAGAGCAGGTTCCAGTTCAACGGCATATGCAGCGCAGCTCTGGGTAATTTCTCGCAAGAGCACCACTCTTGGACCGACGCTAAATTGTCGGTACTGGCGTTTTCCATGGTTTTTAGGAACAGCGAGTACAACTTATATAAGCGAATCATTAAAACACATATAAATTATGTGACACGGCCTGCTAATATTTTCCAGTGTTAAACAAGGCCGGTTTGTCAGTGCTACTTTGGTGCTTTATAAAATTACACAGCACTAGAATCGAGAGGAAACCAGACTGAACAAAATATCGCAAATTAGGATTTAAATGCACTTGACATGATGCTTGAAGAAGGTCGATAGCCCCACGAACAAAGTGACTATAATTTCCCAGATTCTGATGTTCGTATTTCACTCGCGCACTCCATCTGCTTTACTCATTTCTTGATCGATTTTCCCATTACGCGACAGCCAAGAAAATCAAGTAGGCTCTTGGTCATTGAAGTATTCCTACTGCTATTCCCTAATTAAATTGTAAGCCAGTTGTTCAATTTAGCTGTGCTTAAAGTGAACCTGGCCCACTCTGTGTTTTGCTTTAATTGAACTTCCCTGCATGGCTTCCAAAATATATGTAGATGTAAATAAGTGTTCTTTACGCTCACCGGATTAGGAATTTAATTAAATTTCTATTGCATTTTTAATGTTAGAGTACGTATACTCTATGCACTTGAGTATTATTGCATTTTTTAAGCTATTGTCCGACTTGAACAACCATTCATTGTGGCACAAACTCTTGGACTGGCGGCGTCCTTCGAATGCTACACAGTATATCGTACTCGTATTAAATATAAATGTACTACGCAGATTAGTTGCATGAAAATCTAAGTGAAATTTCATGTTTCATATGCAATTACTGGTGGGGTTGTGCTTTTGATTGTGCTTGGAGTGCCAGGCACACATGTACTCGGACTGTGCATGTATGCATTTATTGAGAAACTCATTCTATTCTGAATATTCGGAATATGAAATCCATGCAATTTATTTACATTTTTCGTGTTATAAATATTCACAATCAGACTAAAAACAGAGCCCACATTCTCCTCACCTTCGGCAGCATCAGGATTAATTAACTAGATGACATTTGATTGATTGGCCTAATCTCTCGACTCTCACTTTGTTTCCGCCTGACTTTCCCCATTTCCCCGTTCGTTGGCAAAGTCAAAAAACACATTAAAAGCGCATTGGCCCAGGCGCCTCACGAAATGTTCTCCATCTTCGGCTCATTGATCAGCGCATCCAAAGGCGTTGCACAGTTAAGGCGTTTGGCAGGGAATTTATGTACTCAAATCAAGCGAAACTATAAATTATAGAGCAGTCGTTATCCGAACTAAGTATGTATTGCACGTTCCTCTGTCCATTTTGAATTACAAGCCAGCTGTACGGGATTTATGTGCGCCATTGGCCATAAAAATATTATTCCCAGACGTCTGCAGCCCCCCGAACCCGGAATACATTCGAATCGGCGCCTAATTGTTCACAATAGATTGTATTGAAATACAGTTGGGGACAACGAATTCGACTACTGCCCCGACGACGGGTCCTACACGAGGGAGCAACAAAATTATTTACTTCCTGGTGAAGCCATTTTAATGCATTTTTATTGCGCTACTTTTGGCGTGATTTCTTTTGCGGCATTTTCCTTTGCCATTTTGCCATTCTCTCTTCGTTCCATCTACTGCGCTTTTCTTTTCTCTGCTTGTTTTTTTAATTTTACTATTATTTACATACATATCTTAGAAGCCTAGCAACATTAATGATATAGAAATAAACAAATCTATTGTGGGCAAGCAAGAGAGAACAAAACGTTGTTTAACACTAAAATCAAGGTGGATTTACTTACAAGGTTACGTCTTCATTAGGAGAGGCCAATCTACCAATATCTAGTCGGCTACCAATATCTGTGGTTAATCATCCTCGCCACAGCGAACAACGCCACCTCGTAAGTAAATTCACCTTTCACACAAGCAAAATCATGGAATGAGCGAAAGAGTGGGAGAATGGAATGAGAGAGTACTAAGTCGGCTGCGCAGTTATAGAAACTTCGATTTTTGGCACGCGTTCAAAGTGCAGCGCAACAAGTGCTTTAGATATTTCATAAACATTTCAACATTATTTAAATCAAGTATTGCATTTATCTTGTGCAAAATGTAGCTAAAATGCCACAGAAGTATAGGTTCCGTTATGTCCGTGGTGTCGCCCACAAATTGTTCGTGCTGTCACGAGGTCTCGCGCTGCATGTGTGTGTGTGCAAAAGGAAATTGCAGAAAATCCACAAATCTATTGCGGTCCCTTTCTTACTATTCCATGCAGTAGGCCGAGAGATGAAGATGATTCAAAAAGCCTACGTGACTTCGATGGCGCCTTCGTTCCACGATGTTTCCATCCGAGGTGAGGAGAGATGATGTCGCTCTCTCTCTCTCTCTTTATCTTTTTTTCTTGGAGTGTGCACCTGCACACTACATACGTGTTTTAATTCACCGTAAACTTGTGCGCTAATTTAAATGTTGCTTAAATTTTTCATGCATGCTAAACAACCTGGAAACGCTGAAAAGGCAAAAGGGGGAAAGGGCGTTGAAAAATGAGATGCAAAAAGAGTATTTAGTCTAATGCGGGGCCAAAGCTGCGGCAAAACATGTGTGCAAAAAATTGTAGTGAAAAAGTGTGTTAAATCTACTGCAAGAGGGAAGCAGCCGCAAAAAGTTTAGGCAAAAAAATCTTACCATATGCGAATCAAAGGAGAGAAGCAAAAAGAAAAGAGCGAGAGCTAGCCTTCCACGCACAATGCTCTCTCGTTACAAGTGTCGCAATTATGGCGGGGTGAGGCATTCTAGATGATTGCTCTCTCGTTAAGTGAGTGTCAACGCACTTGGGCAAATCATGGGAGGATTATCGTGGAAGTGGATCCCCTGACCTCACCTTATATTAGAATTCTCAGAAACTCTTATTGGAAATTGGAAATGCCAATCTGGATAAAATCTGAAAAATACGTGACGTAAACTCAAACAGCAGCAACAACAACAACAATATAACGGGACAGTGTGCACAGTTAAGGCTGGCGTATAAATGCGCAAAGATTTCCATGCGAAATTTTTGGAGGTGGGAGGAAAGAGAAAAAAATTCGACAGACCCAACTGAGCGAGAAAGAAAGAGAGAGAGTGAGCATGATAAAGAGGGAGGCCCAAAATATACATAAGCACCATGGCCACCATGGCGTCAATCTGGGCCTTGCCTCGCTCCCCATTCCTATCCTATGTGTGGAAACTATTTGAGGCATGCACATACTTGTACGCATGCAAAACGGGTTTATTGGGTACGGATGGATCCTGGGCTGGGGATTGCAGGCGGAAAGAATATTTTGCATGCAGCTGGAATCGTCCAGAAAATTCATTACATATTTTAGGTGGCCATTGAATGTTTGCCAGACTCCGGCCTCCCATTCACATGCTCCCTACCAGATGAAAGGTAATGAAATGTGCAAGTTATCCAGAACAGATACTCCTCCATGCTGGCCAACTATTTAATTTGCTAGGGTCGGGGTCGCACAATACAACCATTGCGACTTCGGTTAAACAAGGCATGAACAGATACTCTTTCATCAGAAGCTTGGCCACATTCCGGAGCAGCATTTCCATTTCGTCCGCTGTCAAGGCCAGCAGCGTTACTCCAGTGGGCACGAGTGCCAGGGAAATTCCAATTGTATATTAAATACTTTCCATTAAGTTTAAAGCAAATTTTAATTACAAACCCGTTGCTTCCGCCATTTAACACAAAAACAATTTCCGCCACCCATACATATTTTAGATCAAATATTGCAACTGCTGCATGGCTCCGACTGGAAGGGACAGCTGCTTGTACAGCGTGGGGCTGATTGGGGATGGGAATGGGGTGGTGGAATGTTGCCCAAATGGTTTTTTTCTGCTCTGTTGGGCGGTGGGCTGCCATGAAATGTGAAAGTCAGTTCGTGGATACGTGACTTGAGCGTGTCTGTGGGCAAACGGAGACTGGAGCTGGCCCCGTGTGTGTGCATGCTGCACAAACGCATCCTCTGTTTACTTATTTAACACAATTTTCACATTTCATAATTCAAGTTGGAGGGTTTGAAGTGGCAGCTACGCTACCAGCACTCAGCATGATAGGTGTCTGGTGTCTGGTGACTGGTGTCTGGTGGGGCAGGCAGTGGGCGGGATCTGCTGTTAGGACACGCATGCGTAACCTCGCCTCAGGGCATAGATGTTGCTCTCCTGGCAGTCTATTTGCCGTTCAATGGTGTTTCTTTTGTCTATCCCTTTTTTTATTTACTTATTTATTTATTTGTTTTTCTTTGAGGTAAGTGGAAAGCGTTGTCGGGGATCTTCGGTATGCAGCGACAACCTTGAAAAGCACTCAACAAATAAAGGTACCAACGCTTCGGTCGCACAATTATGGGAACTACTACTGCCAGGAGTTCATCAGTTTGTGGATGCAACTCACGTATCTGCAAGTGAGTCTTGCCCACGGGGCCTGACTTATGATTCCCTTGAACATTTTTAGCCGCTGCAACACAAAACTTGCTCCTGATGTTTGCACATTGCACAAGCCGTGTGTGAGCGCCTAGGGCGGTGGAAATCAGAGGAAGTTTCCATGTACGAATATTGACTTGGAGTTATTCCAGAGACTTGGAGCACACTAATTCAAATCCTACCACATCCAACACTCGCAGGGGAGTCCTTAAAGCGTTGTTAATGGAACCCAAACATTGTGGTTCTGTGAGGGGCTGCTACTTTGGTTTTTTCTGACTGCTGCGACAACTTCCGCGCTCATAAAAGCACTCCCAAAGGTAATTGTTTAAAAATGGTTTTATTCAGTTATGGCGCAGGCACACACACTGGCACTGTCCGTTGCCAATGGCCCCATAGATCGCTTGTCTAGTCATGTGTGCGCCCTGTCCATGTAAATTGAAGCAACTCTCCAAACTAACAACCGACACAAATTGCTGCTGCTGCGGTTTATTTTGTGTTGCAAAAATATGCAGTACCCATACCATACCCCTGCCGCGGTCTGTCTCTAGTCTTGCACTTTTCCGTTCTGGCAGCATAGGTGGTGGTGTGGACGGTGGGGACTCCTCTTGTGGCGCATTGTTTGGCTTCACTTTTTGTTTTGCCCATTTCCCAAAATGTTGCTGCCCGTTTGTTGGTTGTTGTTTGTCGTCATGTATGTTTGGGCTGGGCTTGTTATTTTACCCAAAAGCTGTTAAATTGCTTGAAACAAAACTAGGGCCGGACACTTTATGCGAAGAAGCTGCTGTGTGGCCACATAGCATCGGCCACTGGCAGAGGGAAGAAAAGGAAGAAAAGGGTTCCGAGCCATGTCCATGCCTGCATTAGTCCATAAATATTAAAGCGAGTGTCAAAAGGAATATGTGGTGCGAAATGCTTTGAATGCTGCTTACCAGCCAGCCAGCCAGCCAGCCAGCCAGTGGCTGTTGCTGGAACGTGCGATTCGACAATGAAATAAATGCGTCGCGATATGAGCGCCCCACTCCAGCCGAGGGCAACGCCACGAACGTGCCCTGGATGAGGCCTTTGTGCCAGCGATAGTGAAGAGCTTTCAATCGGGACATAGTGGCCCTAACCCTCGAAATAAATCAAAAACCGAGGATGTGTCCCGCATCTGGCAAGCCATATTTCATTGTCCCAATGTCTACCGGAAAGTTTGCCATTTAACAGAGAATTAATTAAAATATTTCCCGAAACTTGGGTTTGCTCACCTTGAACTAGGTTGGGGGGGGATTATGGGCCACCCACCCATGAATATTTTAATCAAAAATCTTAGCAGAACAAAATGAAAAGAGACTCCCATTTTTTTTGTGTAGCTGCACGGCCCGAAAGTTTTCTTAACAAATTATTCAAGACCAAGTTTTCGTTCGTAGTGTGCAAAAAATTACTTCTTATTATTTATTGTACGCTTAGCCCTTTTTGGCGATGTGTTAAGAAATTATGGTGGCCATTCCATGGCTGACATGGAACTACGGAGCGGCGCGGAGCTTTTTCTTCTTTATGTTTTATTAAGTTTCCCAGCGCTCAAGAGCTTTGCATTTTATCTGGCTGGCAGCCTTTGAGCGGGCTTGAGCTTAACTTTTGGACTACTCAACGTATCGAGCCCTTCTTATTTGTTATGAAAACTTCAAGTTGGCTGCGGAAAAGGGAAGGCAGCGGGAAGGATACGACAAGTGCAGCTCTCCGGCTTAACGTCTATGAAAAGCTTCTCAAGTACATTCCTTTGACTCTGCGCGTGGGGGAGTGGGAAAGGCAAAAAGCTGTGCGTACGGCCGCCTCTCGACTCAGCTTGACTCCCCGCCCCCGTTCCCCGTTCACCGTTCGCCGTTCACCGTTTACCGTTCCCACAGCGCGCTGCTGCTTCTTGCGTGTGTATTTCTGTGTTTCCAGCCGTAAGTGTGTGTGGTTGGTTTTTGTGTGTGTTTACCACTACTTATGTAAGGGGAAGTTGTTGGCTTCCTAAACGGATATACCCGACTTCAAATAGTTTTTTCCTTCAGTAAGCTTCATTCTTTTATGCTGCCTTCTTCCTCCCATTCCTCCTTGCAGTTGTTGTGTGGTTGCACTTTTTCTGTGTGTTGCTGCCTTTATCCTTTAAATTGCGGGGCGGCAGCACGTGCCTGAGGTGTGTGTTGTGCCAGCGCCACACAACGCAATGATGAGTTGTGGAATATTCTCAGACAACTTTTCGACTGCTGCACGCTCGGGTTTCCTCTCTACATTTGCAGCGTAGTTGCCTGTGGTCCACTGTTCCAATATCCACACTGGCAACGGGCCCAACTGCCCATCGAAGATGCTTACATTCCCTGTGCTGTCTGCTTGCTGTTTTGTATTTGCTAACAGCCACTTCAAGTTCATCGTTTACTGGGGGGGGGGGAGCTGCTCTTATGCTCGCAAAAGTGAAGAGAACGGTTCTCCCTGCTCTCTCTCTCTATGCCAAAGTGTGGCAATTATAAACTTGAGTTTCCAGTGTTCAATGGCCGTTTGCTTGATAAAGCCATATCAGGTTACCCCTCTGTATCGGCATTAAATAACCAAGAGCCAAAGCGTTTTTTTGTTGCTAATAATCTTAAACATTCCGCTCGGCATTTTTGCTTAATTACAGCTAAAAGAAGAAAAAATGTAGCTGGAAATATTTGTGCTGCATAAATTCATTTTACACGCCGGACAAAGCCTCAGAAATTGTGGGGCAGGAGCAGCAGCAGGAGCAGGAGCTGCCACTGGAGTGGAATCAGCAGGAGTTGGCCATGGGGTGTCACAGCATAATCACGCCTTGACCGCCTGCCCCCTCCTCTCTCTGTATATATATCACCGACCCCATCGCCATGGTCGGTGCAGTGCATTTAATCTGAGTAACATTTCCTTTGGCGTCGAGGACGCGCAGCCTGTGCAGCCCGTGGTATGACATTTCCTACCTGCAGCCCCCCAGCCCCCAGCCCCCTGCCTCGCTTCCTCGCTTCCTCGCTTCCTTCCTTCCCCCTTTTCTTTTCATGTGTAAGGCGGCGAGGGGGGTGGCTGCTACAACCCCTTGCTGCTGTTGGCGTCGTTGTCGAAAACAAGAATTAGTCCTGCCGTAAAATGGCCAGAGGAAGTGGCAAGGACTGACTGCAGCAACCGACTCTGGCAGTAAAAATTCGTAATGTGCAGCTAATTAAGTTCAAAGCATAGTTCCAGGCGCTGGTCCCAGTCGGTCTAGTCATCGTCCATTAGGTCCACCAACAAGCAACCAGCAACCAGCAACCAGCCTTTGCCTTGTGCAGTGCACATTGGAGGATTGCTGCGGTGAGCAAAGTTGACAGAGCCCCAGAATCCTCTGTGAAGTTTTATATGATTGGCCCTGTCCGCCGCTGTCCCCCACCTGTGGTCGAAGTTGGGCAACATTGTGGCTGGCCAGATCCTTTATTTATGCGCAAATAAAATGGCAACAACTGATACGGTTTCCAATCAGCAGCAGAAAGGCTGCTGTTGGTAGACTCAAGCAACCTCCAACTCTGATGAGCGAAACTCAAACTGCTCTGGACCGGTGGCAAGGACGTGCTGAAGCAGTTACCTGTCTGTGGATGAAACTGCTCAAAACTGTGTGCACATTAAATTTCATAATTGCATAGATTGAGACTCCATTAAAAATGCAAAATGCGTTCCATGCCGCAGATGTTGTAACTTCATCAGGGGCGGGGGCATTGGCAAAGTTTTTGTCGCCCGTCTTATTTGTATGCAAACTGTACGCTGAAAGCATAACTCAGACTTCGCACCACAATGCGACTAATTGCCACGAGAGCTGGCATTTGAGCGGTAAAGAGCAATTTAAACTCATTTTGAATGTACTTCAAATGCCACACTGGGTGTTGATTAAATACTTTTGCCATGCGCCATCAGAGGGTACCCTGATGTAGGGGCTTGTGGCAAGGGATATCAGTGCTGGCCCACTTGTTGTCGCACTGCAAGACAAACATCGAAACAGTCGCCATTTTGCATAAAGTGCTAACAAAACTAAACAACGCTACACAAAACAAGCAACTGGCTCGGGCTTGGTCTAGGGCCCAACTCCTGGGGGTATGCAACAATATTTGTCCTGCAGTTGATAAAACTGTCCTTAACTCTGTTGGCCTGGTTGAGGGCGATGGTGGCTGCTGCTGATGGCAGTGCAGGCTCCCAACCATTTGCCGCATTGTCGTTGTGTCTGATGAGTTTTTAAGTACAGGCAATTACAAACGACAACCAAATGCAATCATGTAGCCGCATGGCAGTCGCTCGCTCGCTTGCTTAGCCCAGAGTCGAGTCAAGTTATATCCTGTGCCCAGCGTCTGCTTTCTCCTTGTCCTTTCGCTTTGCGGTTATTTCATTGTGCTGCGGCCAGTTAAGCTGCTTAATTGAATTAGATTTCGTTTTAAAACGTAAAAGGCTCTTGATTTGCTTTTGCACAACTTCCATGACAGCAATTAACATTGGCTTCAATCCCCAAGGATTGACTCTTGAGTGCAGCAAAGGAGATGCCCGGAAATAGAGCTAAATCAGGTACAACAAATTCCCAAAAGCAATATGTGAGTAAGTACTCTTACAACTAAATTTCAAGTGAACAATTTACAAAGAAAAAAAAAGGGATATGCCTGAAGCCGCTGAAGCCGGGCTGGGAACATTTGCAGAGAGTCAAAGTGTCAAGTGGCTGCGTGGCTTGTCGCGGGATCAGATCGGTGCCTGCGACAGGCTCTTCCGCGCCCTGCGCGACGACACGGAACAGGAGTCCACGTATCGCGTGTCAGGCTGCATGAACAGCTTGGGTCTGCGGCCCATGGTGTCGTCTTGCCGCATCAAGACTATCATGAAAATCAGCCATGGCAGCGAGCTGGCCTTCCTGTACTTCCTGTGGGAGGCCGAGTACAAGCCGATCTCTGAGGACGGCCCCACAAATTTCACGGTAAACGAGCAGCTGCTGCTCTCGGCCATTGCCCATCTGGACATGCCGGCCACGTTGCGGGAGTTGGATCGATTGCTGCCACCGGCTACGCACTCTAAGAAGGTGCAGCGACCCGCGGGATGTGCGACAATAAAGCACGAATCGGCACAGGTGGCACAGGTGGCACAGGTGGCACAGGTGGCACAGCCTAAGCCCAAAGGCAGTGGATATTTGAATCCATATTTTGCTCCACTGCCGCGGCCAAAGCAGCTGCCGAAGCCGCTGCAGAAGAGACACTTGGGACCGCCCGATGGCAAGCTGCAATTTCCCGAATACGCCACATACAATGGGATGTACGAAGTGCCAGAGGAGACTTCACGTTGGTTCTCACATTACCAGCTGTCACCCGCCAAGAGGGTGGTCAAGAAACTGCTTTCGGATGAGCTCAATCGCCTGATTTTGGAACCCATTGAGAGGGCGGAGGAGTCCCTGTGTCACACCCATCGTTTAGTCAGGGAGGCAGCGACAAAAAGGCAGGAGGAGATGTCCGAGGCAGTTTTCCAGAGATATCTGTCCCTACTCGACGTCTCCGGCTCCGACCTGAAGGCATCCCGCAAGCGGGTCATCCAACAACTGGAAAAGGAAATCGAGTGCGCAGCTGACAAGATTCGACACTTCTCGAGGCGAAAGCTTATAGAAGTGGCAAAAATCCGCAATGGGAGGCTGAACGGATCGTGTCAGCTGTGCACTCAACTCGTTGTCACGCCTCATATGAAGAGAGCCGATAAGGCCAATTTGTCGCTACTTTTGGGATCTGATTTGAATCCAATTGCACATCCGCTGCCCCAGGGCGAAGGACTGGTTAAAGTGGTGGAGCTGCAAGGCGGTGCGGACCATCCCATCAGCCAATGTGGTGCTGGAGACTGCCAACTGTTGGACGGTAATGAGTTAGTAATTAAATCCAGCAAAGGGCACAAACACTCGCACAGAAGAAAGACCCGTAAGACGTCCAGGCTTAGCAAGAGAAGAACGCGGCAAACCCAAGAAGGTTCCAAGGTTCTCAGCTCAGACTTTAAAAATTTGAGCGAACTCATTCCTCCCTGCAGTCGTACTCTGGAGTGTCCGCTTAAGGGGAAGGTTTACCCCGAGCCAGACTGTTTTACCACAAGGAACAATCATGGTTTGGGGTTTGATTACCTTAAGATATTTAATCTGGCAGCACTGCATGACGTGCAGGATGTGCAGCCGCATTCGGATGACTTTCCCATCGATCTGGAGGACAAGCAGCCGCTAATTAAGAAACTTTTCATTGCCGCCCTAAACAGCAGCTGCAGCAGCGATGAGAGTCCAAGGACCCAGAAAGAGCACGAATGGTCCCCGAAAGCTGTGCTCCAAGCAGCCGCCAACTGCGCCATGGGACTATTTAAGGAAAAAGTGTCCCAAAAGGAAACTTCAGTGGCAGCTGGCGGAGATCAGCAAGTGGAGCTTGAGCAAGTGAAGCTCATTGATCCGAATGACAGACAACAGATCGAGGAACTGCTTAAGTCAGCGCTGAAGCTGATGAAAACAAATCCCAATTATGTGCTGGCAACATTTCCCAATGCACACAGGCTGCCCATGCTGATAGATTGGGTGTCGAATCGTTATGGCAAGCGCTACACACGCCAGGAGATGCAAGACTTGGCGAAGTCCTCGTGCCAACTGATCGAAAAGATCCAACAGAAGGAAGCGGCACGCCAGAAGCGGTTGATGAATGGCAAAATTCCCACCAACCACGAATTGGTCAGCTATGCCCACAAAAAGGCGCTCATGTGCGAGGCCAAGCAAACGAAGAGCGAGTATTACGGGAAGCTGAATCAGTTGGCGCTGGAGGAAACGCGTCTGACGTGGCTGGCACTGCGCGGTGACTCCCATCTGGGTGGCCACATTGGGGACACGTTCTTTGCCTACATGCCAGCTAATGAAGCTGATCTGAAGCGTCATCATGTGTGGCAATCGCGGGACTATCGTGACATGCTGCTGCACAGGCAGAGTCGTGAGCGCCGACGTCAGCTATGAGTGGTCCGAGAGGACAGTGTGGAGCACTTGCTCCACAGTGCCCTCCCGGGCCACTGCACTGCACTGAAGGGTGGACTGGCATTATCTCATGATCTGATTAGTGGCGGGACCAACCGCCCAACCACGTCGTCGTCACTGCTGCTGTCCATTGTTCATTGAAAGTGTTTTCCAATGGAAAATTGTCATTTAAATTGCGCAGTCGCCTACTTATGTAAACCAAACAATGCATAATCCCAATTATAAATGCTGATGCCCTGCACACAGCTCCAAACATGACAAAACAGAGGCTTAGTTTCAGATTTTCAGCTATCTCGCAGTTACCAGTGCACTGCGGGGCACGCTGCTCATTAATTAAGAATGTAAAAAGGGAAAAGGGAAATCAACAACAGCTGCCGTGCCATAGCGACTCCAATGATGCACGTGACACGTGTGTGGCATGCTACTGACAATTCAAAATCGACTCGCTGACAGGAATATGACGCGGACCGTGCAGGGTCTGTGGCGTTGGTGGCTTGCCCCCAGGTCCCCCCCCCCCCCCCCCCCCCCCCCCCCCCCTGGAGTTTATGTATTGAATCAGTAAAGCATGTGACAGGATTATGATATAAATCATTGGATACTTTGCGGCAATTCGATTTAAGTGAAAATCTGCCAGGGCTTAACAGCAGTACAACAACAAAGAAAGAATGCATCAGACAGATGTAACCTGCATATTTGCAGAAACACTTTGCAGCTGTAACTTTGATGCGAGGAGCAGTGAGTGAGCAGTTTCCCCCAGGGGAAACGCATTGTTGCGGACACAGCGGAAGACTGTCGCGATAGCCGAGGGCTAACACAGCTATTGAATAGTACTCCCTGGAGAGCAGTGCCAGTTGCCATTATATTCAATTATACGACAATAACGTGGCGCTTAGGGCGCTGCGGTTGCCCAGAAATTGAAAATAATAATAACGCGGGAGGATAGATAAAAAAGTGCAAGCTGTGGCGGGGCGTGCACAAGGACTTGTCCGAACTATCAGCAAGAAATTATGATTAGCTTTTGGGTAAAGTTTGGTTCGACCGCAGTCAGCAGTTGGCAAGACTCAAAGAGAGAGAGAGAAAGGCAGCCACAGCCAGGGCATAAGCTGAAGCATTGAAGCGGGTGTCATTGAAATAGCTCCACCCCTGAGCACTGGAACCTGGAAGGACAAAAACGGAATTCTGCAAGCGCAACGTTTTAATTTTCCATTGTGTGTGTAATCGTGGCTAATTCCACTCCATTTTGCACTCTTTATAAAGCATATTTTAGAGTTTAAACATCCCGAAGCATACAATTTTTTGCGACTTTTACGCTGGATTATGCCTTGTTCCATTTGCACGCATCATTTTCTTTAAGCACCAACTATCCTTATTTATGCCATTCCACTTAATTATGCCATTTACATATAAAGCTTCCCTTACTTTTGGTTGGGGCGGACGGAGAAAAGAACAATTTGTCACAATTATTGCACACCAAATGACAGGCAAATGAAAACCAAGGAGCTGGAAAACGAGCGAGCTCCGGGAAGGTCGTGCCCCAAGTAGTGTGTGTCTGTGTGTGTGTGTGTGCCGAAAGCTTTGACAAGTTAAATGTGTTTTGTGCCTGCACAATGATGCAGCAAACGTAGTTGGAGCCACCTGCAGAGATCCCTTGTGTGCGGCATTTTGTCATATTTTTTGGTTAATTTCCAAAATGCAAATCATCGATGGAGCACGTCCTGTCTTCTTTTTGACAAATTTCCCCATTCCGGCTCTGCTCGCAAGTGGATGGGCCCGTTACAACTTTGTAAAATCTCTCCTGGGTAGCTCCGTTTGCGACTGAAAATTTGTTGTTGCTTTTGGTGGGATATTTGTGTTGCTGCTTTTCTTTGGGGAGCTGCTCCCCATTTGTTTACAGCTTATTGGAATTGTTGATGTTAGTGGCACATGGTTCAGTTTGCTTTCACATAAATGTTTTCAAGCGCAAGCTCGGAGTTTGTTTCATTTGCATTTCACATGCTACATTTTTAAATGATTCTCTTTAAGTTGAACTTTTCTTGGAAATGAAATAAAGAGAACGGCTTTCGATCGGCAGTGAGCGAAAAAAGCTTTGCTGAGCCGCACTTAACAGCGCATTAACAGAGATACTCTCACGAGCACGCTCTCTCTTGCTCGCTCTCTCTGGCTCGTAATTGCGTTTTGGTATTGAGTATTTTTCCCATGCAAATCCCGAAATCACTCAAGTCGAACGCAGCTTGAGCTCCTTCTTTGCACTCAATGTATGTTCACGATAACGGGTTTTAATAAACAATAAAAGATTGGCTTAAATCCGCTTTCAAGCTCCAAGTGGGCCCAAAGCTTGGTGAGTGCAGTCCGACAGCGGACGAGGTAAACTGGAAAGGAGTGCAAAAAGTGAATTTCATGGAAAAGGCTTTCGCATTGCATCAAATGCGTTTTTAAAGTGTCTGAAGGAATTTTAATTGGAGTTTATAAATTAAACTATCTGTCCGTGCAGGTTTACGTTGGCTAATAAAATGGCGCTTTTGAAAATTTGCATATTTGCGCTCTCTTTGGCTGTGGGTAAGTCTGAACAAAAAAAAGCACTTAATTGCATTTCCCAATTAATAATACGTCGTTAACACAGTATGCTTCCCATTCACCAATACATTTTTCCATAATTTATTCTGACTTTAATGCTCTGCACACAAACACACAATCCCACACACAATCGCCGTCTAATTGTTGAAACCGAAAGCAAATAAACAATCCACCAGCAAATGGAACAATATGCAAATGTTGAATGGACCAAGCCAGACATTTGAAAAACTCTTCCGTGCCACCATCTAAGCTGGACATTTTGTGGTTAAAATTATTTGTTTGCTGTTAGCTCTTGTTTATGTTTATATCTGCACTCGAACCATGTCAATTTGTGTGTCTGATTTCGATGGCAGCAATACACGTGTAAAGAGACAAAAGCCCTGCTCCGTGTCCGACACTTGTTGTAGTTGTCAATTTGCATAGCATTCGGTTAGTTGTCAAGGCCGCACCCAAAAATGCAATACGAAATTCGTGCAATTGTATGCTCGCTTATTGTGTGAAAGCTCATTAAAAGTTTGTTTGTCTCCCCCGTAATGCCCCCCAACTATGCAGAGCATTCAAATTTCATATTGTTAACAAATTGATGTGCAAGCAACTGTTGCACGTGTGTGTGCGTGGGCGTAAGCCGAATTTTGTAATTACATTAAAATGGCCATGAGAAATATTGAAAATAGTGGCAGCTCATAATTGAATGTATTGCAATTCTCGGATCTGCGGCACACTCATACGGGAAATGGCATAAATTAAATCTGTACTCTGGAAAAACGCCTGTCGTGCAGCGAAAACTGCGACGAAACAATGGAAAAGTTTTAATTTAATTGAAGCTCATGTATGCAAAGAGTTTATAATTTATTTAGTTTCGGGTTGGTGTTGAAATTTTTATCCTAAAATATTTTAACATTCAATTGCACAATTTTGTAAGCTCAGCCCGAAGGTGTGTTCAATGAATGACTTGAAAAAAAACCATCTTCAAACTGTTTATTTTTAATCTTTTTATTGTTCAATGAACTCAACACGCGTGCGACATGCACAGCGCTTCAACACCCACAACGTGTGTGTGTGACTTGAATTCAATTGCCGAAAGAAAACGGAGCACAGAAAAAGTTCAGAGAGGGCCCAAAACCCGGGCACAGGCACGGGCACAGGCATAGGCACTCAATTAATCTAGTTTAACCGGACTGGAAACCAAGTCAAACGGGGCTGGCAACGGGCTCCGCCTGACTCTATGACAAACTTGTTGACAAACTGTCGGAGCGGCTGTCAGTGCCGGGGCCGGGTCCAAGTCAGCAACTCAAACCGCATAGGCCACGCTCTGCGACACACTCATCTGCAGCCAAAAAAAAAGAGTACCACAAAAAGGGAGATCAACTTCATATGAGCGCCAAACCGAAAAGGAAATGCCCTTGGCCAGGGTCACAGTTTCAATGAAATTTTAAAAGGAACAAAATTATAAATTAGCAGCAACTTTTTTAAGTCTTGCTCGTGGCTGCAGGAATTTCCCGAGCTATCACTTTGTGCGCATTTAATAGAGTATTAGGCAGCTCAACTTTGAAAGCTTTTGGTACTTTTTCCTGTTTCTTTTTTTGTTGCCCGTCCCGTGTACGAAACATGTTTCAATGACAAGCAGCGACAGCTGCAGCGGCATGAGCAGCGAGCGACACCAACGCCGTCGGCGTCGACTTTGGCATTTTCTGTCGTTCTTCTTGTTGTTGTTGTTGTTGCTGTCGTGGCGAGGTTCTTGTTTTAGTTGTTGCTGCTGCTGCCTGCCTGGCTTAAATGTTGCCTGGCTGGCACTTCACGCACTAATTGCTGTGTGGAATTGTTTCTTTATTAACGTTTAATCGAATGTCAGGCAGCGCAACGTCAGCATCAGGCAACGTGGTGGTTTCTTTTACGTGTTTCTCGAACTCAGTTTACGCCAAGCCTGATTGGAGTGGTTTACCTTGAGCAGTGCTCCCGGCTCCTTGCAGTTGTTGTCGGAAGTGCATGGCTGAAACATTGAAACATTTTACCGCTGATTGAGCGCTGTCTTGGGTTCAAGGCCAACAGCTGATGCGGCTTGAAAACAGCTGTCTACAAGGGACTTTCACTTTTAAGGTCGCAATGTCGCAATATTGGCCAACAAAGCGCAAAAAGCCAACGGAGCAAGCGCTAACTCATATGCATACACATGTACATAAAATGTATGCATAAATGTATGTTTGTACATATTTCTGCATATGTATTTTGAGTCGTTTCAAACTGGTTTCTTGCGCTTAAACAACAAAAAATAACAAATCCACACTGAGCCAAACATTTGGTAAGCCTAACCGGTCTCTCGCCTCTCGCCTCTCTTTGCAGTCGTCCAAACAACGATCGGACAGCAGGCCAAGTACCGTGGACAATTCCGCATTGGTGCGGGTCATCCGCCATCGCAGCGACACTTTCCACCTCGCGATCGCGACCCCGTGGGGGAGGCGGCTGTGGTGCCCAAGCGCAAGCAGGAGGCGGTCGAGTACGAGCCCAGCGAGGAGTGCCCGGAGGCAAATGGCTTCTATCCGGACAGCAAGCAGTGTGACAAATACTACGCCTGTCTGTAAGTGTCAACTTGTCAGTTGTCGAATGGAAGTTGATTGGGGATGGGTTTGGGGATGTAATGTTTGATTGACTGTTCGTTCCTTGCACATCTTCCACGCAGCGATGGTGTGCCCACGGAACGGCTCTGTGCCGACGGCATGGTCTTCAATGACTACACGCCCATCGAGGAGAAGTGCGACCTGCCCTACAACATTGATTGCAGCAAACGGTCCAAGCTACGTGAGTCTTCCTTATTTGTAAACCCAAATCTCACCCGCCATGTGCCCCCCACATTAAGCCCCCCTGCGGTGCCCCTGCCGCACTCTTCGTTCTGGCCAAAATCAAACCATAAACACGCTGCGTGCCCGCACTTATTTGCTCGTTACTTCTGGCTGCGTTTTTTTCCACTTTTGGTTTGTTAACTTATTTATTATGCAAACGGCATGCGAGGCGGTTAACCTAAATTGTTGTCGTCAATAGGTCTTTGGTCGCGAGAGGCTCGAATCTCAAGTCTTTGTTTTATTCGTGATTTTATTATTTGCCCGATGCGAGCGAATTTTTAAGCCCAAACCATCCCCAATTTTCATCCCGTAGCTTAAAGCATAAAGCAGCAAAAGGTCTTTGACATTTGGCCACGTGTAGACCTGAGCATCCTTGAAACTTTTCCACGAAATTCTTTATTCAAGTTTTACTCGCCCGTATCCATGGGTGGCAAAGTTCGGCGTAGAAGGGGAATGCTTTAACGCACAATTTTAAGCATATTAAATATGAACTTTGCTTAGTTTTTAAATCAATTTAGCACCCTGTCTCTTGATGAATAGAATGCCGATGCTAAGTATTTGATATGTGAATAGAAAGAAAAGGCTTCCATGGCAAAGGCTCGATGAGGGGAAAGGCTTTGTTTTGCTTTAAAGTTCTTGAAATGAATTTCCTACCCGCCCACAGAAACGCCCCAATCGTCTCAGCACTGCCCTCGGAAGAACGGATACTTTGGCCACGAGAAACCCGGCATTTGTGACAAGTTCTACTTCTGCGTCGATGGCAAGTTCAACATGATTACCTGCCCGCAGGGGCTGGTTTTCAATCCCAAGACTGGCATCTGCACGTGGCCCGATGAAGTGGGCGTCACCGGCTGCAAGTCGGAGGATATCTTTGAGTTTACGTGTCCCAAGGTGAACGAGAGCATTGCCGTGACCCATCCCCGCTACGCCGATCCCGACGACTGTCAGTTCTTCTATGTGTGCGTCAATGGAGACCTGCCGCGGCGCAATGGCTGCAAGCTCGGCCAGGTCTTCGATGAGGATTCCAAAAACTGTGACTGGGCGCGCAAGGTTCCCGATTGGTAGGATTGGCCCTAAACTTGCTCATTTTATTTCTTATCTCATGTATTTATTTCCCATAGCGCTGACTGGTACAAGGATCGCCTGACTGATGCCGAGCTCGATGAGCTGGAGAACCCGAAACCCAAGTCCACAACAACCAAGCGGCCGCCCCGTGTTCGTGGCCCATCCAGGCGCAAGCCCACGCCCAAGGTGGTCAAAGAAGAGCAGCAGGAGGAGGAGGTCTAAGCATCGACTGTTTAGTATTTAGTGTTCGAAACAGAACTGCAAAATTAAAAGCCTGTAGGAGTTGTAATTAATGATGTGTGGTGTGGCTGGCGGCTGTCTGTTTTAGCCCTAATCCAACTGATTTACCGAGCCACTTGGCAGTCTTCAATGAGAGTGAATGCCAATAGGCAACAATCCGCAGATAGCGCTGCAGAATTAGCCCCTTCCCCCCGCCGCTGAGCCAAATGTAATATGCAGCGGAACTTGTGTGTGAGAAGAACTTGATGGGGTGCCAGAACGACAGGACTTTATGCGCATACAGTGTGCACAATCCGGAGCACTCTCCAGGCCAGTCCTCCGCCCTTGCACTGACATGACGGAATCAATGCTTGTCCCTGCCCTGCAACGACTCCTCGCTGGCAGTTTTTCCAATGCCCTGCAGCGCATAAATTCAATTTGCCGATGAGCGTGCACAAAAGTATGCAACAAAATGGCAACAACTCGACACAGATACCCGCACACACACACAAACAAACACTTACAGAGCTGTGTGTGTGTGTGGCACATGGAACATGTGTATGACGTTTGGCAGACAAGAAGCATTCGATAAAACGCATTGAAATTGCATTGTGAAAATTGTGAGCTGAGCAGTTGAAAGGCGAGATTTACAGTGGCCATTGCAATGGGAAAAGGGACAATCCAAGAAAGAGGGATTGATCGGGGGGTTGAATCTTATTGTTTAAGCACTCAAGTAAAGTCCCCACCCTGCCAGCAAAAGGGATGACAGTTTACTTGGCAATGCTTGAAACATTTGCTTAAATGTATTTATTTATTTATTGATTCGATTGGCAACTGATTACGTCGGTAAGGCTCGGCTCTGGGAACTAGATGCAGCCAAGGAGAACGGCGGCTGCAATGGCACTGAAGTCCGGCCTGAAGTTGGTACTAAAGGATGCTTCATTGCTTGCCAGACAAATTGAATAGAGTCTGGATATGCTCAGTCCTTCCCTTTGATTTCTTTTCTTTTTTTTTGGTGCTTATGAGCCACAGCCAGGACCCATCTAGCGGCGACTTATGACGCAATTCCACGTGACACGGACAGCCACAGCCACAGCCACACAGCAGTCTCCCCCAGCAACCAGCGAAAATGCCTCCGGAGCATCTGGCTCTAATTAATCAACCAACACACACATGGAAGCCCTGACAGCATACACCAAGCTCGCCCTGCTGTCAATAATTTGGCACGTCCTGTAACCTCCGCTGCCCCACGACGTGTCGTTTGCTTCATGTCAACTCGACAATGGACCCCAAGCCCCCATCCACCACAACAAGCGCTGCCTGAGGGTGTCCTCCAGGGCCGGGTCCAGGTCCATCTAAAAAGCATTTCGTCGAACTCAGCGCCTACTTAATCAAGTGTAACATGGACATGTCCAAAGTTCACCTGCCGCTTGACATATTGCGCCGCGACTCTGCAGCTCTCCTGCTAGAGCCCTCAGCCATGTCCTTGCTGGATGGGAGACTGCTTGCTGGCCAGCATGCGTTCGTATCAAATGTCAAATTTGACATAAACAAGTGTTTACATAAAGACAACAACAATTTGCGTAATTGTCACTGGCAGGGAGCAACCAGCAGCAGCAGCAGCAGCGGCGATGTTGTCAGGGGCTCGTTGACTGCTCAAATAGTCAAGGGCTCGGCCCCTAAGGCAGCGGGAATCACAATTCCTCACTCTTGATTGAGGATGCACTCCTCATTGTCTCTCCATTGCCACACGGAGTACTCGCGTGTCTGATTATTTGATGGGGGAAAGTGTTGGGCTTTGGTTACCAAAGTTTGAAGGTCGCAAATGGGCAACAATAAAGCAAGTCTGGGCCTCCTGGTTGCTGCCCACTTGTTTGGCTGCTGCTCATTATTAGCCAAAAAAGAGAAACGATGCTCCGGGAAAAAGTTGATTGTTTGGCCCTTGGGCTATTTGCTTTCTTGATGAAATAATTAAATGTCATTCATTGAGGTCGTTTGCCGCTTATTCTTGGGGCCTTTGCCTGGGTCCCTTGCTGCTTTCTGCTTTCTGCTCTCCACCCCGCCAGTCTAGTGTAATTGTTGACCACTTTCGTATATCCTTTTTGCGCCTTGTGCTGGCTAATTTGTGCAGACAGCGCCTGAGGGTCGGCTACTGCTCGGGTGCGGGTCCTCCCTTTGATTTCAGTTATTGTACGCATGTTGAGCCCTCATCTTCCTTCCTTCCGCATCCTGCTAAGTTCATTAAACTTTTGGCCTGCCTGAGCATTTAGTTTGCTAATTAAGTGTTGCACACTCTTCTGGGCAGCCTTAAGTTTAATAAACTAAACGTCTTTGACGTCACACCTGACGCATCTTGTCTAGGAATTTGCATATTCATAATTGCGGCGTCAGATACAGCCACACAGCCGCAACTGGCAGACAGACAGACAGGCAGACAGACGGGAAGGGAAGGGAGAAAGGCAAGGGAAAGGTCTGAATCAGCTTGACATCCAATTTGGTGCAAAAGTTTTGGGGTCTTGGCCAGTTTTCAATTTGATGAAAGCCATGAGTTCGGTCTCCGTACATCCCTTGCATTTCAGAGGCAGGCTAAAGTTTTGGCAGTGGGAAGAGCCGCAGGAAAATCAATGCTCGCGCCTCAACGAAAGCCAATTGCAGGTGGCACCTAGATGGAAATTCCATGGGGACCATGGGGACCATGGAGACATTTCAGACGCCTTTTTGCTACTCCCAGCAGTCGGCCTGCCATGTTGTGCCAACTTTAAAAGCTGTCAAAATGGACCTCCAAATGCCAACCCAAAACTGTCAAGAGTTATGAATTTGCCAAAACTTACACCCAAAGCAGCCACAGGCACGAGCCAGCAGTGCGTGTGCGTTATGGCATAGGCATCCTCTGGATTACAATTAATGCGAAAAAGCAATTTGAACTGCCGACTGGTAACTAGTACAGCCACCGAGAGCTGTGTTGGTTGGCTCGCCTTAGGCATACCCATATAAATCATATGAATTTATTATGATGATGGCATAAATCATAGAGAGCGAGAGAGCCAGGCAATATATAAAATTGCACCACTTTATGCTATGCTTTTTTGTTGGTGTCGCTTCGAAGCAGCTCGGGATGGGGGCTTGGGGGTCGGTCGGCATTGTTTTCGTTGTTTAAGCACCGCAAAATATGCAATTCAAGCGATACCAGTTGACAACTGGAACCCCAGCCAGCCGCAGCGCCATAACCCCGGAGTGTCAACGGGCTGGTCACTGCACACAGAGTGCACCGCTGCGGCGAAATTTTTAGTCGTCTCTGCCACACGTTCCCGTATTTGTGCTCTCTTCTCTTTCTGCACGGGGGTCCAGTTCGTTGGTCGATGGATGCTCAGCTCAACATCCTAAACATTTTTGTGTTTCATAGAAATGAATTTCTTTGTTTTTGTGTGCTGGGTCTAAGCTTGGGGCGTGTGCACTGCGGCCGCATCCGGAACGGAACGGAACGGATCGGACCCTGGCTCTGGTTGCCTTCTCTCTTTCTCTCTCTCTCTCTCTCTCTCTCTGGCTGGCCATTTGCAATTTGTTTTTAGTGGCCTGTGTGTTGTAGTTTTTTTAGGCGGCTGTCACTTTTCATTGCCCCGGCATGTTCATAATTTCCATGTTAATATTGCCCTTGAGTCACAACTCAGCAATGAAATTAACTCGACTGTGTGCGCGCCCTGTGGTCCCCGCCAAGCCAACAACAAACATGCCCATTGCAATTAGCATATGAGCAACAAACCGTACGAGCCATGTACAGTTAGAGAGCGAGAGAGGCACTGCTGTGGTCAAATTGTGGGCGTGGCCATGCTTGTAATTTATGAAATTTTAGCTTAGGGACTTGTGCAGTCATTTAATGATGAAGGCGGTTAGCGGGCAAGCCGCATTTTTAATTTGATGTACATTTTGGGGATTAGCAATAAGAGCCACGATGATAAAGTATCTGTGAGGCCTGGCCTCTGGCCCGGGAGCTGATCCGTTTTAAGCGGATTAAATAATACGAGCTATCCTTCAAAGGTAAAATGCTCAATAGCAATATGCTGCCTTTCAGTTTAACTAAAGATATTAGTTTTCACTTAAATGTACATACTATGTCGGTTCTTAATATTGTGTGCAGTGTATTCTTGATTAGTGCTTGCTGTTCTTGCACTGTTTATTTCTTTGTCTTCTTTGCACTTTACCGTTTGTTATTGTCCACTGCTTATACCAGCACGATGCATCGCTATGCACAAGACGGTGCTTGTGCACTCTCTTTCTCATAGCTGCGCTTACGTAAGTGTTAAAGAGAGCGAGCGCAGGCAGAGCGCTGATGCTCAAGCACAGATCAAAAGAGAAACGGTAACAAGAGATCACCGTGCGAGCGTGAGGCTCTTCAGCAGGCTGGTTGGGTAGAGAGAGAGATGGAGATAGAGCTGCAAGCTGCAGACAATGAGAGTCTGAGAGGAATGGTTTTCAATGCTCTCAGTACAATCGTTGGTTAAAAGCTTGCTTTGGAATTCTGCTAATTGTACGACATAGAAAATGAACCGTTTAAAATTTTAATCCGAAATATTTTATGTATTCCATATATTCTATACATTATTTAAACATATTATGCATGTTATTTTCACCTAAACCAAACATAAAGTTCTCTGCAATTGCAAACTTTTGCGCAGCCACAACTTTAAACAACCTCATACACTAGTCGAAACTGGGGAAACAATTTCCAAACAAAATATAAATTCTGTCGAATTCTTGTGGGAGCATTTAAAAAATGTATGCGGTCAGTGATTGCTGTTGCCCCACTGTCTCTGCCGTTGGCACTATTGCTTTTCGCCACAATGCTGAGCCTCCGCTCTCTTCCTATCTCTCTCTCTCTTTCTGTCCCTCTGTGTCCTTTTGCGCTTTTGCAGCTTAATTTAAAACAGCGCAGAAATCAATACACACCTACTCTACTAGATGGGATACTCGGATATTCCGAAAAAGTTTCCTTTTTGTTCTTTCGATTGAGATAAGCGAGCGGCGAATTGAGCAAAGGCATTTCGTTAGTTATCTCATAATAAAATCGCATAGAAAATGGAAATTTCCAATTGCACTTCCAAGCCAATGTCGACGGGGTTTGGCTTACCAAATTTTATTATTTTGTTTTTCCTAAAGACACGAGCATAAGTCTTTAAGGTGTCGCAGTCCAAGCTGCTATGGGACACGAAGACGTCCTCACAGGCGCTCGTCAGGCGCTTGGAGACAGCGCGGCAGCTTAAACTATGCAGCAGCAATCTGTGCTAACAACAAACTTGGTCGAGAGAGTGTCTACGCTTGACTGTGCTGCATATTTAAAGGCGCTTAAGTGCTGGCAAAAAGTGCAACCTGAACCTGGAGTGGAAGTGGAAGTGGAAACGGAAGGATATAAGTAGAGTGGAGTGAGGACAGGGACAGGTACAGGAGCACACTGCATGCGTCGTCATCTGGCACATCATTCATGCTGTTTTTGAGCCCTGATTGTTTTGAGTGTCTGGCACACACGAACACACCCACACACACCCACACACACCCACACACGTGCACAACAATAGTTGTAAGAATTGATTGCATTTGTGTCTGCTGCCAGGAGTCACTCCCCATTCAGACAATGTCGTTGGCATGGTAAGTGCAGACTCCTCCGGACGCCCTTGTTTATGCCTAAAAAGCTCCCAGAGCCCTTGCACTTGGCTGCTCTGTCACTCGAAAGCTTCCGCACTCGTTCGTGTGTGTGGGAGCTGCAGCCGTTAGCCTTTGCCAGTGACTGACCCTGCCTGCCTGGCTGCCTGGCTGCCTTCCTGCCTTGTTTCGCAAATAGTCAAACAATGGCAGTTTAGGGCCGTCGACGCCTCCGACAATCGTCAAGTGTGGCAGATAATCACTGCACTGGCACCAGCTCCCTGCACCCAGCACCTAGCACCTTTCTCCGCTTCAAATATTGACTGCTTTGCATATTGATTGGCCTTTGTCTCTGCACCAAGGCTGCCGTTCTTGACGCTATACGGCCGTGGCAGCCAACATGCCAACGACACCTACATCATCAACTTGTTGACACTTAAACATCGGCAGCCAGCAGCAGCAGCAGCAGCAGCAGCATCCTGCTTGCAACCTTGCTCTCTCGCTTCCCCCCTCAGTTTATGGCTATGAAAAACACTTTATGCTCTGCTCTGTTCTGTTGCGTTGTGCGTTGACGTTGTTTGACATTGTAGAAATTGCTTTTAATTAAAATATTCCGCGCGGCAAATAGCGCGCTCTGCTGGGGATGCGGGTGGGGCAAACAATATGCGAGGCGGGCGGGCTGGCGGACTGGCGGACTGGCGGTTGGGTGGCTACGGCTCCTAGCTCAAGCCCTAGAGTAACGCTTTTTTCTTCGCGGTGTCGCATCCATAGCTACTCCTACTATATGTGGCTCCTGTGTGCTCGACTGAGAGACATTGTGCTGCTGAAGAGTTTATTAGTTCAATTTGGGATACAGGGCTAATATGGCTTGAATTTAATTTGAATTGAATTCAGGCATACAGCCCTCGAGTGTTGCTTTGAGCTTTGCTGTTGAACTCTTTGCATCTGACATCTCCCATTGCAATTAGCTGCCGGGTCCCACCCCTCGGCTCATCCCAATGCAATTTATGTTGATTAGTTTGCATCTTGGAGCAACTCAAGCGACTCAAGCTTAATGAATGAATTGTTCGGGGTAGTGGGGTTGGCTCCCTTCTTGGCATTTTTTCAACAAAATCCGCTTAGCAACTTTATAATTAGCCAGCCAGTTGACGTTGTAGGCGTCACATTGTACACTCGTTGTCAATGGGCCACAAATCCAGCCGTCAACTTGGACTGGGTTCTCCCATAGCTATGGCAATTGATTGCATAATCTTTAAGCTCGGCCAGCGACAGCAGACGAAAGGCGAAATGGAGAACTGAGAAAAAATCAATGGAAATAAATCACCGAGAAGCGTGCGGCAGACTCGTAGTCAATTTTTTTGTTTGCCTCAACCTAGACAACTGCCACGTCCGTCCGTCGATGCCACGCGAGACTCCCCCCACTAATCGGGTCGTTAAATTGATTAATTTCTTTATTTGCACAACCGAAGGAAAATGTGGTTAACTTCGAAAGGGGTTTCGGTTTTGTCTTGTGCCCAAAGCCATCAAATATATGTGGCATTACCGGGAGTTCTTGAGTTGTTTTAAAGATCTACTGCATGGAAATTAATTGAAATCTATAATTATGCCAGCACCAGTTCAACACGGTTCTTTTCTCTGCTACACCAAGGCACATCTAGCTGTTGTCTCTCTGTGCGTGGTGAATAAGTTATTGCTCCTCCCCGCAGCGGAGAACGTCACCTTGCAAGTAAATTCACCTTCCACTAAACGAAGGAAACTTGCTGGTATTTCCCATCTATACTTCCTTCTCTTTGTTATTGTTGTTGTTTTCGATAGCTTTAGCTAAGAACAGAATCTTTAACGTCAGCGCCCCAAGCGCTTGTCGCGACCCGCGGCGCATATTTGGATTTCAGTTTCAACGCCGCCAATTTTGATGGATTAATGGAGCTGGGGCGACATTTGTTGTCATTGTCGGCATCTTGGCGTCAAACAAAAGCGTAACAGCGGCGTGGCGTCAGCTGCGGGGGAGTGTGGGCTGGGGGCTTGCCAGCGATTAGCTTCGGGTCGTTTGTCTTAGCCAGCGGGGTCTAAGGGGGGTGGGATGTGTGTGTGTGTGTGTGTGCGTGTACTTCATTCATAGAATGCGGAAAGGTGATTATACGCTTGGGGTTCGGCGGGGGTTCACTAATTTTGATCGATAAGCCAACACTGTCTACCGATGCCAGCAGATATTCCCCCCCTTAATTGGCATCAGATGTTGCCACAGTTCCTGCTTGATTGGCCGAAAAGTTTTTCGTTTTCGATTTTTCAAGTTAAAGGCGAGTGCGAGTTGGGAAACTTTTAACCCAAGGACTCAGTCGGGCCCAGCACCTCCGCTTCCTTTCCATTCGCATGGCTTGCTCAATGGCCGAACGCAGCACCAACACACCCACAAAATGTTTATGTGCGAGTATTCGTGCGATTCTTCTGTAAATTGTGTGCACAAACCTGGCATGAAGTGTGCACTGACTAGCCCTGCCACATGGACAGGCATTGGCATTTGCATTTCTGTCTGCCCCAACAGCCCTTCAGTTACCTATGGCGCCCACTAGCTGTGATTTCGTTTTGCACAATCTTCCTTTTCCTCTCTCTCTCTATCTCTATCTCGTATCTCCACGCCATCGCGTGACTTATCCTCATCCGTTTCACCCTTCCGGCCAGCACACACCACACAACACCACACCACGCCACACCACACCACATCACACCACACTGATGCTCATTTCGCCAGCGCCAACTAAAAATGCATTTCCTGTCAAGTGTAAAAAGGAAATGATGGGATGGGATGCTCTCCGGCTTTAACGTGCAATCAATCATTGCCGTACCTCTCCTATGCACCTCCAGCCCTCATCGTTTGCGGTGCTAAAGTCAACGAAGTCGGGTTTATTAAGTCTGGCAAATAGTGTTAAGTATTTGTCAAATGTGAAATGTCAAAGAGCTCTGCTCAGCTGTGCTGGCTGGCAGGTTCCTGTTTCCTGGTTATCCACACACATTTGATTTTAATTGCAACGCTGATAGGCAATTGAGCCCTTGTTCCTTTTCCTGTTCTGGCCGCTCTCCCTGTCCCTGCCACAGTTCTCTGAATGACACGGCCAATTTCGGGCGAGGGAAATTTAACAAACGCATTCCATTGTGAAAGATGTACAGAAAGAAAAAAAGAAAGTTAAAGAATGTTGAGATAATATTGGGATTGAAAAACTTGAACATTAAACTTCCCCAACGCTTCCTTATTTATCCGCAGCAAGGGGAGAGCCGGGAGACCGTGGGGAATAAGCTATTGATCCTCACCACAGCGGACGAAGTCACGCTTATTCACCTAGATCTAGGCTAAGGTAGAGTCAAGTACACAACCATAACTACATAATTCTACGTTTGTCAAGTGTTTTCTTAAACTTAAGTAAAATCAGAAGGCAAATCCTAAATCCAGCATTTGAGCTCCATATGTGCATATCATCTCAATAATTCTCGCTCTCTCTCTCTTTCCGTTATTGTCTGCCTACGCATCTTGATGGGCTGTGGTACGTGTTCGGGCACTGTAATCGGATGTTTATGGCACCACACCAACCTCTGAGACGAGCCGTGCACAAAGGCCCATGGCCCATGGACGTTTCACGCACTTTCAATTTGGTTTGAACAGCGATCGCCTCTTATTTCAAGTTCAGCGTAATGCTCCAAATGGGCCGCAGAGTTCCTTGAAATCGCTTAATTCCAACGATTCGAACCGCTAAAATGAGTTGACAACTTTTTCCGGGTCTATGGGGGAATTTCCAAGAAAAACCTTTTCGGACCGACCTTCAGTACTTTTGGTGTTAATTAAAGTCCCACATCCAATGACCCGTTTCCGTTCTTGTCCATTTTTCCCTGATGGAGCTGGAGCAGCTGCTGCTGATTCGTTGTGGGGACATTTAGCATAAACTTTTGTAATTTTGTATTCCTTTCAAAGTCTTAAAACTCAAATTCTTAGAAAATCGTTCTACCACTTTATGTTATATTTGACCTCAGAGAGTGTCCCATTCAGGTGTGTTCCAAGAAATAAAAGGAGCTCTATAATTAGTAACCCGCTTTGGCACAGTTGTTGAGAGATATTTCATGTACCTACCGTACATAACTGTGCCAATTGTCTGCTTGGTGGTGGGTACAACCATGGACACCCACCATAAAGTAAACACGAAATGGGAACAAAAATAAATTTTCTGAAACGAAAAACTGAAAATCATGCCGCAAATGAAGCAAACGCTACTGACATACAAACGGGCATCCAAAGTGAAGCAAAAGTGACAACTCCCCTCTATTTATTTGCGGCAGGTAGAGAGGGGGCTAACCTGACGACGATTTTTGCGCTCCATTGGCGCGCATGTCTCGAAGAAAAACAAAATGAGTGTCAAGTGCTGAACCCACAGCGTGGTGTAATGGCTAAAAATGCCTGCGGGGGGGCTGCCGTGAAAAGGTGCTGAGTTGACAATGGGAAAGTTAATTGAATGGTACTCAAATCGCAATTAATTACGCTCACACCCCGCAGTAGGCCTACAAGGAAGCGGCGGCAATGGGCTGAACTTGAAATCAAAGTTCGAAACGAAATGAAAACGAAACCGAGTCCGAAATCGATACCAAAGCGAAGACAAAAACCAGTTTCGCGAACAATTGTCAAATATTGTCAACTACTTTTGTGCCCATTACTGGTTTGGCCACAGCGCCACTTCTTATGGCTAATTCTGTTGGGGGCTGTGTCGCCCCATATAAAGTGACAAGCGACGGGAGTGAACCGCATCATTAAGTCAACGTCGTTCGCAACGCCAAGAGTTGGGTCGGGGAATTCAAGCCTCATTCTCACAACAAACACGGATACTGAAGTGCCAGTCAATCTTTCGAAATGCAAGCCAAAGTAAGTCGAAGGATCCAAAGACACATTTCAACAGCTCATGAAGTGGTTCCCCTCCAATCACAGGTTCTGACTGTTGTTTCCCTTTTGGCGATCGCCGGCTGCTGCAGCGGAGGATTCGCTGGCTACCATCCGGCCACATATGCCACTTACCAGGCTCCAGCAGCCGTCTATCAGCAGGCGTACGCCGCTCCAGTCTACCAACACGTGGCTCCAGTGCTGGCCAAGAGCGTGGTGCCCGCGGCGCCCGTTTACACAAAGTCCTATGCCCTGCCAGCTGTTGCCAGTGTCAAGCACGTGGAGGTGGAGTCGGCGCCACGTTACGACTTCTCCTATGGAGTGCACGATTCCGTGACCGGAGACATCAAGAGCCAAGCGGAGACCCGCGACGGTGGCAATGTGGTCGGCTCGTATAGCGTGCTCGATGCCGATGGCTTCAAGCGTACGGTAACCTACACCGCTGACGATATCAACGGATTCAATGCCGTGGTCCAGCGAGAGCCTTTCGTACTCGCCCGTTCCGCCCCTGTCGTCTCTCTGCCTGCACCCATATACTACCCTCAGCAGACGCAAATCCACCACCAGCAGCAGCAGCACATCTTCGCTTCCCCCCCTCAGCAGGTCAGCCAGCAGCACGGTGAAGTTGTAGAGGCACCGACACAGCCCGAGCTTGAACCCACTCCTGTGGACTACACCGAAGGACAAGAACAGCAGCAGCAGCCCGACTACCCCCAAGATCAGCAGTTCCCTCCCTACTCCCCTGCCTCGCCAGCCGCCCCTCCCGCTGCCGTGGACAACAACGATGACTCCGATGTGGTTGAGGCGCGCTCTGCTGCCCCCAGCGAGAACACCACCTCCACAGTCGCACCAGCGCCTGTTAACGAGGAGAACAGTGGAGACGACAAAAAGTCGGCCTAGATTGTGACACACCTGAAATTTGTTGAAACAATAAATGCGAAATAAATTGGAAACGAAACAAAAAATTGTATTACAACGCGGCTCCACAATTTCATGTTGAGGGTGTTAAATAAGTATTCGGAAATTTAATTAATTGTATTTAAAACTTTTAACTCAATTACAAGAGTTAATATCATTGTCGTCTCATTATTCAACAATCAATTGCGCATGAGCCAGAACCGTTAAGCGTTAATATTTAAACTGCCAACGAGATTTGCAGATTCAGCTCAGCTGAATTACTTGTGTGCATTTACAGGGAGAACAATTTTGACCAAGACATTTGTGGATCTAAGATCAACGAGGGCCCCTTTCTTTGATATTCGAATCTGGCGGGCAATTTCTAGTTGCAGATTTCACTCGCCGAAAGACAAGGTCGGTGATCTGAACGAGCGAGCTGAAACGAAGAACTAGTTCACAAGTGACCCTTTACAGTAAATTAAACGATGCCCAACACCGCACCATTGCAAAATATATTAAAACAATATTCATGCGCATTCGATTAACATTCTCATAAAACTGTGCCAGTACAGGAAAATTATAGAGAAAGTACTGTATAACAATATTTTTCGGTGTAGTTCTAAGGATCAGGCGGTATATTTGATCGATAAGTTCGCGGTCACGCTCTGACCGTTTAGACGCAGGAGAGGATTTCCCTGACCATCGAATGGAAAGTTCAAACACAAATTTGTACATAATAAGGTCATTAGACCTACAATCAAAAAAAAAAGGAGAAATTATAACAAGCCAAATTTATTCTTGAAACGGATTAAACTATTTTTCCAGTGTTAAAAGTCTTTTCCACCTATTAATATTAAATAGAACATCAAAATCGAGGAATGTGATTTAAGACTACGGTATATTTTGAAACTGTATGGTATATTTCGGTATATTTCTGAGGATCGGCGGTATATTTGACGATAAATCAACGGTCACACTGCCCAAACACAAGCTTGCTTTTCAAATTAAACGGTAAAACATTTTTCTCCTCATTTCTCAGTTGCCAAGTAGAAAATTTTTGTGAAAAAAAAATCGTGTAAAATTGTAAGTGCTTTTAACCAAACGTGAAGGCACACACGCACGCATTGACGACGCGTTTTGCACATAACCTGAAGGTAAAGAAAAGGGACCCCTATTCCGTGCCCTTTGTGTACCCCTTCCGTCCGTCCGTTCCCTTGTCTCTATCGCAATTCGCGAATGCAGCGCCTTCGCCTGTGTGCAAATGGCGGCTGCCTGCAGCTGTTGCTTTGTTGTTGTTTCTGGCATGGGCCTCCGAAAAGCCGGTCTTTCTGCCTGCGTCTTTGCCTTCTCTTCTTTCGTCTCTATCACTCTGCCGCCTTTGCGATCTCTGCTTAGCGCCGTTCGCTCAAAAGGAGAAGCAAAGAAAAGGAAGAAATAAATCAAAGCAGCCCTTGTCATTTCGTCTTTCACACTTCTTTGCAACATCATTTATTTCAGTTCTACACTCTACACTTGTCATTCGAGGAGCAACTGGAGCTAATCAAAATTTTATTTGAACAATAATTTGAATAAAACAAAATTTTCGTCATGAGTAAAGCGGATGCAAATACACGCCAGGGCTCGTACAAGTCAAACACAATTAATACGCAGGTACGTGTTGCAGCGGTCCAAGGCGGGGTCGGAATTAACCTCACTTTTGCTAATCTGGTAGGACTCTCGCATGCGTCGCCATGAGGTTACCATCGAGTTGCGAAAGTCCAAGAAGGAGGATCAGATGTTCAAGCGTCGCAACATCAACGATGAAGACCTCACCTCTCCGCTGAAAGAACTAAATGGCCAGTCGCCGGTGCAGCTGTCGGTGGATGAAATTGTGGCGGCCATGAACAGCGAGGATCAGGACAGGCAGTTCATGGGCATGCAGTCGGCACGCAAGATGTTGAGCCGCGAGCGCAATCCACCCATTGATCTAATGATTGGCCATGGCATCGTACCCATCTGCATTCGGTTTCTTCAAAACACCAGCAAGTAAGTAAACCATCAGCTGTATGTTTGTACGTTACAGTGACCCCCTCCAACCACCACCTCAGTACCATGTTGCAGTTTGAGGCAGCCTGGGCATTGACAAACATTGCCTCGGGAACATCTGACCAGACACGCTGTGTCATCGAGCACAATGCGGTGCCGCATTTCGTTGCTCTGCTGCAGTCGAACTCCATCAATCTTGCGGAGCAGGCCGTATGGGCATTGGGTAACATTGCCGGCGATGGAGCCGCTGCTCGGGACATTGTAATTCAACATAATGTCATCGAGGGCATTTTGCCGCTGATTAACAACGAGACTCCGCTTTCGTTTTTGCGGAACATTGTCTGGCTGATGTCGAATCTGTGCCGCAACAAGAATCCTTCGCCGCCCTTTGAACAAGTGAAAATATTACTGCCAGTCCTGTCGCAGCTTTTGCTTAGTCAAGATATTCAGGTATTAGCCGACGCCTGCTGGGCTTTGTCATATGTCACCGATGATGACAACAACAAGATTCAGGCGGTCGTTGACTCGGATGCAGTTCCTAGGTTGGTAAAACTTTTGCAAATGGATGAGCCGAGCATTATTGTGCCAGCACTGCGCAGTGTGGGCAACATTGTCACTGGCACCGATGTACAGGTCAGTAGACAGAATCGAATGTTACTTTGTGGGCTATTAGCTAATGCCAATTGTTCTTTACAGACGGATGTTGTTATTGCTGCGGGTGGCTTGCCCCGACTGGGTCTGCTGCTGCAGCACAACAAGAGCAACATTGTGAAGGAGGCTGCTTGGACTGTTAGTAATATAACAGCAGGTAATCAGAAGCAAATCCAAGCAGTTATTCAGGCTGGCATATTCCAACAACTACGCCACGTGCTCGAGAAGGGCGATTTCAAGGCACAAAAAGAGGCCGCTTGGGCAGTGACCAACACGACAACATCGGGCACCCCTGAGCAGATTGTGGATCTGATCGAGAAGTTCAAAATATTGAAGCCATTCATTGACTTGCTCGATGCCAAAGATCCACGCACCATCAAAGTTGTCCAGACGGGCTTGGCCAATCTCTTTGCGCTGGCCGAGAAACTTGGCGGCACTGAAAATCTCTGCCTCATGGTCGAGGAGATGGGCGGATTGGATAAACTGGAAACATTGCAACAGCACGAGAACGAAGAGGTGTACAAGAAGGCTTTCGCTATTATCGATACCTACTTCAGCAATGGCGACGACGAGGCCGAACAAGAGCTCGCACCCCAGGAAGTAAATGGAGCCCTCGAATTTAATGCCACTCAGCCAAAGGCTCCAGAGGGTGGCTATTTATTCTAGGCCTATTTTATCACTCATCCCTCATACATACTATATACTATGCCAAGTACATATTCCACGTCAAACAACTTTAACCTTTCCATCGCGATAGGCTCACACTTAGTGCCCTCATTGTCATCTTCTACACACAGCACACAAAACTAACCCAAAAACAGAACACACTCAAGCATTTGGAGAGTAACAGACACAGATATTTTTGCTTACCTGTATCAGCATGACATTCCCACCTCATTGGGTGATACGGGAAGCCATTTACCACTCCTACGGATTAACTGAATCTCTGGTAATGCATTTTACAATAATTTGCTACATTTTTTAACACGTGAAGGCAACCATTCGACTCAGCTGTGCTGTTAGAGCATTGCCCTGTGACGGTTGTTTAGGTCGTCAACCTGAAAAGTATGTGTGGTGTTTTTGGTAACCTTTTGGGCCCCCGTTTCAAACATTATTTTAGGTTGTTAGTATTTATTTATGTATACAGATTATGCTTCTCCTATCCACCTGCGCGCAAGCATTACAACAATTTACAATCCCAGCACCAATGTCCTCATCCTTGATTCGTAATATTGTATTTTTAGTTCATGAATAAAAAATGAATTGTTCGCATGATTAATTATATTCTTTTCCCAATTCGTATACATTTATCTTATCAGTCATTAAATTGTACCCTTAATTACTGTTCGAGAATATGTACTCTTTCACAAATCGACATTACTGATTGATGCATTTGTGATTAAATAAAATAAAATATATGTGAGTAACAATGACATGATTTATACATGTAAAATTGCCATGTGGTGTGTGTCTATATTCTATATCAGATCTACGCCGTCAGGTGTCGTCACTGAGTCTTGTAGTTAAGCTGTAGTTATGTTGTAGACAATTTTATTGAAATGAAATTAATAAAATAAATATTCTAAAATAGTGACGTGAATTATACATGATCCACGTCGCTAGGTGTCGCCACTGAGGCATGTATGTAAGCTGTAGATATTTTTGAGAAATTTGTTTGTAAATTTCTTGTTTGTTTCGGCAGAATTTTCATTCGTCGCCAAATTGGAGTGAACAATTACACTGATCAGATCAGATTATTCGGATCTTTAAAGAGCGCTGGGTAGAACAATCGTCCTAAGAATGGTTATATTTATCGTTAAGAATGTGAGCTAATAAATCCTCTGGCGATAGATCAAATGTGAACTGGACACCGTTGCGGACTAACTTCACTGCTTCTCCATCTGCAGCTACACGAGAGTACACATGTATACACTAAATCACCCATATACGCGCACAGCGACCCCAATCCAGATTAGATAAAATGATTAAACAAGAACTATGGAAACACAAAACGAACCACACAGCTCAATTCAATCAAAAGTGACGGGACAGATAGCAGCATCAGCATCCGCGGCAGGCAGCGGTCCAACACAAAAACCAAAACTCATGAACGGTGGACGGTGGACGGTCGGACGCTGCGGAACACCCACACCCTATGCAGAGGCAGGCAGTCCACCGTAAGTATTTTTCAATTTAATTCACGGCAAACAAATTATAAAAATAGCTTAAAATGTAGCATCGGAAAAGTAGTTTGCCGAAAATTTGTACCAGTACGAAGACATTGGCCAGAGCTAGAGCTTTTCCCCGCCGCATTGCCCAAGTGTCGTCATCGATGGAGGCGGCGAGTGTGAGCAGCGCTGGCGGAAAACTTAATTGGTTCTTTTTGTATTCTTTTATTGTTTCCGAGCGCGCGAGAATTTAGTTGATTTTTGTGCGAAGCTGCGTGCGGGCGTGGATCTTTACCAGCACAAACTTTATATAATTGTCTGTTTTTCTCTGCTCGGCACTAACTCGATAGAATTTCTAACAATATTTGTGAAGGTAAAAGAGAAAAGTATATCTAGGTAAAATGTGCATTTTACCTTTAACAATGTAAATACTGAATTTGATCAGAGTAAATTCTGATTTGTGCTTGAATTATTCACCAAAAACTATTGTGGTTGATGATGCCACTTCGAGAGCGATTCCATGACCTCGCAAGCAGCACGCAGCACGCAGCTAGGGAAAATCCAGTGAGGATTTGCCATATGCCACTCAGCCATTAACGTTGGATGTGAATTGTGCGCTCTATTTTGCAATAGAGGCTTTAAATATTCAAAAAAAAAAACAAAAAACAACTAAACTCATGATATATGTAGTTAATTTCGTAAAGAAAGAAAACAAAAATTGGCGTACCAAAAATAAACAAAAACAATATATACAGTATAAGTAGTATTAGAGGAAGGCGCTACTTATACAGCGAGAGAGAAGAGAGAGAGAGAGAGAGAGAGCGAGAGCAGTGACGTTGTTGTCGTTAGCGTAGGCGGATCCATGAAGTAACTATAAGGAGGCCTCGTCGGTGGCAGAGTTACTTGTTGCTTTTCCTAATAATTATTATGTAGCAAACTATTTACAATTAAATTATGAAGCAATTATTATGTTTTTTCGCATTGCCTTCAAATGATTTATCAGCACACTCCATTGTCGTTGCCCTCACACTTACAGCCCCTAAAAAGCCGTTTCACTCGCACTTTTCACTCGCACGTTTGCCTAATTTTTACCGACGAGACCTCCTTATATAGTTTCTTCATGGGCGGATCCGCTTGGAATCCATTTGGGGCTGAGGGTTGGGGTGCAGTTTGTTGATGGTGCTGGGACTGGGACTGGGGCTATTAAGCAAGCAGAAAGTGTGCGCGCCGCATAAAAATCGCCATGGAATGCAACTCGGAATTGGTTAAGGGAATGGAGGGAGGGAGTGGGCGCCACAACGGCGAAGAATAGACCAAAACCAAAATTCGCGTGAAATTAAAAGTTGCCGCAAAATATATGGCCAAAAGCATTGTCAGAGAGTTTTCCGCCTCGGCGCTTCCGTTTTGTTTACTTTTGCCCAAAATAGTGTCAAGTTTGGCCCAGTGTGCTCCTGCATCCTTTATTTATTTAGTCATTTCGGTTTTGTATGCCGTGTGCTCTTATTTGATTTGATTTCTTAGGGTCTTGTTTGGGCATTAAAAGCATTGAATTAAATCGTATTAGGAAAGTTTTCTCCTTGGAGTTGAATTTAAATGGAAATAAGTGTTTCACATTCAACTGAAGGGCAATCTGATGCCAAGAGAGTTGCCTTTAATGGATCATAAATTGGAAACATGTGCCAACAATTGATTCATATTTACATTCCCTTATTTTACAGCATTCTATCGCAGGGCGCTGATCTGAGCCAAATATGAGTGAAGGCCCCGCCGAGCCTCCTGTGAGCCATCTCGCTGCGGAGATTTATCACAGCATTGCCTCAACGGCCATCGATCAGAATGTGGTCATATCGCCGCTGCTGCTGGAAGCCAGCCTGGCACTGCTCTACCTGGGCTCTGATGGTGCCACCGCCGAAGAATTCCAGAAGTTATTGCGGCTTAAGCAACGCTTTCCCAGCAATGCCAAAATGGCCAACTATTATGCGGCAGAGCTGGCAAACGTAACTGGCGATGCGGACACTCACTTTGAGCTGCAGAATCGCTTTCTGATACAGCCACAAAGCGGATCTAGTGGCGCAGACTTAGCTGAAGACTTTCAGAAAATTGCTCAAACATACTTTCATGTGACTGCGGAGAGCCTCAACATGGAACACAGCGAGAAGCTGCGACGTCACATAGGCGAACACATCTTGGCCAGCGCTGGTGGCGGCCACTGGCAATCGACTCTTGTGGAGAGTAGTCCTGCGGCCAAACTGCTCCTCCTGCTGGCGGCGAACCTGCACAGCAAGTGGTTTCTACCCTTCAGTGCATACCGTACGGGTCTCTACGAGTTCCACAGCAATGGCTCGCTCGACTCATCGAAGCCTGTGGCTATGCTCTTCGACGATGACATGTTTGTGAAGTACGCGGAACTGAGGGAACTCAACGCTCGTGCCATTGAACTGCCCTACGAGCACGCCGAAGAACTGTCCATGCTGCTCATCCTGCCCAACCAGCGCGATGGACTTTCGCAACTGGAAAATCAGTTGCGCGGCATTGATTTGGGCACATTACAGCAGTCCATGCAAATGGAGGGAGTTCAGGTGCTGCTTCCCAAATTCAATATCGATTTTGAGTGCAGTTTGCGGCAGCCATTGAAACAGGTCGGTAGCTGACAGAAGCTGGGGAATATTTGTAAATATATTTCTATTTTTAGCTCGGTTTCGAGGAGATCTTCTTGCCATCAGCGAACTTTAAACATTTGCATCCCGCTGGTCAGCTGCCCGTTTGCGACGTGCTCCAAAAGCTGCGAATAAATCTAAATGAGTCTGGTTCTGGCGCGGAACCAACCAGAGTCGCAGCAGGTAAGTTGTAAGTTATATCATAAATGTATCAAAATCATTCAAAGCCACTTCTATTTTTGTCAGAGTATAAACCCATTGTGATCAGCAACTCCTCCCGTCAAAAGTTCTTTCGCGCCGATCATCCATTTTTCTTCGCAATACGCAGCGAGAATATCACTTACCTGATGGGCCACGTGGTAGTGTTGTAAAATACCCATTTACAATGGTCTGGCAGATGTGTGGAAGGTAGACTTAAATGATGTTGTACTCTATGAAACTTATTTAAACATAATATAACAAGCGGAATTTGCATGGGGTTTGGTTTTCTTTATGGTGATGGTAAACCATCACCAACTTGTTGTAGAACAATTAGCTTTTTCCACTAGTTTTTGGATTGTGTCACCACTTCAGAGACTACAACCAAAGTGCTATGTAAGTTGATTGATGGAAGAGCTCCCTTCTGCCATCCCAAATAATGTTTAGTTTCGATTTTTCTAACAAGAGTCTTGAGTTTATTTAAAGATATATCTGTATAATTAAAGTTTTGCAGAAATATTCCTGTTATTCTTATCGGTATTACAATTATTGCATTTTGTAAGTTTTTATATCTTAAATGGGATCTTAACTAGCAAAACTTTTCATCGAAATCAAAGCTTCTTCTAGCTCTTTCATTTATCATTTATAATTTTCATATTGTTATGTTTAGTACCCTTTTCTTTTTGTTGTAAATACTAGCTAAAAAGTTACCTTTTTCTTTAAATTCTCTCGGTTGGTTTTTGTCGCTTAGTAAAGTTTTGTAATCCTAATCTGAATCGAAATCACTTTTAAATGATCATTTTCCAATCTAACCGATAATTGCTGACTGCCTGATATATTTGTAGAGCTTTTACTTTAGTTAATGCATAAAAAACATAAATATTCACAGAGCTTTCAACTTTAGGTTTAGTGTTTGTGTTAGTCGATTTATTTACAAATATTTTTGCATGTTTTTATGTACATTTGATATTCAAAATCGAAGCCTCGTAAATGCATCTTTGTGTCAGAGAGACCTTCACTTTGTCTGCTGTTTGCCGTAGTTTCAGTTGTGCGTCTCGGATGGCGCTCCTCCTCCTTCCGCGTTTTCCAAATTTCCCCTATTCAGTAAATAATCGAGGTCCATGGTGATGCGATCGAGTGTGGCATCATTGGCACCACCTTGCGTAGGTATAGGATTTGCAGCCGCCGTCGTTGTCGCCACAGAAGTGGAGACAACGGCTGCCACCATTGTGGGTAGCAGAGGATCGAAGGTAGCCCTCGACGTGGGTTCCAGAATGGTCACTCGCTTCTGGGTCTTGGGGTTTGGTGTGGGCAAGGACATCGAGAGTGTGCCATTGGACATGCCAGAGCTGCTCAAGTTGCCACTTATGGTCGGCGGTGGCAGCAGCTGAGGAGCGGGCAGGCTGAGGATAAGCGAGCTGGGCACAAAGTCAACATATGGATTATGTTGCAGCGGAACATAGTGAGAGGCGGACGTGGCCGACGAGGGCATCATGGTGCTGGTGTGAATTCCAATTATGCTATCTGCAAGGAGATGGATAATGGTCCCGTTTGCACTTGTGCTACTACTGTTTCGATTGGGGACATGCGAGTACGTAGGCAGCTGCTGGGTTCACCTACCTGCTGCTACACCTTGAAGTATGTCCAGTGTCTCGACACCCACAAAGTCCCCGCATGGTCCCGACCGGAAATGAGTCGGTTGTTGCTGATGCTGATGCAAAGTTCGTCTTCCAAGGCTACCTGTTAGTCCCCCAATCCCCATGCTCATCGTGTATGCGTCGTATGCCTTGCCTCCACCAAGAAGTGCGCAGCATCGTGTGTCCGGCGAAGGCGCAACAGTCGCTGGCAGCGTTTGACGGTCACCGAGGAAGGTCTCCGTCGAGCTTCCAATTGCAACAGCTGCAGCTGCCTGGCAACGCGGCGAAGCTGAAATGATTGTCAGCGGCAGCTGCACGGCAGCTCCATGGGCACCAGACAACTCCAGGCCCACCTTTGATTGCAGTGGTGGGGCGTTTTCTCCAGACGAAGCTGCCTCAGCTGCTGCTGCTGCTGCTGCTGTTGCTCTTGAGTTCGTCATTGACAATGATAGCGCACAGTCGTTCTCCTTCTCTTTGTCATGGTTGGTGTAGACTGCAAAAGGATTTTGGGTTAGGCATCATTTAACTAGTGGTTCCCAGTTCCCATGGCGACAACCTACAGCTTAACGGACTGTTGACGTTCGCCGTTGTAGTGCAGTAGTTGTCGTCCAGGCTGCTCCTGCTCGTGCTGAACTTTGTTTGCTTTAACGAGCTGTTCTGACTGCTGCCGTTGCTGCTCAGAAACGGTGGCCCTCGCAGCTGGCTCTCAGCCTTGATGATAAAACAAAAGAGGATGCCAAAGCCCTGCAAATGGATGGGTTTGTTAGTGCGTTGTAGTAAAGCTTCCACTGACTTTGGCTTGACCCTAATAAAATTGGTGTATCAACAGCAGGGGGCTTATCAAGTCGATTGAGTCATTAAATATCGAAAGTGACTTCAATTAAAGGTATCCTTTGCTCTCGGAGTGCCCCAACATGAAAATCGAAGCAAACGATTGGGAAATGTATGACCAAAAAAGAAATATAAATCGATGGAGCTGACCAGTCCCACTACATTCCTTGTTCTTATGTCCTTACTCAAGATTGGAATTTATGGCAGACAGACATCAGATTCCGGGCTGGGATTTTTCGCCCGAATTAATTACGAAATTAGCGAAAAAGCTCAGGCTCGAGGTGCCAAATGGTTCTCTTGTATTGATTTCCCTCACATGTGCCGGAAGACTCCTGGAACTTTTCATGTGTACTTTGGTCTCTGCTTAAATAATTAAATAGGAACGCAGACAGAGCATGCCCATGCCCATGGCCACAGTCAAAGTGATTTTGGTGCACATTAATAGCCCAGACCACCAACATGGAGAGGGTTGTTGTAGACATTGCGGTTTCGATTCAAGAACGGGCCTCGACCTAATTTGTTTGTATTTGAATTTGAATGTGCCGAATGCGCTACACATGCCGACGACTCACTTGCCGTCCCTTCCCACATCAAAGTGGGTGCGTGTAATTATGTGATTAGTTTTGCAAGGATACACCCGCCCAATGTCTTGGATTGTGTAGATAATTGTTTATTTAATTGGATTGTGAGCTGAGAGTTGTGGGGCGTGCGTAGAGCGTTGAATCGTTGAATAAAGCAGGAATAGAAAAATGGTACAAGTATGTGTCGGATCTAAATATTGTTTGCAGTGTTCCCTTTCCGTTGTCTTCTTTGTACTTTACCGTTTGTTATTGGTCACCGCTTATGCCATCGCTATGCACGCACCGTTTCTCCGCTGTCTTTCTCATAGTTGCGTTGTTGTTAGTGTTAGAGCGAGCAAGCGTGGGGAGAGCGAAGATGTTCAAGAACAGAAAGGGAGACGGTAACTCGAGAGCGTTATACGAGCGTGTTGCGAGAAAGAGAGGGAAGTATCGAAAGAGAGCCACAAGCTGCAGACATGGAAGCCTGAGAGGGGATGATTCACGTCGCTCCCAGATGTAAGCTTGCCCAAGCAGGGGAATTCTGCTTACTGTAAATATCTGACATATCTGACATTAGTCATCCGTCGCATTCTTGGAACCCGTTAAAACGATATACTCTTGCGAGTGCCAAGTGCCAAAGGTGGAAGAGTCAAGCGCACTTATTTACTTTGCACAGCAAATCAACGACGAGAGGGAATAAAAAGAAAACAATAACAGCTTGAGGAGGTGGAAACCAAAGCCAAGTGTCAGTGGCAAGTGCAAAATAAACACAAAAAGGCTTCTCCGTCACTTTGATCTGGCCGTTAAAGCAGTCGGCGTGAGGAGCAAGCAGTTTGTTGCCGAGCGTGGTTTTTGTCGCACTCTCTCATACTCTCTCTCTCTCTCTCTCTTCGTTGTTTTTGCATGCATAATTTCACCGTCAACTGTAAATGTATGCAGTCTCTAAGCTTTGATGAAATATGCACATTTAATAAGACATGAAAAAGTCGAAAAGAACTCGATTTACATGTAAAACCCACGGATAGAATGAACCCAAAAACCCCAAGCCAATAGTTTTGAGAGCTTCGCTGCGAATTTCGAGCGTACTACAATTGAACTTACGACCTGTAATCCAATCGTTTGCATAAGTAGCAGTTGTACTACGTATGTTTGGTTAGTAATCCCCTTTGGGGCTTAGACTTACCAATATGATACACGAAATGCCAAACGGATATCCCCACAAAGTATCCGGTAATGAATTAACATAAACAATGAAGAACCCATCGGTGCATAGTTTAACGAGCAGCAATCCACCTGCTCTATAAAGTAGGCCAAGCCTGTCGGAATAGAGAAAGCGAATGGATGAATTTTAAGCTGCGATTGTTGCGGCTGATGATTTAGCTGATTCAGCTTAGATTAGCTTGTTTTGTGAAGTAAAGTTTTTGTTTTATCTAAATTTGAGTTTTCATTGGACTTACCGCCTTTGCAAAGCCAGATTGAATTTATCCAACGGATGCGTGTGCACATTGCGATTCTTGTGCCACAACCACAAAAGTTTCTTCATTAAAATGGCAAACAGCGCAAAGAAAAGGAAAACGAAAAGAAAATCGATGCAAACGAACAGGATGAAGCTCAGAGATGGCGACAACGGCGTCGATGTCGATGTTGATGGCAGAGCCGCTCCGGCTTCGCTCAGGCCGGAAGTTAAAGTCGCGGCCTGTCCATACCCTGAGGTATAAGAGGAGTAACGGCTAACGGGCAGCTGCTGCTGTTGTTGCTGTGGCCAAGTCGAGGCCGCAGCTACGGCGACTGCCATGCCATGACTGTCGTTGCTGGCTCTGATTGATGACGTTGACGTGGCCACATCGACGTCGTCCAACCCATTTGAGGATGTCTCAGCTGGAGAGCTCGTTGCATTGCCCAGCAGCGCTTCCGATTCCAGCAGTAAATTATCGCCGTTGAGTAGCGAATGCGTTGAATAGTAGAGGCCGCCGCCATCAGACTCCGTTGGCTCGGAGTCGGACTTGCTGGCAGCGTCATCCGAAGACGACACTGTCGAGAGAATATCAAGCCACCAGTGGCGCGGCCACTTGCCAATGATGCTGCAGATTAGTGGGGCGGCCACAGCGAAGAGTAGCGGCAGCAGCCAGCTAATGCCAATGGCGCCTCGTATGCCCGCCGCACCGCCCTCGAACGAGGAATCCCTGTTGACGCTCACGGCCTGAGGCCTGTGCCGATTGTTGCCAGCCCCCACCGGCGGCGACTGGGCGCGTATTTGGGTAATGTTGCTTAAACTCTCCCGCTCGCGGCGTCTTTTGTTGGTGGGCGTCGCCGGCTGCTTGCTGCCAATTTGCAGATACTTCTTGGGCATCAGCTCCGTGTGTATGACCAAGGCAATCGCAATCAGCGTTGAGACGCCCAGCAATAACAGCGATGCCAGCGAGCTGCTAATGATGGCGTGCCAGTTCTGCAAAAGAGGAAATTATGATGGAACGTTAATAAGGAAATGGCGGCCGACTCGCTGCAACATCATTATTTTTTAATTAAACACAAGAAGTTGTCAACCAACCAGCCAGGCAATATAAGTTATTTTTCGCTCGTCATCATTTTTACAACTCAAACAATGAAATCTCGTCACATTTTTTATGACTACATTCGCCTAGATGATTGTGACATAAGTTCTTAAAAAGATGTAAAACATTTCGTTGCTTTCTATTTTTTGTGGCTCCTTATCTGTGGCACACTGCTAGTCCATTACATATTTGGTGCCACACGCTTTTTGTGTGCGAAAATGTTTGTTCCTGCTTTAAGCATCATTTGATATCTGTTACTCACAGGTGACTAGAGCCGAGGTCGTCGCGAAATTAATATATTGCCCGCTTAGCCTTCAGGGAAAAGAAAAACAAATTTTTGTCAGCGTTTTTTTTTGTGAATTTTCAATTTACAATACGAATACGAATACGTTCCACATCGTCGCTGCTATACAGCGGAATATTATGAGTTAAGTGCGCTTAAAAGCTTTTGCTTTTCATATGTTCTGCTGCAGCGGCACGCCGCGCCGCCGCCGCCGACGCCGCCTCGTGCTTCATGCCTTCGGGGGACGCAGCGAGTCGTAACGTAATTTATGTTTTCTTATTTATTTATTGTTTTTTTCTCGTTCCGTTTAACTGTCGTGCTGAAATTGTATTTTATTTATGCACGCAAATATATACAATAAGTAAAATGAATATTTTAATTGTATTTATTGTGTCATTGAGTGGGCGTGTGCGCGAGCGTGGGCGTGGCTGTGGCTTGGTCCATGCTCCATGCTCCATGGTCCATGGTCTGGTTGCTGTGGTTGATGGCCGTCGCCGTTGGCAGCTCCTCTCCTGCTCCTCGCTCCGCTGTGACACGTGTTCCAGACCATAAAATTTGCATGTGTTCACATGCCTGTGCTTTACTTTTTAATAAAGTTGCCCTGCCCGCATGTGCGCGAAATTAATGTGCAATAATAATAAGTGGAAGCGCCGCCTCGTCTTATTAAGACAAAGTTTTCCTTTGGCGTGTTTTTGCTGCGCTGCCAGAGCCCACAGGCTGTCAGTCTTTGTGACGTAAGTCGCTCATTATAACGCTAGTGCACATCCTCAGTCACATGTCTTCGGAGCAGGCAGAATTGCTGTAGCACAAAGACTTCCTGCATGCAAAGATATCGCCATTCAAAGCACCAAACTCTGCGTCTATAACTCATCCATTTTGCCATACGTGGCAGGAGAGGATTCAAAGGAAGCTTTGTGGGTTTGCCTTTGTCAGCGTTTTAGCCAAAGTCCCGCAACTCCTCGTTTTCGTTTTCGTTTTCGCTTTCATTTTCCATTTCTATTGCTTAAACCTTTTCGTTTTCGTTTCTTTTGCTTTTGCTGGCGGAGTTCTATCTCTGTCTGACTCTCTGCCTTTGTTGTTATTTGCTGTCCCTTCGTTCGTTCGCCGTTGTCGCACACAATGTTTTATTTGTTTTTCATCCATTTATTGAGCCGTTGTTTTCACAGCGGACCAGTTTATTACTAATTCAAACATGTTATTTTCTTGTAAGAGCTCTCAGCTCGCAGTAACTGTCTTCGCAGGAGCTCAACCCAAGGGATTAAGTAGCGCAACTTTATTCGCTTATACTTTTTACGTTTATAATTTAGGTGGTTCTTGTCGGGTTCTTCGGGGACTTCCACAGATTCTTGCAATGGGGTTGGGGTGGGTCGCATCCCTTTTTCCCATTTACATTTTGCACCCGGCTTCAAACGTTTGGGAATGTGCGTTTATAAATATTAATTTCGATTCTAGTTGGCTCCTCCTCCAGGCAGCGCTGCTCCGTCGCTAAGCATTGTTGACTTTTAATTTCCATCCAAGCCAGCAGCCAGGTAAGGGAATTGTTTTCAATGAATTTTCCGTTTGGCTGCCACACAAACTAAATGTAAATTATTTGCATTGCCTCCGCCTCCGCTGCATTGCTGACTTGAGTTGGTCAAAGACTTTGCCAGACGACACGCTAATTTGTGTTGATTATGATTAGAGCTCCAGCTCGCTGACTGTGATTATTGTTTTAAAAGTGGAATAACACTCATGTCGGTGGGGAAATGGCAATGATTAAAGACACAGAAAATAATTATAATTTAAGGTTTGGCCGCTGGGAATTCTCTGCTTGCCTTTAAGAGCGCGAGAAACTCATTTGTGTTTCGATTGTGCCGACTTGTGCCTCTCTCTTCCACGTCTTGTGCACGCACTGCCCCCATTCCACTCCCCACTCCCCAATCCCCTTTATTTTATGCATTTTACTTTTCTCTCTTTGTTCGTGTTCGTTGTTGTTTGTGTGTATATTTGGTTTTTTGGTTTTCGGTTTGCTTTGCTTTCAGCTTGGCTTTCCTTTGCTCCATTTTATTTGTTTATTTATTTTGGCGTAATTAAATTTCACGCTTTGGTTCCCTTCTCCCACTCGAAGGGCTTTGTTTCAAAGGGTCAATGGCGAATGCATTAAAGCCTGCACACGTACAACAATCCTTCAAGAGGATCAAGTCAGAGCAAAGAGTTAAAGCTGATTAGAGGGGGGAAATGAAGGGGGAACTCACCACTGGCAGCATCTTCATGAAGCCCAGCAAGTAGATGAGCATCACGCTCGCCGTCGAGATGCAGAACTGAATTTTAAGAAAGGTAATGGCACACTTGCGATTGCACCAGATGGGCACCAGTATAAGCAGAGCTGAGCCGCATTGTAGCAGGCAGCAGGCGCAGCTGGCGATCACGAAGATGGGCCGCTGCGGGGCATGCGGCTGCGTGGTCTGCAAAAATTACAATTCAGAGCAAACAATTAGCAATTCAAATAGGCATTAGCATTAAATAATTGTGTGCGCCTGGGAGACTCTTGGTCTTGGCCGCAATTAGGAGCAAACAATTTAAAGAACGGCGCAGGTCGCAGGCGAGCCGAAAGCCGAGTGCATTTGGAACAAGTTCATGGCACCAAAGGCCAAGTTGTTGATTTGCTGCGAGCAAAGGAAGCGGAAATGCGGACGTAGCTGCAGCTGCACAAAGGAATGGCAGCCAGGTGCTAGGGGGTGTACGGGCACAAGGCCATCAGCCAGCCACTAAATGGCAGCTCCTAAAAGTGCCATAAATCAAAAGGAGCTTTCCACTTTGGTACACGTGAACTGCATGAATGGGAGCCAGCATGGGGCGTGGCATAAATTAAAGAGTGGCCTTGGCGACCTTCGTGTCGCTTCGTGTCCGACTCCGTCTCCGTCTCAGGCATGGTAGAATTACTAACCAGCTTATTCACCACGCTCTCTTAGCTCTCAGAGAGGCAAGCGCTAGAGAGAGATAGCAAACGTTTATTAGTAATTTCACCATGATTTCACCATGAGCAGGTGTTCCTGGTGAGAGGGCACTGTGGTGAATTCGTCACCTTGTAACTAATTTCACCATGGTCTCAGGCTTACGTTCTGCTGTCGCTTGGTCAGCATGACCACATAGGTTCCGGAGAGCGGGCAAATGCAGCGGGTTATGTTCGCCATCAGATGCTTGGTGATGCACAGATCCGATCGCCAAGTGGACTCGAACGAGGCTTTGTAGTCGTGGCTGCACATAAAAGTAAATGAAATACAGATTTAATGGAGTGCACCCAATTGAATGGGATTTTGCACACGCTGCTTACCCGCACACGGCCACCCAATTACCCGTTTTGGGCACACTTTCGTGTTGGAAAATGATCTCCACGTGCCCCGACTCGAAGGGCACATCGAGTGGCTCCCGAAAGTTGTCATTGGATCGGTTGGACTGGAACAGCCAGGTTTGGATAATCCTCGAAGCAAGCACATAGTCCGTGTCCATGGGATCGCTGTGCATAAAGTTTATCAAAGTTGGATTTAGTTTAACAAATAGTTCCACACATGCTCTGTGGTTGGGATTTCTATTAGCATTTGCTGTGCATTTTCTTTTGTCCATTATCATTTGTATGTTTTGTGTGCACAGTTGCATATTTGCATGCAAGATTTTGCATAGAAGCTGTCCTTGTCCTCGTGCCTGCTCGTGACTTCTGTTTGGATTGCAAAAGCAAACGATGGCTTACAGATTGTACATTGGGGCCCATAATCTGGGACTTGTGCATGTCGGAACACGCTGAATAACTGTCTTGAACAAGCAACATTCAATCGTGAAATGCATAACACAAGTGCTGAAGCAGAGCTCTGCCAGCGAGGGTGGACATATTCCCCTTGGGGCTGCTCTCTCATTTAAATTTCTTTTGGTATTCATTGCCGCCCGTGCACACAATTTCTTTGAACTTTCTTGGGCAGAACTAATTAGAAAGCGCAATGATGACCGCACTGAAGCGAACTTTCTCACGCAATTTAAGGCAACGAGCCCCGAGACTTACCTTCCTCTGGTGTAGTAGGTTTTGGGCAGGAAACTCTTCAAGTTCTTGTACGAGATTACGGACGCGAATATTGTTGAGTTGGCCATGATGTGCAGCAGGCGGCTGGATAGTCCTATGTCCATGTAGAGTTGATCCGAAAATAAGTCCTCGCTGGGGAAGGGAGAGCAGAATTGTAGTCACCTGCACTTAAGACACTTAATTAGCTAAATTAGACACTTGGCAGCTTGGCAGGAGAGTGTGGCCAGCGAGCAACCAGCAACCAGCAAGAGGAAGCCACCCGCTTGAGCTCCTCGCTCCTCGCTCCTCGGTCTGCGTCTTCGCTGCAAGTTTTTCCCAAAGAAACTTTCTTGAGCCATTCTTCATGCTCAGCCCTCGCTCGCTTGTTTAATGCATTTATTATTTATGTTTGCTCATAAAATAAATTTTCCATTAAGAGCTAAGGCAGCGGGGAAATCGCTTCTCCCTTCGTCGCGTACATTAATCAAGTTTACTCCAGGAATTTGCATTTTCACTCTCACTCACTCTTAATTAGAACTTATTGCAGGCTTTGCGCACGGCTCGCTCCGTCTGATTCCATTGGGAAGTGGTTTTGGTTCTTGGTTCTTTGCACTCACCCATAAATACGCAAATTGAAGGGCAGAGTCTTCACAGATGTCATGTAGATGCGCAGCGAGTTGAGGCGATCCAGGGACAGTGTGTCCTCATCGACTGTCAAAATGCTGGAGGCTCCTGCTCGGCCATCGCGAGTCGCTTGCAAATTTCCCGCAGAGCCAGCAGAAATGTTGTCTGCCCCCGAGCCACTGCCGCTGCCGCTGTCGCTGTCGCTGCCGCTGTCATCCTCTCTGGCAGTGCCGCCGGCCTGTGCGGTCAGCGCTGTCGAGCTGTCAGCTGGCGACGGCTGGCTGCTGCCGCTTGTCGATGTGGCCAATTGTGAGGCCGCAATTGTCTCGCGGTTCAGCGCCGCCGATTGCGTCAACAGCTGCAGCTTTTTAATTTGCTGAAAACATAAAGAAGATTCTATTTTGTCTGCCAAAACGTACGAAAATCAATGGCCACCACTCGCTCTGCCTCTGCCTCTGCCTCTGCCAAGAAGCAACATAAAAATGCAGTCAATGAACCCCGTCCATAAAAATCATAAATTGTTTCATTCTCGAGTGCCATAAGCCGAGGCCAATGGTCGAACAACGAGCCACGGACCCATTCAACGATTTTTGCAACTTTTAATGCGAATTCCCATTATGGCGGCAGTTCTTATTTTTTATTTTTTATTTTTTATTTGTGCGTAGAGAGATGATCGATTTTGGCAATTTTGTAATGTATTGGCAAGGGTTAAGGGGTGCAAATCAAAATGAATTTTTACAACTGTTTGCCGCAACTGAGCGAAATGGAAAACAGTTCCGATTGGAAAAGTTGCCGTTATGTAACAACTTTTTTCAAACAAAAATCTTCAACTTTAGCAGCATTAAGGCGGCATGCCACGCCTGCTCTCCCTGTTGTACGACTTCCTCAGAGCAAAGGCAACAACAAAAAAGTTGCCCATGTGCAAATTTCACTTATCTTTCGACCTAGCCACGCTTGGCAGTTTACCGGCAAATCATTGGGGCGCCTCCGACTGGGCGTGGCCGCACATGTGAAACTTTTGTTCGCATCCCAAAGTTTGGGCCTGTGACTTTGGGTCACGTTTCGCAGTGAATACTTTTTGCTAAGTGATTCGTCGTGATTTGATTTGAATGCGTTCTCCGCTCGTACTTTCCCTCCATCGAAAGTTTTGCTCGCAGTAGTTACAGCTTGACCAAATCCTGAAGTAGGTCAGGTCCGATACAGTCACGAAACTGATGCAAATCGAAGCTAATACCTATGCAAGTGTTTTAATTAACATTTCGGTGAAACTGCAAAATGGCATTCAAAAATGTGCAATTTCGTCTGGACAAAACTTTTCCAATTGCCTTTTCCCCCCACAGCCAAAGGCAAATAAAAGCAGATGCACAGAAACCATTCCGAATGGTTGCAAAAAAATAAACAACAATTGGATTTAAGCATTTTCCAGCACGGATTTTTACTATTCATCAGCATATTGATGAGGATTTTCCGCGAAGTTCGCGTGAATATTAAGCAAAATTAATTGAATTGGCTTAAAATGATTCTGATCGATTCTTTTGCGGAAACTCTCAAATTGTTTTTAAAGCAGTGAGTGTAATACTCTGCCTTCAGGGCCATTTACTTTTCAGGGATCCACCTGCCCTTGCACTAATTAAACTTCATTGCGCGCGAGAAATTCGATGAACTACATTAAAGTTTTTTGTTCAGTCAATAAAAACAATGGGGGAACTATTTGTTCAACTTTGGCGAAAAGTTCGCCGAATGCCAACACTTTTTAATCGACCCAATTATGCTGCCAAGTTTTTCAGACTGCGTCAGCTAATAAAAATTGAACATAAATTGTTCCTACTCGAGGCTATTCTTTTTTACTGGCGCACAACTATTGAAATTCCATAACTCAAGCGAGCTCGGGCCAGGTCTAAATTCATTTACATGCCTTGAAAAACGTGCACCGGTTCAGCTATTCTTTCCTTAAACTTCAGAGGCAAGCAGAGGCCAGCAAATAGATTATGCCGGAGGTGTCTATAGGCCAACAAATTTGAAGAGCAAGCAGCGTCAGCTCCTGGCCAATTATCCTCGCTTCTCCGCGGAGCAGAGCTGGAGTGGTGTTTCGTATTCAAGCAGTTGCAATCAACACTCCCATAAATTTGCATACCAAAATTTCAGCCTTATCCTGGAGGAGCGAAGAAGCCGGTCTTTTCTTTTACTTTTATGCCGCACTTCATGTACATATACAAAATCTTCCACTGGAATAATGCATGAGGCACTCGACCCGCCCCACCGTACTTGTACTTGAAATCTTCCGTTGAGCCGGAAACAATGGGCAACCACAACTACCAGATGGAGGGGCTGGCGGGGGGAGAGAAAGGACATCAAGGCACGCACAATGTTGCTTAAAAAAAAAAAAAAGAAATGCCTAACGCGAAACGCAATTTTCAGCAGCATTTGGAGACTGGAGAAAGTGGCCAAAGTGCTGCTCCTTTTTGTCGAGGTGATAAGGAAGTGGTTATCCTTATAGTCCTGCGACAAAGGTGTACCTTTGGCTTTGTTTGTTCTGCGGTGTGCGGAGGGTCGCGTAAATTGTTTGATTGCCGCTCATTAGCAGCATATTTGAAACTTAACTGAGTGTCGTTCACGCGGCTTCTCTTTTGTCTCACCTCTTGTGCCGCATAACAAGCGACGGGGGAGCACCTTCCATTAGCTATGCTGCCAAATGGTGCGTAAAAAGCTGTCCTAGATTGCAGAGGGTAGACGGTGAAACGAACTTTAAAAGGTACAACTATTGGGCGAACTTTGCAGGGCAAACAGAGTCCTAGTCCAGGACATGGCTTTTGGGGTCGCAATGAGCAATGAGCAATGAGCAAATACCACAGACAAACCCGAAAATTGCATATCAAAAAAGGTATTCATTACCAGCCAGCAGGACATCAATTTGCTGGCTATTTTAGAAATCGGAGCACGGATGCTTGGATGTGACAGGCCAACTACAGGAACATACGAGTGCGTGTGTGTGCCATAAATCCTGGGTAGGGTCGAAAACATGCCTGGCAAATATTGAATATGGTTTCAGGTTATAAATTATTGCGCCCAAACGCCCCACTGGTCCTCTCGCTCGTAATTTATGCGCAATTGCAGCCAAAGCGGCTTGGCGTGGCTCTCGGCACTTACCTGTTGACTGTTCAAGGATTGAGAGTTCTGCATGACTTTATCCAGGATGCGCAGTATAACCTCCGCGGCCATCTCACGCTCTAGTTGGGTGCCTTTCAGCTGCAGGTAGGTGTCGAGCTGTGAAATGAGGATGGAAGAACCAAACGTTGAGACAACATGGTACAGGAGTGGGGAAGGGCAGGGAGCACCTTCTTAGGGCTAGGACTCTTCCTCGTCTCGGCAATTCGTTAGGTGGAAAATTTGTGTGCGCATTAAAATGAAAAATTGTTGCTAGGCGACCCTAAAGACGAGCAAGAACTTTTCTTTGACTGCAGTTGGGCAACCGAAAATTGTGTGAAAAATGGCAAGCAGCTCCAACTCCAGCTCTACAGCTCTACAGCTCTCCAGCTCAGCGGCTTTTACATTCATTTGCGTGTAAAAATAGTTGCCCAGGCTTTGTGAAGGAGCAGAAAAGACTTTTGGCTCTCCCTGAAGAGGTTGGCGCCGGCCTGTACCTGGAAACAGCTATTTTTGCCGTCTGTGGCTTGAATGTGTTAAGGGCTTTGCGGCAAGCAGCCAGAGTCCGGGTCCAGACAAGCAATTTAAAACTAAATTCTGGCAGAAGAAAGATGCCAGGCCAGGCCAGGCCGCATTGGTGAATTGATTTTGATTGCTGTAGTTTCACTCTTGATTAGATCAATTTATCCCAAATGGGCCAGAAATAACTAAATATGTTTCTGCCATTTCCCACTCACCTCATGCAACATGTCAATGAGGAAGCTCGCCTCGCCGGGCAGAAAGCTGGAACGTCTCTGAATGGTGTAATCGAAGCAGGCCTTGAGTATGTTTGAGGAATTCGTTTGCTGGAACCCAGCACTCAAGGCCCGATATCGATTGTAGATGATGAGCAGCTCATCCCGCACGCAGCCCGAGAAGTCGGGCAGCAGCCAACTCGAGTTTCCAGTGTCTCGTTGCTCGCAAATACGTCGCAGATGACCCTCAAAGCCTCGCGGACAGTCTGTAATGATGGGTGCTCCGGGGGCACTGGTGGGCCAGTGTACCCCGTAGGTGGACTCTGCGGCACACACGTGCGCCGCATTGCGTTCGATGACGTTGATGTAGACACTCTTGGACACTGGGCGCACACTGTTCGATACGAGGCAGGCGTACTCGGCGGACTTTTGTATGTTGTTGATCTTCAGGATGCTGCCATCGGGATACAGATCCTCCCACATGGCGGTGGCTGTGTTCGACTGGAAGAGCACACCATTGCGGGTCCAACTGTAGCCCAGCTGGGCGTATCGTTTGATGTCATCGTTGCCGGGCGATAGGCAACGCACTCGCAGGGAGTCTCCGCGCTGCAATGTGACACTCGCAGGATCCACTCTCAGACGGGGAGGTGACTTGATGTGAATGTGTAGGGAGCGGCATTGCTCCACGCCCCAGTCGGTGACCTGCAAATAAAAATGAGAGAATCAGTTGGTCAACATTCATTAGAGCCAAGTCCACATAAAATGTCTGTCATTGGCAAACCATAACTCGATGACCGCTCCCGGCCGGACGTTCATTGATAGCCTTTAGACCCCCCGACCAAATATCAAATGCCTTGTCGGGGAGCATTGCACACATCCTGGCGGCAAGCAGACAGCAGACAGATTCTGCTTTCCATGTTGAAACTGGAGAGCAAGGCAGCATCTGATGTCAGCTCCACTTTGATGCTTGTCATCGCTTGTACGATTATTGTCCCTAGATATGCTTTATGGACTTTATTGTGTGTGCCGATTAGAACTGACCAACTGTGATTATGCTTGGCTTTCTATTTGACCCTGGCACAGTGCTTGCAGTGCTCCCTTTTGGTTGTCTGCTTTGCAGTTTACCGTTAGGTATTGGTCATTGCTTATGCACGCACGCTGCTATGCACATGAAGCAACTATAAAGGAGGGCCCGTTGGCTTTTTAGAGGGAAACGTAACAATGCAGGGCGTGCAGAGAGAGAGAGAGCAACTTTACAATAGTAAGAGTACAAGCTGCTCATACTTGCGTCCCCCCACGGTCGGGGGGAAATGACCCGAGGAACGCTGAAGACGAAGGGCCCTCCTTTATAGTTGCTTCTTGGCATGCACGCACCGTCTTGTGCACTTTTTGTCTCATAGCTGCGTTAATGTTAGTGCTAGAGTGAGCGCGGGAAGAGCGGTCAAAGAGGAGACGGTAACTAGAGATCACCGTACGAGCAAGCAGCTTGGGTAGAGTGAGAAAGAGATGCATCGAGAGAGTGAGCTGCAAGCTGCACAGCTACACGCTGCAGACAATGAGAGTCTGAGAGGGTGGTTCGCGATGCTCTTTTACGCTTATGTACGATTCATAATTCTACTCCGACAACAATTACCACATTTGACTTCTGAATCGCATTCGATTGTTAAGTAAATGCAAAACCCTGAATTAAATTAAATTCGATATATGTACATATGTTTCACGACAAAGAGAATTGACAAAAGCAAGAAATCGCATGCTTAACCCTACTAAGATTTGTATGCGCTTGTTCACTCGGTCACTGAGTCAAGCCACGAGTATGTCCATGAAGACTTGCGCTCGTTGTTGGAGGGCTCTCTAAGCACTTACGACTACTTGGGCTTTGCTAAGGCTAAGGCTAAGGCTAAGGATGGCTACTTTAAGCTTTAGTGCCATGTGGGCAATATGCCATTTGAGCAAACCTTTTGCATTTAAGTATTTCCATTTAAGTATTTCCACGTGGTCTGCAATCCAACGAATTGTAAACTTCTGTTGTGAATGTTGCTCATGCTGTTGTTGCACGTGCCTCCTGGGGGAAACATAGCGGTGGCTAGCGCTGGCTGAAGTGGAGGAGGCATACAGAAAATCATGGTCGTTACGACAATGACGGCGAAAAAGATGATGATGGGGCTGGGGCTGGGGCATGAGGACACAATGCGGAATCGTCTGCACTTGCCCTGCCTCGCCCTGCCTAGCTACGTTTTCAACAAACTTCCGTTTCAAATTTAAAATGAAATGGAACTACTAACGAACGGCGGCGACAGACCTCGCTCGGGGATGTGATTGTCGCCAATGTGGAAGGTATTGCACTTGTCTGGATCGTTTTCCGTCTGTATATCCTTGTCTGATAGCTTCCCCCTTTGGCGCTTTGCTACAGTCGACCCGGAAATATTTAATATACAACGAGATGCTCTCAATGCAAGTCCGAGGGCGTGCAGCATTTTTATAGCAAAGAAAGATTTAAAATTGTGTGTCAAAGTGTTTCCGAGTCTCGCAGTCATTTACGACTTTGCAGCGTTGACAATCTTTGCCAGCCACAAAATCCAAATGACAATTAACTCATTTAGCTTGAACGTTGCCAGACTGCAAAACTTTGCGGAACGGAGGAAGCCTTTTTGTGGCCAAATGGCATTTTATTGGCCCTGATCCGGATAGGTCGCGTCTCATTAACAGTCAAAGTCGTTAAATGACACATTTACGGAGTACGGAAATGGAAATGGAAAACCCATTTGCCGGCCCGATTTGCGGCTCATCAATTAACAGCACTCAAAGGAAATTAATAGTTCATAAAAGTGGCTTTTGCCATAAAAAGAAAATAATTTATTACGATTATGTTAATCACATCCCGGTACTCGAAGGGTGTTAGTTTTTCAATGTGGAAACCTCAAGTTGCCTTCTCCATTTGGCAATCCTTTATCCAGAAATTCTTTCTTCGATGGAGGTTCCCTCTAAGCACACTCGAAGCCAAAATCGTGCTCCGTGGAAATTGAAACGGATTTAGAAGCAAAACTTTATGCAGCGAAAGACTTAAAGACAGCTCCGCTTTGGTTCATTGTGCACGTAATGGACCCAAGACGATGCCCGTTCCGTTCCCTAAGGCAAATGAACTAATTGCAACAAGGCGTATACTTAATATAGATTCATAAATAATAGATGGCATACACCCACCCGTTATGGACAAGTTATGGACGTGCAGTCCCCAATGCCTAATGGGAAAAGGCATTGGCAGGCACTTTATTGACTCGGACCTTGAGGCGAATGTTATTGAAAAGGATTCGTGCTCTTGAGTTTTGAGTAAACAGCTGAGCGACCTTCAGGGACTTTGCCCCCCAGGGCAACCAGCCAGCCAGCCAGCCAGCCAGCCAGCCAGCCAGCCAGCCAGCCATCCCCTGATTATCGTGCAGTGGTTCCAGCTGGCAAGCGCTTTGAATTACTATCACCATTCCCCCCGACGCCTTTTCTCAGCGCCCCCTTGGCTTCCTGCCTTTGATCTGGCTGCGTCATTACGAGGTCCAAAGCGACAATAAGAGCGGACGCAGAGTGAGCACAAAGCGGCAAAGAGAAGGGTCGCTAAAAAGTGTAGGGGCGCCGCATAAAAAACTTCACAAAATCCCCTCGGAGAACTCGGACCAAGCACTAAATACAATGGCCTGCCTCCATTTGTTGGCCCAAGAAAGCGACAGCTTGCTGGGCTGCACCAGGCAACAGATGCGGCTGCGGCTGCGGCTTCAACCGAGCGAGAATTTCTCGTTTTGTTCCTTGCAATCACCAGCTTAAAGTGTTAAAAATGTTCTGCTTCAATTTGATTCTTTATTGTGAAAGAGTCTATGTACAAATTCAGCTAGTAAACAATTCCAAATTTGATTTATTATTAGGAAACGTACACATTTGATTGCAAGCAATCACATTACCATTTGATTTATGGCTGACTCTCTCTCGGAGTAGCCTAATATTCGTACACACTCCCACGCCCGTTTATTGATAGCGATGTCTATTCGTGTACCTTGGTCCTGTGTCCACGTGGAAACTTTCTTTTCCTTCTTTTGGGCAAAGGCTTCACGTGCTCGAGCTATTCTTATGTACAGGCCAATATTTTTTTACAGGCCATTTGCGTAATACGTTATTACCGGAGCCATAAAGAAAGGACGAACCAGCCGGACTGCTGCCACAATGAGGTAAATGGACGGCACAGGGTAAGTTTAAGGTCTAATGGTCTGGAACGATTTAAGGCTCTTATTTAGTGGGGGACTCCAAGAGCACGAAGTACAAAGAAACATTTAGCCACGCTAGGCTTAAAATCATATTTAAGCACCCACAAATTAAAGCCAGAAAAGAACAGTCAAAAGAATGTTTAATACCCTAGATTAAAATTTAATTGGCTGTTGAAGAAGACCATTCAACGGCTGTGGCTGCTACCCGACAATCAACCCGGTATCTCTTCATCCAGCACATTTTGCTATCTGGCCAGGCTACCATATTTTAATTAGTCTAATTAAAAGCTACGCGAAATTGAAGAACAGAACCGAGAACAGAATGAACCGAAACCTAATGTAATTATGTGGCCTTTTGGGCGGGGGGTTTGCCAGGCATCTTGTATCTGGAAATTAAAGGCTGGTATCCACTTACCTTACAACTGTAGACACCCTCATCGATCCGACTAGCCTTTCTAATGCCAAGGATCGCCGTGTAGACATCTTTGTTTTCAGGTGGCAACACAGTAGTCCAGATTTCCCTGCAGACAGAAAGCAAATATTAGTTGTGGATGCTTAACGCTTGTGCTAATTAGCACTTCACTTTCGGTTTCCCCCAAGTACTTGAAACAGATACAGCATCATGCGAATGCCAGTCAAGCATTCATTTTCACGCCCCGAACAAGCAGATGTTTGCAACGTGCCACTGCACCAAGTGAACTGCATCGTATGTGCATGCAACAAGCCACGCTAATTGACATACTAATAGCAGTTCACTTATCATAGCCCACACAACCCATCCAGCCACTCCGCACCGCCAGTCTGCGTGGCTGAAAGAAATCATAGCTAATGTGAAAACAATCGCGGATGCTGCGGTTCGAAGTCAATTAGCATGAAGCATGTTTCATTTTCAAATGTTTTTCGAAATGCTTTAGCTGCCACAGTGCATTGTCGGTGCTAAAATTGTAAATAGTTTTTGGTTTCATGGATAAATGGGTCAGTCCTTGGAGGGAGAGTTCTGAGAGAGAGGGAAATATTACCTGCCGCTGAGATTATGTTACTTTTAACAAAAGATACGGCAATGGAACTTCATAATTACGAATACAAATTCCACTCGTCAGCTCTTTGCAAAGTTTTGCCAACGATGTATCTAAAATGCAGGCTAAGCCTATTAGACTATCTCCGGCGTCCCCCCATAATCCTCTGGAGAACTGCAAATCACAGCATACGCCGGCTGTGCGGAGCACTAAGTAAAACAAACCGAAACCTTCCTTCCACCTGGCAACAACTTAAGTGCTGTTTGAGGTTTTCGTGGCCAACAAACATCTGCTCCGCCAGCCTGCTCTGCCGCTTTTGCGCCAGCTGAGTGCATTTCACTAATAACTTTTACGCATGGATAACGGTAACGCTGACGTCACACCAGCAACACCCAAGAACAACATGAACAACGAACTCCGTTTAAAAAGCCTTGAAAAGGTACCCAAAAACCGCACATGGCGAAAGTGCCGTAAAGGGAACCAGCCTTCGTCCTTAACCACAATCTCCGTGCACACTCCGAAATCATGGTTCCCAGCTATTTACAGCTGTAGCGTCTAAAAATGCGTTTCTGAATGGGCACAGGCAAAGGTAAAGGCAATGGCAAAAGCATAGGCATTGGCTTTACCTCCAACTGGCTCTGGCTCTGGCTCTGGCTCCGGCATGCAAAGCACTTAGCCCACAATTTACTAATGGCCTATGGCGGAAGATTTCACTGGTACACGAGCACTACACAGCCAGCACTAACCCTAGCCCCCTAGCTGAACGACCAAAGCAGGCACCTTCAAAATCAATTAAACGGCAACGGAAGTAATAACATTCTGTGCAGGAAGTGCGTAACGGTTAAATGCAGCGGCAACACCAAAAGCCGAAGCCACGGTAACTACGACTACGCCAGGCCATAGCACTAAGTTGCTTTCCAAACAAACAACCACAAAAACAGCAAAGCACCGTTACGCTCATCTCGTTTCCAGCAAATGAGCACCATTGGATTGAAGAGGGGGAGAGAGAGAGAGCGAGAACGAGAGAGAATGACATCCACAACAATGGCAATGATGGTGCACAGGAAAGCAGTCTAAGCGCCAGTTACTCCACTAGTACAATGGAATGCACAACTGCAGAATCGGTCAAAGATTAGAGACCATCCCGTGTGGATAACTCTCGAAATGTTTAAACAAACAAAAAGGATGAAGTATTAATACAATTTTTTGTTTTAAGCATGCACTCGTTTGAGTTTATCCATGGTATATGCACAATTTTGGTGCAATTTCCCTCACGTAACCATATCCAGCCATGCCATTGCCATCAATGACGGCTGCTGCAGGAACATTGCTGGCTGTGGTTGCAAAATGCATTTTCGTGGGGGCGGGGGCTGACGCTGACCTCGCCATTGCGCGCGTTACAAATAGCCCGCAAAATGCGTTTACGCATGGAGGCGTGCATGTCTATGTGTTCCAGTGCGTGCCCTGTACTTACAAGTGAACAGCAGCACATGCTCCAGCGCAAGGCAGAAGTTCACAATAACAAAGAGCACGGAGCTTTTCGAATCTGTTTGCGCTTTCGCCCTGCTGAAACAACTCATAACAACGCATTGGCGGCAAAGTACGTCAGGACTGGCACGAACAGCATTAGACGTCAGAAAAAATGTGTTAAACGTTCGCAGATCAATAAGCTGATTTGCGTGATTACAACTGGTGGCGTCTAGATTCGACCTTCTCCCTCCGAAACTATATATGCAGTCACAACAATTCGCGTAATTAGTTAAGTGCCCTTTGGGATTCATTTTAGAGTGATTGCATGCTTCGACGTTAATAATGCATAAATAATACGTGTGTGCATGTGGGCTGAGTGTTGCCTATGGCGATCCCTAGACAAAACACCAAAACGAACAAGGGCGAATTAGCGTCACTGCGAATTCAAAACAGGAGAGCAGAGCGCAAAGAGAGAACGAAGGAGAGCGAATTCAGGCGACAGCGAAGAGCAGATCGTTGAGAGAGAGAGACCGAGGGAGCTTTTTTCCAGGTTATGTGCGAGAGCGGACGACGTTAAAGCCCAGTTCGTATACCATTTCAATTGTATTCTATTACTTATTGAACTTTACTTTTAAACAATAAACATAAACCTGCACATACAATTGTTTGTGTGTAAGGTACATAAATATGTAAATTTGAAGACCTAGTCAATCACACACAAACATAAATAATCAAAAGTGATGAACAGAAAATTAGTTGCAACCAGCCAGCCAGCCAGAGACGTGACGTATTCAGTGTTGTGGCAAGCCAGACGACATAAAAAACACACATATGAATAGCTCAAAGCGATGCTGAATGTTTTGCTGGATAGAATGATGTCTGTGGTGGGCTTTTTATTGAGGCTGAACGGGCGCCGTACAGCCTGCGGGCCCAGTTCGTCTTACACATATGGATACTCGTGTATAAAATACAATTCCATGGCCATGTTTTATGAGTTCATAAAATTGGTGTGTAGGTGTTTATTATCTTTGCGAGTATTATTTTGGTTTCTACCGGGCTTTGCCAATAGCATGGGGAATTGAAATTGTGAAGTTACTTTTCTGCTGAATATTTTATCGTCGTCCTCCGAAAGACTCGTAAATATGGATATCTTACGCCGCAGCCCGTCCAATATCTTAAAGCTGCGGGGCGCATTGCCGCAACTGTAACCGTAACTTGATTAGAAATAAGGGAGTCCGTCTGGTAAATTCAAGGGCCCCGTATAAAAACTTTATTAAACGCAACTACGCATAAAAACAAAACGATGACAAAGTACGCGACCTCGTTGTTTGCCGTTTCGCCAGCTTCTGGGTTGCGGCCGGCAACGGACAAGGGACAACCAACGATTTACTTCAAGATGTAGCAAATTTCATTACAATCGTAACAAGAAAACGTGTCTCAACGGCTAAATTGCAAGGGACCGAAAGCAAATCAAAAAAAAAAAAAACGAAGCATTCGTCCTCGAATGTCCCGATTGGCCTACTGTGTAGCTACCAGAGTTTTCAACACTTGAGCAAAACAAATAGACAACATTTAATGCATCAAACTTCATTTTGTGACATAAAGTTTTTTATTTTCGCTGCTTTAGTTTGGCAGCGAAATCTTCTGCATAGATTAACCCTGAAAGCCCAGGCTTGGGTTCAAAAAAATTGTCTCTTTATCCGTATTATTTACCCCTTGGCTTTTTTCGCTCAATGCCATTTTTTGCTTCCACTGTTTCTCGTTTAGCAAAGGTCGAAATGTATATTTCCTTTTCGTTTTTGTTTTTTGCTGACAAGCTCTTTCCTTTGTCTTTTTATGGGCCATGTGCCGGAGCCGAGGTGGCAATAAGAAACGATGGGATGTGTGCGAAGCAGATGGGGAAAGCGGAAAAAGGTGTTAGTGAATTTTATTCAAATTTGTGCTAATCAAAAGATGCGTGACAGGAAAGCTAAAAGCCGAAAGAAATCGAAATACTCCAGTATGTATGAAGGCGGGTGGTTAATCCCGAAAAATATCTGGCAACTGGTTTTTGCCAAAGCGAATGATTTATCCCGAGTCTTCTTATAATTTATGCGATTAGCCCTCGGCTAAATGTTCGTGCTGATAAAGTCCTTTATTGGCAGACAAACAAAATCACAAGCGGAAGTGTAGATTCTTACTGTACTGAAGACATTTTCTCTTCTCTTTCTACGTGCTAACTAGAACTAGAATTCAATCCTATTGTGCGTGTGCTCTGTGTAGGGATGAACCCTTCTGCCCAATGGTTTCCTTCACTTGTCCGTCGCTGAGCCAGCAGCATTCTCCTCGGCTCCTTCGCTTGCTGTGGACTGCTCTATGGCCTTGGCTGCACTGGGATCCGCAATGCTGCCAAAGTAGTTGCCAGTGGGCTCAATGTCCACCACCCGCTCGACATCGTCCAGTTTTGGTGGTGCTGGCACCGTAATCATGAGTATGCCGTCAGCGGAGAAAGTCGCACGTGCTTGGGTCCCATCGTAGTGCCTGGGGAGCTTGTAGGTGCGAGAGAATTCTCGGGTAATGCACAGCTGGGCTTTGTCCGCGCGATCGTCTGACCGCTGACCCTCCACACAAATTGTGTCACTGTTCCTCGCCTTGACTGTGAGCTCGGAGATGTGGAAGTGATGAACGTCTAGGACCACCTTGAAGGTGCCACGACCCAAGGAGTCGGGCTCTGTGCCCGTCTCGATAACCACGCGTCCCACCAGACAGGAGCCGTGACACCAGGCGCTGTCGTCCACTCGCAAGTGGAAGTCTCTGGCGCACACGTCTAGCTCGTGTGACAGATAGTAGCGGCGTTGACGGCACTTGGGCTCTGCCGATCCCGTCCAGTGTCGACGGGGTGGCCAGTGATAATGGGCGCCGCCATGCTCGTGCTCGTGCTCCCAGTCCCAGTCCCAGTGTATGGGCATGGCTTAGGTTTTTGCTGGAATAACTCTGCCCTGTTCGAGCGCGTCTTAGTTGTTAACTGAATTTCTAAGGCAGCTCCTCCAAGCGCGTACCCAGCGAGTCGTACTTCTGCGCTATTTTTGAACGCCTTTCAATGCCGCGCATAAAAATCACATTTCTCCAGCCCGTCACGAGTCGGATTGGCAGAATGTGGGGCGCTTTTTGCTCGCTGCAATGTCAAACTGTTTGATCAATACTCGTTCCAGTAACCATCCAATCAAGCGTTGAACTTTTTTTATTGCACAAACGGTGCCAAGGAGTCGGAAATGGGAAGCGGCACACACGCCAGAATGGCACACAGGGTAACCAGTTATGAGATAATGCCAGACATTTTGGAGGAGTCGAGCTTGGGCGCTTGGGTGGGTTTGTGCAACTAATTGTGGCGCTGTCATTGTCACCCCACGGGCAGCAAAGAAAACGGAAAACATCCGGCAAAACACACTGTGCAAAATGAAACTAATGAGAATCGTGACTCCCCCTTTTACAGTTACTCGTGTGGACTTGACAGGGTGTCCATTGTGATGAAAAACATGCCAAGGCGGGAGCAGTCCACTGCTGGTGGGTGCACCCTGTATGCGCTTGCACGTTGCGTTGCGCGTTGTCAAGACAGTTGCCTCTTTTGTTGCTCAAATTCTGTATTACTGCTGCCCCGGGTTGAGCCAATTTGTAAAATATACGAAATATATTTTACTTATGTCTCTTGGCTGTAGCTGGAGCTGGGGCTGGGGTTGGGGCTGGGGCTGGTTCTGGGACTGCTTCTGGGGGTCTGGCAATTTGGCTGCTGAAATTGAATTTTTGTTTTGGCTTTCAAGCAAGTTTGACAAATTTCCAGAAGCTAGCCAAAAGTGACACACAGCATCGAAGCAGTTTTGTTGGCTGCAACCAAAGACACAGTCTGGGATCAGATTCCGATGGGCTGGGCAGGGCAGGGGGAGCGGATTAAATTGCATTGACAGGCAGTCAGAGAGCAACTTCAACCCTTTCCATGTCATGGCGCTAAGAGAAACGAAAAAGCTTAAAGTAAACTTTGTACAAGTCGTGGTTCATGCACTCTTCAAAAGGTCAACTGCTTGTGGCAATCCCTGCACATAACACATCAGTGCAAAGTGCGTCAAATGTTGTTACATTCGCGAGCTCCCGTTTATGGAATTAGCAATGGTTTGCCAGGCGGATGATGTGTGTGCATGCTGGAAGTGATATTAAAATGTCAGAGATAATCAGTTATTGTTCAGTTTATTGCTGACAGCAAAGCTGCGAGCAAGTTCCCCATAGGAACAACGGGAAGTGAATTGTAAGAAAAGAAAACAAATTTAAGGGCTTATCGAAAAGGTGACGTTATCCGCTGTGGGGCGATCCCATAACTTATTCACCACGCACAGAGAGCCGAGCGCTAGTCAGGAATAGAACCACTGTGGTGAAGACGTAATCGGAGCAGCCTCTATTCGGCCGTTCAGCCAAAACCAATCAGGCAGCTTATTCAATGAGGAGGAATAGTTACGTGGACTTGGTTGGCATGGGCTAGAACTAATAATAGCATTAGTACCGTTGTAACACTTAATCAGCAGCACATTCGGCCCTCGGACTCGGCTGCTCAGACCCACATTCTAAAGGAGACAGGATTAGGGTGGCAATTAATGACCGAGCCCTGCCACATGTGTCTTGCGGCCTGCCGACGACGAATAGGAACGCTAAGGAATGTTAATCAAAGCCCGACCTGAAAGGCTCTTGTTAGTTTCGGTTGCCGGCGCCCTGGGAGGCGGCTCGGGGAGCGAGCGTTAGCGACGTGATTGCAAAATAATTGCATTCATTAAGTAGGTTATGGTTGGGTCTTCGGTGTGCGACCGTTAAGCAGCTGTTAACTGGGTCAAAATCGGGCGACTGTCAACGGCTGAACGCCTCCATTTTCAGCTTTAAGTTTGCCCAAATTTCGGATACACAAAACAACTGCCGCAGTGTCCCCAATTTGTATACAAATTGGGGAGTTCTATTCGGAAGTGAGTAACACTCAGGCACGTGAAATCAAGCATTCAAAATTGACTTACTTCCGGCTATTTTAGTACGCAAAAGTTAGGTCATGGGACGGACATCTAATGTGTATTCGTTTGTATAATGCAAAGTTAGTAAATGTCCAAGTGAATGACTTCACTTCGCTTCATTTTAGCTCAAATATTTACTAATACCCGCACTAGTCCCAAACATGTGTTTGCGGCTTGTAAAACAGTCATTTTTTACACATCAATGCGTCCAAGTTGGTCTTTTGGGGAGGGGCCCAGCCAGCACCAAAAAAGTGCACCTAAATGTGTGTGTGTGTGTGTGTGTGTGTGTGTGTGTGTGTGTATTGGGTATGCAGAAAAGTAATCATAAGTTCGGGCTCTGACTGCTTTAACCGGAAGCAAAATGAATACAGCTTTAAGTAATACCACCAAAATGGGTTGCTTATTGGAGAGTCTAAGGTTGAGCGCACAAAGACAGGACACATTTTGGTTGTATTATGAAGCTCTTTAAATGTTGTTGTATTGTGTTATGCCACCATTTACCGCTGAGTTCCAGTGACACCTAAAGCTTGTGCTCAAGTCATATTGTTTCGTGGTTGGGCCTAAAGCTAAGCCCCTGCCAAGTGGTCCAAGTAACAGCCGCTCGTTAGTTACGGCCATATGGTTTTTATGTAATTTAGCCACGCACAGCCAGAATCCCTAACAACCCAAACCCAAACCAGTGGCTGCTGGCTGCTGGCTACACATGTGCTCCAACTGCCTCACACTGTTGAATTTTTGATCAATCATTCGGCTGCGGTTGGGCTTCGTCCTAGAGTCTACACTTTTGGCTTCTGACAAATCTTTATCTTTGGCTTCACTTATGTATCCCTTTTGGCCGCTTCGTTTTTATTTCGTTCAGCTATTTTTGATGTCATGTTTATTGATGTGTAAAGTCATAAAGTCAAATGGAACACTTGAGCTCGAGCCTTTGAGCATCCCTTAGCCGAACCCAACCCCTGCGCTCCCGAGTGTGACGATTTCCTTTTTATACTCCTTTGATTAAAACTAGGAGCCAACTGAACCAGATTTAAGGCACTGAACGGGGGTCAATAGGCTCAAACAGCTGGCATCTGTCTATCTACTTACCTCGTTGCCTTGCTGGCATTTACCGCGGCTCCATCCTTGAACCACTGAAACTGCATGCGGGAAGAGCCCTGGGCCGTGCAGGATATGACGAACTCACTGTCCTCGCGCACGCTTGCCTGCGGTTGATTGACGCTCAGGTCCTGCAATGGAGGAACGCATGGACAGCAGTCAGACAATGTGGCACTAATTAGACATTCGACAGCCTGCGGTTGAGGTGTGGCTTCGGCTTGCTCCTGTCAGAGCTACCAATCTTGCTTGGAACCGCCTGAGGTTTGTCGGCTTGTTCCTCGTGTTAATGCAACTTAATTGCAGGCCTCTTGATGAGGCCAATTGTGCGCTCATGCAGGCCGCAATTAATAAATAATTATTCTCGTTGTTCTGGGCCGAGTGTCAAATGCCACAGTGTGGAAACATTTATTAACGATATTCCAACACGTGCCGCAATAGTTCATAAATTATTGTATCGCAAATGGAAGTGTATATTTATTACACTTTTAATAGCCATCCAGGTCCAGCACCGAAGCGTATTAATAAATGTGTTCCACTCGGCAGAAATCAATCATGGAATGCTCTTCCAATTGATTGATGTTCTCGGCGTGCAGAGTGCAGAGATAAAATATTTTTCGATTGATAAGAAATGAAATGAAATGTCTCTTTTGGAACTTATTATTTTGTTGGTCGACTCACCAGCATGTTCAGCGGTGGATTCTCATCGATGTGATGAAAATTGGCCACCAAAGTAAAGTTTCCGATTCTGCCACGTTCGACCATTCGTGTGATTGCCTCCCGAATGCGCTGCGAGTCGCCTTTGGTGCCAAAGAAGTGGAAAGTCATGTCCAAGCGTTCGGTGGAGTTCGAAATCAGCTCGAGATCGCTGATTTTTGTTATGTTGAAGTTGCGCAGCACTCGACCCAGCTGTAAAGCAGACAACATAAATATGTTCTTAGAAAAGGAAAATCCTTTAAGGCCCATCTCCCTTTCCCGCGCTAACCTTCGACTCTGGCACTCTTTCATAATTTGGAATTAATGATAAAATATTCCAGCAAATAGCACCTTTGGGCATTAAGCACGCATCCGTGTGCCAGGTATCGGGACACACCAAGTCCCAAGTTTGCGGCCAAGTAACCAGCAGAATCTTACACAGGAGAGCGCTTAGGAGCTTCGCCTTTTTTTGGGTTTGCTTTTTTCCTTATCGGACTTTAAGTTGCGGGCTAAAAGACAGACACTTTTCTGCTGAAACTTGGTGGCACCCGTGTGTGCTTAGAGCAGGACTTTGGGCGAGGCTTATCCTTGTTTAAATGATTATGCATTGTGCTTGGGCCAGCTCTTGCTGGACTGAAAGAATCTGCTGGAATAATCGAAGTACTACAAGCTTCAAAGATTACGTACAGACTGGAGTTACCTCCGAGGGAATATCTAGTTTCGTTTCTCCATTACCCACTCACTTAGTGGCACCCATTTTCCGGGGCAGACATAAGCAATTAGCGCTTTTAATTACGACGGCATTACGCTGCCACAATAGTGTGGGGAGAAATGGGAGAGAATGGGGGGGCAAGCCACGAAATCAAAAGCTGACAACGAAAGTCTTTTCGGCTTTTGCTGGACTTATTTACTGCGAAGTGGACACTATGGGTGGGCTGCTGTGGCCCCAAAACTTATTGGAAGTAATTATATTTCCCCTTCCAGCGCCCTTCAGAGAGTGCCTGCAAAACCTTGGAGCTTCAAGTGGCTTTTGAAGGTGATTTTTTTGCGGCTGCACTTTGTGACTATATCGCACCGAAATTCTCCTTTGCCCTAATTAGGAACTCTACTGGGTCTGCTCATACAAATTAGTGGGTGAGCTCCATTGTTGCGGGATCGCGAAAATAGTGGGATCAACAATGCAGAGCAGAAGTGAAAAGTAAAGCCGGGGGTCTCCAGTTCTGCACTCTTCACGAGTGGCCCGGCTCGTCGTCGCAGAGGAAAACTTCACCCGAGTTGTGTAAATATATAGTTACGGAATTAATCAGAAAAGTGCGCACAGAAAACGAAGGCAGCAAGCAAGAAAATAAATATTTTCGGTTAATATAAAAGAATTTCCTGCAGCTCCAGCCTCCTCCATTCTCGTGCACACTTCCCACTATTCTCCCTCTTCTCCCTCTCTGTTCCCATTTTTTGCTTTGCGCTTCTTTCTTTCTTTTTTAATAAATATGCCGCAAAATGAAAGATGGCAAGTGGGAAGAAAAAAAAAGTGCAACGTGCTGCAAAGTGGCTTCGGTTGTTTGGCTTGGAAGTTCTTAAGAGGCTTGTGGGGAACGGGTGAATGGGTTTGTTGGTCTTCTGCAGAACGGAACAGAATAAAGATGAGTACGGGCAGGCCGTTTGTTTGCTGTGAAGCTCCTGTGAAAAGTTGTTAAGTAAAAGTGTGGAGAAATAAGGTGCTTGAGACTACGCATTGAAATTCTACACTCAATGTACAGCATTCAACATTCAAAACTTTGTTTTCTTAGTGTCTGCTTTTTTGACTACACCTTCAAGGTGAATTCACTTGCAAGGTTACGTTGTCCGCTAGGGGGCGGCCAGTTCCTTATTCGCCACGCACAGTGAGACCTTCACCTTAAGCTGGCTGCAGGCCTTAAGTATCGAAGCAGTTTCATCGCAGAGTACAAATTAAAGCTGCATTAAGTCTGAGGCTTATTCGCTTACACTTGTGTACACATGTACGTTCGATACATGAACTCAGCGGAACTCCAGCAGATCCAGGAGCCAGGCGCAACATCAGCACTCAGGCGGCAGCGATATCCTGCTATCCCGCCTGCTCTGCTCCTACATGTATTTAATCGTATTTGTTTCGTTTTTATCTCAACTCTGTGCTAATGGCATTTTAATTTCAAGTAGACGGAAGACTTGTTTCTTATTTTCGCCAGTTCAGTACATTCGAAAATCGACTTTTGGGCAAATACTTTGCAGAGGCAGTTTTATATTTGATTGATGAAAGGAATTTAATGTTGGGTAAAAAAAGTTTGCGTGGCTACGGACCCCGTAGAGTCATGGTATTTTTAATCAAGAAATTTGAGTACATAAAATGCAAGCAGAACTGACGGTAAACTACTGATAAACGGACCTTAAGTTCTCATTTACGACTAGCTTGTCGGCAAGTGGCTTCAACGCTAAAAAGTTTAGTCTTAAAAGGTGAACATTTAACTAGACAGAGATGCTAATGCACTGACTGAATCTACTACTACTCGGAGTCGTCAGGGTTAATGGGGTGCTTTTGTTGCTGGGAGTGTATTTCTACGGCTTATGCAAAACAGAGTTATCTGTTTTGAATGCATTCAGGAGTAGCTAAAAGGCAGTGCACACTGTCAGGGGACCTGGCAACTTTTTGGCGAGGAAATTTAAATGAAAGTCTCAGTATCTGGCGGCTATGTAGATTTGGTCTGCTTCGAACACACATTTTGCCAACTAAACGCGGGCCAGTTTGGCTTATCCATTCGCAGGCACACAGCAGTGGATAGAAGGCGTTGACAGCAGGATGCCGGGCGTTGTCTTTCTAATCGTTGTGCCGACGGCAAATTTTGAACGTGAGCTGATTTACGGTAAGTCCGTGGTATGAACAACCAAATTAAGTAAGCGCTTGTGCCTAATTAAATACAAAGTTGCAATTTTGTTTACACGAACATGTAACATTCATCTAGGCGGCGCCGGCAACCACATAATCTGCCGAGCGGCCTCTCACTCATGCGCTCGTACTGTTCCGTTACCACATCCACATCCACACACCCACACTCCCACACACACCACCTACCGTAGCTACCCTACCTGTATGCATTGGGCTTAGCGCGTAATTACGTTGTTTAGTGGCGTTATTAATTATTTTATGATATCGTAAAAGTGTTTCAGGGCCTGAAAGCATTCCATGAATGTTGTATGAACTCCCATCAGACACCCACACACACACACACACGGACATAAACACTGGGATGTACATACGTAGCTTTTTTTCAACGCTTTTTCTGTGTGCTATCTTGAACAGAGTCTTAGAAGAGGCTTCTAGGAAGCTGATTTTACGAGGCAATGTCAAGAATAGGAAGAACATTCTGCCGCCAGAAAGTGTAATATTAAAATTTAATTGGCACTGAAGAAATTGAATGGATAATTGTGGAATAGAGCAGTTTGGGACGAGCATTAAACGCGAGAATCGGCCTGTGCTGTGTGTATCTTATTTAATCGTTTTGGTGACAAACATACATATACATATTTATGTACATATGGAGCTCTTCTTGTTCTTGCATTTTTTGTTTCTGGAGCGCATCTAAACTGGAAGCAAACAAACTGATTTATTTTCCTTGTGCCAGCCACTCTTTGCTTACGCAGTACTTCACACTGTACTGCATCATCCAATTGCACTCTCTCTCTCTTTGCAATTCCCTTTTGATCCTCCTCTCTCTCTCTCAAAAAGCAACCACCGCGACACACTCTGCTGAGGCGACACTCTCTCTCTCTCTCGAAGTCAAAGCTCGCTCTCAGCAACAATGCGAATGAAGGCAACAACTGTTAAGTTACTGCATAGTTTCTGTTCTTCTTTATTGCTGTTAATTCGCAATGACTTACAGTTCTGTATACGTACATTTACAGCAACTCCTATGTACACACATATGTACATATCTAAGTATGTACATTGTAGGGTGAACCTACTGCTACAAAAGTTGTATTCATTTATAAAAACTCCAACTGTCAATTTTAGCCAACCATTTATCATAATCAAAAGCGATCAGAAATGTATGTAATAAAAACTCATAAACAATGTAATTTATGAAATAAATGGCCACATGGAAATATGAGACTTAGCGTCTTGTGAAATCTGACGCTGAGAATGGCGAACAGAGCGAACAGAGCGAACAAGCATGTAGAAGTCAATTTTTTGCCAAGAGCATTAATCAAATATTTATTTTAAATACTTACAAAAAACAAGCCGAAGGCGAGGCCATCAAAGAAAATCATCATTAATTTAGTTTGTCGCTAAGGCAGCAGCAGGCTTGCTGATAATGACAATGAAGATAAGCTGATGAGTGGCGGGGTTTGGAGGCAATGAGGGCGGGAAAAAAGTTTCACTGGGAGCTGGCAACAATGAGTGCCTCAAGTCCAGGGCATAACAATGTAAACAAATAACACTTTGTTATTTGGCCCGCCAAAGTACAAGTAGGAAAAGTTAAGATGTCCTTGGCGACGTCTTAAAGTGTGTCAAATAACGAAAGTAGAAAAGGGACCGAAAATGGTATGCATGCATTTGAGTGGAATCAGTGAATGAGTGGTGTCAGAAATAGATTACGATAGATATCCGAGATTTCCGATACTTTGGGACCATTCAATGCCAGCCACCGAAACCGAAACAGAATCAAATAGTCAAAGCAGAACCAAGGACCGAGGTTATGGTCAGGTATTGGCCGAGCCACGGGTGGCAAATTTGCTGACTTTGGGAACTTTGCCCACTGGAGTATGTGTAACTATGTGAAACAAATTGTGTGACTGACAGACGCAGACGCTCCACTCCGCCCAGCAACGCTTGCGGCGAGTCTTGGGGTTCCTGGCTTCTGGCCTAAGCTCATTTAAGCTTTATTTCGGCATTTGTCAATGTGGTGGGATTTATAGTACATTTCGACGTCTGTCTGCTCCTCCTCCTTCTTGTTGGCATAATAAATTGTGATCCTTTGTGTGGTTTTTATTTAGACTTTGATTTGATTTTTCGCTTGCCACTTGCATCTACAGATGTACCTGCGTATGTATGTATGAATGTGGCTCAAGTGGAGCTTAGTGCGGTGGCAGACTTTAATTGGTAAAAATACACGCATAATAATTGCATGAAAACAATGAATATTTGCTGTTGGCAACGTGGCATTTAATTAGCGTAATTTGCGGAAAAACTGAGCTTAGCGGTCAAAAGAGCATAAACAAATGTTTATTAAACGCTTAACTGGCTGTTCAAATATCAGAAGCGTTTACGCTATTTGCAATATAAATACTTAAATGGCAATAAATTAACCGAAATGTGATACACACAAAAAAAAGTCCAGGATTTAGCATCTTCTATGGATAAGATAATCCACCTTAGCAGTGAATCAGCTTAAATTTATGTACATGTCTGCGTCACCTTTTCATTAACCAATTCCAGGCACTTCCAATGTAGCTAAAAGCGATGCTTCAGTCGGGATTGTTGGTGGCCATCATCATGGACTTCAACCCTCGGCGGGCACTGGTGTGGCTGGAGGTGCAGCTGGCGGTGGCGGTGGCGGTGGCAACAATAATCTGAACATCAATCTTCCGGAGAATAACAACACAATACTACGACTCGAAGTTGAATTACGTGACAAGAATGTGCCCAAGTATCGACGCGGTGTGGTCGGTGGGCGTGTTGGAGGTGGTGGAGGTGGTGGTGTTGGTCCAGGGACTGGACGTGTCGGTGTCGCAAGTCGACCAGAAACAGAGGGGCCTAAGCGCACTGCAGGAGCTCCCGGATCTGACACAACTGCGACAAGTGCGTCGCTGGACAAACGTAATTTAGTGGTGCCGCTTGAAAAGGTAAGTCGTTCTCCGGGCAGTTACAAGTGCCCTCGCCCTTACTCTTGCTATCGACCAGAATGTATGGTCAAGTGCGCCAGAAGCTTTGTGTTTCCCCAGAAGCACTTAAAGTCGGTTTTCGTGTGCGTTCTGCGACAAGAGTTTGATTTCAACTGCGACTGCGACTGCGACTGCGACTGTGAATGCTTTGTGGAATGCACTTAACGAGATAGAACGTGACTCGAGCGCATTGCATACTTTTGCGAAACGTAAATCGTTACCCAGATGCTATCATGTGGTAGATTATGCTGATGAATGAGGTGGCTTAGGTGCCAGCCCAGCTGAAGATTGATGAATGCACCACGTGGGGAAAAGAGGTTCAAGGCTGAGATAAATCAACAGTCGCCAAACCTTTAAATCAAATTCTATTCCGTCCAGTCCGACGTGTCCCCAGCGATCCAATTAAATGCAAAAGTTGTAAGTCAAAGGAATATTCAGCGCTAAGCTGTTGCCTGTCTTTCCTTTGCAGGTACTTGAGGAGTTACTTGTCAAGCTTGAAATTGAGCACGTTACTTGGACAACAAGCAAAAAAGGTTATTTCCATCACGTCGTTTTTCCACTGCAAGCCGGCGACGCCTGCGAGACTACTCTCCACTGTCTCACGGAACTGGGCATTGGCACTAAATTGAATTCCAGTGTCAGGTGAGTTGAGACATGCCAAGGCAAGGGCGACGCTAAACGTGCCGGGAAAGCCAAGTCACGTCGGTCGCTCCACAGTTTGCCGTGCAACAGCTGGCAGCCCCTTCGCCAGTCTCTTGGTTTTAATAAAAATGCAATAAAATGCATCTACGGTTTAGCAGGCGATCAGTTGCAAGTGCCCTTGAGGTGTAGTGAAATATTATATAGAAATTATGTTAAATTTCTGGGCTAATTTGCTACTCCTCAATGGCGTACATCTGCGTCCTGAGTAATTAAATAAACAAAAACACAACAGACCTCGAAGTTAAGCGAACAATGAACTGCACTAAGTAGCGCTTTAAGTAAATTAAGGCCAAGGAAAGGACATACAAAGACAAAAGCAGGGGAAGAGAAGAGAAGATAAGTAGGTGTGATAATCATTTAATAGCATTAAGCAGAAGCGGGGCCAAAGTGCAGTCGAAGGTGTGACCAGCTCCCAGGGAAGAGACAAAGTGCAGATGGTTTCATGCCTTCGGGCGGAGTAGTCAGACAAGGCGAAGTCTTATCCGATTAATATGCGCACAAATTCAATTAAAATTGAAGACACAAAATGTCTTACCACCATAGGAAGGCGCTGTCTACTGAATTATTCACGCATAAAACATGTGTATTTTGTGTGTCTTCTAAACAAACACATTTACATGTGTTACAATTCAAGGAGATTAAGAGGGAGCCCACGGCGCTAGGTTGATGTCTTGGTTAATGCACCATGGTGAATTTACATACAAGGTGACGTTGTTCGCTGTATTCACCACGCAGCAACCACAAAGCGCAGATTGCTCTGTGGTGAATGCGCCCTGTCTGGCGAATATTGATATGCGCTGACTTTCTGGTTACATATTTCAATTGATATCGTTCTCCCATGCAGCGTACTGCCGTGCAGCGTTAGCTATGATGCCCTCACAGATGCGTCCAACATGCGAGACGACTACAGGTAAGTGCACCCACACAGAGCGCAGTATTTCACTGTCATTGCGGGTAGTCGTTTGTCAGAATGTGAACGAGTAGTGTGCAGTAAAATGTCTTTTGTCAGGCACCCACAGGCTGGTGCTTTGTTAAAAACTAATTTCAGGTGTTCGTTCTCCAACGTGTCAAAGGCGTCAGTCATTTCATTAACTTTCACTCGCAGTCGCAGTCGCAGCCTCACTTTCAGCGCCATCCTTTTTGGTTTCTTTTATCTTTACGCCGAAAGACCCCCCCTGCTTGGCGCGTGCCCAAGTTTATGGCTGCTCTGGGGCAGACTTGCGAGCTGCTTGGAATAAGTATTGTCACAGAATTTGGACATTTACATGTGGCAAGCTGGTTTGAGTTTGATAGGATTATGACATTGGTCCTCGACACGGGTTAAATGCATCCAGCTCGGGCGCACAATTTATGTGCTCGCAATGGCAAAGCCGACACTAAATATACACACGATGACGTCTTGGCCCAGTAATTGTCACAGACGCTTGGCGCACCTGTGTGCATACACAATGAGCTCGTAATTGAGGTTAGCGTGTGCTTGGCTTGAGGATGATGCTTTGGTCAATCATTAGACCAAGACAAAGCAGTAATGAACTTGCTAAAGATACAAAAGCCTGTTTAAATCAAGGCACAGAACTTCTGTTTGAACCCAATAAAAAGGCATTGCACCAATTACACAGCTGGAGCACATTTTGATGGCACTTTTTATCCAGCCTTTACGCCAGTTTATTTTATGGCAGCGCTTATTTATTTGGCTTTTATGGTTTCTTCAGCGACGCTGCCGCGGCTGAGGATGTCTCGAAGTGGAACACTTTTGTGGAATCAATTAAATCGAAATTAACCGTCAAACAGGTGGTGGACGGAGTACGGGCCGGCGGATCCCTGTCCTTCGACTATCTCCTGCTAATTGTTACCGCCGAGTAAGTTCACGAAAAGTTTGCAAGAACCAACATCTAATTTCTCCTTTGTTGTTTGCTTTCAGCTCCTTGGCCGCCCTCGGACTGGTGGAGAATAATGCACCGAATATTGTGGCGGCCATGCTGGTCTCGCCGCTTATGGGTCCCGTAATGTCGATAACATTCGGTGCAATTATCTCCGACAAGGAGCTAATGGTAAGTGCACCATTCACATGCGGTTGTGCGGGTTTTCTGCACATAGTTTCCGAAATACATGGCAGCACATGACAACACCTGAGCGAAAAATAGTGTAGAGGTGTCTAACAGCCCATTTAAAACCGCTTTCAAAGTGTCAACACTTTTTCGTGACTTCTCTATGACTGGCTCCATGTGCGCTACGAGCAAATGACATTTGAATAATAATAAAAACCAGCAAATTGCCATGAAAGTCGTCGCTCCAATTTGCAATCCTTCCTCGGTGCCAGCTGTCAAAATTCACACACAACCAACAGAAATGCCACTGTGTGCTCTACGTACAAGTATTTGGGTTCGATTTGCGCTCTTGCGGCAAATGGAAATATTTGTAGATTTGTTTATGGACAAGGTCGATGTTTTGCGATACTTTGATGGAGCTATAACAAGTGCAATAAAGTGGATTCTCGATGCTTTCGACATGTGTGGATGTGGCAAGGTGAAAGCAACTTGCAAAATAATATTTTCTCTTCTTGTCGAGAATTAGCCTCGAGCTGCAGACAAATAATAACTCTGTTTGCTTTCTTTTGTATAAGCTAAGCAAAGCTTCTTACAATCTAAGGGCAACCTCCAAGTCACTGTAAATGAAATCTAAGGGAGAACCTCGGCTGTTCTTAAAAGTGTCCGAATGGTCACGAACAGAACTTGGCGACGCTTTTGCTTCATGAAAATTCAAAGACGAGGCTTAAGGCCACAGGCCACAGGCCACAGGCCACATAAAAGCAGTGAAATAATGGACAGTTTAAATAAAAATCCAAATAGAACAAATAATGTGCTAAATACGAGCATATATTCGTCGGCTTCCACTTCTAATGAAGAGGTGAATGAGCTGGCATGGACCTACCTTGGACTGTGCCTGCCCCCAGAGCACCCACTAGCTGTCTGCTGACACAATTTTTGCCAGAACACTCAGCCAAAACATGTACAGCCATAGCCATAGCCAGGTGTGTCTTGCGGGTGTTGACATCTGCGTACTTCAATTAAAATTTAATTGAAATGAATACACACACACACACACACACATGTCTGACTGTCTGTCTGTATGCATCCTTTTGGCCGCCTTCCTTTCATGAAGTAGCTCAAGTTGCGGCATCATAATCTTTGACATAACTCAGTTGGTGCTTAAAGCGCGAAACTTGAAGCGCCGCAAAAGTATGCTATACTTTTGGCCCATTTTTGCCCAAAAAAGTATGCTATCCCCATGTACAACCATGACTAAATATGAAATGGACACTGACTATTACAAATATTTCACACAAAACTGACCATTTCAGGCCATGAAAAAGTGCCCAAATTGATGGCAGCTATTAAAAATAATTGTAGCAGACAAAACTTGAACGGACCTGATCATATTTTCATGGTCCAATGATATTAAATTGAAATGTTTGTAAGCATTTGCATGTCGTTTAATGCTGAAAACGCAGCTTAGAGTGCATTCTGTCTACCTGCAAGTACAGCGGAAACTAGTCAAAGTTTTCACACCCAACTTTAATTTGGAGTTTGTTAAATTGTTGTGGCAACAGTTTAAAGTGCATTAGCTGGAAGGTTTGTTGTGAGGCCACTGCCCCCTTGTGTTGAACATTTTTCCATCTTGTTAGTTCCTCGGTGGCGGAAGCCTCTGCTCCGGAGCAGTTACTTTATATGCGTCACAGTTGTGTTTGACTAGCGAATGAGAGGGGACGGAGTGCAGGGCCTGGTAGTTGCTTTGGCATACTAAGACGACATCATGTGGCTGACATTAGGGCATTTTTCTTTTGTGTGTGCAGCTGCCAAGAACAGTTTTGCAGCTGTAGTTGTGTGCCTGAAAATTTGGGTTAACATGTCACGAATCTAGTCGCCGCTTCTTGGCGCTTCAAACTATGCAATATTATCGCTTAAAGTGTCGCTCCCCCTCTCCCTCTGGCATCTTTTGGCGTTTAAGTTAGTGTAACTCACCCCTCTGTGCTCTCCCCTCTGTCGTTTCAGCGCGTTGGCTTTCTCAGCCTTGTGCTGGGCATGTTCATCTCGCTGCTTTTTGGCTTCATTTTCGGTCTGATTCTGGGCACCACCGAAATGCCCTGGGGCCAGAATTCGGACTGGCCCACGGAGGAAATGCGTGGCAGGTAAGCAAGCCCCAAATCATGCCCAATCAAGCCGAACAATTACGTTAGATTGTCGAAAATACCTCACGTTCGGCGGCAACAATTCCAGCCATGAGCAATAAATTAATTCCGGGTATTTGGTCACCGATGGACTCGGCATAATCAAATCAGAATGACATTTTCTGCACTTGCGGCGCACAATGCTTCAATTCAAATTCCAATTTCGTTTTGATGTCGAATTTAATTAAGAGATATTCATGATTTGCAGATATTTGTGCTCATATCTTTGAACTCGCAAATATGCCGCTCAAAGGAATATTTTCTCATAAAAGTCTGATGTGAAGAGTATCTTTCTAGCTGCAGTGTAGGGAAAAACCATTAGGAATATTAATTAAGACTAATTATCACGAGTCATTCAAGTCCCCACAGTTCCAACAGTTGCAAAGTGACTTCGGAGTTTGCAGAAAAGTATTCAAAATCCATTAAGTATGTTAATTATCCAGTGGCGCATGAGGCACAGATTTCTGCTACTACTTTAATTCATGGCTGAATCCATGGGTGAGAATCTAACAAATTACTTGGAAATAAGTCAAATAATCCATGGGCCCGCGTTGCTCGTTAAAAGGGATTTCCTTTCCCCACTTTACTCTCTGCGAGTGTCTAGTGTATGAGCACACATTTATTATGGCATCGTTTTTTGTCGAAGGAATCTTTAGGCTGCCACGCGCGCCGTCTGTGTAAATCTGTTCCAACAACAGGCTTAGGGGACGGGACGCACACGCCCCGTAATGGAAACGGCAGCAACGGCAATAAATTAAGCTCAGCCACAGAATTTGCCGGAAGTTGCGTGAAATGAGTGAATGTGTGTCGGCAATTGTGTTAATTGCACAAAATAAATTGTTAAAACAATAATACACAATGCGAGAGACGCTGCGTCGGGTCTCTGACATCTAAATGTGCCCAGCAGATACACAGATATCTGTATAATTAAGTGTGTGGGCTTGGGCTTGGGCTTGGGTCCCATGACTATCCACATCTCCATCATAATAATAGCACCACACACTCCCAGTGAATTCTTGCAGATTCTTGCGTGTGCCTATCCGGAGCATGCCATCAGCGTGAATTTTCCTCTGGTCATTCCTTGGCCGATCCATTGTTGGCGTGCACTCAACTCAGTAATTGTGGCACGTGGCACAGACGATGGGATTGGTCAGCTACTCATTGATAAAGTACACACAAAAATGCATGAGTTAGGAGCGCAAAGTATTCCCTTTTATTAAGTGGCTGACGTTAACAGAAAGTTCGAGTTGGAGTAAATATTTTGCAGAATAATTTTGGCCAAAGGGTCAAAAGCAGGTTTAGTGCAGTGTAAGATATTGAACAAATGTTTTGCTTCTGCATTTCTGTGGTTAACTTGAAACAGAACTAACAGCAGCTTATGTTTTAGTACTTTTTAGTTTTATTCACCATTTAATGACACGAACAGAGAGACGAGAAAGTTGGCTAAATTTTAGCAGCGCTATTTCTAAAATGTTTCAACACGCGACTCGAGCAAAGTTGAGGCAATTCAAGCCCTAATTCGCACTCATTTGCATTACGAGTTTCAGCCATTAGCAATTTGTAGGCCTAACCAAATGTTTTTGGACCATAATTGAGCGTAAATTGCCGCCGTGTAATAAAGTGATTTTTGGAATAAAAAGTTTCAACTCTAACATTCATAAATTAAACTCACACCTAGGAGGGCGCAACAAAGCGAAAAAGTTAAAGCGCCATTAATCAAGAAAAGTTGCTCCGAGCTATAAAAAATATGCACAATTTTCATATACATGGGCCAGGCAGGAGTTCAAATGAGGCGAATGAATCAAAGCCAAGCAAGGCGGAGCATAACTTAGGATACCCTTTTCGGTTGGAGTATTATACGCGTAACTATCAGTACATATCAGAGACAAAACATTTGAACTGGTTATACAAGAAGGACAAGTGTAACTTCCTTTCTTTTTGCATCAAGGCTATGCCCCCCAGAAAGAGTGTTAGAAAACGTCGCAATGAAAAGTTTTGCAACATTTTTCGCCATTAAATAACTGTGACTTCTGACTCGACGAGCCCCGGGCGCCCAGGTTGCTTGTCGGAAGTGATAACAAAGCCGCTGACACTTGACAAACTTGCGCGAGTGTCAGAAAATCTTCGTGGAATGAGCAAAAAAGTCAGCGCCACCTGGCAACAGAGAGAGAGAGAGAGAGAGAGAGAGAGAGAGAGCCATGACCCATGCCAGGAGAGCGGCGCGAGTCGGATAAGCAGCAGTGTCAGCGACAATCGTCGGTTGTTGGCCAAACATTCGTCTTAATGTGACTTAATTTACAGTTACCAGTTTGCGCCACACCCCGCCCCAGCGCCGCATCCGACAATGGAAACATTTAGTGGGGAGGGTGGACATTTGTCATTTGCCTTCTGTTGTACTCTTAATTAATTTTCATAATTCGTTTTGTGACTTTTCCATTTGCCAGTTTGCAGTTGACTTTTTCAATAATAATTTCCCTCTTTTCCAATACACAGGGGCAATGTGCGCGCCTTGTGGATGGGCGTTCTATGGGCGTTAACATCTGGCACTGGCGTGGCTGTGGCCTTGCTGCAAGGCTCGGCGGGCCCGCTGATTGGTGTCGCCATTTCGGCCTCCCTCCTGCCGCCCGTTGTCAATTGCGTGAGTAGCTAATTAATGTGTGTGTGTTACGCCCGAATGCAAAACGTAATCTAGCTCTGAAGTATGCTTAATTGGTAAGCCGATACCTGAGGCCAACAAAAGACTCTTTCGGCATACAAGAAAATGAAAACACTTTGATGGAAAAGATTTCCCGGAACCTTGTAAAAATGTGTCCCATTAGCGAGCTCTTAACGTAAAAAAGAACTGCGCAGTTGATAATTTCGGGGGGATAAATTCTAATCCTGATCAAATCATTTAATTCCCAGTTCAAAGCTTTCTTTTCAAGTTAAAGTCGTGTCGAAGGAACGATAAAGTTCTCTATTTATTACAGCCAAGTTCATAACTATAATTCAAGTGTTGCAATAATACGAAAACCTACCAGAAACTGCAGGACATTACGGATTGGTTTAGGGAAAAATGCAAGCGAGAATGGCAGAAGTTTTGGTCATGGAATTTTTTGTGGGTTGAACTCTTAAGAGAGCCTCGCCATAAATTAGACTGGAATACAATTTGCTGATTAATCTGAAGTGCATTGCCCAAAAACTTTTCCCCATAAATCTATCCGCCTGCAGGAGTTTGAGCAGAGAGAGAGAGAGAGAGAGAGAGCGCTCTCAGTTCTCAGCTGTTTTCCTACTTTGTGTGGCGTAACCGCAACGAGTGCATAAATTTCGACCCAATTTTCAAGTGCAAGTTGTGAATCCAAACCATAAAGCCTGTTTCCCAACTGCAAGCGGATGTTGCGTAAAATTATAAAGCGAACACGCACACTGCCAGAGAGACAGCAAAAGGCACCAAAGGGAAGCTCAGACAAGAACTGGCACATAGCAAAAGGCAGAGCAAAAGGCAGAGCAAGAGCTACACAAACAAACAAGCAAACAAACTCGCCCCAGCATCGCCGCTTGGCTGACATTTATCAATGCTGACAGAAAGACAAAGGCGCGGCTGGAAGGCGTAGGCCACAAGCATGACAAAATGATGCAAAAAGCAAATTATGGATACTGGGGTAAATGGGCTAATGGGGGGAAGAGGAGAGAGGAGAAAGGAAGCTCCGAAGCTCCGAAGCTCCGAACCGAACTTTAACCGACTAAAACAATGGCGCCGAAATCGCTTAATCATGGTGGCCACTGCGCTGGTCGAGCATGTGTGCAAGTGCCGCTTCTACGCCTCTTTCCATTTGTTCCGTCAACTTACACGGGTACGAGCTGCTGTATGGGCTGCATAAATCAGCGGCACGCACTGAAACTGAAGTGGCCAACGGTCGTTCTTGCTTTTGTGCAGAGTAACAAAAAAAATGCGTGTTGCAATTAATTTATATTTAAATTAATAAAACTCACATTATTACATCTGTACATACATGTATGTAAGTATGTACATACGTCTTCTCGCACATTTCTTGCAAAATGAACTCCAAACTTCAGAGAAAATTTACGGCCCTTACTTTCCAATCCAAACACACAATAATTTACGGAGCAATGATCATAAATTCGAATAACAATGAAAAAAGTAAGTCGGGGAAAAGAAATGGCTTGAGCTTGCAGACAATTGGAAAAGCACGGACAAAACACACACACACACACCCGAAGAAGATACACAGAAGGCACGCACCATGGTGAAATAACGAACAAGGTGACGTTGTCCGCTAGCTTATTCACCACGCACAGAGAGGCAAGCGCTAGCGGTGACTCCCCGTGGTGAAGACGTCACCTTGTACATAATTCACCTTGGCTGGCACTTTCGGACTTGCTGAGTCTTTACAATTTATAATAGCAAAGGAAAATAAATACAAAAGCAGTGAATGAAGAAAGTAGAAGAATAACAGAAGGGGAAAAAAATGCGACAATGAAGTTTTATTTGCGAGTTCTGTGTGTGTCCCCCCCACGCACACACATGCTCGTACTCTTACTGTAAAGTTATAACAATTCAAGGCCGGCTGCCACACTACTTTGTATGCCAAAGCCAACGGCATTCCCCCCCCCCCCCCCCCCCCCCCCCCCCCAACAGTTCGCCGGCCCACCCCTCCCCCCCGAGCGCCCGGCCCCCCACACACCACCACCCCCACACCCCACCCCCCCCCACCCCCACCCCCCAG